>NC_133741.1:7689659-8313431 GCF_048934315.1 Petromyzon marinus | reverse complement strand
TGGTCCACACCAAGGGACGGCTTTCTTTTGAGCCTCGACCCAATTGGTGCTCGACCCAGATGACGCCAAAAGGCATTACACACAGCTCAAAAACAACGCCACTATCAAAGTGATGAGCGCAGCAGCTTCTCTGCACCTCCCGCGCTCACAAAGTACCGCCACCATCCCACACACCACACACACACACCCGTGTAGCCTTAACAGACTGTAAGGGGGCGAGAGACTGCTAATGGTAGTGTTTTTCACCATTTTATTTTTTTGCCTGGCAACAAAACTGAAACCCTTTTACAAGGATTCATGGTTACTGCATTCACCACAATACCTGCAGTCAAAATGCAATGAAAAAACACACTGATAATGTATGATGCATTGTCCTTGACACCAATTGGTCACACACCAAGGGACGGCTTCTTTTGAGCCTCGACCCAATTGGTGCTCGACCAGATGACGCCAAAAGGCGTTACCACACAGCTCAAAGACAACGCCACTATCAAAGTGATGAGGGCTCGGGGTGAGCATCTACATCATTAGACTCCTTTGCCAGTATCAAAGTATAATAATAGGGTTCATTCTCTTTGGTTTTATTCGGTAAAATCACGTAGGAAAAAAGGAATTAAAATAAAATAAAAATTTACAATTAAAACACGACGTTTCGGAGGCAACGCAAGCTTCCGTCTTTACCGAATAAAACCAAAAGAGTATGAATCCTTGCAGTCACGAAAGCTTCAAATCTAGAATATAATAATGGGTTTTTTTCCCCTTTTATAATTGTGGTTAATGCAGTTACATGATTCCTTGTTGGAACAATAAAATAATAAAAAAAACAATAAAATAATTGTAAAACAATAAAATTATTATTCTTGGTTCCTTCGGTAAAGTCACCACCACGTAGATAGGGAAACAATAAAATAATAAAAAAATATATAAACCAATAAAATAATGAAAAAATATAAAACGATAAAATTCTCACGACGTTTCGACTGCAACACAAGCAATCATCATCAGGTGTGAAAACCACACTTTGGTACTACTGGACAAAGGAGGTCTAATGAAGGGGGCAAGTGCTGTTTAGCGAGCACCAGCGCCTATGAAGGCCGGGCACGGCACACGAAGGGCGGGTGGCCAGAACCAACGCGCCCGGCCGCCTTTGTCTCTCCCCCAGTGCTGGCGATGTTTTACACATCGCACCGCACCGGGTACTCCTCATTTGAGGCCGGGTCGACCTAGGGGAGGCCCAGGTGCCAGTTCGGAAAATCGTCACCGGCGTTTCCCGTGAGCGGGAACGGACCCGGGTCGCCACACACCACACAAACACCGCACCACACCACCTCAGACTAACCACACAGAGACCCACAGACTCACACAGAGACCAACAGAGACCCACAGACTCACCACACAGACACCCACAGACTCAGCACACAGAGACCCACAGACACGCCACACAGAGACCTACAGACTCACCACACAGAGACCCACAGACTCACCACACAGAGACCCACAGACTCACCACACAGAGACCCACAGACTCAGCATACAGAGACCCACAGACTCACCACACAAAGACACCCACAGACTCACCACACAAAGACACCCACAGACTCACCACACAAAGACACCCACAGACTCACCACACAGAGACCCACAGACTCACCACACAGAGACCCACAGAATCACCACACAGAGACCCACAGACTCACCACACAGAGACCCACAGACTCAGCACACAGAGACCCACAGACTCAGCACACAGAGACCCACAGACTCGGCACACAGAGACCCACAGACTCACCACACAGACACCCACAGACTCAGCACACAGAGACCCACAGACTCACCACACAGACACCCACAGACTCACCACACAGAGACCCACAGACTCACCACACAGAGACCCACAGACTCACCACGCAGAGACCCACAGACTCACCACGCAGAGACCCACAGACTCACCACGCAGAGACCCACAGACTCACCACACAAAGACACTCACAGACTCACCACACAAAGACACCCACAGACTCACCACACAGAGACCCACAGACTCACCACACAGAGACCCACAGACTCACCACACAGAGACCCACAGACTCACCACACAGAGACCCACAGACTCACCACATAGAGACCCACAGACTCACCAGGCAGAGACCCACAGACTCACCACACAGAGACCCACAGACTCACCACGCAGAGACCCATAGACTCACCAAACAGAGACCCATCGACTCACCACATAGAGACCCACAGACTCACCAAACAGAGACCCACAGACTCACCACGCAGAGACCCACAGACTCACCACGCAGAGACCCACAGACTCACCACACAGAGACCCACAGACTCACCACACAGACCCCCACAGACTCACCACAGAGACCCACAGACTCACCACACAGAGACCCACAGACTCAGCACACAGAGACCCACAGACTCAGCACACAGAGACCCACAGACTCAGCACGCAGAGACCCACAGACTCACCACACAAAGACACTCACAGACTCACCACACAAAGACACCCACAGACTCACCACACAGAGACCCACAGACTCACCACACAGAGACCCACAGACTCACCAGGCAGAGACCCACAGACTCACACACAGAGACCCACAGACTCACCACGCAGAGACCCATAGACTCACCAAACAGAGACCCATCGACTCACCACACAGAGACCCACAGACTCACCACACAGAGACCCACAGACTCACCACGCAGAGACCCACAGACTCACCACGCAGAGACCCACAGACTCACCACACAGAGACCCACAGACTCACCACGCAGAGACCCACAGACTCACCACGCAGAGACCCACAGACTCACCACACAGACCCACAGACTCACCACACAGACACCCACAGACTCATCACACAGAGACCCACAGACTCACCACACAGACACCGACAGACTCACCACGCAGAGACCCACAGACTCACCACGCAGAGACCCACAGACTCACCACACAGAGATCCACAGACTCACCACACAGAGGCCCACAGACTCACCACACAGAGACCCACAGACACGCCACACAGAGACCTACAGACTCACCACACAGAGACCCACAGACTCACCACACAGAGACCCACAGACTCACCACACAGAGACCCACAGACTCACCACACAGACACCCACAGACTCACCACACAGAGACCCACAGACTCAGCACACAGAGACCCACAGACTCAGCACACAGAGACCCACAGACTCAGCATACAGAGACCCACAGACTCACCACACAGAGACCCACAGACTCACCACACAAAGACACCCACAGACTCACCACACAAAGACACCCACAGACTCACCACACAGAGACCCACAGACTCACCACACAGAGACCCACAGACTCACCACACAGAGACCCACAGACTCACACACAGAGACCCACAGACTCACCACAAGAGACCCACAGCCTCACCACATAGAGACCTACAGACTCACCAGGCAGAGACCCACAGACTCACCACACAGAGACCCACAGACTCACCACGCAGAGACCCACAGACTCACCACGCAGACCCACAGACTCACCACACAAAGACACCCACAGACTCACCACACAGAGACCCACAGACTCACCACGCAGAGACCCACAGACTCACCACGCAGAGACCCACAGACTCACCACACAGAGACCCACAGACTCACCACACAGAGACCCACAGACTCACCACGCAGAGACCCACAGACTCACCACGCAGAGACCCACAGACTCACCACACAGAGGCCCACAGACTCACCACACAGAGACCCACAGACACGCCACACAGAGACCTACAGACTCACCACACAGAGACCCACAGACTCACCACACAGAGACCCACAGACTCACCACACAGAGACCCACAGACTCACCACACAGACACCCACAGACTCACCACACAGAGACCCACAGACTCACCACACAGAGACCCACAGACTCAGCACACAGAGACCCACAGACTCAGCACACAGAGACCCACAGACTCAGCACACAGAGACCCACAGACTCACCACACAGACACCCACAGACTCACCACACAGAGACCCACAGACTCACCACGCAGAGACCCACAGACTTACCACGCAGAGACCCACAGACTCACCACACAAAGACACCCACAGACTCACCACACAAAGACACCCACAGACTCACCACACAGAGACCCACAGACTCACCACACAGAGACCCACTGACTCACCAGGCAGAGACCCACAGACTCACCACGCAGAGACCCACAGACTCACCACGCAGAGACCCACAGACTCACCAAACAGAGACCCATCGACTCACCACACAGAGACCCACAGACTCACCACGCAGAGACCCACAGACTCACCACGCAGAGACCCACAGACTCACCACGCAGAGACCCACAGACTCACCACGCAGAGACCCACAGACTCACCACACAGATACCCACAGACTCAACACGCAAAGACCCACAGACTCACCACGCAGAGACCCACAGACTCACCACGCAGAGACCCACAGACTCACCACACAGAGATCCACAGACTCACCACACAGAGGCCCACAGACTCACCACACAGAGACCCACAGACACGCCACACAGAGACCTACAGACTCACCACACAGAGACCCACAGACTCACCACACAGAGACCCACAGACTCACCACACAGAGACCCACAGACTCACCACACAGACACCCACAGACTCACCACACAGAGACCCACAGACTCACCACACAGAGACCCACAGACTCAGCACACAGAGACCCACAGACTCAGCATACAGAGACCCACAGACTCACCACACAGACACCCACAGACTCACCACACAGAGACCCACAGACTCACCACGCAGAGACCCACAGACTTACCACGCAGAGACCCACAGACTCACCACACAAAGACACCCACAGACTCACCACACAAAGACACCCACAGACTCACCACACAGAGACCCACAGACTCACCACACAGAGACCCACAGACTCACCACACAGAGACCCACAGACTCACCACACAGAGACCCACAGACTCACCACATAGAGACCCACAGACTCACCAGGCAGAGACCCACAGACTCACCACACAGAGACCCACAGACTCACCACGCAGAGACCCATAGACTCACCAAACAGAGACCCATCGACTCACCACACAGAGACCCACAGACTCACCACACACAGAGACCCACAGACTCACAACACAGAGACCCACAGGACTCACCACATAGGAGACCCACAGACTCACCACACACAGAGACCCACAGACTCACCACACACAGAGACCCACAGACTCACCACACACAGAGACCCACAGACTCACCACACACAGAGACCCACAGACTCACACCCTCTGGCCCCCTCACCTAGCTCCTGTAGGCTCGCCACGTTGAGGGCGGTGAACGCCGCCTTGGCCCGAGCCGCCGCGTAGGGGTCGGATGTCAGGTCGTCGCCCTCTGCCGACCGCTCCTGGGGTAAACCAGAGGTCACGCGCGGGGCAGAGGTCACGTGCCGGGCAGAGGTCACATTAATAATGATGATGGTGGTGGTAATGATGGTGGATGTGGTGATGGTGGTGGTGGTGGTGGTGATGATGTCCCACCTGTGTGCTTATGGAGCTGAGAGCCGGTGAGGCCGAGAGGTCGGGGCTCAGAGTGGAACCCAGCTGATGATGATGATGGTGGTGGTGATAGCGATGATGGTGGTGGTGATGGTGTGGAGGAGGCTCGTGAAGGACGCTACTGGGCATTTGGAGGCAGTCGCCCTCCAGCAACAACGGAGGGCAGAGGAGCGACGCTCACAACAACGAGCGGAGCGCCGGGCGTCTAAAACGCAGTGAGTTGGCCCAATGGGGGGCACAGGTGGTGCATCTGTCAGTCATCTCAGTTCAGCCAACCCATGGCACCTGCTGGGTCTGTCCCGTGACCTCCTCCTCCTGCACCTAGCCTGGCACAGTAGCAGTCAACCCATGGGCACCTGCTGGGTCTGTCCCGTGACCTCCTCCTCCTGCACCTAGCCTGGCACAGCAGTAAACACCCATGGGCACCTGCCGGGTCTGTCACGTGACCTCCTCCTCCTGCACCTAGCCTGGCACAGCAGTCAACCCATGGCACCTGCTGGGTCTGTCCCGTGACCTCCTCCTCCTCCTGCACCTAGCCTGGCACAGTAGCAGTCAACCCATGGGCACCTGCTAGGTCTGTCCCGTGACCTCCTCCTCCTGCACCTAGCCTGGCACAGCAGTCAACCCATGGCACCTGCAGGGTCTGTCACGTGACCTCCTGCACCTAGCCTGGCACAGCAGTACAACCCATGGGCACCTGCAGGGTCTGTCCCGTGAAACTTCTGCCAGCGGGTGTTCGACACTTCACGTGGCCTTAAGTGGCGAATGGCGGTTGTTGTTGTTGTTTGCTGTTGGTGATGATCGTGGTGATGGTGATGATGCTGATGATGATGCTGCTGCTGCTGCTGCTGACGGTAGCGGTGCCTCACCTGCGTGCTTGCGGAGCCGAGGGCGGGCGAGGCCGACACGTCGGGGCTCAGCGGGGAGCCCAGCTGGCGGTAGAAGTTGCTGTGGACCTCTCTCTCGCGAGCCTCCGCGCTCGGGGGAGGGGAGGCCTCCTTCTGCTCCTCCGCTGTGGATGGCGGGGGGGGGAGATTTGGGGGGCGAGGGGGGGGCGATGCAGGGGAAGGTGGGAGAGAGATGCGGGGCGGGGGTAGATTTGTCACGAGGAGAGTGATGCGGGGAGGTGCGTGCAGAGATACGGGGAGAGTGAAGATGCGGGGGAGAGATAAGTCACTGGGAGGGAGTTGAGTGAACTTCTTTCGTACCGTACGTAGCCAAACATGGTCATCGGAGGTGGAGGCTATACGGGGTGGGGGAGGGAGGGGAGGGGGCAGTTACATTGTCTAACCCGTAATAAAAGGTTTTGGGTTAGATCACGCCATTTATAAATGTGTCGTAACCCTCCACCACCCGCAATTCGCATTACCGTCGGGCAATTCGCATCATGTCTCCCGATGGCGAAATCCCCGACGATGCTGGATGTAATTGCCAGCGAAACGTCGTGCTACTCGAACTGTGAATGTTGTGGATTCACTCTTCGACACACCACCGGTTTGTGGGGCTAAAGCAGCGAACTATTTTTGCCTTTCGTCAACGTGACACTTTTTTTTGCCGATTGGCCGTGTCGGGTGGTGGAGGGTCACGACACACATTTATAAATAACGGCGATCTAATCCACAAAAAACCTTGATCGTGAATATTATTGGTCGCGAAAGCCTGCCACGTGTTAAACCGACTCTGGTCTTACCGTCCGAGAGCGTCTTGATGGTGAGCGGGAGGCGAGCAGACTTCATCATCGCGTGAAGGTGATGATCTCGGTGCGGTCCAACTCGCTGCTGCCCGTGCACATCGCCTTGATCAGCAGGATGAGGTGCTTCTGTGGGGGTTGAGGAGGTGTGTGAGGTGGTGGGGGGGGAGACAAGGAGGATCAGGACGATGAGAGAGGAGAGATGGAGGAGGGATGGTGGTGATGGTGAGGGACGAGAGAGGAGAGGAGATGGTGGTGCAGGTGGGAGAGGGAGGGGAGAGGGAAGGGGGAGAGGGAAGGGGGAGAGGGAGGGGAGAGGGAGGGGGGAGAGGGAGGGGAGAGGGAGGGGGAGAGGGAGGGGGAGAGGGAGGGGGAGGGGAGAGGGAAGGAGGGGAGAGGGAAGGGGAGAGGGAAGGGGGAGAGGGAGGGGAGAACAGAGAGGGAAGAGGAAGGAGGGGAGAGGGAGGGGAGAGGGAGGGGGAGAGGGAGGGGAGAGGGAGGAGGGGGAGAGGGAAGGAGGGGAGAGGAGGGGGGAGAGTGAGGGGAGAACAGAGAGAGGGAAGGAGGGGAGAGGATGAGAAAGGAGGGATGGAGGAGGAGATGGTGGTGATGGTAGTGATGGTGATGATGATGGTGGTGATGGTGGTGGTGAGCGGAAATAGAAGAGAGGGAGGAGGGACGGGGTGGAGCGCAGGAGAGGGGGATGAGAAATAGCGAAGGCAGGCGAGGGAAAGAGATGGGGGGGGTCGGGGGGGTCGATGTCATTCTCCGTGTGTGGGGTGAGCGGCAGTGTAGCGGTGAGCGCGCTGCACCACCAACCCGGCGGCCCGAGTTTCCTTCACGGCCGACACCGGCGACCGAGCCGGCCTTACGCCTCCCCTCGGGGTAAGACTCGGCCTCAAGCGAGTGCCTGCTACCAGCGGTGCGTGCGGTAAACGTCGCCACTGGGGAGACAAAGGCAGCCGGGAGCGGCGCTCTTCCATCCGCCAGGCTCACACGTGCCGCAGTGCCGGCCCTTCATTAGGGGCTCGCTCGCTACGGGCAGCAGTGTGTCAAAGCTACGTGGGGGAATCTTCCGTCTTTGTGTAGCGCGTGTGTGTGTGTGGTGTATGTGTGTGTGTCCCAGTGCCTGGTGCGGTGTGTAAACATTGCCACTGGGGAGACAAAGGCGGTCGGGCGTGGGGCTGGCCACCCACCACCTCGTGTACCGTTCCGGCCTTCATAGGTGCTCGCTAACAGCACTTGCCCCTACAGTCTGTTAAGGCTATATGGGTGATCTTTGTTGTGTGTCCCAGTGCCTGGTGCGGTGTGTAAACATTGCCACTGGGGAGACAAAGGCGGTCGGGCGTGGGGCTGGCCACCCACCCCCTCGTGTACCGTTCCGGCCTTCATTAGGTGCTCGCTTGTGGGGAGCGGTAGTGTAGCGGTTAGCGCTACGCTGCGCTATGAACCTGGCGACCCCAAGTTCGATTCCCGCTCACGACCAACACCAGTGACGATTATCTGAACCGGTCCCGGGCCTCCCCTAGGTCGACTCAGCCTCAAACGAGTAACCTGGTACGGTGTGTAAACATCGCCACTGGGTAGACAAAGGCGGTCGGGCGTGGGGCTGGCCACCCACCACCTCGTGTACCGTTCCGGCCTTCATAGGTGCTCGCTAACAGCACTTGCCCCTACAGTCTGTTAAGGCTATACGGGGGGATCTTTGTTTTGTCCCAGTGCCTGTAGGGAGAACAGGTGGTGCATCAGCCAGTCGTCTCAGTCATCTCAGTCAGTCGACCCGTGGCACCTGCCGGGTCTGCCCCCGTGACCTCCTGCCAGCGGGCGTTCGACACTTCACGTGATAGCCTCAGGGTGCACATGGCCTGGCACAGGCGTCGTCGTGACGTCACCGCCACTTAGCGGCGAATGGCGGTTGTTGTTGTTGTTGTGTGCCTGTGCGTGTGTGTGTGTGTCTCTCTCTGTCTGTGCGAGCCTCTCTCGGCTTGCGTGTCCGTGAATGTGTGTCTCCGTGTCTATGTTGAGCAATCTTTGGAAGAACGGATGTTGTGTTGGCCGACCGTCTGTGTTGTGTCACGTTCTATTTCCAAGTCTACTACGTTAGTTTTCATATTCGTTCGTACCTGACGATGCTTGCTTGTGCTGCAATCGAAACGTCGCAGTCCATCACTGTTAACTCAATTTCGTTCTACGCGACTTTACCGAAAGAAACCGAAGAGTAATTCCTGCAGTCACGAAATCTTCGAATCGAGTTTGTGCGCGGTGCCGGTCGTCACAGCCAGCGTTGCTGATACGCGCCAATAACAGCACTTGTCCCCTAATCGGCTGTGCGAGCGACACGGGCTTTTGTCTCCGTGCAGTTATTTTTTTTATTTTCACATTGTAAGCCATCTGGCTACCATGAGAGATTCGTTCATGAGGCTATCCACGTATACGAGCGCAGAGACAATTTCAACCGAGAAGATGGATTCTGGCTTAGCAATCATTGGAAAGATTTGATAAACCATTTCGGGACTTAATTGATTGTTCACGCTTACGGTTACCATGAGAGATTCGTTCATGAGGCTATCCACGTATACAAGCGCAGAGACAATTTCAACCGAGAAGATGATTTCTGGGCTTAGCAATCATTGGAAGGATTTGATAAACCATTTCGGGACTTAATTGATTGTTCACGCTTACGGTTACCATGAGAGATTCGTTCATGAGGCTATCCACGTATACAAGCGCAGAGACAATTTCAACCGAGAAGATGGATTCTGGGCTTAGCAATCATTGGAAGGATTTGATAAACCATTTCGGGACTTAATTGATTGTTCACGCTTACGGTTACCATGAGAGATTCGTTCATGAGGCTATCCACGTATACAAACGCAGAGACAATTTCAACCGAGAAGATGGATTCTGGGCTTAGCAATCATTGGAAAGATTTGATCAACCATTTCGGGACTTAATGATTGTTCACGCTTACGGTTACCATGAGAGATTCGGTCATGAGGCTATCCACATATACAAACGCAGAGACAATTTCAACCGAGAAGATGGATTCTGGGCTTAGCAATCATTGGAAAGATTTGATAAACCATTTCAGGTCTTAATTGATTGTTCACGCTTACGGTGGCTTTCAGACAGCATACATAAATTTTTCGTCTCCCCCCTCCTCTTTTCAGAACATAGATGGACTAGTCCTTCTAAATAAACTGCCAAATCGCTGAGTGTGACGCTGACGTTTTATATATATAAATTAATAAATGCACCGTTTAAAAATACATTTATGCAAACCGACACACCTGATGACGACCGTTTGTGTTATGGTCGAAACGTCGTGATAATTTTTATTGTTTTATAAATATTTTATTATTTTATTGTTTCCCTTCAACGTGACTTTACCGAAAGAGCTAAGAATATGAATTACTGCAGTCACGAAAAGCTTTAAATAAAAAATAAAAAATGTCAAATACAGGGACTCTCTACGTACGAACAAGGTAGGTTCCGGAGGTGTCCGTGTTCCTAAGTCGATTTGTCCGTAGGTCCCAACTTTAGTCCTGTCGATAACAAACGTGTTGTACGGCATGTCCGGGGAATGACTTTAAAAGTTGTATAATTTCCTGTAGATGCCACTGGTTCTTCACGTTCTGCAAATGTAGATGCCACTGGTTCTTCGCGTTCTGCAGATGTAGATGCTACTGGTTCTTCGCGTTCTGCAGATGTAGATGCCACTGGTTCTTCGCGTTCTGCAGATGTAGATGCCACTGGTTCTTCGCGTTCTGCAAATGCAGATGCCACTGGTTCTTCACGTTCTGCAGATGTAGATGCCACTGGTTCTTCGCGTTCTGCAGATGTAGATGCCACTGGTTCTTCACGTTCTGTAGATAAAGAAGCCACTGGTTCTTCACGTTCTGCAGATGTAGATACCACTGGTTCTTCACGTCCTGCAGATGTAGATGCCACTGGTTCTTTACGTTCTGCAGGTGCAGATGCCACTGGTTCTTCACGTTCTGCAGATGTAGATGCCACTGGTTCTTCACGTTCTGTAGATGTAGATGTCACTGGTTCTTCACGTTCTGCAGATGTAGATGCCACTGGTTCTTCACGTTCTGCAGATGTAGATGCCACTGGTTCTTCATGTTCTGCAGATGTAGATGCCACTGGTTCTTCACGTACTGCAGATGTAGATGCCACTGGTTCTTCACGTTCTGCAGATGTAGATGCCACTGGTTCTTCATGTTCTGCAGATGTAGATGCCACTGGTTCTTCACGTTCTGTAGATGTAGATGCCACTGGTTCTTCACGTTCTACAGATGTAGATGCCACTGGTTCTTCACGTTCTGCAGATGTAGATGCCACCTTCGAAGCGTCCGCTTTTAAATTTCAACTTTTAAAATAACTCCGCGCTCTTAAGGAGCAAACGGCGAAGGGCATCTTTTAACAAGATTTTCATTTTTAATTTAACAGACCGTCTGTTCGAAACCACCGCACGAAGCTGCTACGTTGACCGCCCGCAAGAGCCAAGAGCGAGCGGGGGTAGCGAGCCAAGGCGGCGTCGCGGGCGGAGAGACTGCGATTGTTGATCTTAGGGTCGAATTCCGCCGGGGGGGGGGGGGGGGGGGGGGGTGTGATTCCATCTTCCTTTAGTTGAATGGCCGAGCGCTGTTACTTGCCGCTCGCCCCCCCCCCCCCCCCCCCCCCGAGAACAGATTATTGCAAGGGCACTTTGTAAATTATTACAGTTACAAACATTACCTACAAAATGACACCTTGCCAATATTAACTATGTTACCTATTTACATTTTTTTTTTTAGATTGTATCTTATAGCCATTTTATATTCGATATTTATTCAATTTTATATACTTTAGCCCCTTGGTGTTAGTTAGACTTTGAACCCTTATTATAGTAAGACTTGTTTACCACTTATTTAAGATTTTAGATTCCTATATGTTGAATGTATGCACCATCCTGCCAAAGTAAATTCCGTGTCTGTGTGAACTTTCATGGCGAGTAAAATCCTTTCCGATTCTGATTTAACCCCGCGTACTAAGCGACCGTGGGGGTCTTACCTGCGACACGGCACAGGCCTCGTCCGGAGCCTCCAGCCGCAGGAGGCAGAACTCCACCAGGATGCGGCAGGCGGCACCCACGCCGGGCAGGGCGGTGGAGGGCACTGCCACACAAAACACAGCAAAGGTACATATACAGAGGCACAGACGCACAACACACACAGATACACACACAGACAAAGATCCCCCGCGTAGCCTTAACATACTGCAGGGGCAAGTGCTGTTAGCGAGCACCTATGAAGGCCGGAACGGTACACGAGGGGGTGGGTGGCCAGCACCACGCCCGACCGCCTTTGTCTCCCCAGTGGCGATGGTTACACACCGCACCGGGTACTCATTTGAGGCTGAGTTGAACTAGGGGAGGCCCAAGACCGGTTCAGATAATCGTCACCGATGTTGGCCGTGAGCGGGAATCGAATCCGGGTTTGCCGGGTTCATAGCGCAGCGTAGCGCTACCCGCTACACTACAGGCACACACGCACAAACACACAGACAGACACAGCCAGACACAAGACAAAGAAACACACGCACAGAGACACATACACACAGACACACGACGAAGACACACATGACAAAGACACACACACACAGAGAGACACACACCACACAGACACATGACGAAGACACACATGACAAAGACACACACACAGACACATGACGAAGACACACATGACAAAGACACACACACAGAGAGACACACACCACACAGACACATGACGAAGACACACATGACAAAGACACACACACACATACAAGACAAAGGACACGCACAGAGACACACACACACAGACATCAGGCAGGACGCTTCCCACCCACGCCAGGCAGGGTGGTGGAGGGCGCTACCGCACACACAAGGGCTAGGCGACGAGGACTACTCACGCTGCGAGCAGACGCTGGCGATGTAGTGGGCCGAGAGGGCCACAAAGGATGAGTAGAATGGCTCGTAGGCCTTGTCATGGTGCAGGATCTGGGCCTCGCTGTGACGGGGACAGAAAGGGAGGAGGTGGTGGTCGTGGTGGTGGTGGTGATGGAGGGGATGGTGGTAGTGGTGGTGCAGGGGGGGGGGGGGGGGTGGTGGTGGTGATGGTATTGGTGCAGGAGGAGATGGTGGTGGTGGTGGTATTGGTGCAGGAGAAGGGGGAGATGGTGGTGATGGTGGTGATGGTATTGGTGCAGGAGGAGATGGTGGTGATGGTGGTGATGGTATTGGTGCAGGAGGAGGGGGAGATGATGGTGGTGATGGTATTGGTGCAGGAGGAGGGGGAGATGATGGTGGTGATGGTATTGGTGCAGGAGGAGGGGGAGATGATGGTGGTGATGGTATTGGTGCAGGAGAAGGGGGAGATGGTGGTGGTGATGGTATTGGTGCAGGAGGAGGAGATGGTGGTGGTGATGGTATTAGTGCAGGAGGAGATGGTGGTGGTGATGGTATTGGTGCAGGAGGAGATGGTGGTGGTGGTGATGGTATTGGTGCAGGAAGAGATGGTGGTGGTGGTGATGGTATTTGTGCAGGAGGAGATGGTGGTGATGGTATTGGTGCAGGAGGAGGGGGGAGATGATGGTGGTGATGGTATTGGTGCAGGAGAAGGGGGAGATGGTGGTGATGGTATTTGTGCAGGAGGAGATGGTGGTGATGGTATTGGTGCAGGAGGAGGGGGAGATGGTGGTGGTGATGGTATTGATGCAGGAGGAGGGGGAGATGGTGGTGGTGATGGTATTGATGCAGGAGGAGGGGGAGATGGTGGTGGTGGTGATGGTATTGATGCAGGAGGGGGAGATGGTGGTGATGGTATTTGTGCGGGAGGAGATGATGGTGATGGTATTGGTGCAGGAGGAGGGGGAGATGGTGGTGGTGGCATTGGTGCAGGAGGGGGAGATGGTGGTGGTGGCATTTGTGCAGGAGGAGGAGATGGTGGTGGTGATGGTATTGGTGCAGGAGAAGATGGTGGTGATGATGGTATTGGTGTAGGAGGAGGCGATGGCGATGGTATTGGTGCAGGAGGTGGTGGTGATGGTATTGGTGCAGGAGGTGGTGGTGATGGTATTGGTGCAGGAGGTGGTGGTGATGGTATTGGTGCAGGAGGTGGTGGTGATGATATTGGTGCAGGAGGAGATGGTGATGGTATTGGTGCAGGAGGAGGTGGTGATGATATTGGTGCAGGAGGAGATGGTGATGGTATTGGTGCAGGAGGAGATGGTGGTGGTGATGGTATTGGTGTAGGAGGTGGTGGTGATGGTATTGGTGCAGGAGGAGATGGTGGTGGTGATGGTATTGGTGTAGGAGGAGGCGATGGTGATGGTATTGGTGTAGGAGGAGGCGATGGTGATGGTATTGGTGCAGGAGGTGGTGATGATGGTATTGGTGCAGGAGGAGGGGGAGATGGTGGTGGTGATGGTATTGATGCAGGAGGGGGAGATGGTGGTGGTGATGGTAATTGTGCAGGAGGAGATGGTGGTGATGGTATTGGTGCAGGAGGAGGGGGAGATGGTGGTGGTGGCATTGGTGCAGGAGGGGGAGATGGTGGTGGTGGCATTGGTGCAGGAGGAGGAGATGGTGGTGGTGATGGTATTGGTGCAGGAGAAGATGGTGGTGATGATGGTATTGGTGTAGGAGGAGGCGATGGTGATGGTATTGGTGCAGGTGGTGGTGATAGTATTTGTGCAGGAGGTGGTGGTGATGGTATTGGTGCAGGAGGTGGTGGTGATGGTATTGGTGCAGGAGGTGGTGGTGATGGTATTGGTGCAGGAGGTGGTGGTGATGGTATTGGTGCAGGAGGTGGTGGTGATGGTATTGGTGCAGGAGGTGGTGGTGATGGTATTGGTGCAGGAGGTGGTGGTGATGGTATTGGTGCAGGAGGTGATGGTGATGGTATTGGTGCAGGAGGAGGTGGTGATGATATTGGTGCAGGAGGAGATGGTGATAGTATTGGTGCAGGAGGAGATGGTGGTGGTGGTGATCGTATTGGTGTAGGAGGTGGTGGTGATGGTATTGGTGCAGGAGGAGATGGTGGTGGTGATGGTATTGGTGTAGGAGGAGGCAATGGTGATGGTATTGGTGTAGGAGGAGGCGATGGTGATGTTATTGGTGCAGGAGGTGGTGATGATGGTATTGGTGCAGGAGGAGGGGGTGATGGTGGTGGTGATGGTATTGGTGCAGGAGGTGGTGATGATGGTATTGGTGCAGGAGGAGGTGGTGATGGTATTTGTGCAGGAGGTGGTGGTGATGGTATTGGTGCAGGAGGTGGTGGTGATGGTATTTGTGCAGGAGGTGGTGATGGTATTGGTGCAGGAGGTGGTGATGGTATTGGTGCAGGAGGTGGTGATGGTATTGGTGCAGGAGGTGGTGGTGATGGTATTGGTGCAGGAGGAGGTGGTGATGGTATTGGTTCAGGAGGAGGTGGTGATGGTATTGGTGCAGGAGGTGGTGGTGATGGTATTGGTGCAGGAGGAGATGGTGATGGTATTGGTGCAGGAGGTGGTGGTGATGGTATTGGTGCAGGAGGTGGTGGTGATGGTATTGGTGCAGGAGGAGGTGGTTATGGTATTGGTGCAGGAGGAGGTGGTGATGGTATTGGTGCAGGAGGAGGTGGCGATGGTATTGGTACAGGAGGAGGTGGTGATGGGATTGGTGCAGGAGGAGATGGTGGTGGTGATGGTATTGGTGTAGGAGGCAATGGTGATGGTATTGGTGCAGGAGGAGATGGTGATGGTATTGGTGCAGGAGGAGGTGGTGATGGTATTGGTGCAGGAGGAGGTGGTGATGGTATTGGTACAGGAGGAGGTGGTGATGATATTGGTGCAGGAGGTGGTGGTGATGGTATTGGTACAGGAGGAGGTGGTGATGATATTGGTGCAGGAGGAGGTGGTGATGATATTGGTGCGGGAGGAGATGGTGATGGTATTGGTGCAGGAGGAGGTGGTGATGATATTGGTGCAGGAGGAGATGGTGATGGTATCGGTGCAGGAGGAGATGGTGGTGGTGGTGATGGTATTGGTGTAGGAGGTGGTGGTGATGGTATTGGTGCAGGAGGAGATGGTGGTGGTGATGGTATTGGTGTAGGAGGAGGCGATGGTGATGGTATTGGTGTAGGAGGAGGCGATGGTGATGGTATTGGTGTAGGAGGAGGCGATGGTGATGGTATTGGTGCAGGAGGTGGTGGTGATGGTATTGGTGCAGGAGGTGGTGGTGATGGTATTGGTGCAGGAGGTGGTGGTGATGGTATTGGTGCAGGAGGTGGTGGTGATGGTATTGGTGCAGGAGGTGGTGGTGATGGTATTGGTGCAGGAGGTGGTGGTGATGGTATTGGTGCAGGAGGTGGTGGTGATGGTATTGGTGCAGGAGGTTGTGGTGATGGTATTGGTGCAGGAGGAGATGGTGATGGTATTTGTGCAGGAGATGGTGATGGTATTTGTGCAGGAGGAGATGGTGATGGTATTTGTGCAGGAGGAGATGGTGATGGTATTGGTGCAGGAGGAGATGGTGATGGTATTGGTGCAGGAGAAGATGGTGATGGTATTGGTGCAGGAGGAGATGGTGATGGTATTGGTGCAGGAGGAGATGGTGATGGTATTGGTGTAGGAGGAGGCGATGGTGATGGTATTGGTGCAGGAGGTGGCGATGGTGATGGTATTGGTGCAGGAGGAGATGGTGATGGTATTGGTGCAGGAGGAGATGGTGATGGTATTGGTGCAGGAGGAGATGGTGATGGTATTGGTGTAGGAGGAGGCGATGGTGATGGTATTGGTGCAGGAGGTGGCGATGGTGATGGTATTGGTGCAGGAGGAGATGGTGATGGTATTGGTGCAGGAGGAGATGGTGATGGTATTGGTGCAGGAGGAGATGGTGATGGTATTGGTGCAGGAGGAGATGGTGATGGTATTGGTGCAGGAGGAGATGGTGGTGGTGGTGGTGATGGATGGTATTGGTGTAGGAGGAGGCGATGGTGATGGTATTGGTGTAGGAGGGAGGAAACACACGGTCAGTCACCCAGCATTGATCATTAATACATTATCACGTTCATGATCATTTATTAATTAATCATTGATACGATTGATGATGATGCTGTTGTAATTAACACCACTGATATTATCATCACCATCAATGTCGTCATCACTTCCAATACCATCACCACCACGATCATCAGTAAGATGATAATCATCACCACCAATACCATCATCGTCACCGCCACCTTAATCATCACCGCCACCTTAATCATCACCAATACCATCATCATTTTCACCAATACCATCATCACCAATACCATCACCACCATCAACAGCAATATCAACATCATCACCAATAACCATCAGCATCACCATCACCATGAAGACGATCATCATCGTGACTACAAAACGCCATGATGATCATCATCACCATCATATCAAAGGCAAAGATCCCCCGGACAGCCTTTAAAAGACTGTTGGGGCAAGTGCTGTTAGCAAGCACCTATGAAGGTCGGCACGGCACACGAGGGGGCGATGTTTTTACACGCCGCACCAGGTACTCATTTTAGGCCCAGTCGACCTAGGGGAGGCCCAGGACCGGTTAAAATATAGAGCAGACGTCAGGATCGGGATGGAACCCACGACCTCCTGTATACCAGGCGAGGTAGTTAACATCTCCTAGCCACCGTGATGATGAGAGACGCAGACTCCAAAAATACAACAGCAGGCAGTGTGAGGGTGGGGATCGAACCCACGACCTCCTGTGTACCAGGCGAGGTAGTCAACATCTCCTAGCCACCATGATGATGAGAGAGAGCCGCAGACTCCACATATACAGCAGCAGCAGGCATCGCCATAATCAGGATCGAACCCACGCCCTCCTGTGTACCAGGCGAGGTAGTCAATATCTCCTAGCCACCATGATGATGATGAAAGACGCAGACTCCAAAAATACAGCAGGCATCGTCAGGGTCAGGATCGAACCCACGACCTCCTGTACACCAGGCGAGGTAGTCAACAACTCTTAGCCACCATGATGATGATGAGAGAGAGAGAGACGCAGACTCAAAATCGAACCCACGACCTCCTGTGTAGCAGGCGAGGTAGTTAACATCTCAGCCACTGTGATGATGAGAGAGACGCAGACTCCAAAAATACAGCAGGCATCGTCAGGGTCAGGATCGAACCCACAACCTCCTGTACACCAGGCGAGGTAGTCAACATCTCTTAGCCACCATGATGATGAGAGACGCAGACTCCAAATATACAGCAGGCATCGTCAGGGTCAGGATCGAACCCACGACCTGTGTACCAGGCGAGGTAGTCAACATTTCTTAGCCACCATGATGATGATGAGAGAAAGACGCAGACTCCAAAAATACAGCAGGCATCGTCAGGGTCAGGATCGAACCCACGACCTCCTGTGCATCAGGCGAGGTAGTCAACATCTCTTAGCCACCGTGATGATGAGAGACGCAGACTCCAAAAATACAGCAGCAGCAGGCAGTGTGGGGGTCGGGATCGAACCCAGGACCTCCTGTGTACCAGGCGAGGTAGTCAACATCTCTTAGCCACCGTAATGATGATGAGAGAGAGACGCAGACTCCAAAAATACAGCAGGCATCGTCAGGGTCTGGATCGAACCCACGACCTCCTGTGTATCAGGCGAGGTAGTCAACATCTCTTAGCCACCGTGATGATGAGAGACGCAGACTCCAAAAATACAGCAGCAGCAGGCAGTGTGGGGGTCGGGATCGAACCCAGGACCTCCTGTGTACCAGGCGAGGTAGTCAACATCTCCTAGCCACCATGATGATGATGAGAGAGACACAGACTCCAAAAATACAGCAGGCTTCGTCAGGGTCAGGATCGAACCCACGACCTCCTGTACACCAGGCGAGGTAGTCAACATCTCTTCGCCACCATGATGATGAAAGCCGCAGACTCCAAAAATACAGTAGCAGGCATTGTGAGGGTCGGGATCGAACCCACGACCTCCTGTACACCAGGCGAGGTAGTTAACATCTCTTAGCCACCATGATGATGATGATGAGAGAGAGACGCAGACTCCAAAAATACAGCAGGCATCGTCAGGGTCAGGATCGAACCCACGACCTCCTGTGTACCAGGCGAGGTAGTCAACATCTCTTAGCCACCATGATGATGATGAGAGAGACGCACTCCAAAAATACAGCAGGCATCGTCAGGGTCAGGATCGAACCCACGACCTCCTGTACACCAGGCGAGGTAGTCAACAACTCTTAGCCACCATGAAAATGATGAGAGAGACGCAGACTCCAAAAATACAGCAGGCATCGTCAGGGTCAGGATCGAACCCACGACCTCCTGTGTACCAGGCGAGGTAGTCTACATCTCTTAGCTACCATGATGATGATGAGAGAGAGACGCAGACTCCACATATACAGCAGCAGGCATCGTCAGAATCAGGATCGAACCCACGACGTCCTGTGTACCAGGCGAGGTAGTTAACATGTCTTAGCCACCGTGATGATGATGAGAGAAAGACGCAGACTCCACATATACAGCAGCAGCAGCAGGCATCGTCAGGGTCGGGATCGAACCCACGACCTCCTGTGTACCATGCGAGGTAGTCAACATCTACATAGCCACTACAATATCTCTACTATATATACTCTAACCCACTCTTATTTCACGTATTACGTGTAAACTTTGTGCCTTTGCGTTTTGTTTATAACCGTACAAGTTTAACCGTTCAGGAGTTTTTAAAACGCCTTCGTTAAAATATCTCGTGTTTTACTTATTTTTAATATACATAACGCATATTATGAAATAAGTTACTTGGTTAGCCTTTACTTCGTTAAAGTTACACTTTTGTAACCATCATCAATTTCGATCTTTGTTTTAAATTCATTTACGTGACTCAGCAATTAGGCCAGGTTAGGCCCGAGGCTTTTTACGTCTTTCCTAGGCCGTCTGTACCGGGTGCCGCGGGGAGTTGGGGGGTGGGGGGGGGCGGTGGAGCAGGGGGGTGGAGGCGGGGTGTGATGTGCTTGGGCTTAATTTGGATGGAATTGAGTCGGCCACATAACTGTGGAATGGGCTCAACTGTCCGCTCAAAGCAGGCCATTTGCTCAGTCATTCTGTCAGCCACTCGGCCATCCACTCGCTCAAGCGTGAATACTCATGCAGTTATTCAGGCAATGTTCACTCATTCGCTTACCCACTCAGTCATTCGCTCAGTCATTCGCTTAACCATTCAGTCACCCAGTCACTCAGTTTTTCCATCAGTCATTCAGCCAGCCAGTCATTCACTCATTTACTGACCCAGTCACTCAGCCATCCACCAAGTCATTCGCTCGGTCATTCACTTAGTCGCTCAGTCATTCACCCTGTCACTCAGTTATTCCATCAGTCATTCAGCCAGTCATTCACTCATTTACTGACCCAGTCACTCAGCCATCCACCAAGTCATTCCCTCGGTCATTCACTCAATTATTCACCGTCATTCACTCAGTCATTCCCACTCACTTATTCGCTCAGTCACCCAACCGAGTCATTCGCTCAGTCATTCACTTAGTCACTCAGTCATTCACTTAGTCACTCAGTCATTCACCCAGTCACTCAGTTATTCCATCGGTCATTCAGCCAGCCAGTCATTCACTCATTTACTGACCCAGTCACTCAGCCATCCACCAAGTCACTCCCTCGGTCATTCACTCAATTATTCACCGTTATTCACTCAGTCATTCCCACTCACTTATTCGCTCAGTCACCCAACCGAGTCATTCGCTCAGTCGCTCAGTCATTCACTTAGTCACTCAGTCATTCGCTCAGTCATTCAGGCAGTCGCTCATGCACACTCGTTCACCCAGTTACTCGGTTATTCGCTCTGTCACTCATTCAGTTTGTCACTCAAAGCAACCCCCCCAAGTCACTCGGTCATTCCCTTAGTCATTCAGTCACTCAGTTATTCAAGAACTCAGGCAGTCACTCACTACCCAGGGGGCCTGGTACGGAGTTGTCACTCTTGCACATCTGAGGCACCTAGCCAGTCAAGCCAGTCACTCGGTTATGAAACCCACTCCACTCACTACTATCCCAAGCCACTCCATCTTCAGACAGTCGCTCACTCATACGCTCGCTCGCTCATTCATTCACTCTCTCACTCATTCACTCTCTCACTCATTCACTCACTCATTCACTCACTCATTCACTCACTCATTCACTCTCACACACTCTCACACACTCTCACACACTCTCACACTCATTCACTCATACACTCTCTCGCTCATACACTCTCACACACACTCACTCATTCTCTCACACACTCACCACACACTCACTCATTCTCTTACACTCACTCTCATTCATACTCTCACTCACCTCACAAACAAACACTCACCTCACTCACCCACCCACACACTCACCTCACTCACACACTCACCTCACTCACACACTCACCTCACTCACCCACACTCACCTCACTCACCCACACACACACCTAACTCACACACCTCACTCACACACACACACACTCACCTCACTCACCCACACACACACCTCACTCACACACCTCACTCACCCACACACTCACCTCACACACTCACCCACCCACACACCCACTGACACCTTCTCACACTCTCTCTGCTACTGATGATGATGCTGATGATGATGAAGATGCTGCTGATGTTGATGTGACGGCGTGAAATCAAGTTAGTCATGGCGGTACACTGAAGACAGTGATGATGGTGCTGCTGTTTCACGATTATTCCGATGTTGCTGCTGATATTATTAGCCTGTTGCTTCTACTGCTCATGATGCTGATGCTGCTGATGCTGCTGCTGATGCTGCTGCTGATGAAGATGCTACTAACAATGACGCCACTGCTGCTGATGACGCTGCTGCTGCTGATGATGATGAAGAAAGAAGCTGCTGATGACGCTCCTGCCGCTGCTGATGAAGATGCTGCTGATGATGCTTCTGATGAAGATCCCGCTGCTGCTGCTGATTCCGCTGGTGATGCTGCTGCTGCTGATGATGCTGCTGATGACGCTGCTGCTGCTGATGATGAAGAAGCTGCTGATGACGCTCCTGCCGCTGCTGATGAAGATGCTGCTGATGATTCCCCTGCTGATGATGCTGCTGCTCATTATGTTGCTGATGACGCTGACGCTGCTCATGATGCTGCTGCTGATGATGCTGCTGATGATGCTGCTGATGTGAATGGTTAGCGTGTCCAACCGATGCCGACTGACACGAGGGTGATAATGAAGCAGTGCAGGATGCCGATGATGACGATGGTTACAGCGTGCGGTGTCAAATTCGTGACGTTGACGAGACGTGATGCCGCGAATGACGAAGCTGCTGATGATGATGTTGATTGCTTCTGCAGCTCATGTAGATATTGCTGCTGCTGCTGATACCACTGCTGATAACAGCTTGTTGACAGTGCTGCTGATTATGATTTTGCTGCTGGTGATGTTGTGGTGATGATGCCGATGATGTAGCTTGCTTCTACAGCTGATATTCATGAAGCTAGTGCTGATGATGGTGGTGCTGCTGATGATTTAGAGTGGTAAGAGCTTATGATGACCGTGCTGATGGTGGTGCTGATGATGATGGTGCTGATGATGATTATGGTGGTGGTGCTGCTGATGATGATGGTGGTGCTGCTGCTGATTTAGAGTGGTAAGAGCGTATGATGACTGTGCTGATGGTGGTGCTGATGATGATGGTGGTGCTGCTGCTGATGGTGCTGCTGATGGTGCTGATGATGATGATGGTGGTGGTGCTGCTGATGATGCTGATGGTGGTGCTGATGATGGTGGTGGTGCTGCTGATGGTGGTGTTGTAGTATTCAGTGACAAGTTGCGAACGGTGACATGGAGAGACGCGGAGAAGGCGGCGGCGACGACTTTACAATGTCACCTCACCACCCTGTTCCCGCCATCTCCCCTCACCCATCCTCACCCCACCACAATCCCCTCACCCGTCGCCAATCCTCACCCATCACCAATCCTCACCTCACCCATCACCAATCCTCACCTCACCCATCACCAATCCACCCCCTCCCACCCGGACCCCCACCAAAACCGGACCTCGGCCAATGCGGCCTACACGAAGGCTTTAACCGCCTTTTCTAACCCGACACCCGGCACCCCCCCCCCGCACAGGTTGGGTGGGTTCCCCGCACGGTCCCCGCCCGGTCCGCCCTTGCCCGTCTCTCTCTCTCTCTCCCTCCTCCCCTCTCCCCCACCCCCCGACCTTTTGACGATGGACGCCACAAGCTGAGGGATGTCCCTGGCGTCGAACGAGGCGTAGGAAGCTGCGAGAAGAGGGCGAACGCTGGACGACCACTCCACGACGGAGCGGCCCGAAGCCGCAACGTCCTCCTCGGCGGTCGCCATTGCGCGCCTTCTGACTAACGTCAACTCACCCCCCCCTCTCCCCTCTATCCCCGCCCGCACTGCCGCGGCTTATGTGAACTGGGGAATGTGGTGGGCGGGTAACGTGGGAGCCTATGGGGGGAGCTTCTGTGGGAGTGGCCGGCGAGGGTGATTGTAATGCGTAGTGCGGATAAGCGTGGTTGCTTAAGCGAACTGGGGAATGTGGAGGGCGGGTAAAGTGGGAGCCTATGGGGGAGCTTCTGTGGGAGTGGCCGGCGAGGGTGATTGTAATACGTAATGCGGATAGGTAAGGGAGGCTTATGTCGTGTAGGGAATGCGGTGGGCGGATACCGTGGGAGCCTATGGGAGCGGCCGGCGAGGGTGATTGTAATGCGTAGTGCGGATAGGTAGGGAGGCTTATGTCGTGTAGGGAATGTGGTGGGCGGGTAAAGTGGGAGCCTATGGGAGCTCTATGGGAGTGGCCGGCGAGGGTGATTGTAATACGTAATGCGGATAGGTAAGGGAGGCTTATGTCATGTAGGGAATGTGGAGGGCGGATAACGTGGGAGCCTATGGGGGGAGCTTCTATGGGAGTGGCCGGCGAGGGTGATTGTAATGTGTAATGCGGATAGGTAAGGGAGGCTTATGTCATGTAGGGAATGTGGAGGGCGGGTAACGTGGGAGCCTATGGGGAAGCTTCTATGGGAGTGGCTGTCGAGCGTGATTGTAATGTGTAATGCGGATAGGTAAGGGAGGCCTTATGTCATGTGGGGAATGTGGAGATAGTGTAACGTTGGAGCATATGGCAGTAGCCGGTGAAGGTGATTGCAGTTTGTAGTGTGGATAAGTAAGGTGCTTATGTCATGTACGAAATGTGGAGTTGGGGTTTTCATGATAAAGAAACCTCCGGGGTAATTCAAAGGTGATTATAATTTGTAGTGTGGATAAGTACGGAGCTTATATCATGTAGGAAATGTGGCAGGAGGGTTGACGTAAAGCCTATAGAAGCCTATGGGAGTAGGCAGCGAAGGTGATTGTAATTTGTAGTGTGGATAGGTTAGGTAAGCTGTCCGTGCAGAACTCATTCATTGCAACTCAGTCACGTGCCCCCTTGTGACGTCACCACAGCGCTTGTGTTGGCAAGGTGCATGCGCTCTGAGGCCACGTGAAGTGTCAAAGGGTCGCTGCTGGCAAAAAGTCACGTGACAGACCCAGCAGGTGCCATGGGTTGACTGCTGCTGTGCCAGGCTAGGTGCAGGAGGAGGTCACGGGACAGACCCAGCAGGTGCCATGGGTTGACTGCTGTGCCAGGCTAGGTGCAGGAGGAGGTCACGGGACAGACCCAGCGGGTGCCATGGGTTGTACTGCTGTGCCAGGCTAGGTGCATCTGACGACACACATCTGGGCAGTTCACCACCATTGGTTCAAGCAGAGCCTGTCTCTTGCATCTGCTGATGAGACACAGAGCTGGGCAGACTTCGAATACAGCAGCAGCAGCAGGCATCGTCAGGGTCGGGATGGAACCCACGACCTCCTGCGTACCAGGCGAGGTAGTTAACATCTCGTCAGGGTCGAGATCGAACCCACGACCTCCTGCGTACCAGGCGAGGTAGTTAACATCTCGTCAGGGTCGGGATCGAACCCACGACCTCCTGCGTACCAGGCGAGGTAGTCAACATCTCGTCAGGGTCGGGATCGAACCCACGACCTCCTGCGTACCAGGCGAGGTAGTTAACATCTCGTCAGGGTCGGGATTGAACACACGACCTCCTGTGTACCAGGCGAGGTAGTTAACATCTCGTCAGGGTCGGGATCGAACCCACGACCTCCTGCGTACCTGGCGAGGTAGTCAACATCTGAACCCAAGTCACCTTAGACCCAGGCAGCAGCAACTCGCCACAACAAACACAATTGCAACGTTATGTTGAGTCCGCTTATTTATTAACAACAATCGATAATCAAACAATGGTCTAGAACTCTAGATATATATGTACACATTATTACATTCCTAACTCTTTACACGCGCGTGGCTAGGCAGGCTGTAGTCCATTGTGTGGTGAGTCTGGTGAGTGTGGGTGGTGAGTGTGGGTGGTGAGTGTGGGTGGTGAGTGTGGTGAGTGTGGGTGGTGAGTGTGGGTGGTGAGTGTGAGTATTGTGTGGGTGGTGAGTGTGGGTGGTGAGTGTAGTGAGTGTGGGTGGTGAGTGTGGTGAGTGTGAGTGTGGTGAGTGTGGTGAGTGAGTGTGGTGAGTGTGAGTGTGGGTGGTGAGTGTGGGTGGTGAGTGTGGGTGGGTGGTGTGGGTGGTGAGTATGGTGAGTCTGGTGAGTGTGGGTGGTGAGTGTGGTGAGTGTGGGTGGTGCGTGTGGGTGGTGAGTGTGAGTTTTATGAGTGTGGGTGGTGAGTGTGGTGAGTCTGGTGAGTGTGGGTGGTAAGTGTGGTGAGTGTGGGTGGTGAGTGTGGTAAGTGTGGTGAGTGTGGGTTGTGAGTGTGGTAAGTGTGGTGAGTGTGGTGAGTGTGGTAAGTGTGGTGAGTGTGGTAAGTGTGGTGAGTGTGGGTGGTGAGTGTGGTAAGTGTGGTGAGTGTGGGTGGTGCGTGTGGGTGGTGAGTGTGAGTTTTATGAGTGTGGGTGGTGAGTGTGGTGAGTCTGGTGAGTGTGGGTGGTAAGTGTGGTGAGTGTGGGTGGTAAGTGTGGTGAGTGTGGGTGGTGAGTGTGGTGAGTGTGGTAAGTGTGGTGAGTGTGGGTTGTGAGTGTGGTAAGTGTGGTGAGTGTGGTGAGTGTGGTAAGTGTGGTGAGTGTGGTAAGTGTGGTGAGTGTGGGTGGTGAGTGTGGTAAGTGTGGTGAGTGTGGGTGGTGAGTGTGGGTGGTGAGTGTGGTAAGTGTGGTGACGGTGGTGAGTGTGGTGTCCAGTCCAATCTCGGTATCAGTTCTGGCGTCCTCTCATCAGGCTTCTGCCACAGCTGGGCCCACGGTGGTGAGCGGTGATGATGACGATGGCGATGATGATGGTGATGATGATGGTGATGATGACGGCGATGGTGATTGGAGCTTCTCCTCCGGCTCCGCTCTGTGGAGAGAGAGGCAGCAGCACCACAGCAGCGCATCATCATCGTCATCATCATCATCGTCATCATCGTCATCATCATCGTCATCATCATCATCGTCATCATCATCATCGTCATCATCATCATCGTCGTCATCGTCATCATCGTCATCATCATCATCGTCATCGTCACCGTGATGATATCGAGCCCACGACTTCCTGCGTACCAGGCAAGGGAGTTAACATCTCCTAGCCACCGTGATGATGATGAGAGAAAGAGAGAGACGCAGACTGCAAATATACAGCAGCAGCAGCCAGGCATCGTCAGTCGGGATCGACCCCACGACCTCCTGTGTACCAGGCGAGGTAGTTAACATCTCATCAGGGTCGGGATTGAACCCACGACCTCCTGTGTACCAGGCGAGGTAGTTAACATCTCATTAGGGTCGGGATTGAACCCACGACCTCCTGCGTACCAGTCGAGGTGGTTAACATCTCATCAGGGTCGGGATCGAACCCACGACCTCCTGCGTACCAGGCGAGGTAGCTAACATCTCATCAGGGTCGGGATCGAACCCACGACCTCCTGCGTACCAGGTGAGGTAGTTAACATCTCATCAGGGTCAGGGTTGAACCCACGACCTCCTGCGTACCAGGCAAGGTACACAGAGAGAGAGGCTCACCGTGGCTCAGCAGCTGCAGAGCCCTGCACAGGAGTGGTGCCGCCGCTGCTGCTGATGGTGGTGGTGGCCCAGCTGGTGGTGTCGGCCCAGCTGGTGGTGGTGGCCCGGATGGTGGTGGTGGTGGTGGCCCAGCTGCTGGTGGTGGCCCAGTTGATGGTGATGGGCCGGATGTAGATGATGATGGGAGTGGTGGTGGCGGTGGTGGGGGAGGCCCTGCTGGTGGTGGCCTCGCTGGTGGTGGGGGTGGCCTCGCTGGCGGTGGGCGTGGCCTGGCAGGTGGTGGGGGTGGCCTCGCTGGTGGTGGGGGTGGCCTCGCTGGCGGTGGGTGTGACCTAGCTGGCGGTGGGGGTGGCCTCGGTGGTGGTGGGGGTGGCCTCGCTGGTGGTGGGCGTGGCCTCGCTGGTAGTGGGGGTGGTCTCGCTGGTGGTGGGGGTGGCCTCGCTGGTGGTGGAGGTGGCCTCGGTGTGGGTGGGGGTGGCCTCGCTGGTGGTGGGGGTGGCCTCAGTGTGGGTGGGGGTGGCCTCGCTGGTGGTGGGGGTGGCCTCGGTGTGGGTGGCACTGCTGGTGGTGTGGGTGGCCCTGCTGGTGGTGGGGGTGGCCCTGCTGGTGGTGGGGGTGGCCCTGCTGGTGGTGGGGGTGGCCCTGCTAGTGGTGGGGGTGGCCCTGCTAGTGGTGGGGGTGGCCCTGCTGGTGGTGTGGGTGGCCCTGCTGGTGGTGGGGGTGGCCCTGCTGGTGGTGGGGGTGGCCCTGCTGGCGGTGGGGGTGGCCTTCCTGGCGGTGGGAGTGGCCCTGCTGGCGGTGGGAGTGGCCCTGCTGGTGGTGGGAGTGGCCCTGCTGGTGGTGGGCGTGGCCCTGCTGGTGGTGGGAGTGGCCCTGCTGGCGGTGGGAGTGGCCCTGCTGGCGGTGGGAGTGGCCCTGCTGGCAGTGGGCGTGGCCCTGCTGGCGGTGGGAGTGGCCCTGCTGGCGGTGGGAGTGGCCCTGCTGGCGGTGGGAGTGGCCCTGCTGGCGGTGGGAGTGGCCCTGCTGGCGGTGGGCGTGGCCTTGCTGGCGGTGGGCGTGGCCTTGCTGGCTGTGGGAGTGGCCTTGCTGGCGGTGGGAGTGGCCTTGCTGGCGGTGGGCGTGGCCTTGCTGGTGGTGGGCGTGGCCCTGCTGGTGGTGGGGGTGCTGCTCGTGGTGGTGGTGATGATGGTTTGGAGCCAGCTGTGAGCCAGCGCCTTCTTAGGCGTCATCCGGAGTTTCGGATCCCATCTGTTGGGAGGGACACGGGGAGGGAGGGAGGGGGGAGGCGCACACGTGGTGAGAGGGGCATGGTGAGATGATTTGACAGTGCAACCGTTTCAATTCGGGCAGCAACAAAAACAAATTCGTGTACATTTGTGTTTGTGTTTCTCCCTTGCGATGGGACTTTGTAGGATGAACGCTGAGATTTATAAGGGGGCACGGGGGGTGACCGATGAGTTCTGAAATTGGGTCTGCAGCGAGGCAGGGCACCGATAAGCTGTTGACAGGTATGGGGTGGTGAGCGGGGGGGTGAGTGAGGGGTGAGCGAGGGGGTGAGCGAGAGGGTGAGCGAGGGGGTGAGCGTGCTTCGTACTGCAGACAGCGGCTGACGAAGTCCACCAGCTGAGGGTGACGGCCCCGCAGGGCGCGGTCCAGGGGGAGACTTCCCGGTAGCCTCTGCTTGGACAGGTTGTCGGGGAGTCCCTCAGAGTCTGCAGAGAGACAGAGAGACGCGCGCAGAGTCACCAACCACCACGTGGCCAACACACCCCGCTCATCCACTTAACCACCCACCTTCCTATCCACCTACACACCCACTCACCCCACTTACATACCCACTCATCCACTTAACCAGCCACCTTCCTATCCACCTACACACCCACTCACCCCACTTACATACCCACTCATCCACTTAACCACCCACCTTCCTATCCACCTACACACCCACTCACCCCACTTACATTACCACTCATCCACTTAACCACCCACCTTCCTATCCACCTACACACCCACTCACCCCACTTACACACCCACCCATCCACTTAACCACCCACCTTCCTATCCACCTACACACCCACTCACCCCACCTACATACCCACTCATCCACTTAACCACCCACCTTCCTATCCACCTACACACCCACTCACCCCACTTACATACCCGCTCATCCACTTAACCACCCACCTTCCTATCCACCTACACACCCACTCACCCCACCTACATACCCTCTCACCCACCCACCCACCCCTATAAGAGCCTCACTGCCACCACCCCCCCCCACCCCACCTAACAAAACGGAATGGGTTACATCGCTAGCGCCGGCCTGCCCGAGCCCTTCAACTCACCAAAGTAATTTTTCCTGTAAGGGGCTTCGTCCACCATCTTCTTCGGGGGCATGCCCAGCATCTGCGCACGATTTCCGACGAAGACAAAAGGAGGAGGAGGCGGGGGGGACAGTTACAGCCGGTGTAGCCTCAGCGGGCCCATTGGGGCAAGTGCCGTCAGTCAGCGGTGAGTAGTGCCGGAGGCAGCTCGTGTGGAGGCCAGCACTGTGTACAAAGACAACAATCCCCTCCTCCACGTATTAGCCTCATCTCATCGCTGGGGCAAGCGCTGCTAGTAGCGAGCGGCACCTATGAAGGCCGGAACGGCACACGAGGGGGTGGGTGCCCAGGGCCACGCCCGGCCACCTTTGTCTCCCCCAGTATAAAATGTTTACTACACACCGCTACGCCAGGTACTCGTTTGAGGCTGACTCAACCTATGATAGGCCCAGGACCAGTTCGGATATTCCTCGCTGGTGTTTGTGGCTGTGGGAGGGATACAACTCTATGAGTATGGTTCTCTGTGGGTCTTTACGGGGTCTCTATGAGTATGGGTCTCTGTGCAGACCCACAGAGACCCATACCCATAGAGACCTGCTCGCCCGCTCACCCACCATACAGACCCACCGTACCCACCGTACCCACCCGCCATACCCACCGTACCCACCCACCATACCCACCGTACCCACCCACCATACCAACCGTACCCACCCACCGTACCCACCCACCATACCCACCGTACCCACCCACCCGCCCGTACCTCGATGCAGCAGTGCAGGTGGTCTTTGTAGGTATGTGAATTGAAGAGCACCTTGCCGGTGGCCAACTCGGCCACGGTGCAGCCCAGGGCCCACATGTCCACGGCGCAGGTGACACGGTAGCCCAGCAGCAGCTCCGGGGCCATGTAGGGCAACGTCCCGCCCACGGTTTGGGCTGAGCAACAACAACAACAACAACAACGACGACAACAACGACGACAACGACGATGACTACAAAGTGGTCCCTCCGTCAACAGCGACGCGGGTGGAACAGTTTTTTCCTTCGGTCGGTTAAACGCGTGGTCGGCTTCTGCGACCGATACGTCACGGCGGATGGCGAGTGTTTTTTTTCGGGTTGGACCGCGTACTCTGGCTGCCCGCCCGCTGATGATGATGACGACGATGATGATGACGATGATGATGACGATGATGATGATGACGATGATGATGATGACGATGATGATGACGATGATGATGACGATGATGATGACGATGATGATGATGCTCGGCTGCAAGCGCTCGAATTGTAAACGTCGTAGCGGGTTTACAACTCCAGCGCACCGGTTAGCGCTGTGCAAGCGACGAATCGATTGGCCGCGTCCCGCCCGCGTGACGCTGAACCTCACCGGCCGGCTGCACTTTAGGTGTTCTGTCGGCTTAATGGACGCGACCTGGCTTGACTTTCTTAATTCCAATTCAAAACAACGTTTGCATTTCTAGATTTAAAGCTTTCGTGACTTGCAAGGATCCATACTCTTTGGTTCTATTCGGTAAAGTCACGTAGTAGGTAAAAAAATAAAACGACGAAAATCACGACGTTTCGGCCACAACACAAGCGGCCTTCATCAGGTGAAGGGATCAGGCTGTCTCGCGCCAACCGGCATGTGCACCCGCATGCACACCACCTCTATGCTAAGTCGGCCAATCAAATGCTAATTTGTTATGCTAATTCCTTTGTCAAGGCACCTTGTTTCCTCGAACACAGCTTAAAGGTCCGCGGTCTGAGCGTGGCTGTGTTTCACTCCAGCGCCGTTCTCCAGACAGCCTGGTCCCTTCACCTGATGAAGGCCGCTTGTGTTGTGGCCGAAACGTCGTGATTTTTGTTGTTTTAATTTTTTTTTACCTACGTGACTTTACCGAATAGAACCAAAGAGTATGGATCCTTGCAGTCACGAAAGCTTCAAGTCTAGAATTACAAACGCAACGATGACGTCGACGCGAGATAACCCCCGAGCAAAAAATATATATATATAAAACTCCACGCACGCAAAAGCCCCACTCGCTCACTTTTATACTTCAGGTAGAAGCTGCACCCGAAGTCGTTGACCCTCACTTTGCCGTCCGCGGTGAGCAGAATGTTGTCCTGGAACAAAGAGCAGAGACGGGGGAAGGGATTCCACGCTCGGAGGTTACGGCAGGAGCGTCCAGCCAGCAGTGGGTCGATCACGCAAGGTGACGCATTTACACCCACACGGGCAGCCCTCCCCGCCCGCCCCACCCCACCCCGACTTGTGACACGGGCCACGTGCCAGAGACCCGTTCGAAGTCAATGAAGAATTAAAGCTTTCGTGACCGTGTAAATCGCTCGTTGTTTTTTTCCGGTAAAGTCACGTGTGTAGGAATACCGTAAAATTATATTGAAATAAATCAATCGCGACGTTTCGACGCACAGCACAAGCGATCCTCATCAGGTGTAAAGTAAAAAACCAAATCACAACAAGAAGATGAGAGACGAGAATTCAACAAACCTAGGAAAAACATTACGTGAAGCACAAACCAGTCAGGCCAACAACACAGTTAGACACTTACCCGACGGATCACGAATTTCAGAAGAGTGTTAAATTTCGTGGTCCGCCAGGTAAGTGTCTAACTGTGTTGTTGGCCTGACTGGTTGTGCTTCTATTTAAAGCTTTCGTGACTGCAAGGATTCATCTTCTTTGGTTCTTTCGGTAAAGTCACCAGGTAGAATGAGAATAAAATAATAAAATAACGCGATAAAATTCTCACGACGTTTCGGCCACAACGCAAGCGGCCGTCTTCAGGTGAAAGGTACGGACCCGTCGGGACGACAGAGCTTCAATAAACGATGTTAAGATTCGTAGCGACTTCTCCCAACCAGCTTAAAAGTCGCTACGAATCTTAACATCGTTGATTGAAGCTCTGTCGTCCCGACGGGTCCGTACCTTTCACCTGAAGACGGCCGCTTGCGTTGTGGCCGAAACGTCGTGAGAATTTTATTGTGTAATTTTATCATTTTATTCTCATTCTACGTGGGGACTTTACCGAAAGAACCAAAGAAGATGGTTGTGCTTTGCGTGATTGTTTTCTGAGCTGTGTTGAATTCTCGTCTCTCATCTTCTCGTCGTATTTACCTCCGTGATTTGTTACTTTTTACACCTAATCAAGATCGCTTGTGTTGCCGTTCGAAGTCGTTTTAAGAAACCACAAAACCTATTTTTATTTCACTACCAGGGTGTAAGGGCCCGGCAGAGCTGCCGTGAAGCTCTTTCATCAGAAACGACCTGGCCATCACGTAATGAGAGCAGCTCAACCAAGTGGCTGATATCATCATGAGCATCATCATCAGCAGCAGCATCATCATCGCATGGACATTTGTCACAGCACCCAAACACTCTAAACACGTGTTTCAACAGGCCCATAGAGACGCATACAGACCCACAGAGACTCATACTCATAGAGACCTATACAGGCCCACAGAGACCCATACCCATAGAGATCTATACAGACCCACAGAGACCCATACTCATAGTGACCCATAGACCCACAGAGACCCATACTCATAGAGACCCATACACACCCAGAGACCCATACTCATAGAGACCCATACTTATAGAGACTCACACAGACCCACAGAGACCCATACTCATAGAGACCCACAGAGACCCATTCTCATAGAGACTCACACAGACCTACAGAGACCCATACTCATAGAGACCCACACAGAGACCCACAGAGACCCATACTCATAGAGACCCATAGAGACCCATACTCATAGAGATCCATACAGACCCAGAGAGACCCGTACCCACAGAGACCCATACTCATAGAGACCTATACAGACCCACAGAGACCCATACTCAGAGACCCATACAGACCCACAGAGACCCATACTCATTGAGACTCATACAGACCCACAGAGACCCTTACTCATAGAGACTCATACAGACCCACAGAGACCCATACTCATAGAGACTCATACAGACCCACAGAGACCCATACTCATAGAGACCCATACAGACCCACAGAGACCCATACTCATAGAGACTCATACAGACCCACAGAGACCCATACTCATAGAGACACATAGAGACCCATAGAGACCCATACAGACCCACAGAGACCCATACTCATAGAGACCTATACACACCCACAGAGACCCATACTCATAGAGACCTATACACACCCACAGAGACCCATACTCATAGAGACCCACAGAGACCCATACTCATAGAGACCCACACAGAGACCCATACTCATAGAGACCCATAGAGACCCATACTCATAGAGACCCACAGAGACCCATACTCATAGAGACTCACAGACCCACAGAGACCCATATTCATAGAGACCCACAGAGACCCATACTCATAGAGACCCACACACAGAGACCCACAGACGGACGGGGCCCACGGTCGACCCCCCCCGCGGGTCGACCGTGGGCCCCGGGGGTGGCCGCCTCCACGCCAGCCGAGCGAGCGCCCCGGCGGGAGGTGGCCACCACCGCGGCCCGCCCCCCGCTCACCGGCTTGATGTCCGCGTGGACGACGCCCCGCCCCTTGGCGTACAGCAGGAAGTCGAGGATGGCCCCGGTGTACTCCCTCAGACGCCTCGGGTAGATCCGCCCGGCGCTCCCTTTTCTCACGACGTCTTTGAGGCTCCTCCTGACGCGACAACGACGACGACAACAACGACGACGTTAAATAAAAACCCCTTTGCCGTTCCGATGACGTCCGCGGGGCGGCCCCAAACGGACTGTACCACTTGGTTAGTTTTGCGGGGGGGTTGGGGGGGGGGTGGTGTAAAGCCTCGTCGCTCCGCAGGTGTTCATCCGCGGCCTCGCCACGCCCCACTGCTTGCGCTGACGGAGCCAACGCCCACAAAACGACGTTGAGTATTTTACGACGGTGATTTCGTTAAATTTCGATTTCAAGCTTTCGTGACTGGCAGTGATTCATATTGTTGGTTCTTTCGGTAAAGTGACGTCGTGAGAGTTTTATTGTTTTACGTGTATATATATTTTTATCGTTTTATTGTTTCCCTTTCAACGTGGTGACTTTACCGAAAGAACCAAGAATCTAATGATTTCATGATTTTATTGTAATTTCAACTATTTTATTATTATTTTGTCACCATCGTTTTATCACTACGATTTCATCGCAATTTAATCAACGCATTATTTTCATTATTGCTTTATTATCCGCGTTTCACGATTTTAATTTCTACGAGCGGTATATTTTTATTTCATCACAATTTCCTCTTTGCTGTTTTACAATTGTTCCGTCATTTTATTACCATCTTATCACGCGTTATTTTTTTGTTGCATCATTACCCACCTATTAATAATGTATAATTTCGTAATTTTCTCACTAACCTTTCATTGGAAATATTTTATTACGATATTATATATATTTAAAAAAACGGAAAAAATTGAACGTGTAATTCGTGGGGAGCGTTTCCGTTGAATCGCGAGGACTTCCTGCGTCCATCTAAACAAACTGTCAAATCGCTCTCCGTGGTGCTAACGTTTAAAAATAAATAAACACAAAGCGCCACTCCTTTCAAATGTTTCTTGCCGTTGGATTTCGCACCTGATGATGACTGCTTGCGTTGCGGTCGAAACGTCGTGATAATTTTATTGTTTTATATTTTATTATTTTTATTGTTTCCCTATCTACGTGGCGGTGACTTTACCGAAAGAACCAAGAATAATAATTTTATTGTTTTACAATAATTTTATTGTTTTATATTTTTTTATTGTTTCCCTATCTACGTGGCGGCGGTGACTTTACCGAAAGAACCAAGAATAATAATTGTATTGTTTTACAATAATTTGATAGTTTTATATTTTTATTATTTTATTGTTTCCCTATCTACGCGGCGGTGACTTTAACCGAAAGAACCAAGAATAATAATTGTATTGTTTTACAATAATTTTATTGTTTTATATTGTTATTATTTTATTGTTTCCCTATCTACGTGGCGGTGACTTTACCGAAAGAACCAAGAATAATAATTTTATTGTTTTACAATAATTTTATTGTTTTATATTTTTATTATTTTATTGTTTCCCTATCTACGTGGCGGTGACTTTACCGAAAGAACCAAGAATATGAATAACTGCAGTCGCGAAAGCTTTAAATCGAAAAATAAAAATGGTTTATAGTTTAGTGATTTTTCGATTTAAAGCTTTCGTGACTGCAGTGATTCATATTCTTGGTTCTTTCGGTAAAGTCACCACGTAGTAGAAGGGAAACAATAAAATAATAACAATATAAAACGATAAAGTTATTGTAAAACAATAAAATTATTATTCTTGGTTCTTTCGGTAAAGTCACCGCCACGTAGTAGAAGGGAAACAACAAAATAACAAAAATATAAAACGATAAAATTCTCACGACGTTTCGACTGCTACACAAGCAATCGTCATCAGGTGTGAAAACCACAGCAAAAAAACGCCACTTTTTCCAAATTTTCTTGCTGTGGTTTTCACACCTGATGATGATTGCTTCTATTGTTGCAGTCGAAACGTCGTGAGAATTTTATTGTTTTATATTTTTATTATTTTACGGTTTCACCTTCTAACGTGGTGGTGACTTTTACCGAAAGAACCAAGAATATGAATAGCTGCAGTCACGAAAGCTTTAAATCGAAAAATAGTTTATAGTTTAGTGATTTTTTATTTAAAGCTTTCGTGACTGCAGGGATTCATATTCTTGGTTCTTTCGGTAAAGTCACCATGTAGTAGAAGGGAAACAATCAAATAATAACAATATAAAACGATAAAGTTATTGTAAAACAATAAAATTATTATTCTTGGTTCTTTCGGTAAAGTCACCACCACGTAGATAGGGAAACAATAAAATAATAAAAATATAAAACAATTAAATTATTGTAAAACAATAAAATTATTATTCTTGGTTCTTTCGGTAAAGTCACCGCCGCGTAGTAGAAGGGAAACAAAATAATAAAAATATAAAACAATAAAATTATTGTAAAACAATAAAATTATTATTCTTGGTTCTTTCGGTAAAGTCACCCCAGCGTAGTAGAAGGAAAACAATAAAATAATAAAAATATAAAACAATAAAATAATAAACAAAAACATGTAACGTACACTACACTATACACTACACTACTATACACTACACTATACACTACACTACACACTACTATACACTACACTATACACTACACTACTATACACTACACTATACACTACACTATACACTACTATACACTACTATACACTACACACTACACTTTACACTACTATACACTACACTATACACTACGCTATACAATACACTACTACACACTACACTTTACACTACACTACACACTACACTATACACTACACACTACACTACACTATACACTACACACTACACTTTACACTACACACTACTATACACTACACTATACACTACACTACTATACACTACACTATACACTACACTCTACACTACTATACACTACACTATACACTACAATATACACTACACTATACACACTACACTTTACACTACACTACGCACTACTATACACTACCCTATACACTACGCTTTACACTACACTACACACTACTATACACTACACTATACACTACTATACACTACACTATACACTACACTACTATACACTACACTATACACTACACTATACACTACACTATACACTACACTATACACTACACTATACACTACACTACTATACACTACACTACTACACACTACACTTTACACTACACTACACACTACTATACACTACACACTACACTACTACACACTACTATACACTACACTGTATACTACACACGACTATACACTACTATACACTACACTACTATACACTACACTATACACTACACTTTACACTACTATACACTACACTATACACTACACTATACACTACACTATACACTACATTACTACACACTACACTTTACACTACACTACGCACTACTATACACTACCCTATACACTACGCTTTACACTACACTACACACTACTATACACTACACTATACACTACACTATACACTACTATACACTACACTACTATACACTACACTATACACTACACTACTATACACTACACTATACACTACACTACTATACACTACACTACTACACACTACACTTTACACTACACTACACACTACTATACACTACACTATACACTACTACACACTACACTTTAAACTACACTATACACTACACTATACACTACACTATACACTACTACACACTACACTTTACACTACACTACGCACTACTATACACTACACACTACACTACTACACACTACTATACACTACACTGTACACTACACACGACTATACACTACTATACACTACACTACTATACACTACACTATACACTACACTTTACACTACACTATACACTACTATACACTACTATACACTACACTACTATACACTACACTATACACTACACTTTACACTACACACTAGTTTCAGTTTCATTTATTTTGGTATAGCCCCGTGAGCCATCCGGCTCTTGAATCGGGTGCAACCGCAACAAGCAAAAACCAAAAACACGACCAAGAAAAACATCTTAAGGTGACTTTGTGTGTTGACTGTGCAAAACAGAAAATCCATGGGGAAAAAACAGCAAAAATATTCCAGAAAAAGCACCGTGCACACCACCAACGCTGCGTGCAAAAATCCCAGTGTGGGATGCAAAGTCAAACAACAACCACAACAACAACCACAAGACAACTTTAGATTAATGCCGTCAGTCTAACGCCGTACTACAACAAAACAAACATGTCCAAACCAAAAAAAAAACGTTTTCGAAATCACCAAAATAAAGCCATAAAAGCAATGTAACAGTGATCATAGAAACTGTGACCGAATTTTTAACAATAAACGACATAACCGACATGTAACACCAAACCCTGTAGGCATAGCTGGCTGCATGAGTCACTCCACAACAGCAGGAGCATCGGTCGGAGTATCACATTTTTAAATGCACCTTTAAGATCAGCGCGCTAAATCAAAATACAGATAATACTTTGCAGCGGTCATCCGGAGCGAAACATTTTATTTTATTTTAGGCCACTGAATAGCAGTGGCAGCTAGGGGTGTACAACTCCTCTAGAGCAGTTTTGAGTTAAGATCTCATAAGCAGTGATTCAAGTTGCAGTTTATTGGCAGGGCCTTTGCATCGATAGCAAAGGCCCTTCCTCCAGTATTTGTACGGCAATAGGGAATGTGAAAGCTGGTAAATGAGCGAAGACCTTAGGTCAAATTTGTTCTTTGAAGCAGAGAGGAGATCCAGCAGGTAGTCTGCGGATTTTTTCGTAAGTACATCGTGAATGAATAATATCTGGTGCACAAGCCGTCGAACATTAAGGGATGTTAAGTTTGACCCAATGTAGAGATCACAGTGGTGAGTCCTATACGGGCAGTTCAATGTAAATCTTAAGGCCGAGTGATAGATGGAATCAAGCTTCTTCAGTACAGTACTTGGGGCTGATTTATACACGATGTCACAGCAGTCAAGTAGAGGCGGTATGGTAGCTTTCATCAATTCCAAACGGAACATTGGCGGGTAGCAGTGCTTGTGTCGATACAGAAAACCAATTTTTATTTTTGTCTTTTTACCAATATAATCAATGTGTTTAACACGTAGGCTTTTGCGACCAATATTATTCATAATAAAGGTTTTTGGGTTAGATCGCGTTATTTATAAATGTGTCGTAACCCTCCACCACCCGACATGGCCAATCAACACTTTTTTTTGCTGATTGGCCGTGTCGGGTGGTGGAGGGTTACGACACATTTATAAATAACGCGATCTAACCCAAAAACCTTTATTATGAATAATCAATGTGACCTTCAAAATCCAGTCTTGAATCCAGGATGACCCCAACGAATTGCCACGTTCTGTCTGCGTGACAACAAGCTGTAAACGTTGTGGGTTCACTCTTCAACACACCAGTGGGCTAAAGCAGTGAACGAATTTGGTCTTTTGTCAACGTGACACTTTATTTTGCCGATTGGCCGTGTCGGGTGGTGGAGGGTTAACGACACGTTTATAAATAACGGCGATCTAATCCACAAAAAACCTTCATCACTGAACCCTTACTAGTTGGCCGTGTCGGGTGGTGGCGGATTTCACGACACGACATTGCTGCATTTACGCGATCCAACCCGCCCCCATAAAAAACCAAAGCTATTAAGGATGATATTGGTCGCGACAGCCCTGCGAGTGAAACTCATTCAAAGTGATAAATCGACGAATCGAGTTGCTTGATTAACCATTAAATCAATATGAATTCCGAAATCAAGAAACCATCGAGCGGAGCAATGGACACGCACGCGGGCGGGTGGGGTGGGTGGGTGGGTGGGTTGGGTGGGGTGGGTGGGTGGGTGGGGGTAAGCGGAGGTTCGCGTACTTCAAGAGCTCGACGACGAGGCAATTGTGCCCGCGGAATTGGAACGTGTCGAGGACCCGGATGACTCCGTAGCGCTCATCGCTGGCCCTGCCCTGCAGCTCCTTGGCCATCTTCAGCTCCCTTCTCTGGCAGGCCGCTATCGAGGGGCTGTGGAGCGGGAGGTGGAAGGTCGCGAAATTGATGACGGTGACTCTGCGTGGGTGACTCTGTGTGGGTGACTCTGTGTGGGTGACTCTGCGTGGGTGACTCTCTGTGTGGGTGTCTCTGTGTGGGTGTCTCTGCGTGGGTGACTCTGTGTGGGTGTCTCTGTGGGTGTCTCTGTGTGGGTCCGGGTGTCTCTGTGGGTCCGGGTGTCTCTGTGGGTCTGGGTGTCTCTGTAGCTCTCTGTGGGTCTCTGTGTGGGTATCTTTGTGTGGGTATCTCTGTGTGGGTCTGGGTGTCTCTGTGGGTGTCTCTGTGTGGGTGTCTCTGTGGGTATCTCTGTGTGGGTGTCTCTGTGGGTCTCCATAGGTCTGTTGGTTACACTTCACGTAGCCTCAAGGTGCACATGGCCTGGCAGAAGCAACGTGGTGACGTCACCACCACCTAGTGGCCAATGGCGATTGTTGTTAGTTTGTAGTTAGCAATAGTGGTACGGCAGTTATTATTCTGTTGGTTAACTTTGATTCACAGCAGTAGTCTTACGGCAGGTTATTATTTAGTGAGTTAGTTGATATTTAGCAGTAAGTTTTACGGCGGTAAAATTTTGTTTGTGAGTTTTATAGTTAGCAGCAGTTTTATGGCAGTTAGTATTTTGTTAGTTTATAGTTAGCAGCAGTTTTATGGCAGTAAGATTTTGTTAGTTTATAGTTAGCAGCAGTTTATGGCAGTTAGTATTTTGTTAGTTCATAGCAGCAGTTTTACAGCAGTTAGTATTTTGTTAGTTCATAGTTAGCAGCAGGTTTACGGCAGTTAGTATTTTATTAGTTTATAGTTAGCAGCAGTTTTACGGCAGTTAGTATTTTGTTAGTTTATAGTTAGCAGCAGTTTTACTGCAGTTTGCATTTTGTTAGTTTATAGTTAGCAGAAGTTTTATGTCAGTTAGTATTTTGTTAGTTTATAGTTAGCAGAAGTTTTTCGGCAGTTAGTATTTTGTTCGTTTATAGTTAGCGGCAGTTTTACGTCAGTTAGTATTTTGTTAGTTTATAGTTAGCAGAAGTTTTACGGCAGTTAGTATTTTGTCGGCGAGTCCACAGTTGGTGGCAGTTTCACGGCGGTGCCTCCGATCATTTGATGATTATTTCCCGAGAATCGCGGGCCACCGCGGAAGGCCCTCCCGGCTCACCGCGAGGCCATCGACAGCATCTTGACGGCCACGAGCGTTTTGGTTTTGTGGTCGAGGCACTGCAGCACCAGGCCCTGGCCTCCCTTGCCGATCTTCTTCTGCACCTCGTAGCGGTACTGGAGCTGTTCCTTGCGGACCTAGGGAGGCGGAGGAGGAGGAGGCGGAGGCCGGTGGTCAGAGCCGTCGCGAACGGAGCGCCTGACGCTCGGTGGTGGCGGCGACGGCGGCAGTCGGGGATTCCACGACCGCCATTCTCCACCACGAAGGTTTGTTTTTGCTCGGGTATCGGATCGCGGAAACGTTTAAATGTTGCGTTAAACTTGCCGAACGCTGCTTGACTTGAAGCTTTCGTGACTGCAGGAATTCACATTCTTGGGTCCGTCGGTAAAGCCACCACGTGGATAGGCTCAAAGGAAATAATCAAAGATAACGGAAAACTCCGACGTTTCCATCGCAACGCAAGCGGTCGTCTTCCCGTTACTTTTATTATTGTCTTTGAACCTATCTACGCGACTTTACCGACGGACCCAAGAAGGCCGAATGATGTTAAAACTTGGGGGGGGTTGTTCGCCTTTTTGCGTTTATCCATCTAACACTGGGTAGTGAGACGCTGGTAGTGAGACACTGGTGGTGAGACACTGGTAGTGAGACGCTGCTAGTGAGACACTGGTAGTGAGACACTGGTGGTGAGACACTGGGTAGTCAGACACTGTAATGAGACACTGGTGGTGAGACACTGGGTAGTGAGACACTGGTGGTGAGACACTGGGTAGTGAGACACTGGTGGTGAGACACTGGGTAGTGAGACACTGGGTAGTGAGCCACAGGTGGTGAGACACAGGTGGTGAGACACTGGATAGTGAGACACTGGGTAGTGAGACACTGGTGGTGAGACACTGGGTAGTGAGACACCGCTAGTGAGACACTGGGTAGTGAGACACTGGGTAGTGAGACACTGGTAGTGAGACACAGGTAGTGAGACACTGGGTAGTGAGACACTGGGTAGCGAGACACAGGGTAGTGAGACACTGGTAGTGAGACACTGGTGGTGAGACACTGGTGGTGAGACACTGGTAATGAGAAACTGGGTAGTGAGACACTGGGAAGTGAGACACTGTGTGGTGAGACACTGGGTAGTGAGACACTGGTGGTGAGACACTGCTGGCGAGACAGGTAGTGAGACACTGGTAGTGAGACACTGGGTAGTGAGACACTGGGTAGTGAGACACTGTGTAATGAGACACTGGTGGTGAGACACTGGTGGTGAGACACTGGGTAGTGAGACACTGTGTAATGAGACACTGGTGGTGAGACACTGGTGGTGAGACACTGGGTAGTGAGACACTGGGTAGTGAGACACAGGTGGTGAGACACAGGTGGTGAGACACTGGGTAGTGAGACACTGGGTAGTGAGACACTGGTGGTGAGACACTGGGTAGTGAGACACCGCTAGTGAGACACAGGTAGTGAGACACTGGGTAGTGAGACACTGGGTAGTGAGACACTGGTAGTGAGACACTGGTGGTGAGACACTGGTAATGAGACACTGGGTAGTGAGACACTGGGTAGTGAGACACTGGGTAGTGAGACACTGGGTAGTGAGACACAGGGTAGTGAGACACTGGTGGTGAGACACTGGTGGTGAGACACTGGTAATGAGACACTGGGTAGTGAGACACTGGGTAGTGAGACACTGTGTGGTGAGACACTGGGTAGTGAGACACTGGTGGTGAGACACTGCTGGCGAGACACTGGTAGTGAGACACTGGGTAGTGAGACACTGGGTAGTGAGACACTGGGTAGTGAGACTGGTGGTGAGACATTGGTAGTGAGACATTGGGTGGTGTGATACTAGTAGTGAGACACTGGGTAGTGAGACACTGGGTAGTGAGACACTGGTAGTGAGCCACTGGGTAGTGAGACACTGGTAGTGAGACACTGGTAGTGAGACAATGGGTAGTGAGACACTGGTAGTGAGACACTGGGTAGTGAGACACTGGTAGTGAGACACTGGTAGTGAGACAATGGGTAGTGAGACACTGGTAGTGAGACACTGGTAGTGAGACATTGCTAGTGAGACACTGGTACTGAGACACTGGTGGTGATACACTGCTAGTGAGACACTGGGTAGTGAGACACTGGTAGTGAGACACGGGTGGTGAGACACTGGTAGTGGGACAGGTTGTGAGACACTGGTAGTGAGACACTGGTGGTGAGACACTGGTGGTGAGACACTGGGTAGTGAGACACTGGTGGTGAGACACTCGGTAGTGAGACACTGTTAGTGAGACACTGGTAGTGAGACACTGGTAGTGAGACACTGGTGGTAAGACACTGCTAGTGAGACACTGGGTAGTGAGACACTGGTAGTGAGACACTGGTGGTGAGACACTGCTAGTGAGACACTGGGTAGTGAGACACTGGGTAGTCAGACACTGCTAGTGAGACACTAGGTAGTGAGACACTGGGTAGTGAGACACTGCTAGTGAGACACAGGTAGTGAGACACTGGGTAGTGAGACACTGGGTAGTGAGACACAGGTAGTGAGACACTGGGTAGTGAGACACTGGGTAGTGAGACACTGGGTAGTGAGACACAGGTAGTGAGACACTGCTAGTGAGACACTGGGTAGTGAGACACTGGGTAGTGAGACACTGGGTAGTGAGACACTGGGTAGTGAGACACTGGGTAGTGAGACACAGGTTGTGAGACTAGGGCCTAAAGATGGACGCTCTCTCTGGTGCAGACCAATTAGTGTCAAAGGCAATGCCACTTATTACCAGAGCCTGTTTTTGTTTGCATGTTCACCACAAGGTTGTGTTTTTATTTACAGAAATGGTACAGCCTATTGTTACGCTGTTAAAGACCCCACCACTTGAACTGCCTATGTAGCTCTTCTATCTCAAAAGCGACCTGGCCATCGCAAACCGTAGCTCAACGAAGTGGCCTCATCATTACCACCGTGTGGCAATGATGAGGCCCGTGGGTTCTAAATGTGCGGTGACATCGTCTCTAAATGTCTCTAAGGAAAAACGACGGAGGGAGGACCCCGGCGGAAAGAAATCCACGCCACCCACGAGGAGAGAGATCGAGACGTAAACTCCGCATATGCAACAGCTAACAGCAGCGGCATCAGCGGGTGTCAGGGCCGGTATCGAACCCACGACCTCCTGCACACCGGGCGAGGGAGCTAACATCTTCTGGCCACCGCGGCCGACGTCCTCGTCGTCGTGAGTGGATTGGCCAAAGTTCGCGACAAAACGGTGCAAAATAACTTTAACGCGATGTGTGGCGGCGCCATAGATGGAGCAAGGGGCATCAAAGGGGACCTCCCCAGGTCGATCTGGACCAGTTGAAGACCGAAAGCCTAAGACCAGCAGCTAGACAGGAAGGCCCAAGCCCAGCTAGATAGGAGACCCCCCTAGCCCCCGCTGCCCTTAGCAGGGCCGGGGGACTTTGTGCGGCTCGGCCGTGAGACTCCGGGAACCCCTGGTCCCCTGACGTCCTCGTGAGGGCCGCGTCCAGTGGGTCAGTGGTCGGAACTCGGAACCGTGGCTAGGGCCGAGTTAGAACGGCCTCCCCCCTAGGCACCCATAGCCGGAGGACCCTGAGTGTAGCCCTGTGTTACAGGGCACGTTAGCCCGGAGGCAGTACCCTCACTAAACAGTGGTGTAGGAGGACCCTGAGTGTAGCCCTGTGTTACAGGGCACGTTAGCCCAGAGGCAGTACCCTCCCTAGACAGTGGTGTAGGAGGACCCTGAGTGTAGTTCTGTGTTATAGGGCACGTTAGCCCGGAGGCAGTACCTCCCTAGAGAGTGGTGTAGGAGGACCCTGAGTGTATCCCTGTGTTATAGGGCACGTTAGCCTGGAGGCAGTACCCTCCCTAGACAGTGGTGTAGGAGGACCCTGAGTGTAGTTCTGTGTTATAGGGCACGTTAGTCCAGAGGCAGTACCCACCCTAGACAGTGGTGTAGGAGGACCCTGAGTGTAGCCCTGTGTTATAGGGCACGTTAGCCCAGAGACAGTACCCTCCCTAGACAGTGGTGTAGGAGTACCCTGAGTGTAGTTCTGTGTTACAGGGCACGTTAGCCCGGAGGCAGTACCCTCCCTAGACAGTGGTGTAGGAGGACCCTGAGTGTAGCCCTGTGTTATAGGGCACGTTAGCCCAGAGGCAGTACCCTCCCTAGACAGTGGTGTAGGAGGACCCTGAGTGTAGCCCTGTGTTATAGGGCACGTTAGCCCGGAGGCAGTACCCTCCCTAGACAGTGGTGTAGGAGTACCCTGAGTGTAGTTCTGTGTTACAGGGCACGTTAGCCCAGAGGCAGTACCCTCCCTAGACAGTGGTGTAGGAGGACCCTGAGTGTAGCCCTGTGTTATAGGGCACGTTAGCCCGGAGGCAGTACCCTCCCTAGACAGTGGTGTAGGAGGACCCTGAGTGTAGTTCTGTGTTATAGGGCACGTTAGCCCAGAGGCAGTACCCTCCCTAGACAGTGGTGTAGGAGGACCCTGAGTGTAGCCCTGTGTTAGGGCACGTTAATCCTAGGTGTAGAGGACAGTAACCCTGAGTGTACTGGGACTGTACTGCCGAGCGAGGTGGTTTAATGAACAGTGTTGCCTCCAAGAACCGACTCCGACGTCTCCTGAATCCACAACACTACACTTGCACAGAGACCCAGATCCCGAGAGACCCACAGGGACCCACAGACACCCAGACCAATCAAGGCTCACACAGATCATTAGAGACCCACAGAGACCCCCAGAAACCCGTAGCACAAAACCTTAACCGACTGTCTGTGTCTGGTGGTGGTGGCAGGTTTAACCATTGCACATTTATACTCGTGCCTTCTAACCCAACAAAAAGCTCTGTGGGTGTCTAATGGTGTTTCTTTGGGTGCCTGAGTGGGTCTCAATGGGAGTGGGTCTCTGTGGGTGTCTCTGTGGGTGTCTCTTTGGGTCTCTGTGGATCTCTGTGGGTGTCTCTGTGGGTGTCTCTGTGGGTGTCTCTGTGGCTGTCTCTTTGGGTCTCTGTGGGTCTCTATGGGTTTCTCTGTGGGTGTCTCTTTGGGTCTCTGTGGGTGTCTCTATGGGTGTCTATGGGTGTCTCTGTGGGTGTCTCTGTGGGTTTCTCTTTGGGTCTCTGTGGGTCTCTATCGATGTCTCTGTGGGTGTCTCTTTGGGTCTCTGTGGGTCTTTGTGGGTCTCTATGGGTGTCTCAATGGGAGTGGGTCTCTGTGGGTGTCTCTGTGGGTGTCTCTGTGGGTGTCTCCGTGGGTGTCTATGGGTGTCTCTGTGGGTCTCTGTGGGTCTCTGTGGGTGTCTCTGGGTGTCTCTGTGGGTCTCTGTGGGTGTCTCTGTGGGTGTCTCTGTGGGTCTCTGGGTGTCTCAATGGGAGTGGCTCTCTGTGGGTGTCTCTGTGGGTGTCTCTGTGGGTGTCTCTGTGGGTGTCTCTGTGGGTGTCTCTGTGGGTGTCTCTTTGGGTGTCTCTTTGGGTCTCTGTGGGTCTCTGTGGGTCTCTGTGGGTCTCTTTGGGTCTCTGTGGGTCTCTGTGGGTGTCTCAATGAGAGTGGGTCGCTGTGGGTGTCTCTGTGGGTGTCTCTGTCGGTCTCTATGGGTGTCTCTGTGGGTCTCTATGGGTGTCTCAATGGGAGTGGGTCTCTGTGGGTATCTCTGTGGGTGTCTCTGTGTCTCTGTGAGCCTCACAGGGATGTAGTTGTTGTTATCGTCGTCGTAGCCGTCGTTGTTGTTGCCGCCCCGGGGTTTGCCGACCTTGTCCAAAGTGAAGAACCAAATTTGTTTCATGGCCGCCAGCTCCAGCTTTTGGCGATGACTCAGCTGAGGTCCAAAGAGTTCCAGGATCGCTAAACACGTGACAACAACAACAACAGCTTAAACTTTGAACTATCTCTGTTTTGTTTACATGCCAGGTAAGGCCCCCATGAAACATGACCATCATGACATCCCTCATGCAACATGGCCACAATGAAGTCCCCCTTGCAAAATGGTCACAATGAAGTCCCCCATGCAACATGGCCACCATGACAACCCCCATGCAACATGGCCATCATGACATCCCTCATGCAACATGGCCGCAATGAAGTCCCCCTTGCAAAATGGCCACAATGAAGTCCCCCATGTAACATGGCCACCATGACAACCCCCATGTAACATGGCCGCTGTGATATCCCCCATGCAACATGGCCATCATGACATCCCTTATGCAACATTACTGCAATGATGTCCCCCTTGCAAAATGGCCACAATGAAGTCCCCCATGCAACATGGCCATCATGACATCCCTCATGCAACATGGCCGCAATGAAGTCCCCCTTGCAAAATGGCCGCAATGAAGTCCACCATGCAACATGGCCACTCTAACGACCCCCATGCATCATGGCCACCGTGAAATCCCCCACGTAACATGGCCATAGTGATGTCCCCCATGCAAAATGGCTGCCGTGACATCCCCCATGCAACGTGGCCATCGTGAAGACCCCTATGCAACATGGCCACCGTGAAGTCCCCCATGCAAAATGGCGGTAGTGACTTCCCCCCCATTCACCGTGGCCACGTTCCGCTCACTGCTGTTCTCACCTCGAGGCGATTTACAGCGGATAGGTCCGGTGCCGGCTGCGGACAGCGCGCTCCACGTGTTGCCACAGACTCCCTCCCTCCTTCGCGCTGCAGCTTGGCTCGTCTACACGCACACACACACACACAAAAACAATATTGCAGTAGGCTCCTCTACACACACAGACTTCACGTGAACAGTAGGCGTTAGTGCCGGGGTCGAACCCACGACCTCCTGTATACAAAGTGAGGTTGTTAACATCTCCTAGCCACCGTGGTGCCACAGAGTAGTGTACGGGCATCACAAACACACTCACTACATCTGGCGGAGGATCGTTCCCAGGTTCGGATCGCGAGTGCGAGTTGCAAGTCGATGTCAAACAAATACATATTTCATGGAAGCTCGTTCGTAAGTGTGGGTGGTGTTCGTAAGTGAGGGTGGTGTTGGTAAGTGTGGGTGGTGTTGGTAAGTGCTGGTGATGTTGGTAAGTGAGGGTGGTGTTGGTAAGTGTGGGTGGTGTTGGTAAGTGAGGGTGGTGTTGGTAAGTGTGGGTGGTGTTGGTAAGTACTGGTGGTGTTGGTAAGTGAGGGTGGTGTTGGTAAGTGTGGGTGGTGTTGGTAAGTATTGGCGGTGTTGGTAAGTGTGTGTGGTGTTGGTAAGTGCGGGTGGTGTTGGTAAGTGTGGGTGGTGTTGGTAAGTGTTGGTGGTGTTGGTAAGTGTGTGTGGTGTTGGTAAGTGAGGGTGGTGTTGGTAAGTGTGGGTGTTGTTGGTAAGTGAGGGTGGTGTTGGTAAGTGAGGGTGGTGTTGGTAAGTGTGGGTGGTGTTGGTAAGTGAGGGTGGTGTTGGTAAGTGAGGGTGGTGTTGGTAAGTGAGGGTGGTGTTGGTAAGTGAGGGTGGTGTTGGTAAGTGTGGGTGGTGTTGGTAAGTGTGGGTGGTGTTGGTAAGTGTGGGTGGTGTTGGTAAGTGTGGGTGGTGTTGGTGATGGTGGTGTTGGTAAGTGAGGGTGGTGTTCGTAAGTGTGGGTGGTGTTGGTAAGTGAGGGTGGTGTTGGTAAGTGAGGGTGGTGTTGGTAAGTGAGGGTGGTGTTGGTAAGGGTGGTTGGTGTTGGTAAGTGAGGGTGGTGTTGGTAAGTGTGGGTGGTGTTGGTAAGTGAGGGTGGTGTTGGAAAGTGCTGGTGGTGTTGGTAAGTGTGGGTGGTGTTGGTAAGTGTGGATGGTGTTGGTAAGTGTGAGTGCTGTTGGTAAGTGTGAGTGCTGTTGGTAAGTGTGAGTGGTGTTGGTAAGTGTGGGTGGTGTTGGTAAGTGTGGGTGGTGTTGGTAAGTGTGGGTGGTGTTGGTAAGTGAGGGTGGTGTTGGTAAGTGAGGGTGGTGTTGGTAAGTGTGGGTGGTGTTGGTAAGTGAGGGTGGTGTTGGTAAGTGCTGGTAGTGTTGGTAAGTGTGAGTGCTGTTGGTAAGTGTGAGTGGTGTTGGTAAGTGTGGGTGGTGTTGGTAAGTGAGGGTGGTGTTGGTGAGGGTGGTGTTGGTAAGTGTGGGTGGTGTTGGTAAGTGTGGGTGTGGTGTTGGTAAGTGTGGGTGGTGATCGTAAGTGAGGGTGGTGTTGGTAAGTGTGGGTGGTGTTGGTAAGTGAGGGTGGTGTTGGTAAGTGTGGGTGGTGTTGGTAAGTGTGAGTGCTGTTGGTAAGTGTGAGTGCTGTTGGTAAGTGTGGGTGGTGTTGGTAAGTGAGGGTGGTGTTGGTAAGTGTGGGTGGTGTTGGTAAGTGTGGGTGGTGTTGGTGAGGGTGGTGTTGGTAAGTGCGGGTGGTGTCGGTATGTGAGGGTGGTGTTGGTAAGTCGAGTGTAGGGGCCCATGCGTTACCTGCATGGTGTTGATGCTCAGAGTGGCTTCGCTCACGCAGCAGTCCCCAAGGTCTCTGTGTGGGTGGGGGGGTGGAGATGATGTAGAGAGTCACAACACGAACTCACATCCTCACCACTGTCCCACATCCCCCCCACCAGGAACCCACCATTCTCACAACGAACCCCCATCCTCACCAGGAACTCCCAATACAGACTCACATCCTCACCACGAACTCACATGGACTCACATCCTCACCACGGACCCAACCTCACCACGAACCCACAACACGAACCCACACACCACGAACCCACAACACTCACCACGAACCCACAACACTCACCACGAACCCACAACACGGACCCACACACTCACCACGATCCCACAACACTCACCACGAACCCACAACACGGATCCACACACTCACCACGAACCCACAACACGGACCCACACACTCACCACGATCCCACAACACTCACCACGAACCCACAACACGGACCCACAACACTCACCACGAACCCACAACACTCACCACGAACCCACAACACGGACCCACACACTCACCACGAACCCACAACACGGACCCACAACACTCACTACGAACCCACAACACGGACCCACACACTCACCACGAACCCACAACACTCACCACGAACCCACAGCACGGACCCAGACACTCACCACGAACCCACAACACTCACCACGAACCCACAAGACTCACCACGAACCCACAACACGGACCTACACACTCACCAAGAACCCACAACACGGACCCACAACACTCACCACGAACCCACAAAACGGACCCACACACTCACCACAGACCCACATCACTCACCACGGACCCACAACACTCACACGAACCAACAACACGGACCCACAACACTCACCACGAACCCACAACACGGACCTACACACTCACCAAGAACCCACAACACGGACCCACAACACTCACCACGAACCCACAACACGGACCCACACACTCACCACGGACCCACAACACTCACCACGGACCCACAACACTCACCACGAACCCACAACACGGACCCACAACACTCACCACGAACCCACAACACGGACCCACACACTCACCACGGACCCACAACACTCACCACGAACCCACAACACGGACCCACACACTCACCACGAACCCACAACACGGACCCACAACACTCACTACGAACCCACAACACGGACCCACACACTCACCACGAACCCACAACACTCACCACGAACCCACAACACGGACCCACAACACTCACCACGAACCCACAACACTCACCACGAACCCACAACACTCACCACGAACCCAAAACACGGACCCACACACACACCACGAACCCACAACACGGACCCACACACTCACCACGAACCCACAACACTCACCACGAACCCACAACAGGGACCCACACACTCACCACGAACCCACAACACTCACCACGAACCCACAGCACGGACCCAGACACTCACCACGAACCCACAACACTCACCACGAACCCACAAGACTCACCACGAACCCACAACACGGACCTACACACTCACCAAGAACCCACAACACGGACCCACAACACTCACCACGAACCCACAAAACGGACCTACACACTCACCACAGACCCACAACACTCACCACGGACCCACAACACTCACACGAACCAACAACACGGACCCACAACACTCACCACGAACCCACAACACGGACCTACACACTCACCAAGAACCCACAACACGGACCCACAACACTCACCACGAACCCACAACACGGACCCACACACTCACCACGGACCCACAACACTCACCACGGACCCACAACACTCACCACGAACCCACAACACGGACCCACAACACTCACCACGAACCCACAACACTCACCACGAACCCACAGCACGGACCCAGACACTCACCACGAACCCACAACACTCACCACGAACCCACAAGACTCACCACGAACCCACAACACGGACCTACACACTCACCAAGAACCCACAACACGGACCCACAACACTCACCACGAACCCACAAAACGGACCCACACACTCACCAAAGACCCACAACACTCACCACGGACCCACAACACTCACACGAACCAACAACACGGACCCACAACACTCACCACGAACCCACAACACGGACCTACACACTCACCAAGAACCCACAACACGGACCCACAACACTCACCACGAACCCACAACACGGACCCACACACTCACCACGGACCCACAACACTCACCACGGACCCACAACACTCACCACGAACCCACAACACGGACCCACAACACTCACCACGAACCCACAACACGGACCCACACACTCACCACGGACCCACAACACTCACCACGAACCCACAACACGGACCCACACACTCACCACGAACCCACAACACGGACCCACAACACTCACTACGAACCCACAACACGGACCCACACACTCACCACGAACCCACAACACTCACCACGAACCCACAACACGGACCCACAACACTCACCACGAACCCACAACACTCACCACGAACCCACAACACTCACCACGAACCCAAAACACGGACCCACACACACACCACGAACCCACAACACGGACCCACACACTCACCACGAACCCACAACACTCACCACGAACCCACAACAGGGACCCACACACTCACCACGAACCCACAACACTCACCACGAACCCACAGCACGGACCCAGACACTCACCACGAACCCACAACACTCACCACGAACCCACAAGACTCACCACGAACCCACAACACGGACCTACACACTCACCAAGAACCCACAACACGGACCCACAACACTCACCACGAACCCACAAAACGGACCTACACACTCACCACAGACCCACAACACTCACCACGGACCCACAACACTCACACGAACCAACAACACGGACCCACAACACTCACCACGAACCCACAACACGGACCTACACACTCACCAAGAACCCACAACACGGACCCACAACACTCACCACGAACCCACAACACGGACCCACACACTCACCACGGACCCACAACACTCACCACGGACCCACAACACTCACCACGAACCCACAACACGGACCCACAACACTCACCACGAACCCACAACACGGACCCACACACTCACCACGGACCCACAACACTCACCACGAACCCACAACACGGACCCACAACACTCACCACGAACCCACAACACTCACCACGAACCCACAACACGGACCCACACACTCACCACGAACCCACAACACGGACCCACAACACTCACTACGAACCCACAACACGGACCCACACACTCACCACGAACCCACAACACTCACCACGAACCCACAACACGGACCCACAACACTCACCACGAACCCACAACACTCACCACGAACCCACAACACTCACCACGAACCCAAAACACGGACCCACACACACACCATGAACCCACAACACGGATCCACACACTCACCACGAACCCACAACACTCACCACGAACCCACAACAGGGACCCACACACTCACCACGAACCCACAACACTCACCACGAACCCACAGCACGGACCCAGACACTCACCACGAACCCACAACACTCACCACGAACCCACAAGACTCACCACGAACCCACAACACGGACCTACACACTCACCAAGAACCCACAACACGGACCCACAACACTCACCACGAACCCACAAAACGGACCCACACACTCACCACAGACCCACAACACTCACCACGGACCCACAACACTCACACGAACCAACAACACGGACCCACAACACTCACCACGAACCCACAACACGGACCTACACACTCACCAAGAACCCACAACACGGACCCACAACACTCACCACGAACCCACAACACGGACCCACACACTCACCACGGACCCACAACACTCACCACGGACCCACAACACTCACCACGAACCCACAACACGGACCCACAACACTCACCACGAACCCACAACACGGACCCACACACTCACCACGGACCCACAACACTCACCACGAACCCACAACACTCACCACGAACCCACAACACGAACCCACAACACTCACCACGGATCCACAACACGGACCCACAACACTCACCACGAACCAACAACACTCACCACGCACCCACAACACTCACCACGATCCCACAACACTCACCACGAACCCACAACACGGACCCACAACACTCACCACGAACCCACAACACTCACCACGAACCCACAACACGGACCCACACACTCACCACGAACCCACAACACGGACCCACAACACTCACTACGAACCCACAACACGGACCCACACACTCACCACGAACCCACAACACTCACCACGAACCCACAACACTCACCACGAACCCACAACACTCACCACGAACCCACAACACTCACCACGAACCCAAAACACGGACCCACACACACACCACGAACCCACAACACGGACCCACACACTCACCACGAACCCACAACACTCACCACGAACCCACAACACGGACCCACAACATTCACCACGAACACACACACTCAGCACGAACCCACAACACTCACCACGAACCCACAACACGGACCCACACACTCACCACGAACCCACAACACTCACCACGAACCCACAGCACGGACCCAGACACTCACCACGAACCCACAACACTCACCACGAACCCACAACACTCACCACGAACCCACAACACGGACCTACACACTCACCAAGAACCCACAACACGGACCCACAACACTCACCACGAACCCACAAAACGGACCCACACACTCACCACAGACCCACAACACTCACCACGGACCCACAACACTCACACGAACCAACAACACGGACCCACAACACTCACCACGAACCCACAACACGGACCTACACACTCACCAAGAACCCACAACACGGACCCACAACACTCACCACGAACCCACAACATTGACCCATACACTCACCACGGACCCACAACACTCACCACGGACCCACAACACTCACCACGAACCCACAACACGGACCCACAACACTCACCACGAACCCACAACACGGACCCACACACTCACCACGGACCCACAACACTCACCACGAACCCACAACACTCACCACGAACCCACAACACGAACCCACAACACTCACCACGGATCCACAACACGGACCCACAACACTCACCACGAACCAACAACACTCACCACGCACCCACAACACTCACCACGAACCCACAACACTCACCACGAACCCACAACACGAACCCACAACACTCACCACGGACCCACAACACGGACCCACACACTCACCACGAACCCACAACACTCACCACGCACCCACAACACTCACCACGAACCCACAACACGGACCCACAACACTCACCACGAACCCACAACACGGACCCACACGCTCACCACGAACCCACAACACTCACCACGAACCCACAACAGGGACCCACACACTAACCACGAACCCACAACACTCACCATGAACTCACAGCACGGACCCAGACACTCACCACGAACCCACAACACTCACCACGAACCCAGAACACTCACCACGAACCCACAACACGGACCTACACACTCACCAAGAACCCACAACACGGACCCACAACACTCACCACGAACCCACAACACGGACCCACACACTCACCACGGACCCACAACACTCACCACGAACCCACAACACTCACCACGAACCCACAACACGAACCCACAACACTCACCACGGACCCACAACACGGACCCACAACACTCACCACAAACCAACAACACTCACCACGCACCCACAACACTCACCACGAACCCACAACACTCACCACGAACCCACAACACGAACCCACAACACTCACCACGGACCCACAACACGGACCCACACACTCACCACGAACCCACAACACTCACCACGCACCCACAACACTCACCACGAACCCACAACACGGACCCACAACACTCACCACGAACCCACAACACGGACCCACACGCTCACCACGAACCCACAACACTCACCACGAACCCACAACAGGGACCCACACACTAACCACGAACCCACAACACTCACCACGAACCCACAGCACGGACCCAGACACTCACCACGAACCCACAACACTCACCACGAACCCACAACACTCACCACGAACCCACAACACGGACCTACACACTCACCAAGAACCCACAACACGGATCCACACACTCACCACGAACCCACAACACTCACTACGAACCCACAACACGGACCCACAACACTCACCACGAACCCACAACACGGACCCACACGCTCACCACTAAACCCACAAAACTCACCTCGTCAAAAGTTTCTCTAGGATGGCTTCAACAGAAGTTGTTTGAAAAACGACGATGATGAAGCTGAGTCAGCTGACGTTTAAGAACCTGCCGACTCCTTCACGCCAGTCTCGTACTGAGGGAGCTCGTGATGATTGCAGCGTCACCGGTGATGTCAGAGTCCGAGTGACGTGACCACGCCCCCTTCAGCCACACCCCTCCGAGTGACGTGGCAATGCGAGACCACGCCCCCGGAAGCCGCCTTCCGCCCCGAGTCTATGGGCGCCCCCCTCCCACCTCCACCCCCAACTTCTACTTCCGCTTTCGGTCGTGGCGAATGGCGGGAAAAATCTGAACCCTGTCTGGGCCTCCTCGTGGTCGAATCAGCCTGAAGATGCCGACACGGGGCTCTGTGTGAGGTGAGTCTGTGGGTCTCTGTGTGTGTCTGTGTGTGGTGAGTTTGTGTGGTGAGTTTGTGTGGTGAGTCTGTGGGTCTCTGTGTGGTGAGTCTGTGGGTCTCTGTGTGGTGAGTCTGTGGGTCTCTGTGTGAGGTGAGTCTGTGGGTGTCTGTGTGGTGAGTCTGTGGGTCTCTGTGTGGTGAGTCTGTGGGTCTCTGTGTGGTGAGTCTGTGGGTCTCTGTGTGGTGAGTCTGTGGGTCTCTGTGTAAGGTGAGTCTGTGGGTCTCTGTGTGAGGTGAGTCTGTGGGTGTCTGTGTGAGGTGAGTTTGTGGGTGTCTGTGTGGTGAGTTTGTGGGTATCTGTGAGGTGAGTCTGTGCGTCTTTGTGTGAGGTGAGTGTAGGTGTCTGTGTGTGGTGAGTCTGTGGGTCTCTGTGTGTGTCTGTGTGAGGTGAGTGTGTGTGTCTGTGTGAGGTGAGGGTGTGTGTCTGTTTGAGGTGAGTCTGTGGGTCTCTGTGTCGTTAGTCTGTGTGAGGTGAGTCTGTGGGTGTCTGTGTGAGGTGAGGGTGTGTGTCTGTGTGAGGTGAGTCTGGGTCTCTGTGTGAGGTGAGTTTGTGGGTCTCTCTGTGTGGTGAGTCTGTGGGTCTCTGTGTGAGGTGAGTCTGTGGGTGTCTGTGTGAGCTGAGTCTGTTGGTGTCTGAGTGAGGTGAGTTTGTGGGTCTCTGTGTGTGGTGAGTCTGTGGGTCTCTGTGTGTGTCTGGGTGAGGTGAGTCTGTGGGTGTCTGTGAGGTCAGTCTGTGGGTGTCTGTGTGAGGTGAGTCTGTGGGTGTCTGTGTGTGTCTGTGTGAGGTGAGTGTGTGTGTCTGTGTGAGGTGAGGGTGTGTGTCTGTGTGAGGTGAGTCTGTGGGTCTCTGTGTCGTTAGTCTGTGTGAGGTGAGTCTGTGGGTGTCTGTGTGAGGTGAGGGTGTGTGTCTGTGTGAGGTGAGTCTGGGTCTCTGTGTGAGGTGAGTTTGTGGGTCTCTCTGTGTGGTGAGTTTGTGGGTCTCTCTGTGTGGTGAGTCTGTGGGTCTCTGTGTGAGGTGAGTCTGTGGGTGTCTGTGTGAGCTGAGTCTGTTGGTGTCTGTGTGAGGTGAGTTTGTGGGTCTCTGTGTGTGGTGAGTCTGTGGGTCTCTGTGTGTGTCTGGGTGAGGTGAGTCTGTGGGTGTCTGTGAGGTCAGTCTGTGGGTGTCTGTGTGAGGTGAGTTTGTGGGTGTCTGTGTGAGCTGAGTCTGTTGGTGTCTGAGTGAGGTGAGTTTGTGGGTCTCCGTGTGTGGTGAGTCTGTGGGTCTCTGTGTGTGTCTGGGTGAGGTGAGTCTGTGGGTGTCTGTGAGGTCAGTCTGTGGGTGTCTGTGTGAGGTGAGTTTGTGGGTCTCTGTGTCGTGAGTCTGTGTGAGGTTAGTCTGTGGGTCTCTGTGTGAGGTGAGTCTGTGGGTGTCTGTGTGTGTCTGTGTGAGGTGAGTGTGTGTGTCTGTGTGAGGTGAGGGTGTGTGTCTGTGTGAGGTGAGTCTGTGGGTCTCTGTGTCGTTAGTCTGTGTGAGGTGAGTCTGTGGGTGTCTGTGTGAGGTGAGGGTGTGTGTCTGTGTGAGGTGAGTCTGGGTCTCTGTGTGAGGTGAGTTTGTGGGTCTCTCTGTGTGGTGAGTTTGTGGGTCTCTCTGTGTGGTGAGTCTGTGGGTCTCTGTGTGAGGTGAGTCTGTGGGTGTCTGTGTGAGCTGAGTCTGTTGGTGTCTGTGTGAGGTGAGTTTGTGAGTCTCTGTGTGTGGTGAGTCTGTGGGTCTCTGTGTGTGTCTGGGTGAGGTGAGTCTGTGGGTGTCTGTGAGGTCAGTCTGTGGGTGTCTGTGTGAGGTGAGTTTGTGGGTCTCTGTGTCGTGAGTCTGTGTGAGGTGAGTCTGTGGGTCTCTGTGTGAGGTGAGTCTGTGGGTGTCTGTGTGAGGTGAGTCTGTGGGTGTCTGTGTGAGGTGAGTTTGTGGGTCTCTGTGTGTGGTGAGTCTGTGGGTCTCTGTGTGTGTCTGTGTGAGGTGAGTTTGTGGGTGTCTGTGAGGTGAGTCTGTGGGTTTCTGTGTGAGGTGAGTTTGTGGGTTTCTGTGTAAGGTGAGTCTGTGGGTCTCTGTGTGAGGTGAGTCTGTTCGTGTCTGTGTGAGGTGATTTTGTGGGTCTCTGTGTGGTGAGTCTGTGTGAGGTGAGTCTGTGGGTGTCTGTGTGAGGGGAGTCTGTGCGTCTCTGTGTGAGGTGAGTCTGTGGGTCTCTGTGTGGTGAGTCTGTGTCAGGTGAGTCTGTGGGTGTCTGTGTGAGGTGAGTGTGTGTGTCTGTGTAAGGTGAGTTTGTGGGTATCTGTGAGGTGAGTTTGTGGGTCTCTGTGTGTGTCTGTGTGAGGTGAGTCTGTTGTTCTCTATGTGGTAAGTCTGTGGGTCTGTGTGCGTGTGAGGTGAGTTTGTGGGTATCTGTGAGGTGAGTCTGTCGGTTTCTGTGTGAGGTGAGTTTGTCGGTTTCTGTGTAAGGTAAGTCTGTGGGTCTCTGTGTGAGGTGAGTCTGTGGGTGTCTGTGTGAGATGAGTTTGTGGGTGTCTGTGTGGTGAGTTTGTGGGTATCTGTGAGGTGAGTCTGTGCGTCTTTGTGTGAGGTGAGTGTAGGTGTCTGTGTGTGGTGAGTCTGGGTCTCTGTGTGTGTCTGTGTGAGGTGAGTGTGTGTGTCTGTGTGAGGTGAGGGTGTGTGTCTGTGAGGTGAGTCTGTGGGTCTCTGTGTGGTGAGTCTGTGTGAGGTGAGTCTGTGGGTGTCTGTGTGAGGTGAGTGTGTGTGTCTGTGTTAGGTGAGTTTGTGGGTATTTGTGAGGTGAGTTTGTGGGTCTCTGTTTGTGGTGAGTCTGTGGGTCTCTGTGTGGTGAGTTTGTGTGTATGTGTGTGGCGAGTGTGTGGGTCTCTGTGTGATGCGTTTGTGGGTGTGTGTGTGAGGTGATTGTGGATCTCTGTGTGAGGTGAGTTTGTGGGTCTCTTTGGCTTCAGCAGAAGTTGTTTGAAAGGCGACGATGATGAAGCTGAAGCAGCTGAAATTTGAGAAGCTGCCGTCTCCTTCACGTCTCGTACTCTGAGGAAGCACGTGGTGATTGCGACGTCACCGGTGATATCACAGTGCGAGGGACGTGACCACGCCCCCTTCAGCCACGCCCCTCCAAGTGACGTGACAGTGCGAGACCACACCCCCGGAAGCCGCCTCCCGCCCCTCCTTTTTGGGTGTCCCCTCCACCTCCACCCCCAGCTTCGACTTGCGCTTCCGGTCGGGGCGAATGGCGGCGATGGCGGGAAAATTCTGAACCCTGTCTGGGGCTCCTCGAGGTCGACTCAGCCTGAAGATGCCGATACGAGGCTCTGTGTGAGGTGAGTTTGTGGGTGTCTGTGTGAGGTGATTCTGTGGGTCTCTGTGTGTGTCTGTGTGAGATGAGTCTGTGTGTATCTGTGTGAGGTGAGTCTGTGCGTGTCTGTGAGGTGATTCTGTGGGTTTCTGTGTGAGTTGAGTCTGTGGGTCTCTGTGTGAGGTGAGTCTGTGGGTGTCTGTGTGAGGTGAGTTTGTGGGTGTCTGTGTGAGGGGAGTCTGTGCGTCTCTGTGTGAGGTGAGTGTGGGTGTCTGTGTGAGGGGAGTCTGTGCGTCTCTGTGTGAGGTGAGTGTGGGTGTCTGTGTGAGGTGAGTCTGTGGTTCTCTATGTGGTGAGTCTGTGGGTCTCTGTGTGAGGTGAGTTTGTGGGTCTCTGTGAGGTGAGTCTGTGGGTGTCTGTGCGAGGTGAGTTTGTGGGTGTCTGTGTGAGGGGAGTCTGTGGGTCTCTGTGTGGTGAGTTTGTGTGTCTGTGTGAGGTGAGTTTGTGGGTTTCTGTGTAAGGTGAATCTGTGTATCTCTGTGTAAGGTGAGTCTGTGTGTGTCTGTGTTAGGTGAGTCTGTGGTTCTCTATGTGGTGAGTCTGTGTGAGGTGAGTCTGTGGGTGTCTGTGTGAGGTGAGTGTGTGTGTCTGTGTGAGGTGAGTGTGTGTGTCTGTGTGAGGTGAATTTGTGGGTCTCTGTGTGTGGTGAGTCTGTTGGTCTCTGTGTGTGTCTGTGTGAGGTGAGTCTGTGGGTGTCTGTGAGGTGAGTCTGTTGGTCTCTGTGAGGTGAGTCTGTGGGTCTCTTTGTGAGGTGAGTTTGTGGGTATCTGTGAGGTGAGTCTGTGCGTCTCTGTGTGAGGTGAGTGTGGGTGTTTTGTGTGAGGTGAGTGTGTGGGTCTCTGTGTGATGAGTCTGTGGGTGTCTGTGTGAGGTGATTGTGGATCTCTGTGTGAGGTGAGTCTGTGGGTCTCTTTGGCTTCAGCAGAAGTTGTTTGAAAGGCGACGATGATGAAGCTGAAGCAGCTGAAGTTTGAGAAGCTGCCGTCTCCTTCACGTCTCGTACTCTGAGGAAGCACGTGGTGATTGCGACGTCACCGGTGATGTCACAGTGCGAGGGACGTGACCACGCCCCCTTCAGCCACGCCCCTCCGAGTGACGTGACAGTGCGAGCCCACACCCCCGGAAGCCGCCTCCCGCCCCTCCTTTTTGGGCGTCCCCCCCACCTCCACCCCCAGCTTCGACTTCCGCTTCCGGTCGGGGCGAATGGCGGCGATGGCGGGAAAATTCTGAACCCTGTCTGGGTCTCTGTGTGTGTCTGTGTGAGGTGAGTGTGTGTGTCTGTGTGAGGTGAGGGTGTGTGTCTGTCAGGTGAGTCTGTGGGTCTCTGTGTCGTGAGTCTGTGTGAGGTGAGTCTGTGGGTGTCTGTGTGAGGTGAGTTTGTGGGTGTCTTTGTGGTGAGGTTGTGGGTATCTGTGAGGTGAGTCTGTGCGTCTTTGTGTGAGGTGAGTGTAGTTGTCTGTGTGTGGTGAGTCTGTGGGTCTCTGTGTCGTTAGTCTGTGTGAGGTGAGTCTGTGGGTGTCTGTGTGAGGTGAGGGTGTGTGTCTGTGTGAGGTGAGTCTGGGTCTCTGTGTGAGGTGAGTTTGTGGGTCTCTCTGTGTGGTGAGTTTGTGGGTCTCTCTGTGTGGTGAGTCTGTGGGTGTTTGTGTGAGCTGAGTCTGTTGGTGTCTGTGTGAGGTGAGTTTGTGGGTCTCTGTGTGTGGTGAGTCTGTGGGTCTCTGTGTGTGTCTGGGTGAGGTGAGTCTGTGGGTGTCTGTGAGGTGAGTCTGTGGGTGTCTGTGTGAGGTGAGTTTGTGGGTCTCTGTGTCGTGAGTCTGTGTGAGGTGAGTCTGTAGGTCTCTGTATGAGGTGAGTCTGTGGGTGTCTGTGTGAGGTGAGTCTGTGGGTGTCTGTGTGAGGTGAGTTTGTGGGTCTCTTTGTGTGGTGAGTCTGTGGGTCTCTGTGTTTGTCTGTGTGAGGTGAGTTTGTGGGTGTCTGTGAGGTGAGTCTGTGGGTTTCTGTGTGAGGTGAGTTTGTGGGTTTCTGTGTAAGGTGAGTCTGTGGGGCTCTGTGTGAGGTGAGTCTGTGGGTGTCTGTGTGAGGTGAGTTTGTGGGTCTCTGTGTGGTGAGTCTGTGTGAGGTGAGTCTGTGGGTGTCGGTGTGAGGGGAGTCTGTGCGTCTCTGTGTGAGGTGAGTCTGTGGGTCTCTGTGTGGTGAGTCTGTGTGAGGTGAGTCTGTGGGTGTCTGTGTGAGGTGAGTATGTGTGTCTGTTAGGTGAGTTTGTGGGTATTTGTGAGGTGAGTTTGTGGGTCTCTGTGTGTGTCTGTGTGAGGTGAGTCTGTTGTTCTCTATGTGGTAAGTCTGTGGGTCTGTATGCATGTGAGGTGAGTTTGTGGGTATCTGTGAGGTGAGTCTGTCGGTTTCTGTGTGAGGTGAGTTTGTCGGTTTCTGTGTAAGGTGAGTCTGTGAGTCTCTGTGTGAGGTGAGTCTGTGGGTGTCTGTGTGAGGTGAGTTTGTGGGTGTCTGTGTGGTGAGTTTGTGGGTATCTGTGAGGTGAGTCTGTGCATCTTTGTGTGAGGTGAGTGTAGGTGTCTGTGTGTGGTGAGTCTGGGTCTCTGTGTGTGTCTGTGTGAGGTGAGTGTGTGTGTCTGTGTGAGGTGAGGGTGTGTGTCTGTGAGGTGAGTCTGTGGGTCTCTGTGTCGTGAGTCTGTGTGAGGTGAGTCTGTGGGTGTCTGTGTGAGGTGAGGGTGTGTGTCTGTGTGAGGTGAGTCTGGGTCTCTGTGTGAGGTGAGTTTGTGGGTCTCTCTGTGTGGTGAGTCTGTGGGTCTCTGTGTGTGTCTGTGTGAGGTGAGTGTGTGTGTCCGTGTGAGGTGAGTCTGGGTCTCTGTGTGACTGAGTTTGTGGGTTTCTGTGTAAGGTGAGTCTGTGGGTGTCTGTGTGAGGTGAGTTTGTGGGTCTCTGTGTCGTGAGTCTGTGTGAGGTGAGTCTGTGGGTCTCTGTGTGAGGTGAGTCTGTGGGTGTCTGTGTGAGGTGAGTCTGTGGGTGTCTGTGTGAGGTGAGTTTGTGGGTCTCTGTGTGTGGTGAGTCTGTGGGTCTCTGTGTGTGTCTGTGTGAGGTGAGTCTGTGGGTCTCTGTGTGAAGTGAGTATGTGGGTTTCTGTGTGAGTTGAGTTTGTGGGTTTTTGTGTAAGGTGAGTCTGTGGGTCTCTGTGTGAGGTGAGTCTGTGGGTGTCTGTGTGAGGTGAGTTTGTGGGTCTCTGTGTGGTGAGTCTGTGTGAGGTGAGTCTGTGGGTGTCTGTGTGAGGGGAGTCTGTGCGTCTCTGTGTGAGGTGAGTGTGGGTGTCTGCGTGAGGTGAGTTTGTGGGTATCTGTGAGGTGAGTTTGTGGGTCTCTGTGTGTGTCTGTGTGAGGTGAGTCTGTTGTTCTCTATGTGGTAAGTATGTGGGTCTGTGTGCATGTGAGGTGAGTTTGTGGGTATCTGTGAGGTGAGTCTGTCGGTTTCTGTGTGAGGTGAGTTTGTGGGTTTCTGTGTAAGGTGAGTCTGTGGGTCTCTGTGTGAGGTGAGTCTGTGGGTGTCTGTGTGAGGTGAGTTTGTGGGTGTCTGTGTGAGGGGAGTCTGTGTCTCTCTGTGTGAGGTGAGTGTGGGTGTCTGTGTGAGGTGAGTTTGTGGGTTTCTGTGTAAGGTGAGTCTGTGGGTCTCTGTGTGAGGTGAATCTGTGGGTCTCTGTGTGGTGAGTCTGTGTGAGGGTGAGTCTGTGGGTGTCTGTGTGAGGTGAGTGTGGGTGTCTGTGTAAGGTGAGTTTGTGGGTATCTGTGAGGTGAGTTTTTGGGTCTCTGTGTGTGTCTGTGTGAGGTAAGTCTGTTGTTCTCTATGTGGTAAGTCTGTGGGTCTGTGTGCGTGTGAGGTGAGTTTGTCGGTTTCTGTGTGAGGTGAGTTTGTGGGTGTCTGTGTGAGGGGAGTCTGTGGGTCTCTGTGTGGTGAGTTTGTGGGTTTCTGTGTGAGGCGAGTCTGTGGATCTCTGTGTGTGTCTGTGTGAGGTGAGTCTGTGGGTCTCTGTGTGTGTCTGTGTGTGGTGAGTCTGTGTGTCTCTGTGTGAGGTGAGTCTGTGGGTGTCTGCGTGAAGTGAGTGTGGGTAAATGTGTGAGGTGTGTTTGTGGGTCTCTGTGTGGTGTGTTTGTGGGTCTCTGTGTGATGAGTGTGTGGGTCTCTGTGTGTGTCTGTGTATGATGAGTCTGTGGGTGTCTGTGTGAGGTGAGTCTGTGGGTCTCTGTGTGAGGTGAGTATGTGGTTCTCTGTGTGAGGTGGGTCTGTGGGTCTCTGTGTTTGTGTGTGTGAGGTGAGTCTGTGGGTCTCTGTGTGTGTCTGTGTGTGGTGAGTCTGTGGGTCTCTGTTTGTGGTGAGTCTGTGGGTCTCTGTGTGGTGAGTTTGTGTGTATGTGTGTGGCGAGTGTGTGGGTCTCTGTGTGATGAGTCTGTGGGTGTGTGTGTGAGGTGATTGTGGATCTCTGTGTGAGGTGAGTTTGTGGGTCTCTTTGGCTTCAGCAGAAGTTGTTTGAAAGGCGACGATGATGAAGCTGAAGCAGCTGAAATTTGAGAAGCTGCCGTCTCCTTCACGTCTCGTACTCTGAGGAAGCACGTGGTGATTGCGACGTCACCGGTGATATCACAGTGCGAGGGACGTGACCACGCCCCCTTCAGCCACGCCCCTCCAAGTGACGTGACAGTGCGAGTCCACACCCCCGGAAGCCGCCTCCCGCCCCTCCTTTTTGGGCGTCCCCTCCACCTCCACCCCCAGCTTCGACTTGCGCTTCCGGTCGGGGCGAATGGCGGCGATGGCGGGAAAATTCTGAACCCTGTCTGGGGCTCCTCGAGGTCGACTCAGCCTGAAGATGCCGATACTAGGCTCTGTGTGAGGTGAGTTTGTGGGTGTCTGTGTGAGGTGATTCTGTGGGTCTCTGTGTGTGTCTGTGTGAGATGAGTCTGTGTGTGTCTGTGTGAGGTGAGTCTGTGCGTGTCTGTGAGGTGAGTCTGTGGGTTTCTGTGTGAGTTGAGTCTGTGGGTCTCTGTGTGAGGTGAGTTTGTGGGTATCTGTGAGGTGAGTTTGTGGGTGTCTGTGTGAGGGGAGTCTGTGCGTCTCTGTGTGAGGTGAGTGTGGGTGTCTGTGTGAGGGGAGTCTGTGCGTCTCTGTGTGAGGTGAGTGTGGGTGTCTGTGTGAGGTGAGTCTGTGGTTCTCTATGTGGTGAGTCTGTGGGTCTCTGTGTGAGGTGAGTTTGTGGGTCTCTGTGAGGTGAGTCTGTCGGTTTCTGTGTGAGGTGAGTTTGTGGGTTTCTGTGTAAGGTGATTCTGTGGGTCTCTGTGTGAGGTGAGTCTGTGGGTGTCTGTGCGAGGTGAGTTTGTGGGTCTCTGTGTAAGGTGAGTCTGTGGGTCTCTGTGTGGTGAGTCTGTGTGAGGTGAGTCTGTGGGTGTCTGTGTGAGGTGAGTGTGTGTGTCTGTGTGAGGTGAGTGTGTGTGTCTGTGTGAGGTGAATTTGTGGGTCTCTGTGTGTGGTGAGTCTGTTGGTCTCTGTGTGTGTCTGTGTGAGGTGAGTCTGTGGGTGTCTGTGAGGTGAGTCTGTGGGTCTCTGTGAGGTGAGTCTGTGGGTCTCTTTGTGAGGTGAGTTTGTCGGTTTCTGTGTAAGGTGAGTCTGTGAGTCTCTGTGTGAGGTGAGTCTGTGGGTGTCTGTGTGAGGTGACTTTGTGGGTGTCTGTGTGGTGAGTTTGTGGGTATCTGTGAGGTGAGTCTGTGCATCTTTGTGTGAGGTGAGTGTAGGTGTCTGTGTGTGGTGAGTCTGGGTCTCTGTGTGTGTCTGTGTGAGGTGAGTGTGTGTGTCTGTGTGAGGTGAGGGTGTGTGTCTGTGAGGTGAGTCTGTGGGTCTCTGTGTCGTGAGTCTGTGTGAGGTGAGTCTGTGGGTGTCTGTGTGAGGTGAGGGTGTGTGTCTGTGTGAGGTGAGTCTGGGTCTCTGTGTGAGGTGAGTTTGTGGGTCTCTCTGTGTGGTGAGTCTGTGGGTCTCTGTGTGTGTCTGTGTGAGGTGAGTGTGTGTGTCTGTGTGAGGTGAGTCTGGGTCTCTGTGTGACTGAGTTTGTGGGTTTCTGTGTAAGGTGAGTCTGTGGGTGTCTGTGTGAGGTGAGTTTGTGGGTCTCTGTGTCGTGAGTCTGTGTGAGGTGAGTCTGTGGGTCTCTGTGTGAGGTGAGTCTGTGGGTGTCTGTGTGAGGTGAGTCTGTGGGTGTCTGTGTGAGGTGAGTTTGTGGGTCTCTGTGTGTGGTGAGTCTGTGGGTCTCTGTGTGTGTCTGTGTGAGGTGAGTCTGTGGGTCTCTGTGTGAAGTGAGTATGTGGGTTTCTGTGTGAGTTGAGTTTGTGGGTTTTTGTGTAAGGTGAGTCTGTGGGTCTCTGTGTGAGGTGAGTCTGTGGGTGTCTGTGTGAGGTGAGTTTGTGGGTCTCTGTGTGGTGAGTCTGTGTGAGGTGAGTCTGTGGGTGTCTGTGTGAGGGGAGTCTGTGCGTCTCTGTGTGAGGTGAGTGTGGGTGTCTGCGTGAGGTGAGTTTGTGAGTCTCTGTGTGTGTCTGTGTGAGGTGAGTCTGTGGGTCTCTGTGTGGTGAGTCTGTGTGAGGTGAGTCTGTGGGTGTCTGTGTGAGGTGAGTGTGGGTGTCTGTGTAAGGTGAGTTTGTGGGTATCTGTGAGGTGAGTTTGTGGGTCTCTGTGTGTGTCTGTGTGAGGTGAGTCTGTTGTTCTCTATGTGGTAAGTATGTGGGTCTGTGTGCATGTGAGGTGAGTTTGTGGGTATCTGTGAGGTGAGTCTGTCGGTTTCTGTGTGAGGTGAGTTTGTGGGTTTCTGTGTAAGGTGAGTCTGTGGGTCTCTGTGTGAGGTGAGTCTGTAGGTGTCTGTGTGAGGTGAGTTTGTGGGTGTCTGTGTGAGGGGAGTCTGTGTCTCTCTGTGTGAGGTGAGTGTGGGTGTCTGTGTGAGGTAAGTTTGTGGGTTTCTGTGTAAGGTGAGTCTGTGGGTCTCTGTGTGAGGTGAATCTGTGGGTCTCTGTGTGGTGAGTCTGTGTGAGGGTGAGTCTGTGGGTGTCTGTGTGAGGTGAGTGTGGGTGTTTGTGTAAGGTGAGTTTGTGGGTATCTGTGAGGTGAGTTTTTGGGTCTCTGTGTGTGTCTGTGTGAGGTAAGTCTGTTGTTCTCTATGTGGTAAGTCTGTGGGTCTGTGTGCGTGTGAGGTGAGTTTGTCGGTTTCTGTGTGAGGTGAGTTTGTGGGTTTCCGTGTAAGGTGAGTCTGTGGGTGTCTGTGTGAGGTGAGTTTGTGGGTGTCTGTGTGAGGGGAGTCTGTGGGTCTCTGTGTGGTGAGTTTGTGGGTCTCTGTGTGAGGCGAGTCTGTGGATCTCTGTGTGTGTCTGTGTGAGGTGAGTCTGTGGGTCTCTGTGTGTGTCTGTGTGTGGTGAGTCTGTGTGTCTCTGTGTGAGGTGAGTCTGTGGGTGTCTGCGTGAAGTGAGTGTGGGTAAATGTGTGAGGTGTGTTTGTGGGTCTCTGTGTGGTGTGTTTGTGGGTCTCTGTGTGATGAGTGTGTGGGTCTCTGTGTGTGTCTGTGTATGATGAGTCTGTGGGTGTCTGTGTGAGGTAAGTCTGTGGGTCTCTGTGTGAGGTGAGTATGTGGTTCTCTGTGTGAGGTGGGTCTGTGGGTCTCTGTGTTTGTGTGTGTGAGGTGAGTCTGTGGGTCTCTGTGTGTGTCTGTGTGTGGTGAGTCTGTGGGTCTCTGTTTGTGGTGAGTCTGTGGGTCTCTGTGTGGTGAGTTTGTGTGTATGTGTGTGGCGAGTGTGTGGGTCTCTGTGTGATGAGTCTGTGGGTGTGTGTGTGAGGTGATTGTGGATCTCTGTGTGAGGTGAGTTTGTGGGTCTCTTTGGCTTCAGCAGAAGTTGTTTGAAAGGCGACGATGATGAAGCTGAAGCAGCTGAAATTTGAGAAGCTGCCGTCTCCTTCACGTCTCGTACTCTGAGGAAGCACGTGGTGATTGCGACGTCACCGGTGATATCACAGTGCGAGGGACGTGACCACGCCTCCTTCAGCCACGCCCCTCCAAGTGACGTGACAATGCGAGTCCACACCCCCGGAAGCCGCCTCCCGCCCCTCCTTTTTGGGCGTCCCCTCCACCTCCACCCCCAGCTTCGACTTGCGCTTCCGGTCGGGGCGAATGGCGGCGATGGCGGGAAAATTCTGAACCCTGTCTGGGGCTCCTCGAGGTCGACTCAGCCTGAAGATGCCGATACGAGGCTCTGTGTGAGGTGAGTTTGTGGGTGTCTGTGTGAGGTGATTCTGTGGGTCTCTGTGTGTGTCTGTGTGAGATGAGTCTGTGTGTGTCTGTGTGAGGTGAGTCTGTGCGTGTCTGTGAGGTGAGTGTGGGTGTCTGTGTGAGGGGAGTCTGTGCGTCTCTGTGTGAGGTGAGTGTGGGTGTCTGTGTGAGGTGAGTCTGTGGTTCTCTATGTGGTGAGTCTGTGGGTCTCTGTGTGAGGTGAGTTTGTGGGTCTCTGTGAGGTGAGTCTGTCGGTTTCTGTGTGAGGTGAGTTTGTGGGTTTCTGTGTAAGGTGATTCTGTGGGTCTCTGTGTGAGGTGAGTCTGTGGGTGTCTGTGCGAGGTGAGTTTGTGGGTCTCTGTGTAAGGTGAGTCTGTGGGTCTCTGTGTGGTGAGTCTGTGTGAGGTGAGTCTGTGGGTGTCTGTGTGAGGTGAGTGTGTGTGTCTGTGTGAGGTGAGTGTGTGTGTCTGTGTGAGGTGAATTTGTGGGTCTCTGTGTGTGGTGAGTCTGTTGGTCTCTGTGTGTGTCTGTGTGAGGTGAGTCTGTGGGTGTCTGTGAGGTGAGTCTGTGGGTCTCTGTGAGGTGAGTCTGTGGGTCTCTTTGTGAGGTGAGTTTGTGGGTATCTGTGAGGTGAGTCTGTGCGTCTCTGTGTGAGGTGAGTGTGGGTGTTTTGTGTGAGGTGAGTGTGTGGGTCTCTGTGTGATGAGTCTGTGGGTGTCTGTGTGAGGTGATTGTGGATCTCTGTGTGAGGTGAGTCTGTGGGTCTTTTTGGCTTCAGCAGAAGTTGTTTGAAAGGCGACGATGATGAAGCTGAAGCAGCTGAAGTTTGAGAAGCTGCCGTCTCCTTCACGTCTCGTACTCTGAGGAAGCACGTAGTGATTGCGACGTCACCGGTGATGTCACAGTGCGAGGGACGTGACCACGCCCCCTTCAGCCACGCCCCTCCGAGTGACGTGACAGTGCGAGCCCACACCCCCGGAAGCCGCCTCCCGCCCCTCCTTTTTGGGCGTCCCCCCCACCTCCACCCCCAGCTTCGAGTTCCGCTTCCGGTCGGGGCGAATGGCGGCGATGGCGGGAAAATTCTGAACCCTGTCTGGGGCTCCTCGAGGTCGACTCAGCCTGAAGATGCCGATACGGGGCTCTGTGTGAGGTGAGTTTGTGGGTGTCTGTGTGAGGTGATTCTGTGGGTCTCTGTGTGTGTCTGTGTGAGATGAGTCTGTGTGTGTCTGTGTGAGGTGAGTCTGTGGGTCTCTGTGTGTGTCTGTGTGAAGTGAGTCTGTGGGTGTCTGTGTGTGGTGAGTCTGGGTCTCTGAGTGTGTCTGTGTGAGGTGAGTCTGTGCGTGTCTGTGTGTGGTGAGTCTGTGGGTTTCTGTGTGAGTTGAGTCTGTGGGTGTCTGTGTGAGGTGAGTTTGTGGGTGTCTGTGTGAAGGGAGTCTGTGGGTGTCTGTGTGAGGTGAGTTTGTGGGTGTCTGTGTGGTGAGTTTGTGGGTATCTGTGAGGTGAGTCTGTGCATCTTTGTGTGAGCTGAGTGTAGGTGTCTGTGTGTGGTGAGTCTGGGTCTCTGTGTGTGTCTGTGTGAGGTGAGTGTGTCTGTGTGAGGTGAGTTTGTGGGTGTCTGTGTGAAGGGAGTCTGTGCGTCTCTGTGTGAGGTGAGTGTGGGTGTCTGTGTGAGGTGAGTGTTGGTGTCAGTATAAGGTGAGTTTGGGGTATCTGTGAGGTGAGTTTGTGGGTCTCTGTGAGGTGAGTCTGTCGGTTTCTGTGTGAGGTGAGTTTGTGGGTTTCTGTGTGAGGTGATTCTGTGGGTCTCTGTGTGAGGTGAGTCTGTGGGTGTCTGTGTGAGGTGAGTTTGTGGGTGTCTGTGTGAGGGGAGTCTGTGGGTCTCTGTGTGGTGAGTTTGTGTGTCTGTGTGAGGTGAGTTTGTGGGTATCTGTGAGGTGAGTCTGTGCGTCTCTGTGTGAGGTGAGTGTGGGTGTCTGTGTGAGGTGAGTTTGTGGGTTTCTGTGTAAGGTGAATCTGTGTATCTCTGTGTGAGGTGAGTCTGTGGTTCTCTATGTGGTGAGTCTGTGGGTCTCTGTGTAAGGTGAGTCTGTGGGTCTCTGTGTGGTGAGTCTGTGTGAGGTGAGTCTGTGGGTGTCTGTGTGAGGTGAGTGTGTGTGTCTGTGTGAGGTGAGTGTGTGTGTCTGTGTGAGGTGAATTTGTGGATCTCTGTGTGTGGTGAGTCTGTTGGTCTCTGTGTGTGTCTTGTGTGAGGTGAGTCTGTGGGTGTCTGTGAGGTGAGTCTGTGGGTCTCTGTGAGGTGAGTCTGTGGGTCTCTTTGTGAGGTGAGTTTGTGGGTATCTGTGAGGTGAGTCTGTGCATCTCTGTGTGAGGTGAGTGTGGGTGTTTTGTGTGAGGTGAGTCTGTCGTTCTCTATGTGGTGAGTCTGTGTGTGATGAGTCTGTGCGTCTCTGTGTGTGGTGAGTCTGTGGTTCTCTGTGTGATTTGAGTGTGGGTGTCTGTGTGTGGTGAGTCTGTGGGTCTCTGTGTGAGGTGAATCTGTGGGTCTCTGTGTTTGTCTGTGTGAAGTGAGTATGTGGTTCTCTGTGTGATGAGTGTGTGGGTCTCTGTGTGTGTGTCTTGTGTATGATGAGTCTGTGGGTGTCTGTGTGAGGTGAGTCTGTGGGTCTCTTTGTGGTGAGTCTGTGGGTCCCTATGTGGTGAGTTTGTGGGTCTGTTTGTGTGTTTGTGAGGTGAGTCTGTTGGTCTCTGTGTGAGGTGAGTGTGGGTGTCTGTGTGAGGTGAGTCTGTGGTTTCGCTATGTGGTGAGTCTGTGGGTCTCTGTGTGAGGTGAGTCTGTGGGTCTCTGTGTGGTGAGTTTGTGGGTCTCTGTGTTTGTCTGTGTGAGGTGAGTCTGTGGGTATCTGTGTGTGTCTGTGTGTGGTGAGTCTGTGGGTCTTTGTGTGTGTCTGTGTGTGGTGAGTCTGTGGGTGTCTGTGTGTTGAGTGTTGGTAAATGTGTGAAGTGTGTTTGTGGGTCTCTGTGTGGTGAGTCTGTGGGTCTCTGTGTGAGGTGAGTCTGTGGATCTCTGTGTGTGTCTTTGTGTGGTGATTCTGTGTGTCTCTGTGCGAGGTGAGTCACTGGGTGTCTGTGTCAAGTGAGTGTGGGTGTCTGTGTGTGGTGAGTCTGTGGGTGTCTGTGTGAGGTGAGTCTGTTGGCCTCTGTGTTTGTTTGGGTGAGGTGCGTCTGTGGGTCTCTGTGTGATGAGTTTGTGGGTCTCTGTGTGATGAGTGTGTGGGTCTCTGTGTGTGTCTGTGTATGATGAGTCTGTGGATGTCTGTGTGAGGTGAGTCTGTGGTTCTCTGTGTGAGGTGGGTCTGTGGGTCTCTGTGTGGTGAGTCTGTGGGTCCCTATGTGGTGAGTTTGTGGGTCTCTGTGTGGTGAGTTTGTGGGTCTCTGTGTGGTGAGTCTGTGTGTGTCTGTGTGTGGTGAGTCTGTGGGTCTTTGTGTGTGTCTGTGTGTGGTGAGTCTGTGGGTGTCTGTGAGTTGAGTTTGGGTAAATGTGTGAAGTGTTTTTGTGGGTCTCTGTGTGGTGAGTCTGTGGGTCTCTGTGTGAGGTGAGTCTGTGGGTCTCAGTGTGATGAGTCTGTGGGTCTCTGTGAGAGGTGGGTCTCTGTGTTTGTCTGTGTGAGGTGGGTCTGTTGGTCTCTGTGTTTGTCTGTGTGAGGTGAGTCTGTGGGTCTCTGTGTGTGTCTGTGTGTGTGTCTGTGTGTGGTGAGTCTGTGCGTCTCTGTGTGAGGTGAGTCTGTGGGTGTCTGTGTGATTTGAGTGTGGGTGTCTGTGTGTGGTGAGTCTGTGGGTCTCTGTGTTTGTCTGTGAGTTGAGTATGTGGTTCTCTGTGTGATGAGTCTGTGGATGTCTGTGTGAGTTGAGTTTGGGTAAATCTGTGAGGCGTGTTTGTGGGTCTCTGTGTGGTGAGTCTGTGGGTCTCTGTGTGAGGTGAGTCTGTGGGTCTCTGTGTGATGAGTTTGTGGGTCCCTGTGTGATGAGTGTGTGGGTCTCTGTGTGTGTCTGTGTATGATGAGTCTGTGGATGTCTGTGTGAGGTGAGTCTGTGGTTCTCTGTGTGAGGTGGGTCTGTGGGTCTCTGTGTTTGTCTGTGTGAGGTGAGTCTGTGGGTCTCTGTGTGTGTCTGTGTGTGTGTCTGTGTGTGGTGAGTCTGTGCGTCTCTGTGTGAGGTGAGTCTGTGGGTGTCTGTGTGATTTGAGTGTGGGTGTCTGTGTGTGGTGAGTCTGTGGGTCTCTGTGTTTGTCTGTGAGTTGAGTATGTGGTTCTCTGTGTGATGAGTCTGTGGATGTCTGTGTGAGTTGAGTTTGGGTAAATCTGTGAGGCGTGTTTGTGGGTCTCTGTGTGGTGAGTCTGTGGGTCTCTGTGTGAGGTGAGTCTGTGGGTCTCTGTGTGATGAGTTTGTGGGTCCCTGTGTGATGAGTGTGTGGGTCTCTGTGTGTGTCTGTGTATGATGAGTCTGTGGATGTCTGTGTGAGGTGAGTCTGTGGTTCTCTGTGTGAGGTGGGTCTGTGGGTCTCTGTGTTTGTCTGTGTGAGGTGAGTCTGTGGGTCTCTGTGTGGTGAGTCTGTGGGTCTCTGTGTGAGGTTAGTCAGTGGGTCTCTGTGTGAGTTGAGTTTGTGGGTCTCTGTGTGTCTGTGTGAGGTGAGTTTGTGGGTCTCTTTGTGTGTCTGTGTGAGGTGAGTCTGTGGGTCTCTGTGTGAGGTGAGTCTGTGGGTCTCTGTGTTTGTCTGTGTGTGGTGAGTCTGTGGGTCTCTGTTTGTGGTGAGTCTCTGGGTGTCTGTGTGAGGTAAGTGTGGGTGTCTGTGTGTGGTGAGTCTGTGGGTCTCTGTGTGAGGTGAGTCTGTGGGTCTCTGTGTGTGTCTGTGTGAGGTGAGTCTGTGGGTATCTTTGTGTGGTGAGTCTGTGGGTGTCTGTGTGTTCTGAGTCTGTGGGTGTCTGTGTGTGGTGAGTCTGTGTGTCTCTCTGTGAGGTGAATCTGTGGGTCTCTGTGTGAGGTGAGTCTGTGGATCTCTGTGTGTGTCTTTGTGTGGTGATTCTGTGTCTCTGTGCGAGGTGAGTCACTGGGTGTCTGTGTCAAGTGAGTGTGGGTGTCTGTGTGTGGTGAGTCTGTGGGTGTCTGTGTGAGTTGAGTTTGGGTAAATGTTTGAGGTGTGTTTGTGGGTCTCCGTGTGGTGAGTCTGTGGGTCTCTGTGTGAGGTGAGTCTGTGGGTCTCTGTGTGTGTCTGTGTGAGGTGAGTCTGTGGGTCTCTGTGTGAGGTGGGTCTGTGGGTCTCTGTGTGGTGAGTCTGTGGGTCCCTATGTGGTGAGTTTGTGGGTCTCTGTGTGGTGAGTTTGTGGGTCTCTGTGTGGTGAGTCTGTGTGTGTCTGTGTGTGGTGAGTCTGTGGGTCTTTGTGTGTGTCTGTGTGTGGTGAGTCTGTGGGTGTCTGTGAGTTGAGTTTGGGTAAATGTGTGAAGTGTTTTTGTGGGTCTCTGTGTGGTGAGTCTGTGGGTCTCTGTGTGAGGTGAGTCTGTGGGTCTCAGTGTGATGAGTCTGTGGGTCTCTGTGAGAGGTGGGTCTCTGTGTTTGTCTGTGTGAGGTGGGTCTGTTGGTCTCTGTGTTTGTCTGTGTGAGGTGAGTCTGTGGGTCTCTGTGTGTGTCTGTGTGTGTGTCTGTGTGTGGTGAGTCTGTGCGTCTCTGTGTGAGGTGAGTCTGTGGGTGTCTGTGTGATTTGAGTGTGGGTGTCTGTGTGTGGTGAGTCTGTGGGTCTCTGTGTTTGTCTGTGAGTTGAGTATGTGGTTCTCTGTGTGATGAGTCTGTGGATGTCTGTGTGAGTTGAGTTTGGGTAAATCTGTGAGGCGTGTTTGTGGGTCTCTGTGTGGTGAGTCTGTGGGTCTCTGTGTGAGGTGAGTCTGTGGGTCTCTGTGTGATGAGTTTGTGGGTCCCTGTGTGATGAGTGTGTGGGTCTCTGTGTGTGTCTGTGTATGATGAGTCTGTGGATGTCTGTGTGAGGTGAGTCTGTGGTTCTCTGTGTGAGGTGGGTCTGTGGGTCTCTGTGTTTGTCTGTGTGAGGTGAGTCTGTGGGTCTCTGTGTGGTGAGTCTGTGGGTCTCTGTGTGAGGTTAGTCAGTGGGTCTCTGTGTGAGTTGAGTTTGTGGGTCTCTGTGTGTCTGTGTGAGGTGAGTTTGTGGGTCTCTTTGTGTGTCTGTGTGAGGTGAGTCTGTGGGTCTCTGTGTGAGGTGAGTCTGTGGGTCTCTGTGTTTGTCTGTGTGTGGTGAGTCTGTGGGTCTCTGTTTGTGGTGAGTCTCTGGGTGTCTGTGTGAGGTAAGTGTGGGTGTCTGTGTGTGGTGAGTCTGTGGGTCTCTGTGTGAGGTGAGTCTGTGGGTCTCTGTGTGTGTCTGTGTGAGGTGAGTCTGTGGGTATCTTTGTGTGGTGAGTCTGTGGGTGTCTGTGTGTTCTGAGTCTGTGGGTGTCTGTGTGTGGTGAGTCTGTGTGTCTCTCTGTGAGGTGAATCTGTGGGTCTCTGTGTGAGGTGAGTCTGTGGATCTCTGTGTGTGTCTTTGTGTGGTGATTCTGTGTCTCTGTGCGAGGTGAGTCACTGGGTGTCTGTGTCAAGTGAGTGTGGGTGTCTGTGTGTGGTGAGTCTGTGGGTGTCTGTGTGAGTTGAGTTTGGGTAAATGTTTGAGGTGTGTTTGTGGGTCTCCGTGTGGTGAGTCTGTGGGTCTCTGTGTGAGGTGAGTCTGTGGGTCTCTGTGTGTGTCTGTGTGAGGTGAGTCTGTGGGTCTCTGTGTGAGGTGTGTATGTGGTTCTCTGTTTGAGGTGGGTCTGTTGGTCTCTGTGTGTGCTGAGTCTGTGGGTCTCTGTGTGATGAGTCTGTGGGTCTCTGTGTGGTGAGTCTGTGGGTCTCTGTGTGTGTATGTGTGTGGTGATTCTGTGGGTGTCTGTGTGAAGTGAGTGTGTGTGTATGTGTGTGGTGAGTCTGTGGGTGTCTGTTTGAGTTGAGTTTGGGTAAATGTGTGAGGTGTGTTTGTGGGTCTCTGTGTGGTGAGTCTGTGAGTCTCTGTGTAAGGTGAGTCTGTGGGTCTCTGTGTGAGGTGAGTCTGTGGGTCTCTGTGTGAGATGAGTATGTGGCTCTCTGTGTGAGGTGGGTCTGTTGGTCTCTGTTTGTCTGTGTGAGGTGAGTCGGTGGGTCTCTGTGTGGTGAGTCTGTGCGTCTCTGTGTGAGGTGAGTCTGTGGGTGTCTGTGAGTTGAGTTTGGGTAAATGTGTGAGGTGTGTTTGTGGGTCTCTGTGTGAGGTGTGTATGTGGTTCTCTGTGTGAGGTGGGTCTGTTGGCCTCTGTGTTTGTTCGTGTGAGGTGAGTATGTGGGTCTCTGTGTGTGTCTGTGTGTGGTGAGTCTGTGGGTCTCTGTGTGTGTATGTGTGTGGTGAGTCTGTGGGTGTCTGTGTGAGTTGAGTTTGGGTAAATGTGTGAGGTGTGTTTGTGGGTCTCTGTGTGGTGAGTCTGTGGGTCTCTGTGTGAGGTGAGTCTGTGGGTCTCTGTGTGTGTCTGTGTATGATGAGTCTGGCTGTCTGTGTGAGTTGAGTCTGTGGGTCTCTGTGTGTGTCTGTGTGTGTCTGTGTGTGGTGAGTCTGTCCGGCAAAACAACCCCCTACCTCCTCGCGGTGCCGGACGGGCAACTCTGTCGTGGACAGCGCTGTGGGGGGAGATCCAATTTTGATTGGCTCCTCCCCTCATGGCATATGTATCCACCACAGGGGCTAAACGGGGGCTCTGGACGGGTGCGAGGGGCTGGTAACCCCTCCACCTTCAATTAATTACCACGAAACTACGAATTAAACTTAAATATGTAACAACTAAGCTTGTGCCGGAGGCCCCGGGGGGCCAGGCGTCTATGACGTCTCCTGGCCAAACCCCAATTGGCGGAGCCAGGAGATTGAATACCTACCCTCGGGGCTACTCCAGAAACAACGAAAAGCCACTACGGTTGGCCACGTGGAATGTTCGAACGCTCACTGCCGAGGAGAGGCTGCCACTCCTCTGTCGGGAGCTGGACCGGTACCGCCTGGATCTATGCGGCATTCAGGAGGTCCGGTGGACCGGCTCTGGCTCCTGCCACCATGAGGGGTGGACAGTCCTCTACTCGGGGCAGCAGACTGCCAAACAACAGGGTGTGGGTCTTCTTTTGAACAAAAGAATGAAGGGGGCGTGGGAGCGTGGCGGTGAGGTGTGGGAAGCTGTAAGCCCCAGGCTACTTTGGGCTCGCCTTCCCATCAACAGGAGGCGAGGAATGGTGGTCGTGGTTACTTATGCCCCCACCGAAGATGAACATCCGTGGAGGGATGCAGGCAAAGCCGATGAGTCAGATGCCTTCTATGACCTCCTGTCACAGGTGCTGGCTAAAGTGGCCCCTCGGGATAGAGTCATCATGTTGGGTGACTTCAATGCCCGAGTTGGTCATGATACTGGCACCTGGCCTGGAGTGATTGGAGGGCATGGGCCAGATCAGCTCAATAACAACGGTAGGAGGCTGCTAGATTTTTGTGCAGCCCATGGGCTTGTAATTACCAACACGCTGTTCCGGCATCGGCGCATCCACACAACATCATGGATGCATGCCGGGTCCAAGCAAGAACATCTGCTGGACTACATAGTGACGGACCAGCGAATGCGAGCCCATGTCCTTGACACCAGGACCTACCGTGGAGCTGATCTGCCCTCTGACCATCGACTAGTCATCTGTAAGATGCGCCTGCCATTCTTCCACTCCGGTGGTGGGTGTACACCCAGGACCCCATTCCAACCTAAAGTGGCCTGGTCTCAGTTATCTGATGAAAGTTGCAAGCGAGAATTTCATCATCGCTTGCGGCTGGGATTGGCATCGTCCCCGACTCCTCCTGATGTCGAGGGTAAATGGGCGAGGTTTAGGACTGTGACTCATGCAGCTGCAATGGCTGCTTTGGGTACGCGGTCCAGACCTCCCCAGACACCCTGGATGACAGAGGAGTTGTTCACGATGGTTGAGAAAAAGCGACAGGCCCACTGTCATCGGCTACAGAGTCCCACGTCAGAGAATGAGGAGGCTTACCGCAGCCTTCGCTCGGAGGTTCGGAGAGCCGTGAGGCGCTGCAAGGATGGGTGGTGGTCGCGGGTTGCTGAGGAGATGGAGTCTGCCTCAGTGGCCCGTGATCACAAATCTCTATTTAACTCCATCAAAAAAGTAACCTGCAGCGCCACACCTATTACCATCATTAGGGGAAAAAACGGCGATCCAATTTCCGACCCCCAGGAACAGGTTCGCAGATTTGCTGAGCATTTCTGTGAGGTCCTGGGGGAGGGAAAATCCCTCAGCCAGGAAAACATCGTGGCACAAAGTGAGGATGACCATGCTGAGGCTGCGGTGCCTCAAATATTGGATGAAGTCACCCCCTGTGAGTGGCTGGCTGAGGTGCCATCTGCTGAGGAAGTATTGAAGGCGATTCGGAGTCTGAGACCAGGAAAGGCAGCGGGCAGAGATGATCTTCCAAGCGAAATGCTGAGGGAGGGTGGCGTTTGTGCACAGACTGCCCTATATGACATCATAACAACAGTCTGGACCACTGGACGGGTTCCGCAGGATTGGAAGGATGCCCTGGTGGTCCCCCTTTTTAAGAAGGGGGACCGCACAGACTGTAACAACTACAGGGGCATCTCACTCCTCAGTGTGCCGGGAAAGGTCCTGGCAAGGATTATTCAGCATCGCCTTGCCAGGCACGCTGAGGAGAGGCTTGCGGAGCCCCAATGCGGTTTCAGGAAAGGGCGGTCCTGCACAGATGCCATATTTTCTGTCCGTCTGCTACAGCAGAGGTGTAGGGAATTCCAACAAGACCTACATCTCTGCTTTATTGACCTGGTCAAGGCCTATGATACCATCAGTAGGCCTGGGCTCTGGGTCGTTCTTCGTGCTTTTGGAGTACCTGACCCTCTGCTCACGATCATTAAGGACCTTCATGATGGTGAGCGGGCCCGGGTAAAACTACGTGGCCGGGAGTCAGAGCCATTCCCTGTACACCTTGGGGTGCGACAGGGATGTCCTCTGGCTCCCACATTATTTAACATCTATTTTGACCACGTAGTTCGTGAAGCCTTCAATAGCTGTACCGGGGGAATCTCCATATGGTACAGATATAATGGGAGGCTAATCGATGCCCGGGTGCGGTCAAGGGATGGCTCCCTATTGCTCAACCACGTTATGTATGCTGATGACTTGGTAATAGCTGCTCAGTCAGAGGAGGAGTTGGAGACGCTGCTGCTGAGACTGGAGCGTGCCACTAAGAGGTGGGGCCTTACCATCAGCCCCACCAAAACCAAGCACCTGCCTGGGTATTTTGTACCATCGGACACTCCACCCCCACAACTCCCAATCGGTGATGGGGCAGTTGTGGAGAGAGTGGAGAGTTTCCCATACCTGGGCAGTGTGCTTATGACTGGCACCAGTTTAACAGCAGAGGTTTCACTCCGAATCAGTCGAGCGGCAATATCTTTTCATCGGTTGCGTAACGCTGTGTGGAAGCTACCTGGTCTGTCGCTCCGCACTAAGCTTCAGGTCTTCTCGGCCACGGTCATTCCCTCCCTTCTCTACGCTTGCGAAACGTGGACCCCCCTAATGGAACATCTTCGCCGGTTAGAAACATTTAGGCTGGCCTGCCTACGATCCATCCTGGGTTTAACCAGACTGGATTGTGTGAGGAGCTCACAAATCCTTGAAAGATCTGGGCAGGGTCCCATCGGTGAGCTCCTCCGGCAGGCAAGGCTGCGATGGCTGGGTCATGTAGCCCGCATGCCCAGCCACCGCATGCCGAAACAGCTTTTGTTTGGCCGGATTGAGGGGGCTAAGCGGGCGCGGCACGGGCTAGAGAAGAGATGGAGTGATGTGGTACAGGAGGACGTGGAGCTGAGTGGACTTGCCGATGACTGGTACCAGCGGTGTCAAGATCGGCCTCTGTGGAGGAGGCTCGTGAAGGATGCTACTGGGCAGTTGGAGGCAGTCGCCCTCCAACAACAACGGAGGGCGGAGGAGCGACGCTCACAACAGCGAGCGGAGCGCCGGGTGGCTAAAGCACAGCAGGTTGGCACAGTAGGGGGCACAGGTGGTGCATCAGCCAGTCATCTCAGTCAGTCGACCCGTGGCACCTGGGTCTGCCCCGTGACCTCCTGCCAGCGGGCGTTCGACACTTCACGTGGCCTCAGGGTGCACATAGCCTGGCACAAGCGTCGTGGTGACGTCACCGCCACTTAGTGGCGAATGGCGGTTGTTGTTGTTGTTGTTGTGGTGAGTCTGTACGTCTCTGTGTGAGGTGAGTCTGTGGGTGTCTGTGTGAGTTCAGTTTGGGTAAATGTCTGAGGTGTGTTTGTGGGTCTCTGTGTGAGGTGAGTCTGTTGGCCTCTGTGTTTGTTTGGGTGAGGTGCGTCTGTGGGTCTCTGTGTGTGGCGAGTCTGTGGGTCTCTGTGTGTGTATGTGTGTGTTGAGTCTGTGGGTGTCTGTGTGAGTTGAGTTTGGGTAAATGTGTAAGGTGTGTTTGTGGGTCTCTGTGAGGTGAGTTTGTGTGTCTCTGTGTGGTGAGTCTGTGTGTGTCTGTATGTGATGAGTTTGTGTGTGTCTGTGTGTGATGAGTTTGTGGGTCTCTGTGTGTGATGAGTTTGTGGGTCTCTGTGTGAGGTGAGTCTGTGGGTCTCTGTGTGTGTCTCTCTGTGTGTCTCTGGATCTCTGTGTGTCTCTATGGGTCTCTGTCTATCGCTATGGGTCTCTGTATGTCTCTATGGGTCTCTATAGGTCTCTGTCTATCTCTATGGGTCTCTGCGTGTGGGGCTCACGATCATCATCATCATCCAAAATATTCTCTTGCAGTCTATCACGAAGCTATGTGTGTCGGTGTTGTTGTGTGTGTCACAGTAGGGGGCACAGGTGGTGCATCGGCCAGTCAGTCGACCCGTAGCACCTGCTGGGTCTGCCCCGTGACCTCCTCCTCATGCACCTAGCCTGGCACAGCAGTCAACCCACGGCACCTGCTGGGTCTGCCTCGTGACCTTCAAGTGCACCTAGCCTGGCACAGCAGTGAACCCATGGCACCTGCTGGGTATGTCCCGTGGCTATCGCACACGCACACACACGCATGGATATCACACACACACACGCGCGCCGGTGGTGTTGGCTACGTTGTTTATTGAGTTTCGCTACAGACACGGACAGAGAGACACCAACGCGGTCATAGCGACAGACACAGCAGCAGTGGTGCAGCAGCCTGCAATCATCTCAGGCACCATCATCAGCATTACCACCACCACCATCATCATTACCGCCACATGGCAGTAGCAGCAGATGGCTCATGCACAGGGGCAGCTGCCACTGGGGGTGCCCCGAGGCTATAGGACCCACACAGCAGCTGACTCACACACAGGGACAGCTGCCTCTGGGGGTGCCCCCTAGGCTACAGCACCACACAGCAGCCTCGCACACAGGGACAGCTGCTACTTGGAGTGCCCCTAGGCTATAGGCACCACACAGCAGCAGACTCACACACAGGGACAGCTGTCACTGGGGGTGCCCCCTAGGCTACGGCACCACACAGCAGCAGCAGCAGACTCGCACACAGGGACAGTTGTCACTGGGGGTGCCCCCTAGGCTACAGCACCACACAGCAGCAGCAGACTCACACACAGGGACAGCTGCTGCTGGGGGTGCCCCCTAGGCTATAGGACCCACACAGCAGCAGCAGCAGACTCACAGGGACAGCTGCCACTGGGCGTGCCACAAGACCACACAGCAGCAGCTGACTCACAACACAGGGGCAGCTGCCGCTGGGGGTGCCCCCTATGCTACAGGACCACACAGCAGCAGCAGCAGACTCACACACAGGGACAGCTGCCCCCTCCCCGTGTGGCAGAGGAGGGGAACGCTGGAAAATTAAAGTGCAGTCCTCTCTAGTCACGTACACGCGCGCACACACACACCTGAGTTAAATTCCCGCTCGCCAGTATGGGTGGGAATCCAACGCGGGTCAGTGCCAGGTTCGTAGTAGTACGGGCACAGCGCAAACCACTACAGCACTCATGGAGACAGACACACACACAGAGATACACAGACACACACAACAACCGCCATTCGCCACTGGAGTGGAAAATATGGCATCTGTGCAGGACCGCCCTTTCCTGAAACCGCATTGGGGCTCCGCAAGCCTCTCCTCAGCGTGCCTGGCAAGGCGATGTTGAATAATCCTTGCCAGGACCTTTCCCGGCACACTGAGGAGTGAGATGCCCCTGTAGTTGTTACAGTCTGTGCGGTCCCCCTTCTTAAAGAGGGGGACCACCAGGGCATCATTCCAATCCTGCGGAACCCGTCCAGTGGTCCAGACTGTTGTTATGATGTCATATAGGGCAGTCTGTGCACAAACGCCACCCTCCCTCAGCATTTTGCTTGGGAGATCATCTCTGCCGGCTGCCTTTCCTGGTCTCAGACTCCGGATCGCCTTCAGTACTTCCTCAACAGATGGCACCTCAGCCAGCCACTCACAGGGGGGGACTTCTTCCAATATTTGAGGCACCGCAGCCTCAGCAGGGTCATCCTCACTTTGTGCCACGATGTTTTCCTGGCTGAGGGATTTTCCCTCCCCCAGGACCTCAGAAATGCTCAGCAAATCTGCAAACCTGTTTCTGGGGGTCAGAGATTGGTTCACCGTTTTTCCCCTAATGATGGTAATAGGTGTGGCGCTGCAGGTTACTTTTTGGATGGAGTTAAATAGAGATTTGTGATCACGGGCCACTGAGGCAGACTCCATCTCCTCAGCAACCCGCGACCACCACCCATCCTTGCAGCGCCTCACGGCTCTCCGAACCTCCGAGCGAAGGCTGCGGTAAGCCTCCTCATTTTCTGACTTTGGATACTGTAGACAATTAGAATGGGCCTGTCGCTTTGTCTCAACTATCCTGAACACCTCCTCTGTCAGCCAGGGTCTCTGGGGAGGTCTGGACCGCACTCAAAGCAGCCATTGCAGCTGCATGAGTCACAGTCCTAAACCTCGCCCATTTACCCTCGACATCTGGAGGATTGGGGGACGATGCCAAGCCCAGCCGCAAGCGATGACGAAATTCTCGATTGCAACTTTCATCAGATAACTGAGACCAGGCCACTTTAGGTTGGAATGGGGTCCTGGGTGTACACCCACCACCGGAGTGGAAGAATGGCAGGAGCATCTTACAGATGACTAGTCGATGGTCAGAGGGCAGATCAGCTCCACGGTAGGTCCTGGTGTCAAGGACATGGGCTCGCATCTGCTGGTCCGTCACTATGTAGTCCAGCAGATGTTCTTGCTTGGACCCGGCATGCATCCATGATGTTGTGTGGATGCGCCGATGCCGAAACAGCGTGTTTGTAATTACAAGCCCATGGGCTGCACAAAAATATACCAGCCTCCTACCGAGACACACAGAGATACACAGACTCACTCCCCACAGAGACACACAGACATGCAGAAACAGACACATAAAACTCGCTCCCCACAGAGACACAGACACATAGACACACACAAAACTCGCTTCCCACAGACACACACAGACTTGCTCCCCACAGAGAGAGACAGACACACACAGAGACACACAAGATTCGCTCCCCATAGAGACACAGAGACTCGCTCCCCACAGACACAGACTCGCTCCCCACAGAGACACACGGAGACTTGCTCCGCACAGAGACACACACACAGAGAGACACACAGAGACTCGCTCCCCACAGAGACACACACACAGAGAGACACAGACACACACAGAGACTCGCTCCCCACAGAGACACACGAAGACTTGCTCCGCACAGACACACGGAGACTTGCTCCGCACAGATACACAGACTTGCTTCCCACAGAGAGACACACACACAAGACTCGCTCCCCACAGAGACACACAGACACACACACAGAGAGACACAGACACACAGAGACACACAGGCACACACACAGAGACTCGCTCCTCACAGAGACACACACACACACAGACACACACAGAGACTCGCTCCCCACAGAGACACACAGACATACACACAGATAGACACAGACACACACACAGACACACACAGAGAGACACAGACACACAGAGACTCGCTCTCCACAGAGACACACACACACAGAGACACAGGCACTCGCTCCCCACAGAGAGACACACACACACAGAGACTCGCTCCCCACAGAGAGACACACACAGAGACTCGCTCCCCAGAGAGAGGCACACACACAGACACACACACAGACACGCACAGAGACTCGCTCCCCACAGAGAGAGACACACAGAGACTCGCTCCCCATAGAGACACACACAGACACACACAGAGACACACACAGAGACTCGCTCCCCACAGAGAGACACACACATAGACACTTTCTGCTGCTCCCACTTAAGAAGCCATCACAATCAAATAAATAACCCTCCCACCCACCCGCCCGATGCCCCGTCACACTACGTCAAGTATACTACCACTACTCACACCTCCCCCCGAAGCTACGAGACTACATCACGTCACCATCCCTACTCAACTCACCAGCTACCCCGACCCACCGACGCACACCACCACATCAAGTATACACCGGCCACACGCATCTTGTGGGGAGGGGTGGCGACGTGGATAATATTTACAAGTGGCAGGCGGGAATTGAGGAATCTGTGCGGCGTTTGAGAGGCGAGGGAGTTTCCGCCGCTTTGGGGTGATGTTCCAGGACGAGTGGGGGTGGTGGTGATGATGGCGATTGTGGTGATTGATGGTGGTGACGATGATGTTGATGGTGGTGATTGTGGTGACGATGGTGGTGATTATGATGGTGGTGATTGTGATGATGATGATGATGGTGATGATGATGATGGTGGTGATGATGGTGATGATGGTGGTGATGATGGTGGTGATGGGTTCAAATGGAACAGGCCCTGGCTAGCTCAGCTGATGCTCGTTAACCCCGAGACTCCCATATCGTGCAGGGGGCGGGGTCTAACAGTATAGGGGCGGGGCTAGCAGTTTAAGGGCGGACCTAAAGTTTGTGGGGGCGTGACTAGGATAGTTAGGGGGGTGGGGCTACTGTTTAGGGGAGGGGCTAGGGGAGTTGAGGGTGGGGCTAGTGTTTCAGGGAAGGGCCAGGGGAGTTGAGGGTGGGGTTAGGAGAGGGGCTCTGGGAGTTGAGGGTGGAGTCAGTGTTTGGGGGAGGGGCCGGGGGAGTTGAGGGCGGGGTTAGTGTTTGAGGGAGGGGCCAGGGGAGTCGAGGGCGGGGTTGGTGTTTGGGGGAGGAGCCATCGGGGTTAAGGGCGGGGTTAAGGGCAGGGTTAGTGTTTGGAAGCAGGGCCAGGGGAGTCTAGGGCGGGGTTAGTGTTTGGGGGAGGGGCCATCGGGGTTAAGGGCAGGGTTAGTGTTTGGAGGCAGGGCCAGGGGAGTCTAGGGCGGGGTTAGTGTTTGGGGGAGGGGCCATCGGGGTTAAGGGCGGGGTTAGTGTTTGGAGGCGGGGCCAGGGGAGTCTAGGGCGGGGTTAGTGTTTGGGGGAGTGGCCATCGGGGTTAAGGGCGGGGTTAGTGTTTGGAGGCGGGGCCAGGGGAGTCTAGGGCGGGGTTAGTGTTTGGGGGAGTGGCCATCGGGGTTAAGGGCGGGGTTAGTGTTTGGAGGCGGGGCCAGGGGAGTCTAGGGCGGGGTTAGTGTTTGGGGGCGGGGTTAGGGGGGTTGGGGGAGGGGCCGCCTCAGGTGGAGAAGTCGCTGGAGCGACGGCGGCTGCCCATCTTGGACCTGGGGTGGGTGGGGGGGGGTCACAGAGAGAGTTCAGAGGGGGCTAGACCACAGCGTGTCTCGTCACTGTTCTGGCGTGAGTCCACCCCCGTGAGTCTCTCACCGTTAGTCTCTCACCGTGAGTCTCTCACCGTGAGTCCACCCCCGTGAGTCTCCCCCCGTGAGTCCACCCCCGTGAGTCCACCCCCGTGAGTCTCTCACCGTGAGTCTCTCACCGTGAGTCTCCCCCCGTGAGTCTCTCACCGTGAGTCTCTCCCCTGTGAGTCCACTCCCGTGAGTCTCCCACCGTGAGTCTCTCACCGTGAGTCTCTCACCGTGAGTCTCTCACCGTGAGTCTCTCACCGTGAGTCTCCCCCCGTGAGTCTCTCACCGTGAGTCTCTCACCGTGAGTCTCTCACCGTGAGTCCACCCCCGTGAGTCCACCCCCGTGAGTCTCTCCCCGTGAGTCTCTTACCGTGAGTCTCTCCCCGTGAGTCTCTCACCGTGAGTCACTCACCGTGAGTCTCCCCCCGTGAGTCTCTCACCGTGAGGCTCTCACCGTGAGACTCTCACTGTGAGTCTCTCACCGTGAGTCTCTCACCGTGAGTCTCTCACCGTGAGTCTCTCCCCTGTGAGTCCACCCCCGTGAGTCTCTCACCGTGAGTCACTCACCGTGAGTCTCTCACCGTGAGTCTCTCCCCTGTGAGTCCACCCCCGTGAGTCTCTCACCGTGAGTCTCTCACCGTGAGTCTCTCCCCTGTGAGTCCACCCCCGTGAGTCTCTCACCGTGAGCCTCTCACCGTGAGTCTCTCCCCTGTGAGTCCACTCCCGTGAGTCTCCCACCGTGAGTCTCTCACCGTGAGTCTCTCACCGTGAGTCTCTCACCGTGAGTCTCTCACCGTGAGTCTCCCCCCGTGAGTCTCTCACCGTGAGTCTCTCACCGTGAGTCCACCCCCGTGAGTCCACCCCCGTGAGTCTCTCACCGTGAGCCTCCCCCCGTGAGTCTCTCACCGTGAGTCACTCACCGTGAGTCTTTCACCGTGAGCCTCTCACCGTGAGTCTCTCACCGTGAGTCTCCCCCCGTGAGTCTCTCACCGTGAGTCTCTCACCGTGAGACTCTCACCGTGAGTCTCTCACCGTGAGTCTCTCACCGTGAGTCTCTCACCGTGAGTCTCTCACCGTGAGTCTCTCACCGTGAGTCTCTCCCCTGTGAGTCCACCCCCGTGAGTCTCTCACCGTGAGTCTCTCACCGTGAGTCTCTCACCGTGAGTCTCTCCCCTGTGAGTCCACCCCCGTGAGTCTCTCACCGTGAGTCTCTCACCGTGAGTCTCTCCCCTGTGAGTCCACCCCCGTGAGTCCCTCACCGTGAGTCTCTCACCGTGAGTCTCCCCCCGTGAGTCTCCCCCCGTGAGTCCCTCACCGTGAGTCTCTCACCGTGAGTCTCCCCCCGTGAGTCTCTCACCGTGAGGCTCTCACCGTGAGTCCACCCCCGTGAGTCTCTCACCGTGAGTCTCTCACCGTGAGTCTCTCACCGTGAGTCCACCCCCGTGAGTCTCCCCCCGTGAGCTCTCACCGTGAGTCTCTCACCGTGAGTCCACCCCCGTGAGTCTCTCACCGTGAGTCCACCCCTGTGAGTCTCTCACCGTGAGTCTCCCCCCGTGAGTCTCTCACCGTGAGTCTCTCACCGTGAGTCCACCCCCGTGAGTCTCTCACCGTGAGTCTCCCCCCGTGAGTCTCTCACCGTGAGACTCCCACCGTGAGTCTCTCACCGTGAGACTCTCACTGTGAGTCTCCCACCGTGAGTCTCTCACCGTGAGTCTCTCACTGTGAGTCTCTCACCGTGAGTCCACCCCCGTGAGTCCACCCCCGTGAGTCTCTCACCGTGAGTCTCCCCCCGTGAGACTCTCACCGTGAGTCTCCCCCCCCGTGAGTCTCTCACCGTGAGTCTCTCACCGTGAGTCCACCCCCGTGAGTCTCTCACCGTGAGTCTCTCACCGTGAGTCTCTCACCGTGAGTCTCTCACCGTGAGTCTCTCACCGTGAGTCTCCCCCCGTGAGTCCCTCACCGTGAGTCTCTCACCGTGAGTCTCCCCCCGTGAGTCTCTCACCGTGAGTCTCTCACCGTGAGTCCACCCCCGTGAGTCTCTCACCGTGAGTCTCTCACCGTGAGTCTCTCACCGTGAGTCCACCCCCGTGAGTCTCCCCCCGTGAGCTCTCACCGTGAGACTCTCACCGTGAGTCCACCCCCGTGAGTCTCTCACCGTGAGTCCACCCCTGTGAGACTCTCACCGTGAGTCTCCCCCCGTGAGTCTCTCACCGTGAGTCTCTCACCGTGAGACTCTCACTGTGAGTCTCCCACCGTGAGTCTCTCACCGTGAGACTCTCACTGTTAGTCTCTCACCGTGAGTCCACCCCCGTGAGTCCACCCCCGTGAGTCTCTCACCGTGAGTCCCCCCCCCCGTGAGTCTCTCACCGTGAGTCTCTCACCGTGAGTCCACCCCCGTGAGTCTCTCACCGTGAGTCTCTCACCGTGAGTCTCTCACCGTGAGTCTCTCCCCTGTGAGTCCACCCCCGTGAGTCTCTCACCGTGAGTCTCTCACCGTGAGTCTCTCCCCTGTGAGTCCACCCCCGTGAGTCTCTCACCGTGAGTCTCTCACCGTGAGTCTCCCCCCGTGAGTCCCTCACCGTGAGTCTCTCACCGTGAGTCTCCCCCCGTGAGTCTCTCACCGTGAGGCTCTCACCGTGAGTCCACCCCCGTGAGTCTCTCACCGTGAGTCTCTCACCGTGAGTCTCTCACCGTGAGTCCACCCCCGTGAGTCTCCCCCCGTGAGCTCTCACCGTGAGTCTCTCACCGTGAGTCCACCCCCGTGAGTCTCTCACCGTGAGTCCACCCCTGTGAGTCTCTCACCGTGAGTCTCCCCCCGTGAGTCTCTCACCGTGAGTCTCTCACCGTGAGTCCACCCCCGTGAGTCTCTCACCGTGAGTCTCCCCCCGTGAGTCTCTCACCGTGAGACTCCCACCGTGAGTCTCTCACCGTGAGACTCTCACTGTGAGTCTCCCACCGTGAGTCTCTCACCGTGAGACTCTCACTGTGAGTCTCTCACCGTGAGTCCACCCCCGTGAGTCCACCCCCGTGAGTCTCTCACCGTGAGTCTCCCCCCGTGAGACTCTCACCGTGAGTCTCCCCCCCCGTGAGTCTCTCACCGTGAGTCTCTCACCGTGAGTCCACCCCCGTGAGTCTCTCACCGTGAGTCTCTCACCGTGAGTCTCTCACCGTGAGTCTCTCACCGTGAGTCTCTCACCGTGAGTCTCCCCCCGTGAGTCCCTCACCGTGAGTCTCTCACCGTGAGTCTCCCCCCGTGAGTCTCTCACCGTGAGTCTCTCACCGTGAGTCCACCCCCGTGAGTCTCTCACCGTGAGTCTCTCACCGTGAGTCTCTCACCGTGAGTCCACCCCCGTGAGTCTCCCCCCGTGAGCTCTCACCGTGAGTCTCTCACCGTGAGTCCACCCCTGTGAGACTCTCACCGTGAGTCTCCCCCCGTGAGTCTCTCACCGTGAGTCTCTCACCGTGAGACTCTCACTGTGAGTCTCCCACCGTGAGTCTCTCACCGTGAGACTCTCACTGTTAGTCTCTCACCGTGAGTCCACCCCCGTGAGTCCACCCCCGTGAGTCTCTCACCGTGAGTCTCCCCCCGTGAGTCTCTCACCGTGAGTCCCCCCCCCCGTGAGTCTCTCACCGTGAGTCTCTCACCGTGAGTCCACCCCCGTGAGTCTCTCACCGTGAGTCTCTCACCGTGAGTCTCTCACCGTGAGGCTCTCACCGTGAGTCTCTCACCGTGAGTCTCTCACCGTGAGTCTCTCACCGTGAGTCTCTCACCGTGAGTCTCTCACCGTGAGTCTCCCCCCGTGAGTCTCTCACCGTGAGTCTCTCACCGTGAGTCTCCCCCCGTGAGTCCCTCACCGTGAGTCTCTCACCGTGAGTCTCCCCCCGTGAGTCTCTCACCGTGAGTCTCTCACCGTGAGTCCACCCCCGTGAGTCTCTCACCGTGAGTCTCTCACCGTGAGTCTCTCACCGTGAGTCCACCCCCGTGAGTCTCCCCCCGTGAGCTCTCACCGTGAGTCTCTCACCGTGAGTCCACCCCCGTGAGTCTCTCACCGTGAGTCCACCCCTGTGAGTCTCTCACCGTGAGTCTCCCCCCGTGAGTCTCTCACCGTGAGTCTCTCACCGTGAGTCCACCCCCGTGAGTCTCTCACCGTGAGTCTCCCCCCGTGAGTCTCTCACCGTGAGTCTCCCCCCGTGAGTCCACCCCCATGAGTCTCTCACCGTGAGACCCTCACCGTGAGTCTCTCCCCCGTGAGTCTCCCCCCGTGAGACTCTCCCCGTGAGTCTCTCCCCGTGAGTCCACCCCCGTGAGTCTCTCCCCGTGAGTCTCTCACCGTTAGTCCACCCCCCCCGTGAGTCCACCCCCGTGAGTCCACCCCCGTGAGTCCACCTGTAAGTCCCCCCGTGAGTCCACCCCCGTGAGTCCACCCCCGTGAGTCCACCTGTAAGTCCCCCCGTGATTCCACCCCCGTGAGTCCACCTGTAAGTCCCCCCGTGAGTCCACCCCCATGAGTCCACCCCCTTGAGTCCACCCCCCCCGTGAGTCCACCCCCGTGAGTTCACCCCCGTGAGGAGTCCACCTGTAAGTCCCCGCGGCCAGGGGGTTGAATGTGTAGAGCCAATCCTGCAGGTCGCGGGAGCTGGAGGCCTGCAGCAGCAGCAGCCCGCGGTGCTGTGTGCAGAGCACAAACGTGAACGGGGTCTGGGTGGGGGGGGGTGAGGGGGGGTGAGGGGGGTGAGGGGGGGGGTGAGGGGGGGGTGAGAAAACCATTACACTCCATCTTTCGCCAATCTCCCCCCCTCACCTCTCTCTCCCCCTCCCCTCTCCCCCTCAACTCTCACCCCTCCCCCCACCGTGCAGCCCGGAGGTCCAGGGCCCCACGCTCACAGCGGTCGCTCTCCGCGTTGGTGAGGAGCTCAAACGGCCACCGCACGCACAGCCAGCGGCGGGTCCAGACGCCCGCTGGGGACTCGTTCAGGGAGCCGCTCTTGGTCACCACGGTGGGTGGGTGGTGGGTGGGTGGTGGGGAGAGAGAGGTTCAGGGAGCCGCTCTTGGTCACCACGGTGGGTGGGTGGTGGGTGGGTGGTGGGGAGAGAGAGGTTCAGGTAGCCGCTCTTGGTCACCACGGTGGGTGGGTGGTGGGTGGGTGGTGGGGAGAGGTTCAGGTAGCCGCTCTTGGTCACCACGGTGGGTGGGTGGTGGGTGGGTGGTGGGGAGAGAGAGGTTCAGGTAGCCGCTCTTGGTCACCACGGTGGGTGGGTGGTGGGTGGGTGGTGGGGAGAGGTTCAGGTAGCCGCTCTTGGTCACCACGGTGGGTGGGTGGTGGGTGGGTGGTGGGGAGAGAGAGGTTCAGGTAGCCGCTCTTGGTCACCACGGTGGGTGGGTGGTGGGTGGGTGGTGGGGAGAGGTTCAGGTAGCCGCTCTTGGTCACCACGGTGGGTGGGTGGTGGGTGGGTGGTGGGGAGAGAGAGGTTCAGGTAGCCGCTCTTGGTCACCACGGTGGGTGGGTGGTGGGTGGGTGGTGGGGAGAGGTTCAGGTAGCCGCTCTTGGTCACCACGGTGGGTGGGTGGTGGGTGGGTGGTGGGGAGAGAGAGGTTCAGGTAGCCGCTCTTGGTCACCACGGTGGGTGGGTGGTGGGTGGGTGGTGGGGAGAGGTTCAGGTAGCCGCTCTTGGTCACCACGGTGGGTGGTGGGTGGGTAGGCGGGTGGTGGGGAGAGAGAGGTTCAGGTAGCCGCTCTTGGTCACCATGGTGGGTGGGTGGTGGGTGGGTGGTGGGGAGAGAGAGGTTCAGGTAGCCGCTCTTGGTCACCACGGTGGGTGGGTGGTGGGTGGGTGGTGGGGAGAGAGAGGTCCAGGTAGCCGCTCTTGGTCACCACGGGGCTGTGTGGATAAGTAAAGGTGCTTATGTCATGTAGGAAATGTGGCGGAAAGGCTGACGTAAATCCTATAGAAGTCTATGGGAGTAGCCAGTGAATGATTGCAATTTGTAGTGTGGATAGGTTAGGTAAGCCGTCCGTGCAGAACTCATTCAATGCAACTCAGTGACGTGCCCCCCTTGTGACGTCACCACGGCGCTTTGTATTGGCTAGGTGCATGCACTCTGAGGCCACGTGAAGTGTCAAAGGGTCGCTGCTGGCAGGTCACGTGACAGACCCAGCAGGTGCCATGGGTTGACTGCTGTGCCAGGCTAGGTGCAGGAGGAGGTCACGGGACAGACGCAGCGGGTGCCATGGGTTGTACTGCTGTGCCAGGCTAGGTGCATCTGACGACAAACACCTGGGCAGTTCACCACCATTGGTTCAAGCAGAGCCTGTCTCTTGCTTCTGCTGATGAGACACAGAGCTGGGCAGACTTCGAATACAGCAGCAGCAGCAGGCATCGTCAGGGTCGGGATGGAACCCACGACCTCCTCTGTACCAGGCGAGGTAGTTAACATCTCGTCAGGGTCGGGATCGAACCCACGACCTCCTGCGTACCAGGCGAGGTAGTCAACATCTCGTCAGGGTCGGGATCGAACCCACGACCTCCTGCGTACCAGGCGAGGTAGTCAACATCTGAACCCAAGTCACCTTAGACCCAGGCAGCAGCAACTCGCCACAACAAACACAATTGCAACGTTATGTTGAGTCCGCTTATTTATTAACAACAATCGATAATCAAACAAATGTCTAGATATATATGTACACATGATTACATTATAACTTATTTATAATATCTCTATCCTAACTCTTCACACGCGCGCGTGGCTAGGCAAGCTGTAGTCCATTGTGTGGTGAGTGTGGGTGGTGAGTGTGAGTGTTGTGTGGGTGGTGAGTGTGGGTGGTGAGTGTGGGTAGTGAGTGTGGGTGGTGAGTGTGGGTGGTGAGTGTGGTGAGTGTGAGTGTGGTGGGTGGTGAGTGTGGTGAGTGTGAGTGTGGGTGGTGAGTGTGGGTGGTGAGTGTGGGTGGTGAGTGTGGGTGGTGAGTGTGGGTGGTGAGTGTGGTGAGTGTGGGTGGTGAGTGTGGGTGGTGAGTGTGGGTGGTGAGTGTGAGTGTTGTGTGGGTGGTGAGTGTGGGTGGTGAGTGTGGGTGGTGAGTGTGGGTGGTGAGTGTGGGTGGTGAGTGTGGTGAGTGTGAGTGTGGTGGGTGTGGTGAGTGTGGGTGGTGAGTGTGGTGAGTGTGGGTGGTGAGTGTGGGTGGTGTGGGTGGTGAGTATGGTGAGTGTGGGTGGTGAGTGTGGTGAGTGTGGGTGGTGCGTGTGGGTGGTGCGTGTGGGTGGTGAGTGTGGTGAGTGTGGGTGGTGAGTGTGGGTGGTGAGTGTGGTGAGTGTGGGTGGTGAGTGTGGGTGGTGAGTGTGGGTGGTGAGTGTGGTGAGTGTGAGTGTTGTGTGGGTGGTGAGTGTGGGTGGTGAGTGTGGGTGGTGAGTGTAGTGAGTGTGGGTGGTGAGTGTGGGTGGTGTGGGTGGTGAGTGTGGTGAGTCTGGTGAGTGTGGGTGGTAAGTATGGTGAGTGTGGGTGGTGAGTGTGGTAAGTGTGGTGAGTGTGGGTGGTGAGTGTGGTAAGTGTGGTGAGTGTGGGTGGTGAGTGTGGGTGGTGAGTGTGGTAAGTGTGGTGACGGTGGTGAGTGTGGGTGGTGAGTGTGGGTGGTGAGTGTGGTAAGTGTGGTGACGGTGGTGAGTGTGGGTGGTGAGTGTGGTAAGTGTGGTGACGGTGGTGAGTGTGGGTGGTGAGTGTGGTAAGTGTGGTGAGTGTGGGTGGTGAGTGTGGGTGGTGAGTGTGGTAAGTGTGGTGACGGTGGTGAGTGTGGTGTCCAGTCCAATCTCGGTATCAGTTCTGGCGTCCTCTCATCAGGCTTCTGCCACAGCTGGGCCCACGGTGGTGAGCGGTGATGATGACGATGGCGATGATGATGATGGTGATGACGGCGATGATGACGGCGATGGTGATTGGAGCTTCTCCTCCGGCTCCGCTCTGTGGAGAGAAGCAGCAGCACCACAGCAGCGCATCATCATCGTCATCATCGTCATCACCATCATCATCATCATCGTCATCATCGTCGTCATCGTCGTCATCATCGTCATCATCACCGTGATGATATCGAGCCCACGACTTCCTGCGTACCAGGCAAGGGAGTTAACATCTCCTAGCCACCGTGATGATGATGAGAGAAAGAGAGAGACGCAGACTGCAAATATACAGCAGCAGCAGCAGCCAGGCATCGTCAGTCGGGATCGACCCCACGACCTCCTGCGTACCAGGCGAGGTAGTTAACATCTCATCAGGGTCAGGATTGAACCCACGACCTCCTGTGTACCAGGCGAGGTAGTTAACATCTCATCAGGGTCGGGATTGAACCCACAACCTCCTGCGTACCAGGCAAGGTACACAGAGAGAGAGGCTCACTGTGGCTCAGCAGCTGCAGAGCCCTGCACAGGAGTGGTGCCGCCACTGCTGCTGATGGTGGTGGTGGCCCAGCTGGTGGTGTCGGCCCAGCTGGTGGTGGTGGCCCGGATGGTGGTGGTGGTGGCCCAGCTGCTGGTGGTGGCCCAGTTGATGGTGATGGGCCGGATGTAGATGATGATGGGAGTGGTGGTGGCGGTGGTGGGGGAGGCCCTGCTGGTGGTGGCCTCGCTGGTGGTGGGGGTGGCCTCGCTGGCGGTGGGCGTGGCCTCGCTGGCGGTGGGTGTGGCCTCGCTGGCGGTGGGGGTGGCCTCGGTGTTGGTGGGGGTGGCCTCGCTGGTGGTGGGCGTGGCCTCGCTGGTAGTGGGGGTGGTCTCGATGGTGGTGGGGGTGGCCTCGTTGGTGGTGGGGGTGGACTCGGTGTGGGTGGGGGTGGCCTCGCTGGTGGTGGGGGTGGCCTCGGTGTGGGTGGCCTCGCTTGTGGTGGGGGTGGCCTCGGTGTGGGTGGGGGTGGCCTCGCTGGTGGTGGGGGTGGCCTAGGTGTGGGTGGCCCTACTGGTGGTGTGGGTGGCCCTGCTGGTGGTGAGGGTGGCCCTACTGGTGGTGGGGGGTTGCCCTGCTGGTGGTGGGGGTGGCCCTGCTGGTGGTGTGGGTGGCCCTGCTGGTGGTGGGGGTGGCCCTGCTGGCGGTGGGAGTGGCCCTGCTGGTGGTGGGCGTGGCCTTGCTGGCGGTGGGAGTGGCCTTGCTGGCGGTGGGAGTGGCCCTGCTGGTGGTGGGAGTGGCCCTGCTGGCAGTGGGCGTGGCCCTGCTGGTGGTGGGGGTGGCCTTGCTAGCGGTGGGAGTGGCCTTGCTGGCGGTGGGCGTGGCCTTGCTGGCGGTGGGAGTGGCCCTGCTGGTGGTGGGCGTGGCCTTGCTGGCGGTGGGAGTGGCCTCGGTGTGGGTGGGGGTGGCCTCGGTGTGGGTGGGGGTGGCCTCGGTGGTGGTGGGGGTGGCCCTGCTGGCGGTGGGAGTGGCCTCGGTGTGGGTGGGGGTGGCCTCGGTGTGGGTGGGGGTGGCCTCGGTGTGGGTGGGGGTGGCCTCGGTGTGGGTGGGGGTGGCCTCGGTGTGGGTGGGGGTGGCCTCGGTGGTGGTGGGGGTGGCCTCGCTGGTGGTGGGGGTGGCCTCGCTGGTGGTGGGGGTGGCCTCGCTGGTGGTGGGGGTGGCCTCGCTGGTGGGTGGGGGTGGCCTCGGTGTGGGTGGGGGTGGCCTCGGTGTGGGTGGGGGTGGCCTCGGTGTGGGTGGGGGTGGCCCTGCTGGTGGTGGGCGTGGCCCTGCTGGTGGTGGGAGTGGCCCTGCTGGTGGTAGGGGTGGCCCTGCTGGTGGTGGGCGTGGCCCTACTGGTGGTGGACGTGGCCCTGCTGGTGGTGGGCGTGGCCCTGCTGGTGGTGGGGGTGGCCTTGCTGGCGGTGGGAGTGGCCTTGCTGGCGGTGGGAGTGGCCTTGCTGTCGGTGGGAGTGGCCCTGCTGGTGGTGGGCGTGGCCCTGCTGGCGGTGGGCGTGGCCCTGCTGGCGGTGGGCGTGGCCTTGTTGGCGGTGGGGGTGGCCCTGCTGGCGGTGGGGGTGGCCCTGCTGGTTGTGGGGGTGGCCCTGCTGGCGGTGGGAGTGGCCTGGCTGGCGTTGGGAGTGGCCTTGCTGGCGTTGGGAGTGGCCTTGCTGGCGGTGGGAGTGGCCCTGCTGGCGGTGGGCGTGGCCTTGCTGGCGGTGGGAGTGGCCTTGCTGGCGTTGGGAGTGGCCTTGCTGGCGGTGGGAGTGGCCCTGCTGGCGGTGGGAGTGGCCTTGCTGGCGGTGGGAGTGGCCTTGCTGGTGGTGGGCGTGGCCCTGCTGGTGGTGGGGGTGCTGCTCGTGGTGGTGGTGGTGGTGATGATGGTTTGGAGCCAGCTGTGAGCCAGCGCCTTCTTAGGCGTCATCCGGAGTTTCGGATCCCATCTGTTGGGAGGGACACGGGGAGGGAAGGAGGGAGGGAAGGAGGGAGGGAAGGAGGGAGGGGGGAGGCGCACACGTGGTGAGAGGGGCATGGTGAGATGATTTGACAGTGCAACCGTTTCAATTCGGGCAGCAACAACAAAAAAATTCGTGTCCATTTGTGTTTGTGTTTCTCCCTTGCGATGGGACTTTGTAGGATGAACGCTGAGATTTATAAGGGGGCACGGGGGGTGACCGATGAGTTCTGAAATTGGGTCTGCAGCGAGGCAGGGCACCGATAAGCTGTTGACAGGTATGGGGTGGTGAGCGGGGGGGTGAGCGAGAGGGTGAGCGAGAGGGTGAGCGAGAGGGTGAGCGAGAGGGTGAGCGAGAGGGTGAGCGTGCTTCGTACTGCAGACAGCGGCTGACGAAGTCCACCAGCTGAGGGTGACGGCCCCACAGAACGCGGTGCAGGGGGATACTTCCCGGTGGCCTCAGCTTGGACAGGTTGTCGGGGAGTCCCTCAGAGTCTCCAGAGAGACAGAGAGACAGAGAGACGCGCGCAGAGTCACCAACCACCACGTGGCCCACAGACCCCGCTCACCCACTTAACCACCCACCTTCCTATCCACCTACACACCCACTCACCCCACTTACACACCCCACTCATCCACTTAACCACCCACCTTCCTATCCACCTACACACCCACTCACCCACTTACGTACCCACTCACCCACTCACCCACTCACATACCCACTCACCCACTCACCCACAACCACCCACCTTCCTATCCACCTACACACCCACTCACCCACTTACATACCCACTCATCCACTTAACCACCCACCTTCCTATCCACCTACATACCCACTCACCCCACTTACATACCCGCTCATCCACTTAACCACCCACCTTCCTATCCACCTACACACCCACTCACCCCACTTACATACCCACTCACCCACTTAACCACCCACCTTCCTATCCACCTACACACCCACTCACCCACTTACATACCCACTCATCCACTTTATCCACTCACCTTCCTATCCACCTACACACCCACTCACCCCACTTACATACCCACTCACCCACTTAACCACCCACCTTCCTATCCACCTACACACCCACTCACCCCACTTACACACCCCGCTCATCCACTTAACCACCCACCTTCCTATCCACCTACACACCCACTCACCCACTTACATACCCACTCATCCACTTAACCACCCACCTTCCTATCCACCTACACACCCACTCACCCCACCTACATACACACTCACCCACCCTCTCACTCACCCACCCACCCACCCCTATAAGAGCCTCACTGCCACCACCCCCCCCACCCCACCTAACAAAACGGAATGGGTTACATCGCTAGCGTCAGCCTGCCCGAGCCCTTCAACTCACCAAAGTAATTTTTCCTGTAAGGGGCTTCGTCCACCATCTTATTCGGGGGCATGCCCAGCATCTGCGCACGATTTCCGACGAAGACAAAAAGAGGAGGAGGTAGAGGAGGAGGAGGAGGAGGCGGGGGGGACAGTTACAGCCGGTGTAGCCTCAGCGGGCCCATTGGGGCAAGTGCCGTCAGTCAGCGGTGAGTAGTGGCGGAGGCAGCTCGTGTGGAGGCCAGCACTGTGGCCAAAGAACAGGTCCCTGCAGGGTGGGCTGGTAGGAACATTGGAATTTTGCGCAATTTTATTTTACACCCCAACAGCACGAGATTTCACTTTGTTAAAGTATTGAAAGGGGACGGACGGACGGACACATTAATCTATTGCAGGCTGGTACACTCAGTTTACAACTTCGTTCCTACCAGTATAACAATCCCCTCCCTCCTAGTCTTAGCCTTCTCTGATTGCTTGGGGAAAGTGCTGTTAGCAGCGAGCAGCACCTATGAAGGCCGGCACTGTGTACAAAGAGACATCAATTCCCCCGCTCCACGTATTAGCCTCATCTCATCGCTGGGGCAAGCGCTGCTAGTAGCGAGCGGCACCTATGAAGGCCGGAACGGCACACGAGGGGGTGGGTGCCCAGGGCCACGCCCGGCCACCTTTGTCTCCCCCAGTATAAAATGTTTACTACACACCGCTACGCCAGGTACTCGTTTGAGGCTGACTCAACCTATGATAGGCCCAGGACCAGTTCGGATATTCCTCGCTGGTGTTTGTGGCTATGGGAGGGAATACAACTCTATGGGTCTTTACGGGGTCTCTATGAGGATGGGTCTCTGTGCAGACCCACAGAGACCCATACCCATAGAGACCTGCCCGCCCGCTCACCCACCATACAGACCCACCGTACCCACCGTACCCACCCGCCATACCCACCGTACCCACCCACCCACCATACCCACCGTACCCACCCACCATACCCACCGTACCAACCCACCATACCCACCGTACCCACCCACCCGCCCGTACCTCGATGCAGCGGTGCAGGTGGTCTTTGTAGGTCTGTGAATTGAAGAGCACCTTGCCGGTGGCCAACTCGGCCACGGTGCAGCCCAGGGCCCACATGTCCACGGCGCAGGTGACACGGTAGCCCAGCAGCAGCTCCGGGGCCATGTAGGGCAACGTCCCGCCCACGGTTTGGGCTGAGCAACAACAACAACAACGACAACAACAACAACAACGACGATGACTACAAAGTGGTCCCTCCGTCAACAGCGACACGGGTGGAACAGTTTTTTCTCTCGGTCGGTTAAACGCGTGGTCGGCTTCTGCGACCGATACGTCACGGCGGATGGCGAGTGTTTTTATTTCGGGTTGGACCGCGTACTCTGGCTGCCCGCCCGATGATGATGATGATGACGATGATGATGACGATGATGATGACGACGATGATGATGCTCGGCTGCAAGCGCTCGAATTGTAAACGTCGTAGCGGGTTCACAACTCCAGCGCACCGGTTACCGCTGTGCAAGCGACGAATCGATTGGCCGCGTCCTGCCCACGTGACGCTGAACCTCACCAGCTGGCTGCACTTTAGGTGTTCTGTTGGCTTAAAGGACGCGACCTGGCTTGACTTTCTTAATTCCAATTCAAAACAACGTTTGCATTTCTAGATTTAAAGCTTTCGTGACTTGCAAGGATCCGTACTCTTTGGTTCTGTTCGGTAAAGTCACGTAGTAGGTAAAAAAATAAAACGACGAAAATCACGACGTTTCGGCCACAACACAAGCGGCCTTCATCAGGTGAAGGGATCAGGCTGTCTCGCGCCAACCGGTATGTGCACCCGCACGTACACCACCTCTATGCTAAGTCGGCCAATCAAATGCTAATTTGTTATGCTAATTCCTTTGTCAAGGCACCTTGTTTCCTCGCACACAGCTTAAAGGTCCGTGGTCTGAGCGTGGCTGTGTTCCACTCCAGCGCTGTCCTCCAGACAGCCTGGTCCCTTCACCTGATGAAGGCCGCTTGTGTTGTGGCCGAAACGTCGTGATTTTTGTTGTTTTATTTATTTTACCTACGTGACTTTACCGAATAGAACCAAAGAGTATGGATCCTTGCAGTCACGAAAGCTTCAAGTCTAGAATTACAAACGCAACGATGACGTCGACGCGAGATAACCTCCGAGCAAAAAATATATATATATAAAAAACTCCACGCACGCAAAAGCCCCACTCGCTCACTTTTATACTTCAGGTAGAAGCTGCATCCGAAGTCGTTGACCCTCACTTTGCCGTCCGCGGTGAGCAGAATGTTGTCCTGGAACAAAGAGCAGAGACGGGGGAAGGGATTCCACGCTCGGAGGTTACGGCAGGAGCGTCCAGCCAGCAGTGGGTCGATCACGCGAGGTGACGCATTTACACCCACACGGGCAGCCCTCCCCGCCCGCCACACCCCACCCCCCACCCCGACTTGTGACACGGGCCACGTGCCTGAGACCCGTTCGAAGTCAATGAAGAATTAAAGCTTTCGTGACCGTGTAAATCGCTCGTTGTTTGTTTCCGGTAAAGTCACGTGTGTAGGAATACCGTAAAATTATATTGAAATAAATCAATCGCGACGTTTCGACGCACAGCACAAGCGATCCTCATCAGGTGTAAAGTAAAAAACCAAATCACAACAAGAAGATGAGAGACGAGAATTCAACAAACCTAGGAAAAACATTACGTGAAGCACAAACCAGTCAGGCCAACAACACAGTTAGACACTTACCCGACGGATCACGAATTTCAGAAGAGTGTTAAATTTCGTGGTCCGCCAGGTAAGTGTCTAACTGTGTTGTTGGCCTGACTGGTTGTGCTTCTATTTAAAGCTTTCGTGACTGCAAGGATTCATCTTCTTTGGTTCTTTCGGTAAAGTCACCAGGTAGAATGAGAATAAAATAATAAAATAACGCGATAAAATTCTCACGACGTTTCGGCCACAACGCAAGCGGCCGTCTTCAGGTGAAAGGTACGGACCCGTCGGGACGACAGAGCTTCAATAAACGATGTTAAGATTCGTAGCGACTTCTCCCAACCAGCTTAAAAGTCGCTACGAATCTTAACATCGTTGATTGAAGCTCTGTCGTCCCGACGGGTCCGTACCTTTCACCTGAAGACGGCCGCTTGCGTTGTGGCCGAAACGTCGTGAGAATTTTATTGTGTAATTTTATCATTTTATTCTCATTCTACGTGGGGACTTTACCGAAAGAACCAAAGAAGATGGTTGTGCTTTGCGTGATTGTTTTCTGAGCTGTGTTGAATTCTCGTCTCTCATCTTCTCGTCGTATTTACCTCCGTGATTTGTTACTTTTTACACCTAATCAAGATCGCTTGTGTTGCCGTTCGAAGTCGTTTTAAGAAACCACAAAACCTATTTTTATTTCACTACCAGGGTGTAAGGGCCCGGCAGAGCTGCCGTGAAGCTCTTTCATCAGAAACGACCTGGCCATCACGTAATGAGAGCAGCTCAACCAAGTGGCTGATATCATCATGAGCATCATCATCAGCAGCAGCATCATCATCATCATCGCATGGACATTTGTCACAGCACCCAAACACTCTAAACACGTGTTTCAACAGGCCCATAGAGACGCATACAGACCCACAGAGACTCATACTCATAGAGACCTATACAGGCCCACAGAGACCCATACCCATAGAGACCTATACAGACCCACAGAGACCCATACCCATAGTGACCCATAGACCCACAGAGACCCATACTCATAGAGACCCATACACACCCAGAGACCCATACTCATAGAGACCCATACTTATAGAGACTCACACAGACCCACAGAGACCCATACTCATAGAGACCCACAGAGACCCATTCTCATAGAGACTCACACAGACCTACAGAGACCCATACTCATAGAGACCCACACAGAGACCCACAGAGACCCATACTCATAGAGACCCATAGAGACCCATACTCATAGAGATCCATACAGACCCAGAGAGACCCGTACCCACAGAGACCCATACTCATAGAGACCTATACAGACCCACAGAGACCCATACTCAGAGACCCATACAGACCCACAGAGACCCATACTCATTGAGACTCATACAGACCCACAGAGACCCTTACTCATAGAGACTCATACAGACCCACAGAGACCCATACTCATAGAGACTCATACAGACCCACAGAGACCCATACTCATAGAGACCCATACAGACCCACAGAGACCCATACTCATAGAGACTCATACAGACCCACAGAGACCCATACTCATAGAGACACATAGAGACCCATAGAGACCCATACAGACCCACAGAGACCCATACTCATAGAGACCTATACACACCCACAGAGACCCATACTCATAGAGACCTATACACACCCACAGAGACCCATACTCATAGAGACCCACAGAGACCCACAGAGACCCATACTCATAGAGACCCACACAGAGACCCATACTCATAGAGACCCATAGAGACCCATACTCATAGAGACCCACAGAGACCCATACTCATAGAGACTCACAGACCCACAGAGACCCATATTCATAGAGACCCACAGAGACCCATACTCATAGAGACCCATAGAGACCCATACTCATAGAGACCCACAGACCCACAGAGACCCATACTCATAGAGACACATACAGACACACAGAGACCCATACTCATAGAGACCCATACACACCCAGAGACCCATACTCATAGAGACCCATACAGACCTACAGAGACCCATACTCATAGAGACCCATAGACCCACAGATACCCATACTCATAGAGACACATACAGAGACCCATACTCATAGAGACCCACAGAGACCCATATTCATAGAGACTCACACAGAGACCCATACTCATCGAGACCCACAGAGACCCACAGACGGACGGGGCCCACGGTCGACCCCCCCGCGGGTCGACCGTGGGCCCCGGGGGTGGCCGCCTCCGCGCCAGCCGAGCGAGCGCCCCGGCGGGAGGTGGCCACCACCGCGGCCCGCCCCCCGCTCACCGGCTTGATGTCCGCGTGGACGACGCCCCGCCCCTTGGCGTACAGCAGGAAGTCGAGGATGGCCCCGGTGTACTCCCTCAGACGCCTCGGGTAGATCCGCCCGGCGCTCCCTTTTCTCACGACGTCTTTGAGGCTCCTCCTGAGGCCACAACGACAACAACGACGACGTTAAATAAAAACCCCTTTGCCGTTCCGATGACGTCCGCAGGGCCCCAAACCCAAACGGACTGTACCACTTGGTTAGTTTTGCGGGGGGGTTGGGAGGGAGTGGTGTAAAGCCTCGTCGCTCCGCCGGTGTTCATCCGCGGCCTCGCCACGCCCCACTGCTTGCGCTGACGGAGCCAACGCCCACAAAACGACGTTGAGTATTTTACGACGGTGATTTCGTTAAATTTCTATTTGAAGCTTTCGTGACTGGCAGTGATTCATATTGTTGGTTCTTTCGGTAAAGTGACGTCGTGAGAGTTTTATTGTTTTACGTGTATATATATTTTTATAGTTTTTATTGTTTCCCTTTCAACGTGGTGACTTTACCGAAAGAACCAAGAATATAATGATTTAATGATTTTATTGTAATTTCAACTATTTTATAATTTTTTTTATTTAAAGCTTTCATGACTGCAGTAATTCATATTCTTAGTTCTTTCGGTAAAGTCACGTTGAAGGGAAACAATAAAATAATAAAATATATATAACAATTAAAAAAAAAATTTATACAATTATTTTTATACAATATTTTTTATTGTTTTATGTATATTTTATTATTTTATTGTTTCCCTTCAACGTGACTTTACCGAAAGAACTAAGAATAATTTATTATTTTGTCACCATCGTTTTATCGCTACGATTTCATCGCAATTTAATCAACGCATTATTTTCATTATTGCTTTATTATCAGCGTTTCACGATTTTGATTTCTACGAGCGGTATATTTTTATTTCATCACAATATCCTCGTTGCTGTTTTACAATTGTTCCGTCATTTTATTACCATCTTATCACGCGTTATTTTTTTGTGTTGCATCATTACCCACCTATTAATAATGTATCATTTCATAATTTTCTCACTAACCTTTCAGTGGAAATATTTTATTACTATATTATATATATTTAAAAAAAAAATTTGAACGTGTAATTCGTGGGGAGCGTTTCCGTTGAATCGCGAGGACTTCCTGCGTCCATCTAAACAAACTGTCAAATCGCTCTCCGTGGTGCTAACGTTTAAAAATAAATAAACACAAAGCGCCACTCCTTTAAAATGTTTCTTGCCGTTGGATTTTGCACCTGATGATGACTGCTTGCGTTGCGGTCGAAACGTCGTGGGAATTTTATTGTTTATATATATTTGATTATTTTCATTGTTTCCCTATGTAATTATTATTCTTGGTTCTTTCGGTTAAAGTCACCGCCACGTAGATACGTAAATACATGGTGGTGACTTTAACCGAAAGAACCAAGAATAATAATTTTATTGTTTTACAATAATTTTATTGTTTTACAATAATTTTATTGTTTTATATATTTTATATATTTTATTATTCCCCTATCTACGTGGCGGTGACTTTACCGAAAGAACCAAGAATAATAATTTAATTGTTTTACAATAATTTTATTGTTTTATATTTTTATTATTTTATTGTTTCCCTATCTACGTGACGGCGGTGGCTTTACCGAAAGAACCAAGAATAATAATTTTATTGTTTTATATTTTTATTATTTTTTTGTTTCCCCTATCTACGTGGCGGTGACTTTACCGAAACAACCAATAATATTAATAGCTGCAGTCGCGAAAGCTTTAAATAGAAAAATAAAAATAGTTTATAGTTTAGTGATTTTTCGATTTAAAGCTTTCGTGACTGCAGGGATTCATATTCTTGGTTCTTTTGGTAAAGTCACCACGTAGTAGAAGGGAAACAATAAAATAATAAAAATATAAACCAATAAAATTATTGTAAAACAATAAAATTATTATTCTTGGTTCTTTCGGTAAAGTCACCACCACGTAGATAGGGAAACAATAAAATAATAAAAATATAAAACAATTAAATTATTGTAAAACAATAAAATTATTATTCTTGGTTCTTTTGGTAAAGTCACCCCCGCGTAGTAGAAGGAAAACAATAAAATAATAAAAATATAAAACAATAAAATAATAAACAAAAACATGTAACGTACACTACACTATACACTACACTATACACTACACTACTACACACTACACTTTACACTACACACTACTATACACTACACTATACACTACACTCTACACTACTATACACTACACTACACTATACACTACACTATACACTACACTATACACTACTATACACTACACTACTACACACTACACTTTACACTACACTACACACTACTATACACTACACTGTACACTACACTATACACTACTACACACTACACTACTACACACTACACTTTACACTACACTACACTGTACACTACACTATACACTACACTACACACTACACTATACACTACACACTACACTATACACTACAGACTACTATACACTACACTATACACTACACACTACACTACACACTACACTATACACACTACACTTTACACTACACTATACACTACACTTTACACTACACACTAGTTTCAGTTTCATTTATTTTGGTATAGCCCCGTGAGCCATCCGGGTCTTGAATCGGGTGCAACCGCAACAAACAAAAACCAAAAACACGACCAAGAAAAACATCTTAAGGTGACTTTGTGTGTGTTGACTGTGCAAAACAGAAAATCCATGGGGAAAAAAACAGCAAAAATATTCCAGAAAAAGCACCGTGCACACCACCAACGCTGCGTGCAAAAATCCCAGTGTGGGATGCAAAGTCAAACAACAACCACAAGACAACTTTAGATTAAGGCCGTCAGTCTAACGCCGTACTACAACAAAACAAACATGTCCAAACCAAAAAAAAACGTTTACAAAATCACCAAAATAAAGTCATAAAAGCAATGTAACAGTGATCATAGAAACTGTGACCGAATTTTTTTACAATAAACTACATAAACAACATGTACCACCAAACCCTAGAGCCATAGCTGGCTGCATGAGTCACTCCACAATAGCAGGAGCATCGGTCGGAGTATCACATTTTAAAATGCACCTTTAAGATCAGCACGCTAAATCAAAATACAGATAATACTTTGCAGCGGTTATCCGGAGCGAAACATTTTATTTTATTTTAGGCCACTGAATAGCAGTGGCAGCTAGGGGTGTACAACTCCTCTAGAGCAGTTTTGAGTGAAGATCTCATAAGCAGTGATTTAAGTTGCAGTTTATTGGCAGGGCCTTTGCATCGATAGCAAAGGCCCTTCCTCCAGTATTTGCACGGCAATAGGGAATGTGAAAGCTGGTAAATGAGCGAAGACCTTAGGTCAAATTTGTTCTTTGAAGCAGAGAGGAGATCCAGCAGGTAGTCTGCGGATTTTTTCGTAAGTACATCGTGAATGAATAATATCTGGTGCACAATCCGTCGAACATTAAGAGATGTTCAGTTTGACCCAATGTAGAGATCACAGCGGTGAGTCCTATACGGGCAGTTCAATGTCAATCTTAAGGCCGAGTGATAGATGGAATCAAGCTTCTTCAGTACAGTACTTGGGGCTGATTTATACACGATGTCACAGTAGTCAAGTAGAGGCGGTATGGTAGCTTTCATCAATTCCAAACGGAACATTGGCGGGTAAGCAGTGCCTGTGTCGATACAGAAAACCAATCTTTTATTTTTGTCTTTTTACCAATATAATCAATGTGCCCTTCAAAATTCAGTCTTGAATCCAGGATGACCCCAACGAATTGCCACGTTCTGTCTGCGTGACAACAAGCTGTAAACGTTGTGGGTTCACTCTTCAACACACCGGTGGGCTAAAGCAGTGAACGAATTTTGCCTTTTGTCAACGTGACACTTTATTTTTGCCGATTGGCCGTGTCGGGTGGTGGAGGGTTAACGACACGTTTATAAATAACGGCGATCTAATCCACAAAAAAACCTTCATCACTGAACCCTTACTAGTCGGCCGTGTCGGGTGGTGGCGGATTTCACGACACGACATTGATGCATTTACGCGATCCAACCCCCCCCAAAAAACAAACCAAACCTATTAAGGATGACATTGGTCGCGACAGCCCTGCGAGTGAAACTCATTCAAAGTGATAAATCGACGAATTGAGTTGCTTGATTAACCGTTAAATCAATATTAATTCCGAAATAAAGAAACCATCGAGCGGAGCAATGGACACGCACGTGGGTGGGCGGGGTGGGTGGGTGGGTGGGTGGGTGGGGTGGGTGGGGTGGGTGGGTGGGGGTAAGCGGAGGTTCGCGTACTTCAAGAGCTCGACGACGAGGCAATTGTGCCCGCGGAATTGGAACGTGTCGAGGACCCGGATGACTCCGTAGCGCTCATCGCTGGCCCTGCCCTGCAGCTCCTTGGCCATCTTCAGCTCCCTTCTCTGGCAGGCCGCTATCGAGGGGCTGTGGAGCGGGAGGTGGAAGGTCGCGAAATCGATGACGGTGACTCTGTGTGGGTGACTCTGTGTGGGTGACTCTGTGTGGGTGACTCTGTGTGGGTGACTCTGTGTGGGTGACTCTCTGTGTGGGTGTCTCTCTGTGTGGGTGTCTCTGTGTGGGTGTCTCTGCGTGGGTGACTCTGTGTGGGTGTCTCTGTGGGTGTCTCTGTGTGGGTCCGGGTGTCTCTGTGGGTCCGGGTGTCTCTGTGGGTCTGGGTGTCTCTGTAGCTCTCTGTGGGTCTCTGTGTGGGTATCTTTGTGTGGGTATCTCTGTGTGGGTCTGGGTGTCTCTGTGGGTGTCTCTGTGTGGGTGTCTCTGTGGGTATCTCTGTGTGGGTGTCTCTGTGGGTCTCCATAGGTCTGTTGGTTACACTTCACGTAGCCTCAAGGTGCACATGGCCTGGCAGAAGCAACGTGGTGACGTCACCGCCACCTAGTGGCCAATGGCGATTGTTGTTGTTAGTTTGTAGTTGGCAATAGTGGTACGGCAGTTATTATTCTGTTGGTTAACTTTGATTCACAGCAGTAGTCTTACGGCAGGTTATTATTTAGTGAGTTAGTTGATATTTAGCAGTAAGTTTTACGGCGGTAAAATTTTGTTTGTGAGTTTTATAGTTAGCAGCAGTTTTATGGCAGTTAGTATTTTGTTAGTTTATAGTTAGCAGCAGTTTTATGGCAGTAAGATTTTGTTAGTTTATAGTTAGCAGCAGTTTATGGCAGTTAGTATTTTGTTAGTTCATAGCAGCAGTTTTACAGCAGTTAGTATTTTGTTAGTTCATAGTTAGCAGCAGGTTTACGGCAGTTAGTATTTTATTAGTTTATAGTTAGCAGCAGTTTTACGGCAGTTAGTATTTTGTTAGTTTATAGTTAGCAGCAGTTTTACTGCAGTTTGCATTTTGTTAGTTTATAGTTAGCAGAAGTTTTATGTCAGTTAGTATTTTGTTAGTTTATAGTTAGCAGAAGTTTTTCGGCAGTTAGTATTTTGTTCGTTTATAGTTAGCGGCAGTTTTACGTCAGTTAGTATTTTGTTAGTTTATAGTTAGCAGAAGTTTTACGGCAGTTAGTATTTTGTCGGCGAGTCCACAGTTGGTGGCAGTTTCACGGCGGTGCCTCCGATCATTTGATGATTATTTCCCGAGAATCGCGGGCCACCGCGGAAGGCCCTCCCGGCTCACCGCGAGGCCATCGACAGCATCTTGACGGCCACGAGCGTTTTGGTTTTGTGGTCGAGGCACTGCAGCACCAGCCCCTGGCCTCCCTTGCCGATCTTCTTCTGCACCTCGTAGCGGTACTGGAGCTGTTCCTTGCGGACCTAGGGAGGCGGAGGAGGAGGAGGCGGAGGCCGGTGGTCAGAGCCGTCGCGAACGGAGCGCCTGACGCTCGGTGGTGGCGGCGACGGCGGCAGTCGGGGATTCCACGACCGCCATTCTCCACCACGAAGGTTTGTTTTTGCTCGGGTATCGGATCGCGGAAACGTTTAAATGTTGCGTTAAACTTGCCGAACGCTGCTTGACTTGAAGCTTTCGTGACTGCAGGAATTCACATTCTTGGGTCCGTCGGTAAAGCCACCACGTGGATAGGCTCAAAGGAAATAATCAAAGATAACGGAAAACTCCGACGTTTCCATCGCAACGCAAGCGGTCGTCTTCCCGTTACTTTTATTATTGTCTTTGAACCTATCTACGCGACTTTACCGACGGACCCAAGAAGGCCGAATGATGTTAAAACTTGGGGGGGGTTGTTCGCCTTTTTGCGTTTATCCATCTAACACTGGGTAGTGAGAAGCTGGTAGTGAGACACTGGTAGTGAGACACTGGTAGTGAGACGCTGCTAGTGAGACACTGGTAGTGAGACACTGGTGGTGAGACACTGGGTAGTCAGACACTGTGTAATGAGACACTGGTGGTGAGACACTGGGTAGTGAGACACTGGTGGTGAGACACTGGGTAGTGAGACACTGGTGGTGAGACACTGGGTAGTGAGACACTGGGTAGTGAGCCACAGGTGGTGAGACACAGGTGGTGAGACACTGGATAGTGAGACACTGGGTAGTGAGACACTGGTGGTGAGACACTGGGTAGTGAGACACCGCTAGTGAGACACTGGGTAGTGAGACACTGGGTAGTGAGACACTGGTAGTGAGACACAGGTAGTGAGACACTGGGTAGTGAGACACTGGGTAGTGAGACAGGGTAGTGAGACACTGGTAGTGAGACACTGGTGGTGAGACACTGGTGGTGAGACACTGGTAATGAGACACTGGGTAGTGAGACACTGGGAAGTGAGACACTGTGTGGTGAGACACTGGGTAGTGAGACACTGGTGGTGAGACACTGCTGGCGAGACAGGTAGTGAGACACTGGTAGTGAGACACTGGGTAGTGAGACACTGGGTAGTGAGACACTGTGTAATGAGACACTGGTGGTGAGACACTGGTGGTGAGACACTGGGTAGTGAGACACTGTGTAATGAGACACTGGTGGTGAGACACTGGTGGTGAGACACTGGGTAGTGAGACACTGGGTAGTGAGACACAGGTGGTGAGACACAGGTGATGAGACACTGGGTAGTGAGACACTGGGTAGTGAGACACTGGTGGTGAGACACTGGGTAGTGAGACACCGCTAGTGAGACACAGGTAGTGAGACACTGGGTAGTGAGACACTGGGTAGTGAGACACTGGTAGTGAGACACTGGGTAGTGAGACACTGGGTAGTGAGACACTGGGTAGTGAGACACAGGGTAGTGAGACACTGGTGGTGAGACACTGGTGGTGAGACACTGGTAATGAGACACTGGGTAGTGAGACACTGGGTAGTGAGACACTGTGTGGTGAGACACTGGGTAGTGAGACACTGGTGGTGAGACACTGCTGGCGCGACACTGGTAGTGAGACACTGGGTAGTGAGACACTGGGTAGTGAGACACTGGGTAGTGAGACTGGTGGTGAGACATTGGTAGTGAGACATTGGGTGGTGTGATACTGGTAGTGAGACACTGGGTAGTGAGACACTGGGTAGTGAGACACTGGTAGTGAGCCACTGGGTAGTGAGACACTGGTAGTGAGACACTGGTAGTGAGACAATGGGTAGTGAGACACTGGTAGTGAGACACTGGGTAGTGAGACACTGGTAGTGAGACACTGGTAGTGAGACAATGGGTAGTGAGACACTGGTAGTGAGACACTGGTAGTGAGACATTGCTAGTGAGACACTGGTACTGAGACACTGGTGGTGATACACTGCTAGTGAGACACTGGGTAGTGAGACACTGGTAGTGAGACATTGCTAGTGAGACACTGGGTAGTGAGACACTGGTAGTGAGACACTGGGTAGTGAGATACTGGTAGTGAGACACTGGGTAGTGAGACACTGGTAGTGAGACAATGGGTAGTGAGACACTGGGTAGTGAGACACTGCTAGTGAGACACGGGTGGTGAGACACTGGTAGTGGGACAGGTTGTGAGACACTGGTAGTGAGACACTGGTGGTGAGACACTGGTGGTGAGACACTGGGTAGTGAGACACTGGTGGTGAGACACTCGGTAGTGAGACACTGTTAGTGAGACACTGGTAGTGAGACACTGGTAGTGAGACACTGGTGGTAAGACACTGCTAGTGAGACACTGGGTAGTGAGACACTGGTAGTGAGACACTGGTGGTGAGACACTGCTAGTGAGACACTAGGTAGTGAGACACTGGGTAGTGAGACACTGCTAGTGAGACACAGGTAGTGAGACACTGGGTAGTGAGACACTGGGTAGTGAGACACAGGTAGTGAGACACTGGGTAGTGAGACACTGGGTAGTGAGACACTGGGTAGTGAGACACAGGTAGTGAGACACTGCTAGTGAGACACTGGGTAGTGAGACACTGGGTAGTGAGACACAGGTTGTGAGACTAGGGCCTAAAGAAGGACGCTCTCTCTGGTGCAGACCAATTAGTGTCAAAGGCAATGCCACTTATTACCAGAGCCTGTTTTTGTTTGCATGTTCACCACAAGGTTGTGTTCTTATTTACAGAAATGGTACAGCCTATTGTTACGCTGTTAAAGACCCCACCACTTGAACTGCCTATGTAGCTCTTCTATCTCAAAAGCGACCTGGCCATCGCAAACCGTAGCTCAACGAAGTGGCCTCATCATTACCACCGTGTGGCAATGATGAGGCCCGTGGGTTCTAAATGTGCGGTGACATCGTCTCTAAATGTCTCTAAGGAAAAACGACGGAGGGAGGACCCCGGCGGAAAGAAATCCACGCCACCCACGAGGAGAGAGATCGAGACGTAAACTCCGCATATGCAACAGCTAACAGCAGCGGCATCAGCGGGTGTCAGGGCCGGTATCGAACCCACGACCTCCTGCACACCGGGCGAGGGAGCTAACATCTTCTGGCCACCGCGGCCGACGTCCTCGTCGTCGTGAGTGGATTGGCCAAAGTTCGCGACAAAACGGTGCAAAATAACTTTAACGCGATGTGTGGCGGCGCCATAGATGGAGCAAGGGGCATCAAAGGGGACCTCCCCAGGTCGATCTGGACCAGTTGAAGACCGAAAGCCTAAGACCAGCAGCTAGACAGGAAGGCCCAAGCCCAGCTAGATAGGAGACCCCCCTAGCCCCCGCTGCCCTTAGCAGGGCCGGGGGACTTTGTGCGGCTCGGCCGTGAGACTCCGGGAACCCCTGGTCCCCTGACGTCCTCGTGAGGGCCGCGTCCAGTGGGTCAGTGGTCGGAACTCGGAACCGTGGCTAGGGCCGAGTTAGAACGGCCTCCCCCCTAGGCACCCATAGCCGGAGGACCCTGAGTGTAGCCCTGTGTTACAGGGCACGTTAGCCCAGAGGCAGTACCCTCCCTAGACAGTGGTGTAGGAGGACCCTGAGTGTAGCCCTGTGTTACAGGGCACGTTAGCCCAGAGGCAGTACCCTCCCTAGACAGTGGTGTAGGAGGACCCTGAGTGTAGTTCTGTGTTATAGGGCACGTTAGTCCAGAGGCAGTACCCACCCTAGACAGTGGTGTAGGAGGACCCTGAGTGTAGCCCTGTGTTATAGGGCACGTTAGCCCAGAGGCAGTACCCTCCCTAGACAGTGGTGTAGGAGTACCCTGAGTGTAGTTCTGTGTTATAGGGCACGTTAGCCCGGAGGCAGTACCCTCCCTAGACAGTGGTGTAGGAGGACCCTGAGTGTAGCCCTGTGTTATAGGGCACGTTAGCCCAGAGGCAGTACCCTCCCTAGACAGTGGTGTAGGAGTACCCTGAGTGTAGTTCTGTGTTATAGGGCACGTTAGCCCAGAGGCAGTACCCTCCCTAGACAGTGGTGTAGGAGGACCCTGAGTGTAGCCCTGTGTTATAGGGCACGTTAGCCCGGAGGCAGTACCCTCCCTAGACAGTGGTGTAGGAGGACCCTGAGTGTAGTTCTGTGTTATAGGGCACGTTAGCCCAGAGGCAGTACCCTCCCTAGACAGTGGTGTAGGAGGACCCTGAGTGTAGCCCTGTGTTAGGGCACGTTAACCCTAGGTGTAGAGGACAGTAACCCTGAGTGTACTGGGACTGTACTGCCGAGCGAGGTGGTTTAATGAACAGTGTTGCCTCCAAGAACCGACTCCGACGTCTCCTGAATCCACAACACTACACGTGCACAGAGACCCAGATCCCGAGAGACCCACAGAGACCCACAGACACCCAGACCAATCAAGGCTCACACAGATCATTAGAGACCCACAGAGACCCCCAGAAACCCGTAGCACAAAACCTTAACCGACTGTCTGTGTCTGGTGGTGGTGGCAGGTTTAACCATTGCACATTTATACTCGTGCCTTCTAACCCAACAAAAAGCTCTGTGGGTGTCTAATGGTGTCTCTTTGGGTGCCTGAGTGGGTCTCAATGGGAGTGGGTCTCTGTGGGTGTCTCTGTGGGTGTCTCTTTGGGTCTCTGTGGATCTCTGTGGGTGTCTCTGTGGGTGTCTCTGTGGGTGTCTCTGTGGCTGTCTCTTTGGGTCTCTGTGGGTCTCTATGGGTTTCTCTGTGGGTGTCTCTTTGGGTCTCTGTGGGTGTCTCTATGGGTGTCTATGGGTGTCTCTGTGGGTGTCTCTGTGGGTTTCTCTTTGGGTCTCTGTGGGTCTCTATCGATGTCTCTGTGGGTGTCTCTTTGGGTCTCTGTGGGTCTTTGTGGGTCTCTATGGGTGTCTCAATGGGAGTGGGTCTCTGTGGGTGTCTCTGTGGGTGTCTCTGTGGGTGTCTCCGTGGGTGTCTATGGGTGTCTCTGTGGGTCTCTGTGGGTGTCTCTGGGTGTCTCTGTGGGTGTCTCTGTGGGTCTCTGGGTGTCTCAATGGGAGTGGCTCTCTGTGGGTGTCTTTGTGGGTGTCTCTGTGGGTGTCTCTTTGGGTCTCTGTGGGTTTCTATGGGTCTCTATTGGTGTCTCTGTGGGTGTCTCTGTGGGTCTCTATGGGTGTCTCTGTGGGTGTCTCTGTGGGTGTCTCTGTGGGTGTCTCTTTGGGTGTCTCTTTGGGTCTCTGTGGGTCTCTGTGGGTCTCTGTGGGTCTCTGTGGGTGTCTCTTTGGGTCTCTGTGGGTCTCTGTGGGTGTCTCAATGAGAGTGGGTCGCTGTGGGTGTCTCTGTGGGTGTCTCTGTCGGTCTCTATGGGTGTCTCTGTGGGTCTCTATGGGTGTCTCAATGGGAGTGGGTCTCTGTGGGTGTCTCTGTGGGTATCTCTGTGGGTGTCTCTGTGTCTCTGTGAGCCTCACAGGGATGTAGTTGTTGTTATCGTCGTCGTAGCCGTCGTTGTTGTTGCCGCCCCGGGGTTTGCCGACCTTGTCCAAAGTGAAGAACCAAATTTGTTTCATGGCCGCCAGCTCCAGCTTTTGGCGATGACTCAGCTGAGGTCCAAAGAGTTCCAGGATCGCTAAACACGTGACAACAACAACAACAGCTTAAACTTTGAACTATCTCTGTTTTGTTTACATGCCAGGTAAGGCCCCCATGAAACATGACCATCATGACATCCCTCATGCAACATGGCCACAATGAAGTCCCCCTTGCAAAATGGTCACAATGAAGTCCCCCATGCAACATGGCCACCATGACAACCCCCATGCAACATGGCCATCATGACATCCCTCATGCAACATGGCCGCAATGAAGTCCCCCTTGCAAAATGGCCACAATGAAGTCCCCCATGTAACATGGCCACCATGACGACCCCCATGTAACATGGCCGCTGTGATATCCCCCATGCAACATGGCCATCATGACATCCCTTATGCAACATTACTGCAATGATGTCCCCCTTGCAAAATGGCCACAATGAAGTCCCCCATGCAACATGGCCATCATGACATCCCTCATGCAACATGGCCGCAATGAAGTCCCCCTTGCAAAATGGCCGCAATGAAGTCCACCATGCAACATGGCCACTCTAACGACACCCATGCATCATGGCCACCGTGAAATCCCCCACGTAACATGGCCATAGTGATGTCCCCCATGCAAAATGGCTGCCGTGACATCCCCCATGCAACGTGGCCATCGTGAAGACCCCTATGCAACATGGCCACCGTGAAGTCCCCCATGCAAAATGGCGGTAGTGACTTCCCCCCCATTCACCGTGGCCACGTTCCGCTCACTGCTGTTCTCACCTCGAGGCGATTTACAGCGGATAGGTCCGGTGCCGGCTGCGGACAGCGCGCTCCACGTGTTGCCACAGACTCCCTCCCTCCTTCTCGCTGCAGCTTGGCTCGTCTACACGCACACACACACACAAAAACAATATTGCAGTAGGCTCCTCTACACACACAGACTTCACGTGAACAGTAGGCGTTAGTGCCGGGGTCGAACCCACGACCTCCTGTATACAAAGTGAGGTTGTTAACATCTCCTAGCCACCGTGGTGCCACAGAGTAGTGTACGGGCATCACAAACACACTCACTACATCTGGCGGAGGATCGTTCCCAGGTTCGGATCGCGAGTGCGAGTTGCAAGTCGATGTCAAACAAATACATATTTCATGGAAGCTCGTTCGTAAGTGTGGGTGGTGTTCGTAAGTGAGGGTGGTGTTGGTAAGTGATGGTGGTGTTGGTAAGTGAGGGTGGTGTTGGTAAGTGATGGTGGTGTTGGTAAGTGTGGGTGGTGTTGGTAAGTGTGGGTGGTGTTGGTAAGTGAGGGTGGTGTTGGTAAGTGTGGGTGGTGTTGGTAAGTGCTGGTGATGTTGGTAAGTGAGGGTGGTGTTGGTAAGTGCGGGTGGTGTTGGTAAGTGAGGGTGGTGTTGGTAAGTGTGGGTGGTGTTGGTAAGTACTGGTGGTGTTGGTAAGTGAGGGTGGTGTTGGTAAGTGTGGGTGGTGTTGGTAAGTATTGGCGGTGTTGGTAAGTGTGTGTGGTGTTGGTAAGTGCGGGTGGTGTTGGTAAGTGTGGGTGGTGTTGGTAAGTGTGGGTGGTGTTGGTAAGTGTGTGTGGTGTTGGTAAGTGAGGGTGGTGTTGGTAAGTGTGGGTGTTGTTGGTAAGTGAGGGTGGTGTTGGTAAGTGAGGGTGGTGTTGGTAAGTGTGGGTGGTGTTGGTAAGTGAGGGTGGTGTTGGTAAGTGAGGGTGGTGTTGGTAAGTGAGGGTGGTGTTGGTAAGTGAGGGTGGTGTTGGTAAGTGTGGGTGGTGTTGGTAAGTGTGGGTGGTGTTGGTAAGTGTGGGTGGTGATCGTAAGTGAGGGTGGTGTTGGTAAGTGTGGGTGGTGTTGGTAAGTGAGGGTGGTGTTGGTAAGTGTGGGTGGTGGTCGTAAGTGAGGGTGGTGTTGGTAAGTGTGGGTGGTGTTGGTAAGTGTGAGTGCTGTTGGTAAGTGTGAGTGCTGTTGGTAAGTGTGGGTGGTGTTGGTAAGTGAGGGTGGTGATCGTAAGTGTGGGTGGTGTTGGTAAGTGAGGGTGGTGTTGGTAAGTGAGGGTGGTGTTGGTAAGTGTGGGTGGTGTTGGTAAGTGTGGGTGGTGTTGGTAAGTGAGGGTGGTGTTGGTAAGTGAGGGTGGTGTTGGTAAGTGTGGGTGGTGTTGGTGAGGGTGGTGTTGGTAAGTGCGGGTGGTGTCGGTATGTGAGGGTGGTGTTGGTAAGTGTGGGTGGTGTTGGTAAGTGCTGGTGATGTTGGTAAGTGAGGGTGGTGTTGGTAAGTGTGGGTGGTGTTGGTAAGTGAGGGTGGTGTTGGTAAGTGTGGGTGGTGTTGGTAAGTACTGGTGGTGTTGGTAAGTGAGGGTGGTGTTGGTAAGTGTGGGTGGTGTTGGTAAGTATTGGCGGTGTTGGTAAGTGTGTGTGGTGTTGGTAAGTGCGGGTGGTGTTGGTAAGTGTGGGTGGTGTTGGTAAGTGTGGGTGGTGTTGGTAAGTGTGTGTGGTGTTGGTAAGTGAGGGTGGTGTTGGTAAGTGTGGGTGTTGTTGGTAAGTGAGGGTGGTGTTGGTAAGTGAGGGTGGTGTTGGTAAGTGTGGGTGGTGTTGGTAAGTGTGGGTGGTGTTGGTAAGTGTGGGTGGTGTTGGTAAGTGTGGGTGGTGATCGTAAGTGAGGGTGGTGTTGGTAAGTGTGAGTGGTGTTGGTAAGTGAGGGTGGTGTTGGTAAGTGTGGGTGGTGGTCGTAAGTGAGGGTGGTGTTGGTAAGTGTGGGTGGTGTTGGTAAGTGTGAGTGCTGTTGGTAAGTGTGAGTGCTGTTGGTAAGTGTGGGTGGTGTTGGTAAGTGAGGGTGGTGATCGTAAGTGTGGGTGGTGTTGGTAAGTGAGGGTGGTGTTGGTAAGTGAGGGTGGTGTTGGTAAGTGTGGGTGGTGTTGGTAAGTGTGGGTGGTGTTGGTAAGTGAGGGTGGTGTTGGTAAGTGAGGGTGGTGTTGGTAAGTGTGGGTGGTGTTGGTGAGGGTGGTGTTGGTAAGTGCGGGTGGTGTCGGTATGTGAGGGTGGTGTTGGTAAGTCGAGTGTAGGGGCCCATGCGTTACCTGCATGGTGTTGATGCTCAGAGTGGCTTCGCTCACGCAGCAGTCCCCAAGGTCTCTGTGTGGGTGGGGGGGTGGAGATGATGTAGAGAGTCACAACACGAACTCACATCCTCACCACTGTCCCACATTCCCCCCACCAGGAACCCACCATTCTCACAACGAACCCCCATCCTCACCAGGAACTCCCAATACAGACTCACATCCTCACCACGAACTCACATGGACTCACATCCTCACCACGAACCCACAACACGAACCCACACACCACGAACCCACAACACTCACCACGAACCCACAACACTCACCACGAACCCACAACACGGACCCACACACCACGATCCCACAACACTCACCACGAACCCACAACACGGATCCACACACTCACCACGAACCCACAACACGGACCCACACACTCACCAAGATCCCACAACACTCACCACGAACCCACAACACGGACCCACAACACTCACCACGAACCCACAACACTCACCACGAACCCACAACACGGACCCACACACTCACCACGAACCCACAACACGGACCCACAACACTCACTACGAACCCACAACACGGACCCACACACTCACCACGAACCCACAACACTCACCACGAACCCACAACACGGACCCACAACACTCACCACGAACCCACAACACTCACCACGAACCCACAACACGGACCCACACACACACCACGAACCCACAACACGGACCCACACACTCACCACGAACCCACAACACTCACCACGAACCCACAACACGGACCCACAACACTCACCACGAACCCACACACTCAGCACGAACCCACAACACTCACCACGAACCCACAACACGGACCCACACACTCACCACGAACCCACAACACTCACCACGCACCCACAACACTCACCACGAACCCACAACACGGACCCACACACTCACCACGAACCCAAAACACTCACCACGAACCCACAACAGGGACCCACACACTCACCACGAACCCACAACACTCACCACGAACCCACAACACGGACCCACACACTCACCACAGACCCACAACACTCACCACGGACCCACAACACTCACACGAACGAACAACACGGACCCACAACACTCACCACGAACCCACAACACGGACCTACACACTCACCAAGAACCCACAACACGGACCCACACACTCACCACGGACCCACAACACTCACCACGGACCCACAACACTCACCACGAACCCACAACACGGACCCACAACACTCACCACGAACCCACAACACGGACCCACACACTCACCACGGACCCACAACACTCACCACGAACCCACAACACTCACCACGAACCCACAACACGAACCCACAACACTCACCACGGACCCACAACACGGACCCACAACACTCACCACGAACCAACAACACTCACCACGCACCCACAACACTCACCACGAACCCACAACACGGACCCACAACACTCACCACGAACCCACAACACGGACCCACACACTCACCACGGACCCACAACACTCACCACGGACCCACAACACTCACCACGAACCCACAACACGGACCCACAACACTCACCACGAACCCACAACACGGACCCACACACTCACCACGGACCCACAACACTCACCACGAACCCACAACACTCACCACGAACCCACAACACGAACCCACAACACTCACCACGGACCCACAACACGGACCCACAACACTCACCACGAACCAACAACACTCACCACGCACCCACAACACTCACCACGAACCCACAACACGGACCCACAACACTCACCACGAACCCACAACACTCACCACGAACCCACAACACGGACCCACACACACACCACGAACCCACAACACGGACCCACACACTCACCACGAACCCACAACACTCACCACGAACCCACAACACTCACCACGAACCCACAACACGGACCCACAACACTCACCACGAACCCACAACACTCACCACGAACCCACAACACGGACCCACAACACTCACCACGAACCCACACACTCAGCACGAACCCACAACACTCACCACGAACCCACAATACGGACCCACACACTCACCACGAACCCACAACACTCACCACGCACCCACAACACTCACCACGAACCCACAACACGGACCCACACACTCACCACGAACCCACAACACTCACCACGAACCCACAACAGGGACCCACACACTCACCACGAACCCACAACACTCACCACGAACCCACAACACGGACCCACACACTCACCACAGACCCACAACACTCACAACGGACCCACAACACTCACACGAACCAACAACACGGACCCACAACACTCACCACGAACCCACAACACGAACCCACAACACTCACCACGAACCCACAACACGAACCCACAACACTCACCACGGACCCACAACACGGACCCACAACACTCACCACGAACCAACAACACTCACCACGCACCCACAACACTCACCACGAACCCACAACACTCACCACGAACCCACAACACGAACCCACAACACTCACCACGGACCCACAACACGGACCCACACACTCACCACGAACCCACAACACTCACCACGCACCCACAACACTCACCACGAACCCACAACACGGACCCACACGCTCACCACGAACCCACAACACTCACCACGAACCCACAACAGGGACCCACACACTAACCACGAACCCACAACACTCACCACGAACCCACAGCACGGACCCAGACACTCACCACGAACCCACAACACTCACCACGAACCCACAACACTCACCACGAACCCACAACACGGACCTACACACTCACCAAGAACCCACAACACGGACCCACACACTCACCACGAACCCACAACACTCACAACGAACCCACAACACGGACCTACACACTCACCAAGAACCCACAACACGGATCCACACACTCACCACGAACCCACAACACTCACTACGAACCCACAACACGGACCCACAACACTCACCACGAACCCACAACACGGACCCACACGCTCACCACTAAACCCACAAAACTCACCTCGTCAAAAGTTTCTCTAGGATGGCTTCAACAGAAGTTGTTTGAAAAACGACGATGATGAAGCTGAGTCAGCTGACGTTTAAGAACCTGCCGACTCCTTCACGCCAGTCTCGTACCGAGGGAGCTCGTGATGATTGCAGCGTCACCGGTGATGTCAGAGTCCGAGTGACGTGACCACGCCCCCTTCAGCCACACCCCTCCGAGTGACGTGGCAATGCGAGACCACGCCCCCGGAAGCCGCCTACCGCCCCGAGTCTATGGGCGCCCCCCCCCACCTCCACCCCCAACTTCTACTTCCGCTTCCGGTCGTGGCGAATTGCGGCGATGGCGGGAAAAATCTGAACCCTGACTGGGCCTCCTCGTGGTCGACTCAGCCTGAAGATGCCGACACGGGGCTCTGTGTGAGGTGAGTCTGTGGGTCTCTGTGTGTGGTGAGTTTGTGTGGTGAGTTTGTGTGGTGAGTCTGTGGGTCTCTGTGTGGTGAGTCTGTGGGTCTCTGTGTGGTGAGTCTGTGGGTCTCTGTGTGAGGTGAGTCTGTGGATGTCTGTGTGAGGTGAGTCTGTGGGTCTCTGTGTGGTGAGTCTGTGGGTCTCTGTGTGGTGAGTCTGTGGGTCTCTGTGTGGTGAGTCTGTGGGTCTCTGTGTAAGGTGAGTCTGTGGGTCTCTGTGTGAAGTGAGTCTGTGGGTGTCTGTGTGAGGTGAGTTTGTGGGTGTCTGTGTGGTGAGTTTGTATTTATCTGTGAGGTGAGTCTGTGCGTCTTTGTGTGAGGTGAGTGTAGGTGTCTGTGTGTGGTGAGTCTGTGGGTCTCTGTGTGTGTCTGTGTGAGGTGAGTGTGTGTGTCTGTGTGAGGTGAGGGTGTGTGTCTGTGTGAGGTGAGTCTGTGGGTCTCTGTGTCGTTAGTCTGTGTGAGGTGAGTCTGTGGGTGTCTGTGTGAGGTGAGGGTGTGTGTCTGTGTGAGGTGAGTCTGGGTCTCTGTGTGAGGTGAGTTTGTGGGTCTCTCTGTGTGGTGAGTTTGTGGGTCTCTCTGTGTGGTGAGTCTGTGGGTCTCTGTGTGAGGTGAGTCTGTGGGTGTCTGTGTGAGCTGAGTCTGTTGGTGTCTGTGTGAGGTGAGTTTGTGGGTCTCTGTGTGTGGTGAGTCTGTGGGTCTCTGTGTGTGTCTGGGTGAGGTGAGTCTGTGGGTGTCTGTGAGGTCAGTCTGTGGGTGTCTGTGTGAGGTGAGTTTGTGGGTCTCTGTGTCGTGAGTCTGTGTGAGGTGAGTCTGTGGGTCTCTGTGTGAGGTGAGTCTGTGGGTGTCTGTGTGAGGTGAGTCTGTGGGTGTCTGTGTGAGGTGAGTTTGTGGGTCTCTGTGTGTAGTGAGTCTGTGGGTCTCTGTGTGTGTCTGTGTGAGGTGAGTTTGTGGGTGTCTGTGAGGTGAGTCTGTGGGTTTCTGTGTGAGGTGAGTTTGTGGGTTTCTGTGTAAGGTGAGTCTGTGGGTCTCTGTGTGAGGTGAGTCTGTTCGTGTCTGTGTGAGGTGAGTTTGTGGGTCTCTGTGTGGTGAGTCTGTGTGAGGTGAGTCTGTGGGTGTCTGTGTGAGGGGAGTCTGTGCGTCTCTGTGTGAGGTGAGTCTGTGGGTCTCTGTGTGGTGAGTCTGTGTGAGGTGAGTCTGTGGGTGTCTGTGTGAGGTGAGTGTGTGTGTCTGTGTAAGGTGAGTTTGTGGGTATCTGTGAGGTGAGTTTGTGGGTCTCTGTGTGTGTCTGTGTGAGGTGAGTCTGTTGTTCTCTATGTGGTAAGTCTGTGGGTCTGTGTGCGTGTGAGGTGAGTTTGTGGGTATCTGTGAGGTGAGTCTGTCGGTTTCTGTGTGAGGTGAGTTTGTCGGTTTCTGTGTAAGGTAAGTCTGTGGGTCTCTGTGTGAGGTGAGTCTGTGGGTGTCTGTGTGAGGTGAGTTTGTGGGTGTCTGTGTGGTGAGTTTGTGGGTATCTGTGAGGTGAGTCTGTGCGTCTTTGTGTGAGGTGAGTGTAGGTGTCTGTGTGGTGAGTCTGGGTCTCTGTGTGTGTCTGTGTGAGGTGAGTGTGTGTGTCTGTGTGAGGTGAGGGTGTGTGTCTGTGAGGTGAGTCTGTGGGTCTCTGTGTCGTTAGTCTGTGTGAGGTGAGTCTGTGGGTGTCTGTGTGAGGTGAGGGTGTGTGTCTGTGTGAGGTGAGTCTGGGTCTCTGTGTGTGGTGAGTCTGTGGGTCTCTGTGTGTGTCTGGGTGAGGTGAGTCTGTGGGTGTCTGTGAGGTGAGTCTGTGAGTGTCTGTGTGAGGTGAATTTGTGGGTCTCTGTGTCGTGAGTCTGTGTGAGGTGAGTCTGTGGGTCTCTGTGTGAGGTGAGTCTGTGGGTGTCTGTGTGAGGTGAGTCTGTGGGTGTCTGTGTGAGGTGAGTTTGTGGGTCTCTGTGTGTGGTGAGTCTGTGGGTCTCTGTGTGTGTCTGTGTGAGGTGAGTTTGTGGGTGTCTGTGAGGTGAGTCTGTGGGTTTCTGTGTGAGGTGAGTTTGTGGGTTTCTGTGTAAGGTGAGTCTGTGGGTCTCTGTGTGAGGTGAGTCTGTGGGTGTCTGTGTGAGGTGAGTTTGTGGGTCTCTGTGTGGTGAGTCTGTGTGAGGTGAGTCTGTGGGTGTCTGTGTGAGGGGAGTCTGTGCGTCTCTGTGTGAGGTGAGTCTGTGGGTCTCTGTGTGGTGAGTCTGTGTGAGGTGAGTCTGTGGGTGTCTGTGTGAGGTGAGTGTGTGTGTCTGTGTAAGGTGAGTTTGTGGGTATTTGTGAGGTGAGTTTGTTGGTCTCTGTGTGTGTCTGTGTGAGGTGAGTCTGTTGTTCTCTATGTGGTAAGTCTGTGGGTCTGTGTGCATGTGAGGTGAGTTTGTGGGTATCTGTGAGGTGAGTCTGTCGGTTTCTGTGTGAGGTGAGTTTGTCGGTTTCTGTGTAAGGTGAGTCTGTGAGCCTCTGTGTGAGGTGAGTCTGTGGGTGTCTGTGTGAGGTGAGTTTGTGGGTGTCTGTGTGGTGAGTTTGTGGGTATCTGTGAGGTGAGTCTGTGCATCTTTGTGTGAGGTGAGTGTAGGTGTCTGTGTGTGGTGAGTCTGGGTCTCTGTGTGTGTCTGTGTGAGGTGAGTGTGTGTGTCTGTGTGAGGTGAGGGTGTGTGTCTGTGTGAGGTGAGTCTGGGTCTCTGTGTGAGGTGAGTTTGTGGGTCTCTCTGTGTGGTGAGTCTGTGGGTCTCTGTGTGTGTCTGTGTGAGGTGAGTCTGGGTCTCTGTGTGACTGAGTTTGTGGGTTTCTGTGTAAGGTGAGTCTGTGGGTCTCTGTGTGAGGTGAGTGTGGGTGTCTGTGTGAGGTGAGTTTGTGGGTCTCTGTGTCGTGAGTCTGTGTGAGGTGAGTCTGTGGGTCTCTGTGTGAGGTGAGTCTGTGGGTGTCTGTGTGAGGTGAGTTTGTGGGTCTCTGTGTGGTGAGTCTGTGTGAGGTGAGTCTGTGGGTGTCTGCGTGAGGTGAGTTTGTGAGTCTCTGTGTGTGTCTGTGTGAGGTAAGTCTGTGGGTCTCTGTGTGGTGAGTCTGTGTGAGGTGAGTCTGTGGGTGTCTGTGTGAGTTGAGTGTGGGTGTATGTGTAAGGTGAGTTTGTGGGTATCTGTGAGGTGAGTTTGTGGGTCTCTGTGTGTGTCTGTGTGAGGTGAGTCTGTTGTTCTCTATGTGGTAAGTATGTGGGTCTGTGTGCATGTGAGGTGAGATTGTGGGTCTCTGTGTGTGTCTGTGTGAGGTGAGTCTGTTGTTCTCTATGTGGTAAGTATGTGGGTCTGTGTGCATGTGAGGTGAGTTTGTGGGTATCTGTGAGGTGAGTCTGTCGGTTTCTGTGTGAGGTGAGTTTGTGGGTTTCTGTGTAAGGTGAGTCTGTGGGTCTCTGTGTGAGGTGAGTCTGTGGGTGTCTGTGTGAGGTGAGTTTGTGGGTGTCTGTGTGAAGGGAGTCTGTGTCTCTCTGTGTGAGGTGAGTGTGGGTGTCTGTGTGAGGTGAGTTTGTGGGTTTCTGTGTAAGGTGAGTCTGTGGGTCTCTGTGTGAGGTGAATCTGTGGGTCTCTGTGTGGTGAGTCTGTGTGAGGGTGAGTCTGTGGGTGTCTGTGTGAGGTGAGTGTGGGTGTCTGTGTAAGGTGAGTTTGTGGGTATCTGTGAGGTGAGTTTTTGGGTCTCTGTGTGTGTCTGTGTGAGGTAAGTCTGTTGTTCTCTATGTGGTAAGTCTGTGGGTCTGTGTGCGTGTGACGTGAGTTTGTCGGTTTCTGTGTGAGGTGAGTTTGTGGGTGTCTGTGTGAGGGGAGTCTTTGGGTCTCTGTGTGGTGAGTTTGTGGGTCTCTGTGTGAGGCGAGTCTGTGGATCTCTGTGTGTGTCTGTGTGAGGTGAGTCTGTGGGTCTCTGTGTGTGTCTGTGTGTGGTGAGTCTGTGTGTCTCTGTGTGAGGTGAGTCTGTGGGTGTCTGCGTGAAGTGAGTGTGGGTAAATGTGTGAGGTGTGTTTGTGGGTCTCTGTGTGGTGTGTTTGTGGGTCTCTGTGTGATGAGTGTGTGGGTCTCTGTGTGTGTCTGTGTATGATGAGTCTGTGGGTGTCTGTGTGAGGTGAGTCTGTGGGTCTCTGTGTGAGGTGAGTATGTGGTTCTCTGTGTGAGGTGGGTCTGTGGGTCTCTGTGTTTGTGTGTGTGAGGTGAGTCTGTGGGTCTCTGTGTGTGTCTGTGTGTGGTGAATCTGTGGGTCTCTGTTTGTGGTGAGTCTGTGGGTCTCTGTGTGATGAGTCTGTGGGTGTGTGTGTGAGGTGATTGTGGATCTCTGTGTGAGGTGAGTTTGTGGGTCTCTTTGTCTTCAGCAGAAGTTGTTTGAAAGGCGACGATGATGAAGCTGAAGCAGCTGAAGTTTGAGAAGCTGCCGTCTCCTTCATGTCTCGTACTCTGAGGAAGCACGTGGTGATTGCGACGTCACCGGTGATATCACAGTGCGAGGGACGTGACCACGCCCCCTTCAGCCACGCCCCTCCAAGTGACGTGACAGTGCGAGTCCACACCCCCGGAAGCCGCCTCCCGCCCCTCCTTTTTGGGCGTCCCCTCCACCTCCACCCCCAGCTTCGACTTGCGCTTCCGGTCGGGGCGAATGGCGGCGATGGCGGGAAAATTCTGAACCCTGTCTGGGGCTCCTCGAGGTCGACTCAGCCTGAAGATGCCGATACGAGGTTCTGTGTGAGGTGAGTTTGTGGGTGTCTGTGTGAGGTGATTCTGTGGGTCTCTGTGTGTGTCTGTGTGAGATGAGTCTGTGTGTGTCTGTGTGAGGTGAGTCTGTGCGTGTCTGTGAGGTGATTCTGTGGGTTTCTGTGTGAGTTGAGTCTGTGGGTCTCTGTGTGAGGTGAGTCTGTGGGTCTCTTTGTGAGGTGAGTTTGTGGGTGTCTGTGTGAGGGGAGTCTGTGCGTCTCTGTGTGAGGTGAGTGTGGGTGTCTGTGTGAGGTGAGTCTGTGGTTCTCTATGTGGTGAGTCTGTGGGTCTCTGTGTGAGGTGAGTCTGTGGGTTTCTGTGTCGTAAGTCTGTGTGAGGTGAGTCTGTGGGTGTCTGTGTGAGGTGTGTGTTGGTGTCAGTGTAAGGTGAGTTTGTGGGTATCTGTGAGGTGAGTTTGTGGGTCTCTGTGAGGTGAGTCTGTCGGTTTCTGTGTGAGGTGAGTTTGTGGGTTTCTGTGTAAGGTGATTCTGTGGGTCTCTGTGTGAGGTGAGTCTGTGGGTGTCTGTGCGAGGTGAGTTTGTGGGTGTCTGTGTGAGGGGAGTCTGTGGGTCTCTGTGTGGTGAGTTTGTGTGTCTGTGTGAGGTGAGTTTGTGGGTTTCTGTGTAAGGTGAATCTGTGTATCTCTGTGTGAGGTGAGTCTGTGTGTGTCTGTGTTAGGTGAGTCTGTGGTTCTCTATGTGGTGAGTCTGTGGGTCTCTGTGTAAGGTGAGTCTGTGGGTCTCTGTGTGGTGAGTCTGTGTGAGGTGAGTCTGTGGGTGTCTGTGTGAGGTGAGTGTGTGTGTCTGTGTGAGGTGAGTGTGTGTGTCTGTGTGAGGTGAATTTGTGGGTCTCTGTGTGTGGTGAGTCTGTTGGTCTCTGTGTGTGTCTGTGTGAGGTGAGTCTGTGGGTGTCTGTGAGGTGAGTCTGTGGGTCTCTGTGAGGTGAGTCTGTGGGTCTCTTTGTGAGGTGAGTTTGTGGGTATCTGTGAGGTGAGTCTGTGCGTCTCTGTGTGAGGTGAGTGTGGGTGTTTTGTGTGAGGTGAGTCTGTGGGTCTCTTTGGCTCCAGCAGAAGTTGTTTGAAAGGCGACGATGATGAAACTGAATCAGCTGAAGTTTGAGAAGCTGCCGTCTCCTTCACGTCTCGTACTCTGAGGAAGCACGTGGTGATTGCGACGTCACCGGTGATGTCACAGTGCGAGGGACGTGACCACGCCCCCTTCAGCCACGCCCCTCCGAGTGACGTGACAGTGCGAGACCACACCCCCGGAAGCCGCCTCCCGCCCCTCCTTTTTGGGCGTCCCCCCCACCTCCACCCCCAGCTTCGACTTCCGCTTCCGGTCGGGGCGAATGGCGGCGATGGTGGGAAAATTCTGAACCCTGTCTGGGGCTCCTCGAGGTCGACTCAGCCTGAAGATGCCGATACGGGGCTCTGTGTGAGGTGAGTTTGTGGGTGTCTGTGTGAGGTGATTCTGTGGGTCTCTGTTTGTGTCTGTGTGAGATGAGTCTGTGTGTGTCTGTGTGAGGTGAGTCTGTGGGTCTCTGTGTGTGTCTGTGTGAAGTGAGTCTGTGGGTCTCTGTGTGTGGTAAGTCTGGGTCTCTGTGTGTGTCTGTGTGAGGTGAGTTTGTGGGTATCTGTGAGGTGAGTCTGTCGGTTTCTGGGTGAGGTGAGTTTGTGGGTTTCTGTGTAAGGTGAGTCTGTGGGTGTCTGTGTGAGGTGAGTCTGTGGGTTTCTGTGTGGTAAGTCTGTGTGAGGTGAGTCTGTGGGTGTCTGTGTGAGGTGAGTTTGTGGGTGTCTGTGTGAGGGGAGTCTGTGGGTCTCTGTGTGGTGAGTTTGTGTGTCTGTGTGAGGTGAGTTTGTGGGTATCTGTGAGGTGAGTCTGTGCGTCTCTGTGTGAGGTGAGTGTGCGTGTCTGTGTGAGGTGAGTTTGTGGGTTTCTGTGTAAGGTGAATCTGTGTATCTCTGTGTGAGGTGAGTCTGTGTGTGTCTGTGTGAGGTGAGTCTGTGGTTCTCTATGTGGTGAGTCTGTGGGTCTCTGTGTAAGGTGAGTCTGTGGGTCTCTGTGTGGTGAGTCTGTGTGAGGTGAGTCTGTGGGTGTCTGTGTGAGGTGAGTGTGTGTGTCTGTGTGAGGTGAGTGTGTGTGTCTGTGTGAGGTGAATTTGTGGATCTCTGTGTGTGGTGAGTCTGTTGGTCTCTGTGTGTGTCTTGTGTGAGGTGAGTCTGTGGGTGTCTGTGAGGTGAGTCTGTGGGTCTCTGTGAGGTGAGTCTGTGGGTCTCTTTGTGAAGTGAGTTTGTGGGTATCTGTGAGGTGAGTCTGTGCATCTCTGTGTGAGGTGAGTGTGGGTGTTTTGTGTGAGGTGAGTCTGTCGTTCTCTATGTGGTGAGTCTGTGTGTGATGAGTCTGTGCGTCTCTGTGTGTGGTGAGTCTGTGGGTCTCTGTGTGATTTGAGTGTGGGTGTCTGTGTGTGGTGAGTCTGTGGGTCTCTGTGTGAGGTGAGTCTGTGGTACTCTGTGTGAGGTGAGTCTGTGGGTCTCTGTGTGGTGAGTCTGTGGGTCCCTATGTGGTGAGTCTGTGGGTCTGTGTGTGTGTGTGTGAGGTGAGTCTGTTGGTCTCTGTGTGAGGTGAGTGTGGGTGTCTGTGTGAGGTGAGTCTGTGGTTTCGCTATGTGGTGAGTCTGTGGGTCTCTGTGTGGTGAGTTTGTGGGTCTCTGTGTGGTGAGTCTGTGTGTGTCTGTGTGTGGTGAGTCTGTGGGTCTCTGTGTGAGGTGAGTCTGTGGGTCTCTGTGTGATGAGTCTGGGTCTCTGTGTGAGGTGGGTCTCTGTATTTGTCTCTGTGAGGTGAGTCTGTGGGTATCTGTGTGTGTCTGTGTGTGGTGAGTCTGTGGGTCTTTGTGTGTGTCTGTGTGTGGTGAGTCTGTGGGTGTCTGTGTGTTGAGTGTTGGTAAATGTGTGAAGTGTGTTTGTGGGTCTCTGTGTGGTGAGTCTGTGGGTCTCTGTGTGAGGTGAGTCTGTGGATCTCTGTGTGTGTCTTTGTGTGGTGATTCTGTGTGTCTCTGTGCGAGGTGAGTCACTGGGTGTCTGTGTCAAGTGAGTGTGGGTGTCTGTGTGTGGTGAGTCTGTGGGTGTCTGTGTGTGATGAGTTTGTGGGTCTCTGTGTGTGGTGAGTCTGTGGGTCTCTGTGTGGTGAGTTTGTGGGTCTCTGTGTGGTGAGTCTGTGTGTGTCTGTGTGTGGTGAGTCTGTGGGTCTCTGTGTGAGGTGAGTCTGTGGGTCTCTGTGTGGTGAGTTTGTGGGTCTCTGTGTTTGTCTGTGTGAGGTGAGTCTGTGGGTATCTGTGTTTGTCTGTGTGTGGTGAGTCTGTGGGTCTTTGTGTGTGTCTGTGTGTGGTGAGTCTGTGGGTGTCTGTGAGTTGAGTGTTCGTAAATGTGTGAAGTGTGTTTGTGGGTCTCTGTGTGGTGAGTCTGTGGGTCTCTGTGTGAGGTGAGTCTGTGGGTCTCAGTGTGATGAGTCTGGGTCTCTGTGTGAGGTGGGTCTCTGTATTTGTCTCTGTGAGGTGGGTCTGTTGGTCTCTGTGTGTGTCTGTGTGTGGTGGAGTCTGTGCGTCTCTGTGTGAGGTGAGTCTGTGGGTGTCTGTGTGAGTTGAGTTTGGGTAAATGTCTGAGGTGTGTTTGTGGGTCTCAGTGTGATGAGTCTGGGTCTCTGTGTGAGGTGAGTCTTTGTGTTTGTCTGTGTGAGGTGAGTCTGTGGGTCGCTGTGTTTCTGTGTGTGTTGAGTCTGCGCGTCTCTGTGTGTGGTGAGTCTGTGGGTGTCTGTGTGATTTGAGTGTGGGTGTCTGTGTGTGGTGAGTCTGTGGGTCTGTGTTTGTCTGTTAGTTGAGTATGTGGTTCTCTGTGTGATGAGTCTGTGGATGTCTGTGTGAGTTGAGTTTGGGTAAATCTGTGAGGCAAATTTGTGGGTCTCTGTGTGGTAAGTCTGTGGGTCTCTGTGTGAGGTGAGTCTGTGGGTCTCTGTGTGATGAGTATGTGGGTTTCTGTGTGATGAGTGTGTGGGTCTCTGTGTGTGTCTGTGTATGATGAGTCTGTGGATGTCTGTGTGAGGTGAGTCTGCGGTTCTCTGTGTGTTGTGGGTCTGTGGGTCTCTGTGTTTGTCTGTGTGAGGTGAGTCTGTGGGTCTCTGTGTGGTGAGTCTGTGGGTCTCTGTGTGAGGTTAGTCAGTGGGTCTCTGTTTGAGTTGAGTTTGTGGGTCTCTGTGTGTGTCTGTGTGAGGTGAGTTTGTGGGTCTCTTTGTGTGTCTGTGTGAGGTGAGTCTGTGGGTCTCTGTGTGAGGTGAGTCTGTGGGTCTCTGTGTTTGTCTGTGTGTGGTGAGTCTGTGGTTCTCTGTTTGTGGTGAGTCTCTGGGTGTCTGTGTGAGGTAAGTGTGGGTGTCTGTGTGTGGTGAGTCTGTGGGTCTCTGTGTGAGGTGAGTCTGTGGGTCTCTGTGTGGTGAGTTTGTGGGTCTCTGTGTTTGTCTGTGTGAGGTGAGTCTGTGGGTATCTGTGTGTGTCTGTGTGTGGTGAGTCTGTGGGTCTTTGTGTGTGTCTGTGTGTGGTGAGTCTGTGGGTGTCTGTGTGTTGAGTGTTGGTAAATGTGTGAAGTGTGTTTGTGGGTCTCTGTGTGGTGAGTCTGTGGGTCTCTGTGTGAGGTGAGTCTGTGGATCTCTGTGTGTGTCTTTGTGTGGTGATTCTGTGTGTCTCTGTGCGAGGTGAGTCACTGGGTGTCTGTGTCAAGTGAGTGTGGGTGTCTGTGTGTGGTGAGTCTGTGGGTGTCTGTGTGTGATGAGTTTGTGGGTCTCTGTGTGTGGTGAGTCTGTGGGTCTCTGTGTGGTGAGTTTGTGGGTCTCTGTGTGGTGAGTCTGTGTGTGTCTGTGTGTGGTGAGTCTGTGGGTCTCTGTGTGAGGTGAGTCTGTGGGTCTCTGTGTGGTGAGTTTGTGGGTCTCTGTGTTTGTCTGTGTGAGGTGAGTCTGTGGGTATCTGTGTTTGTCTGTGTGTGGTGAGTCTGTGGGTCTTTGTGTGTGTCTGTGTGTGGTGAGTCTGTGGGTGTCTGTGAGTTGAGTGTTCGTAAATGTGTGAAGTGTGTTTGTGGGTCTCTGTGTGGTGAGTCTGTGGGTCTCTGTGTGAGGTGAGTCTGTGGGTCTCAGTGTGATGAGTCTGGGTCTCTGTGTGAGGTGGGTCTCTGTATTTGTCTCTGTGAGGTGGGTCTGTTGGTCTCTGTGTGTGTCTGTGTGTGGTGATTCTGTGCGTCTCTGTGTGAGGTGAGTCTGTGGGTGTCTGTGTGAGTTGAGTTTGGGTAAATGTCTGAGGTGTGTTTGTGGGTCTCAGTGTGATGAGTCTGGGTCTCTGTGTGAGGTGAGTCTTTGTGTGTGTCTGTGTGTGGTGAGTCTGTGGGTCTCTGTGTTTGTCTGTGTGAGGTGAGTCTGTGGGTCGCTGTGTTTCTGTGTGTGTTGAGTCTGCGCGTCTCTGTGTGTGGTGAGTCTGTGGGTGTCTGTGTGATTTGAGTGTGGGTGTCTGTGTGTGGTGAGTCTGTGGGTCTGTGTTTGTCTGTGAGTTGAGTATGTGGTTCTCTGTGTGATGAGTCTGTGGATGTCTGTGTGAGTTGAGTTTGGGTAAATCTGTGAGGCAAATTTGTGGGTCTCTGTGTGGTAAGTCTGTGGGTCTCTGTGTGAGGTGAGTCTGTGGGTCTCTGTGTGATGAGTATGTGGGTTTCTGTGTGATGAGTGTGTGGGTCTCTGTGTGTGTCTGTGTATGATGAGTCTGTGGATGTCTGTGTGAGGTGAGTCTGCGGTTCTCTGTGTGAGGTGGGTCTGTGGGTCTTTGTGTTTGTCTGTGTGAGGTGAGTCTGTGGGTCTCTGTGTGGTGAGTCTGTGGGTCTCTGTGTGAGGTTAGTCAGTGGGTCTCTGTTTGAGTTGAGTTTGTGGGTCTCTGTGTGTGTCTGTGTGAGGTGAGTTTGTGGGTCTCTTTGTGTGTCTGTGTGAGGTGAGTCTGTGGGTCTCTGTGTGAGGTGAGTCTGTGGGTCTCTGTGTTTGTCTGTGTGTGGTGAGTCTGTGGGTCTCTGTTTGTGGTGAGTCTCTGGGTGTCTGTGTGAGGTAAGTGTGGGTGTCTGTGTGTTGTGAGTCTGTGGGTCTCAGTGTGATGAGTCTGGGTCTCTGTGTGAGGTGGCTCTCTGTATTTGTCTCTGTGAGGTAGGTCTGTTGGTCTCTGTGTGTGTCTGTGTGTGGTGAGTCTGTGCGTCTCTGTGTGAGGTGAGTCTGTGGGTGTCTGTGTGAGTTGAGTTTGGGTAAATGTCTGAGGTGTGTTTGTGGGTCTCAGTGTGATGAGTCTGGGTCTCTGTGTGAGGTGAGTCTTTGTGTGTGTCTGTGTGTGGTGAGTCTGTGGGTCTCTGTGTTTGTCTGTGTGAGGTGAGTCTGTGGGTCGCTGTGTTTCTGTGTGTGTTGAGTCTGCGCGTCGCTGTGTGTGGTGAGTCTGTGGGTGTCTGTGTGATTTGAGTGTGGGTGTCTGTGTGGTGAGTCTGTGGGTCTCTGTGTTTGTCTGTGAGTTGAGTATGTGGTTCTCTGTGTGATGAGTCTGTGGATGTCTGTGTGAGTTGAGTTTGGGTGAATCTGTGAGGCAAATTTGTGGGTCTCTGTGTGGTGAGTCTGTGGGTCTCTGTGTGGTGAGTTTGTGGGTCTCTGTGTGGTGAGTCTGTGTGTGTCTGTGTGTGGTGAGTCTGTGGGTCTCTGTGTGGTGAGTCTGTGTGTGTCTGTGTGTGGTGAGTCTGTGGGTCTCTGTGTGAGGTGAGTCTGTGGGTCTCTGTGTGGTGAGTTTGTGGGTCTCTGTGTTTGTCTGTGTGAGGTGAGTCTGTGGGTATCTGTGTTTGTCTGTGTGTGGTGAGTCTGTGGGTCTTTGTGTGTGTCTGTGTGTGGTGAGTCTGTGGGTGTCTGTGAGTTGAGTGTTCGTAAATGTGTGAAGTGTGTTTGTGGGTCTCTGTGTGGTGAGTCTGTGGGTCTCTGTGTGAGGTGAGTCTGTGGGTCTCAGTGTGATGAGTCTGGGTCTCTGTGTGAGGTGGGTCTCTGTATTTGTCTCTGTGAGGTGGGTCTGTTGGTCTCTGTGTGTGTCTGTGTGTGGTGGAGTCTGTGCGTCTCTGTGTGAGGTGAGTCTGTGGGTGTCTGTGTGAGTTGAGTTTGGGTAAATGTCTGAGGTGTGTTTGTGGGTCTCAGTGTGATGAGTCTGGGTCTCTGTGTGAGGTGAGTCTTTGTGTTTGTCTGTGTGAGGTGAGTCTGTGGGTCGCTGTGTTTCTGTGTGTGTTGAGTCTGCGCGTCTCTGTGTGTGGTGAGTCTGTGGGTGTCTGTGTGATTTGAGTGTGGGTGTCTGTGTGTGGTGAGTCTGTGGGTCTGTGTTTGTCTGTTAGTTGAGTATGTGGTTCTCTGTGTGATGAGTCTGTGGATGTCTGTGTGAGTTGAGTTTGGGTAAATCTGTGAGGCAAATTTGTGGGTCTCTGTGTGGTAAGTCTGTGGGTCTCTGTGTGAGGTGAGTCTGTGGGTCTCTGTGTGATGAGTATGTGGGTTTCTGTGTGATGAGTGTGTGGGTCTCTGTGTGTGTCTGTGTATGATGAGTCTGTGGATGTCTGTGTGAGGTGAGTCTGCGGTTCTCTGTGTGTTGTGGGTCTGTGGGTCTCTGTGTTTGTCTGTGTGAGGTGAGTCTGTGGGTCTCTGTGTGGTGAGTCTGTGGGTCTCTGTGTGAGGTTAGTCAGTGGGTCTCTGTTTGAGTTGAGTTTGTGGGTCTCTGTGTGTGTCTGTGTGAGGTGAGTTTGTGGGTCTCTTTGTGTGTCTGTGTGAGGTGAGTCTGTGGGTCTCTGTGTGAGGTGAGTCTGTGGGTCTCTGTGTTTGTCTGTGTGTGGTGAGTCTGTGGTTCTCTGTTTGTGGTGAGTCTCTGGGTGTCTGTGTGAGGTAAGTGTGGGTGTCTGTGTGTGGTGAGTCTGTGGGTCTCTGTGTGAGGTGAGTCTGTGGGTCTCTGTGTGGTGAGTTTGTGGGTCTCTGTGTTTGTCTGTGTGAGGTGAGTCTGTGGGTATCTGTGTGTGTCTGTGTGTGGTGAGTCTGTGGGTCTTTGTGTGTGTCTGTGTGTGGTGAGTCTGTGGGTGTCTGTGTGTTGAGTGTTGGTAAATGTGTGAAGTGTGTTTGTGGGTCTCTGTGTGGTGAGTCTGTGGGTCTCTGTGTGAGGTGAGTCTGTGGATCTCTGTGTGTGTCTTTGTGTGGTGATTCTGTGTGTCTCTGTGCGAGGTGAGTCACTGGGTGTCTGTGTCAAGTGAGTGTGGGTGTCTGTGTGTGGTGAGTCTGTGGGTGTCTGTGTGTGATGAGTTTGTGGGTCTCTGTGTGTGGTGAGTCTGTGGGTCTCTGTGTGGTGAGTTTGTGGGTCTCTGTGTGGTGAGTCTGTGTGTGTCTGTGTGTGGTGAGTCTGTGGGTCTCTGTGTGAGGTGAGTCTGTGGGTCTCTGTGTGGTGAGTTTGTGGGTCTCTGTGTTTGTCTGTGTGAGGTGAGTCTGTGGGTATCTGTGTTTGTCTGTGTGTGGTGAGTCTGTGGGTCTTTGTGTGTGTCTGTGTGTGGTGAGTCTGTGGGTGTCTGTGAGTTGAGTGTTCGTAAATGTGTGAAGTGTGTTTGTGGGTCTCTGTGTGGTGAGTCTGTGGGTCTCTGTGTGAGGTGAGTCTGTGGGTCTCAGTGTGATGAGTCTGGGTCTCTGTGTGAGGTGGGTCTCTGTATTTGTCTCTGTGAGGTGGGTCTGTTGGTCTCTGTGTGTGTCTGTGTGTGGTGATTCTGTGCGTCTCTGTGTGAGGTGAGTCTGTGGGTGTCTGTGTGAGTTGAGTTTGGGTAAATGTCTGAGGTGTGTTTGTGGGTCTCAGTGTGATGAGTCTGGGTCTCTGTGTGAGGTGAGTCTTTGTGTGTGTCTGTGTGTGGTGAGTCTGTGGGTCTCTGTGTTTGTCTGTGTGAGGTGAGTCTGTGGGTCGCTGTGTTTCTGTGTGTGTTGAGTCTGCGCGTCTCTGTGTGTGGTGAGTCTGTGGGTGTCTGTGTGATTTGAGTGTGGGTGTCTGTGTGTGGTGAGTCTGTGGGTCTGTGTTTGTCTGTGAGTTGAGTATGTGGTTCTCTGTGTGATGAGTCTGTGGATGTCTGTGTGAGTTGAGTTTGGGTAAATCTGTGAGGCAAATTTGTGGGTCTCTGTGTGGTAAGTCTGTGGGTCTCTGTGTGAGGTGAGTCTGTGGGTCTCTGTGTGATGAGTATGTGGGTTTCTGTGTGATGAGTGTGTGGGTCTCTGTGTGTGTCTGTGTATGATGAGTCTGTGGATGTCTGTGTGAGGTGAGTCTGCGGTTCTCTGTGTGAGGTGGGTCTGTGGGTCTTTGTGTTTGTCTGTGTGAGGTGAGTCTGTGGGTCTCTGTGTGGTGAGTCTGTGGGTCTCTGTGTGAGGTTAGTCAGTGGGTCTCTGTTTGAGTTGAGTTTGTGGGTCTCTGTGTGTGTCTGTGTGAGGTGAGTTTGTGGGTCTCTTTGTGTGTCTGTGTGAGGTGAGTCTGTGGGTCTCTGTGTGAGGTGAGTCTGTGGGTCTCTGTGTTTGTCTGTGTGTGGTGAGTCTGTGGGTCTCTGTTTGTGGTGAGTCTCTGGGTGTCTGTGTGAGGTAAGTGTGGGTGTCTGTGTGTTGTGAGTCTGTGGGTCTCAGTGTGATGAGTCTGGGTCTCTGTGTGAGGTGGCTCTCTGTATTTGTCTCTGTGAGGTAGGTCTGTTGGTCTCTGTGTGTGTCTGTGTGTGGTGAGTCTGTGCGTCTCTGTGTGAGGTGAGTCTGTGGGTGTCTGTGTGAGTTGAGTTTGGGTAAATGTCTGAGGTGTGTTTGTGGGTCTCAGTGTGATGAGTCTGGGTCTCTGTGTGAGGTGAGTCTTTGTGTGTGTCTGTGTGTGGTGAGTCTGTGGGTCTCTGTGTTTGTCTGTGTGAGGTGAGTCTGTGGGTCGCTGTGTTTCTGTGTGTGTTGAGTCTGCGCGTCGCTGTGTGTGGTGAGTCTGTGGGTGTCTGTGTGATTTGAGTGTGGGTGTCTGTGTGGTGAGTCTGTGGGTCTCTGTGTTTGTCTGTGAGTTGAGTATGTGGTTCTCTGTGTGATGAGTCTGTGGATGTCTGTGTGAGTTGAGTTTGGGTGAATCTGTGAGGCAAATTTGTGGGTCTCTGTGTGGTGAGTCTGTGGGTCTCTGTGTGAGGTGAGTCTGTGGGTCTCTGTGTGATGAGTATGTGGGTCTCTGTGTGATGAGTGTGTGGGTCTCTGTGTGTGTCTGTGTATGATGAGTCTGTGGATGTCTGTGTGAGGTGAGTCTGCGGTTCTCTGTGTGAGGTGGGTCTGTGGGTCTCTGTGTTTGTCTGTGTGAGGTGATTTTGTGGGTCTCTTTGTGTGTCTGTGTGAGGTGAGTCTGTGGGTCTCTGTGTGAGGTGAGTCTGTGGGTCTCTGTGTTTGTCTGTGTGTGGTGAGTCTGTGGGTCTCTGTTTGTGGTGAGTCTCTGGGTGTCTGTGTGAGGTAAGTGTGGGTGTCTGTGTGTGGTGAGTCTGTGGGTCTCTGTGTGAGGTGAGTCTGTGGGTCTCTGTGTGTGTCTGTGTGAGGTGAGTCTGTGGGTCTCTGTGGTTGTCTGCGTGTGGTGAGTCTGGGTATCTTTGTGTGGTGAGTCTGTGGGTGTTTGTGTGTTCTGAGTCTGTGGGTGTCCGTGTGTGGTGAATCTGTGTGTCTCTCTGTGAGGTGAATCTGTGGGTCTCTGTGTGAGGTGAGTCTGTGGATCTCTGTGTGTGTCTTTGTGTGGTGATTCTGTGTGTCTCTGTGCGAGGTGAGTCACTGGGTGTCTGTGTCAAGTGAGTGTGGGTGTCTGTGTGTGGTGAGTCTGTGGGTGTTTGTGTGAGTTGAGTTTGGGTAAATGTGTGAGGTGTGTTTGTGGGTCTCCGTGTGGTGAGTCTGTGAGTCTCTGTCTAAGGTGAGTCTGTGGGTCTCTGTGTGAGGTGAGTCCGTGGGTCTCTGTGTGGTGAGTTTGTGTGTATGTGTGTGGCGAGTGTGTGGGTCTCTGTGTGATGAGTCTGTGGGTGTGTGTGTGAGGTGATTGTGGATCTCTGTGTGAGGTGAGTTTGTGGGTCTCTTTGGCTTCAGCAGAAGTTGTTTGAAAGGCGACGATGATGAAGCTGAAGCAGCTGAAGTTTGAGAAGCTGCCGTCTCCTTCATGTCTCGTACTCTGAGGAAGCACGTGGTGATTGCGACGTCACCGGTGATATCACAGTGCGAGGGACGTGACCACGCCCCCTTCAGCCACGCCCCCTTCAGCCACGCCCCTCCAAGTGACGTGACAGTGCGAGTCCACACCCCCGGAAGCCGCCTCCCGCCCCTCCTTTTTGGGCGTCCCCTCCACCTCCACCCCCAGCTTCGACTTGCGCTTCCGGTCGGGGCGAATGGCGGCGATGGCGGGAAAATTCTGAACCCTGTCTGGGGCTCCTCGAGGTCGACTCAGCCTGAAGATGCCGATACGAGGTTCTGTGTGAGGTGAGTTTGTGTGTGTCTGTGTGAGATGAGTCTGTGTGTGTCTGTGTGAGGTGAGTCTGTGCGTGTCTGTGAGGTGAGTCTGTGGGTTTCTGTGTGAGTTGAGTCTGTGGGTCTCTGTGTGAGGTGAGTCTGTGGGTGTCTGTGTGAGGTGAGTTTGTGGGTGTCTGTGTGAGGGGAGTCTGTGCGTCTCTGTGTGAGGTGAGTGTGGGTGTCTGTGTGAGGTGAGTCTGTGGTTCTCTATGTGGTGAGTCTGTGGGTCTCTGTGTGAGGTGAGTCTGTGGGTTTCTGTGTCGTAAGTCTGTGTGAGGTGAGTCTGTGGGTGTCTGTGTGAGGTGTGTGTTGGTGTCAGTGTAAGGTGAGTTTGTGGGTATCTGTGAGGTGAGTTTGTGGGTCTCTGTGAGGTGAGTCTGTCGGTTTCTGTGTGATGTGAGTTTGTGGGTTTCTGTGTAAGGTGATTCTGTGGGTCTCTGTGTGAGGTGAGTCTGTGGGTGTCTGTGCGAGGTGAGTTTGTGGGTGTCTGTGTGAGGGGAGTCTGTGGGTCTCTGTGTGGTGAGTTTGTGTGTCTGTGTGAGGTGAGTTTGTGGGTTTCTGTGTAAGGTGAATCTGTGTATCTCTGTGTGAGGTGAGTCTGTGTGTGTCTGTGTTAGGTGAGTCTGTGGTTCTCTATGTGGTGAGTCTGTGGGTCTCTGTGTAAGGTGAGTCTGTGGGTCTCTGTGTGGTGAGTCTGTGTGAGGTGAGTCTGTGGGTGTCTGTGTGAGGTGAGTGTGTGTGTCTGTGTGAGGTGAGTGTGTGTGTCTGTGTGAGGTGAATTTGTGGGTCTCTGTGTGTGGTGAGTCTGTTGGTCTCTGTGTGTGTCTGTGTGAGGTGAGTCTGTGGGTGTCTGTGAGGTGAGTCTGTGGGTCTCTGTGAGGTGAGTCTGTGGGTCTCTTTGTGAGGTGAGTTTGTGGGTATCTGTGAGGTGAGTCTGTGCGTCTCTGTGTGAGGTGAGTGTGGGTGTTTTGTGTGAGGTGAGTCTGTGGGTCTCTTTGGCTCCAGCAGAAGTTGTTTGAAAGGCGACAATGATGAAACTGAAGCAGCTGAAGTTTGAGAAGCTGCCGTCTCCTTCACGTCTCGTACTCTGAGGAAGCACGTGGTGATTGCGACGTCACCGGTGATGTCACAGTGCGAGGGACGTGACCACGCCCCCTTCAGCCACGCCCCTCCGAGTGACGTGACAGTGCGAGACCACACCCCCGGAAGCCGCCTCCCGCCCCTCCTTTTTGGGCGTCCCCCCCACCTCCACCCCCAGCTTCGACTTCCGCTTCCGGTCGGGGCGAATGGCGGCGATGGCGGGAAAATTCTGAACCCTGTCTGGGGCTCCTCGAGGTCGACTCAGCCTGAAGATGCCGATACGGGGCTCTGTGTGAGGTGAGTTTGTGGGTGTCTGTGTGAGGTGATTCTGTGGGTCTCTGTTTGTGTCTGTGTGAGATGAGTCTGTGTGTGTCTGTGTGAGGTGAGTCTGTGGGTCTCTGTGTGTGTCTGTGTGAAGTGAGTCTGTGGGTGTCTGTGTGTGGTAAGTCTGGGTCTCTGTGTGTGTCTGTGTGAGGTGAGTTTGTGGGTATCTGTGAGGTGAGTCTGTCGGTTTCTGGGTGAGGTGAGTTTGTGGGTTTCTGTGTAAGGTGAGTCTGTGGGTGTCTGTGTGAGGTGAGTCTGTGGGTTTCTGTGTGGTAAGTCTGTGTGAGGTGAGTCTGTGGGTGTCTGTGTGAGGTGAGTTTGTGGGTGTCTGTGTGAGGGGAGTCTGTGGGTCTCTGTGTGGTGAGTTTGTGTGTCTGTGTGAGGTGAGTTTGTGGGTATCTGTGAGGTGAGTCTGTGCGTCTCTGTGTGAGGTGAGTGTGCGTGTCTGTGTGAGGTGAGTTTGTGGGTTTCTGTGTAAGGTGAATCTGTGTATCTCTGTGTGAGGTGAGTCTGTGTGTGTCTGTGTGAGGTGAGTCTGTGGTTCTCTATGTGGTGAGTCTGTGGGTCTCTGTGTAAGGTGAGTCTGTGGGTCTCTGTGTGGTGAGTCTGTGTGAGGTGAGTCTGTGGGTGTCTGTGTGAGGTGAGTGTGTGTGTCTGTGTGAGGTGAGTGTGTGTGTCTGTGTGAGGTGAATTTGTGGATCTCTGTGTGTGGTGAGTCTGTTGGTCTCTGTGTGTGTCTTGTGTGAGGTGAGTCTGTGGGTGTCTGTGAGGTGAGTCTGTGGGTCTCTGTGAGGTGAGTCTGTGGGTCTCTTTGTGAAGTGAGTTTGTGGGTATCTGTGAGGTGAGTCTGTGCATCTCTGTGTGAGGTGAGTGTGGGTGTTTTGTGTGAGGTGAGTCTGTCGTTCTCTATGTGGTGAGTCTGTGTGTGATGAGTCTGTGCGTCTCTGTGTGTGGTGAGTCTGTGGGTCTCTGTGTGATTTGAGTGTGGGTGTCTGTGTGTGGTGAGTCTGTGGGTCCCTATGTGGTGAGTCTGTGGGTCTGTGTGTGTGTGTGTGAGGTGAGTCTGTTGGTCTCTGTGTGAGGTGAGTGTGGGTGTCTGTGTGAGGTGAGTCTGTGGTTTCGCTATGTGGTGAGTCTGTGGGTCTCTGTGTGGTGAGTTTGTGGGTCTCTGTGTGGTGAGTCTGTGTGTGTCTGTGTGTGGTGAGTCTGTGGGTCTCTGTGTGAGGTGAGTCTGTGGGTCTCTGTGTGGTGAGTTTGTGGGTCTCTGTGTTTGTCTGTGTGAGGTGAGTCTGTGGGTATCTGTGTGTGTCTGTGTGTGGTGAGTCTGTGGGTCTTTGTGTGTGTCTGTGTGTGGTGAGTCTGTGGGTGTCTGTGTGTTGAGTGTTGGTAAATGTGTGAAGTGTGTTTGTGGGTCTCTGTGTGGTGAGTCTGTGGGTCTCTGTGTGAGGTGAGTCTGTGGATCTCTGTGTGTGTCTTTGTGTGGTGATTCTGTGTGTCTCTGTGCGAGGTGAGTCACTGGGTGTCTGTGTCAAGTGAGTGTGGGTGTCTGTGTGTGGTGAGTCTGTGGGTGTCTGTGTGTGATGAGTTTGTGGGTCTCTGTGTGTGGTGAGTCTGTGGGTCTCTGTGTGGTGAGTTTGTGGGTCTCTGTGTGGTGAGTCTGTGTGTGTCTGTGTGTGGTGAGTCTGTGGGTCTCTGTGTGAGGTGAGTCTGTGGGTCTCTGTGTGGTGAGTTTGTGGGTCTCTGTGTTTGTCTGTGTGAGGTGAGTCTGTGGGTATCTGTGTTTGTCTGTGTGTGGTGAGTCTGTGGGTCTTTGTGTGTGTCTGTGTGTGGTGAGTCTGTGGGTGTCTGTGAGTTGAGTGTTCGTAAATGTGTGAAGTGTGTTTGTGGGTCTCTGTGTGGTGAGTCTGTGGGTCTCTGTGTGAGGTGAGTCTGTGGGTCTCAGTGTGATGAGTCTGGGTCTCTGTGTGAGGTGGGTCTCTGTATTTGTCTCTGTGAGGTGGGTCTGTTGGTCTCTGTGTGTGTCTGTGTGTGGTGATTCTGTGCGTCTCTGTGTGAGGTGAGTCTGTGGGTGTCTGTGTGAGTTGAGTTTGGGTAAATGTCTGAGGTGTGTTTGTGGGTCTCAGTGTGATGAGTCTGGGTCTCTGTGTGAGGTGAGTCTTTGTGTGTGTCTGTGTGTGGTGAGTCTGTGGGTCTCTGTGTTTGTCTGTGTGAGGTGAGTCTGTGGGTCGCTGTGTTTCTGTGTGTGTTGAGTGTGCGCGTCTCTGTGTGTGGTGAGTCTGTGGGTGTCTGTGTGATTTGAGTGTGGGTGTCTGTGTGTGGTGAGTCTGTGGGTCTGTGTTTGTCTGTGAGTTGAGTATGTGGTTCTCTGTGTGATGAGTCTGTGGATGTCTGTGTGAGTTGAGTTTGGGTAAATCTGTGAGGCAAATTTGTGGGTCTCTGTGTGGTAAGTCTGTGGGTCTCTGTGTGAGGTGAGTCTGTGGGTCTCTGTGTGATGAGTATGTGGGTTTCTGTGTGATGAGTGTGTGGGTCTCTGTGTGTGTCTGTGTATGATGAGTCTGTGGATGTCTGTGTGAGGTGAGTCTGCGGTTCTCTGTGTGAGGTGGGTCTGTGGGTCTTTGTGTTTGTCTGTGTGAGGTGAGTCTGTGGGTCTCTGTGTGGTGAGTCTGTGGGTCTCTGTGTGAGGTTAGTCAGTGGGTCTCTGTTTGAGTTGAGTTTGTGGGTCTCTGTGTGTGTCTGTGTGAGGTGAGTTTGTGGGTCTCTTTGTGTGTCTGTGTGAGGTGAGTCTGTGGGTCTCTGTGTGAGGTGAGTATGTGGGTCTCTGTGTTTGTCTGTGTGTGGTGAGTCTGTGGGTCTCTGTTTGTGGTGAGTCTCTGGGTGTCTGTGTGAGGTAAGTGTGGGTGTCTGTGTGTTGTGAGTCTGTGGGTCTCAGTGTGATGAGTCTGGGTCTCTGTGTGAGGTGGCTCTCTGTATTTGTCTCTGTGAGGTAGGTCTGTTGGTCTCTGTGTGTGTTTGTGTGTGGTGAGTCTGTGCGTCTCTGTGTGAGGTGAGTCTGTGGGTGTCTGTGTGAGTTGAGTTTGGGTAAATGTCTGAGGTGTGTTTGTGGGTCTCAGTGTGATGAGTCTGGGTCTCTGTGTGAGGTGAGTCTTTGTGTGTGTCTGTGTGTGGTGAGTCTGTGGGTCTCTGTGTTTGTCTGTGTGAGGTGAGTCTGTGGGTCGCTGTGTTTCTGTGTGTGTTGAGTCTGCGCGTCGCTGTGTGTGGTGAGTCTGTGGGTGTCTGTGTGATTTGAGTGTGGGTGTCTGTGTGGTGAGTCTGTGGGTCTCTGTGTTTGTCTGTGAGTTGAGTATGTGGTTCTCTGTGTGATGAGTCTGTGGATGTCTGTGTGAGTTGAGTTTGGGTGAATCTGTGAGGCAAATTTGTGGGTCTCTGTGTGGTGAGTCTGTGGGTCTCTGTGTGAGGTGAGTCTGTGGGTCTCTGTGTGATGAGTATGTGGGTCTCTGTGTGATGAGTGTGTGGGTCTCTGTGTGTGTCTGTGTATGATGAGTCTGTGGATGTCTGTGTGAGGTGAGTCTGCGGTTCTCTGTGTGAGGTGGGTCTGTGGGTCTCTGTGTTTGTCTGTGTGAGGTGATTTTGTGGGTCTCTTTGTGTGTCTGTGTGAGGTGAGTCTGTGGGTCTCTGTGTGAGGTGAGTCTGTGGGTCTCTGTGTTTGTCTGTGTGTGGTGAGTCTGTGGGTCTCTGTTTGTGGTGAGTCTCTGGGTGTCTGTGTGAGGTAAGTGTGGGTGTCTGTGTGTGGTGAGTCTGTGGGTCTCTGTGTGAGGTGAGTCTGTGGGTCTCTGTGTGTGTCTGTGTGAGGTGAGTCTGTGGGTCTCTGTGGTTGTCTGCGTGTGGTGAGTCTGGGTATCTTTGTGTGGTGAGTCTGTGGGTGTTTGTGTGTTCTGAGTCTGTGGGTGTCCGTGTGTGGTGAATCTGTGTGTCTCTCTGTGAGTTGAATCTGTGGGTCTCTGTGTGAGGTGAGTCTGTGGATCTCTGTGTGTGTCTTTGTGTGGTGATTCTGTGTGTCTCTGTGCGAGGTGAGTCACTGGGTGTCTGTGTCAAGTGAGTGTGGGTGTCTGTGTGTGGTGAGTCTGTGGGTGTTTGTGTGAGTTGAGTTTGGGTAAATGTGTGAGGTGTGTTTGTGGGTCTCCGTGTGGTGAGTCTGTGAGTCTCTGTCTAAGGTGAGTCTGTGGGTCTCTGTGTGAGGTGAGTCCGTGGGTCTCTGTGTGAGGTGAGTCTGTGGGTCTCTGTGTGAGGTGTGTATGTGGTTCTCTGTTTGAGGTTGGTCTGTTGGTCTCTGTGTGTGCTGAGTCTGTGGGTCTCTGTGTGATGAGTATGTGGGTCTCTGTGTGATGAGTGTGTGGGTCTCTGTGTGTGTCTGTGTATGATGAGTCTGTGGATGTCTGTGTGAGGTGAGTCTGCGGTTCTCTGTGTGAGGTGGGTCTGTGGGTCTCTGTGTTTGTCTGTGTGCGGTGAGTCTGTGGGTCTCTGTGTGGCGAGTCTGTGGGTCTCTGTGTGATGAGTATGTGGGTCTCTGTGTGATGAGTGTGTGGGTCTCTGTGTGTGTCTGTGTATGATGAGTCTGTGGATGTCTGTGTGAGGTGAGTCTGCGGTTCTCTGTGTGAGGTGGGTCTGTGGGTCTCTGTGTTTGTCTGTGTGAGGTGAGTCTGTGGGTCTCTGTGTGGTGAGTCTGTGGGTCTCTGTGTGAGGTTAATCAGTGGGTCTCTGTTTGAGTTGAGTTTGTGGGTCTCTGTGTGTGTCTGTGTGAGGTGAGTTTGTGGGTCTCTTTGTGTGTCTGTGTGAGGTGAGTCTGTGGGTCTCTGTGTGAGGTGAGTCTGTGGGTCTCTGTGTTTGTCTGTGTGTGGTGAGTCTGTGGGTCTCTGTTTGTGGTGAGTCTCTGGGTGTCTGTGTGAGGTAAGTGTGGGTGTCTGTGTGTGGTGAGTCTGTGGGTCTCTGTGTGAGGTGAGTCTGTGGGTCTCTGTGTGTGTCTGTGTGAGGTGAGTCTGTGGGTCTCTGTGTGTGTCTGCGTGTGGTGAGTCTGGGTATCTTTGTGTGGTGAGTCTGTGGGTGTCTGTGTGTTCTGAGTCTGTGGGTGTTTGTGTGTGGTGAGTCTGTGTGTCTCTCTGTGAGGTGAATCTGTGGGTCTCTGTGTGAGGTGAGTCTGTGGATCTCTGTGTGTGTCTTTGTGTGGTGATTCTGTGTGTCTCTGTGCGAGGTGAGTCACTGGGTGTCTGTGTCAAGTGAGTGTGGGTGTCTGTGTGTGGTGAGTCTGTGGGTGTCTGTGTGAGTTGAGTTTGGGTAAATGTGTGAGGTGTGTTTGTGGGTCTCCGTGTGGTGAGTCTGTGAGTCTCTGTGTAAGGTGAGTCTGTGGGTCTCTGTGTGAGGTGAGTCTGTGGGTCTCTGTGTGAGGTGAGTCTGTGGGTCTCTGTGTGAGGTGTGTATGTGGTTCTCTGTTTGAGGTGGGTCTGTTGGTCTCTGTGTGTGCTGAGTCTGTGGGTCTCTGTGTGATGAGTCTGTGGGTCTCTGTGTGGCGAGTCTGTGGGTCTGTGTGTGTATGTGTGTGGTGATTCTGTGGGTGTCTGTGTGAAGTGAGTGTGTGTGTATGTGTGTGGTGAGTCTGTGGGTGTCTGTTTGAGTTGAGTTTGGATAAATGTGTGAGGTGTGTTTGTGGGTCTCTGTGTGGCGAGTCTGTGAGTCTCTGTGTAAGGTGAGTCTGTGGGTCTCTGTGTGAGGTGAGTCTGTGGGTCTCTGTGTGAGGTGAGTATGTGGCTCTCTGTGTGAGGTGGGTCTGTTGGTCTCTGTTTGTCTGTGTGAGGTGAGTCGGTGGGTCTCTGTGTGGTGAGTCTGTGCGTCTCTGTGTGAGGTGAGTCTGTGGGTGTCTGTGAGTTGAGTTTGGGTAAATGTGTGAGGTGTGTTTGTGGGTCTCTGTGTGGTGAGTCTGTGTGTGTCTGTGTGTGGTGAGTCTGTGGGTTTCTGTGTGATGAGTCTGTGGGTTTCTGTGTGATGAGTCTGTGGGTCTCTGTGTGATGAGTTTGTGGGTCTCTGTGTGTGTCTGTGTATGATGAGTCTGTGGGTGTCTGTTTGAGGTGAGTGTGGGTCTCTGTGTGACGTGAGTCTGTGGGTCTCTGTGTGAGGTGTGTATGTGGTTCTCTGTGTGAGGTGGGTCTGTTGGCCTCTGTGTTTGTTTGTGTGAGGTGAGTCTGTGGGTCTCTGTGTGTGTCTGTGTGTGGTGAGTCTGTGGGTCTCTGTGTGTGTATGTGTGTGGTGAGTCTGTGGGTCTCTGTGTGTGTATGTGTATGGTGAGTCTGTGGGTGTCTGTGTGAGTTGAGTTTGGGTAAATGTGTGATGTCTGTTTGTGGGTCTCTGTGTGGTGAGTCTGTGGGTCTCTGTGTGAGGTGAGTCTGTGGGTCTCTGTGTGTGTCTGTGTATGATGAGTCTGTGGCTGTCTGTGTGAGGTGAGTCTGTGGGTCTCTGTGTGTGTCTGTGTGTGTCTGTGTGTGGTGAGTCTGTGCGTCTCTGTGTTAGGTGAGTCTGTGGGTGTCTGTGTGAGTTCAGTTTGGGTAAATGTCTGAGGTGTGTTTGTGGGTCTCTGTGTGGTGAGTCTGTGGGTCTCTGTGTGAGGTGAGTCTGTGGGTGTCTGTGAGTTGAGTTTGGGTAAATGTGTGCGGTGTGTTTGTGGGTCTCTGTGTGGTTAGTCTGTGTGTGTCTGTGTGTGGTGAGTCTGTGGGTCTCTGTGTGTGTATGTGTGTGGTGAGTCTGTGGGTGTCTGTGTGAGTTGAGTTTGGGTAAATGTGTGAGGTGTGTTTGTGGGTCTCTGTGTGGTGAGTCTGTGGGTCTCTGTGTGTGGTGAGTCTGTGGGTCTCTGTGTGTGTATGTGTGTGGTGAGTCTGTGGGTGTCTGTGTGAGTTGAGTTTGGGTAAATGTGTGAGGTGTGTTTGTGGGTCTCTGTGTGGTGAGTCTGTGCATCTCTGTGTGAGGTGAGTCTGTGGGTGTCTGTGTGAGTTCAGTTTGGGTAAATGTGTCTGAGGTGTGTTTGTGGGTCTCTGTGTGGTGAGTCTGTGGGTCTCTGTGTGTGTATGTGTGTGGTGAGTCTGTGGGTGTCTGTGTGAGTTGAGTTTGGGTAAATGTGTGAGGTGTGTTTGTGGGTCTCTGTGTGGTGAGTCTGTGGGTCTCTGTGTGTGGTGAGTCTGTGGGTCTCTGTGTGTGTATGTGTGTGGTGAGTCTGTGGGTGTCTGTGTGAGTTGAGTTTGGGTAAATGTGTGAGGTGTGTTTGTGGGTCTCTGTGTGGTGAGTCTGTGCATCTCTGTGTGAGGTGAGTCTGTGGGTGTCTGTGTGAGTTCAGTTTGGGTAAATGTGTCTGAGGTGTGTTTGTGGGTCTCTGTGTGGTGAGTCTGTGGGTCTCTGTGTGAGGTGAGTCTGTGGGTGTCTGTGAGTTGAGTTTGGGTAAATGTGTGAGGTGTGTTTGTGGGTCTCTGTGTGGTGAGTCTGTGTGTGTCTGTGTGTGGTGAGTCTGTGGGTTTCTGTGTGATGAGTCTGTGGGTCTCTGTGTGAGGTGTGTATGTGGTTCTCTGTGTGAGGTGGGTCTGTTGGCCTCTGTGTTTGTTTGTGTGAGGTGAGTCTGTGGGTCTCTGTGTGTGTCTGTGTGTGGTGAGTCTGTGGGTCTCTGTGTGTGTATGTGTGTGGTGAGTCTGTGGGTCTCTGTGTGTGTCTGTGTATGATGAGTCTGTGGCTGTCTGTGTGAGGTGAGTCTGTGGGTCTCTGTGTGTGTCTGTGTGTGTCTGTGTGTGGTGAGTCTGTGCGTCTCTGTGTTAGGTGAGTCTGTGGGTGTCTGTGTGAGTTCAGTTTGGGTAAATGTCTGAGGTGTGTTTGTGGGTCTCTGTGTGGTGAGTCTGTGGGTCTCTGTGTGAGGTGAGTCTGTGGGTGTCTGTGAGTTGAGTTTGGGTAAATGTGTGCGGTGTGTTTGTGGGTCTCTGTGTGGTTAGTCTGTGTGTGTCTGTGTGTGGTGAGTCTGTGGGTCACTGTGTGTGTATGTGTGTGGTGAGTCTGTGGGTGTCTGTGTGAGGTGAGTCTGTGGGTGTCTGTGAGTTGAGTTTGGGTAAATGTGTGAGGTGTGTTTGTGGGTCTCTGTGTGGTGAGTCTGTGTGTGTCTGTGTGTGGTGAGTCTGTGGGTTTCTGTGTGATGAGTCTGTGGGTCTCTGTGATGAGTTTGTGGGTCTCTGTGTGTGTCTGTGTATGATGAGTCTGTGGGTGTCTGTTTGAGGTGAGTGTGGGTCTCTGTGTGACGTGGGTCTGTTGGCCTCTGTGTTTGTTTGTGTGAGGTGAGTCTGTGGGTCTCTGTGTGTGTCTGTGTGTGGTGAGTCTGTGGGTCTCTGTGTGTGTATGTGTGCGGTGAGTCTGTGGGTGTCTGTGTGAGTTGAGTTTGGGTAAATGTGTGAGGTGTGTTTGTGGGTCTCTGTGTGGTGAGTCTGTGGGTCTCTGTGTGAGGTGAGTCTGTGGGTCTCTGTGTGTGTCTGTGTATGATGAGTCTGTGGCTGTCTGTGTGAGGTGAGTCTGTGGGTCTCTGTGTGTGTCTGTGTGTGTCTGTGTGTGGTGAGTCTGTGCATCTCTGTGTGAGATGAGTCTTTGGGTGTCTGTGTGAGTTCAGTTTGGGTAAATGTGAGGTGTGTTTGTGGGTCTCTGTGTGGTGAGTCTGTGGGTCTCTGTGTGAGGTGAGTCTGTTGGCCTCTGTGTTTGTTTGGGTGAGGTGAGTCTGTGGGTCTCTGTGTGTGTATGTGTGTGTTGAGTCTGTGGGTGTCTGTGTGAGGTGAGTGTGGGTGTTTGTGTGTGGTGAGTCTATGGGTGTATGTGTGAGTTGAGTTTGGGTAAATGTGTGAGGTCTGTTTGTGGGTCTCTGTGTGAGGTGAGTTTGTGGGTCTCTGTGTGGTGAGTCTGTGTGTCTGTGTGTGATGAGTTTGTGGGTCTCTGTGTGTGGTGAGTCTGTGGGTCTCTGTGTATGTCTCTCTGTGTCTCTGACTCTCTGTGTGTCTCTATGGGTCTCTGTCTATCTATATGGGTCTCTGCGTGTGGGTCTCACGATCATCATCATCCATAATATTCTCTTAGTCTTTCACGAAGCTATGTGTGTCGGTGTTGTTGTGTGTGTCACAGTAGGGGGCACAGGTAGTGCATCGGCCAGTCAGTCGACCCGTGGCACCTGCTGGGTCTGCCCCATGACCTCCTCCTCATGCACCTAGCCTGGCACAGCAGTCAACCCACGGCACCTGCTGGGTCTGCCTCGTGACCTCCAAGTGCACCTAGCCTGGCACAGCAGTGAACCCATGGCATCTGCTGGGTCTGTTCCGTGACCTCCTCCTCCTGCACCTAGCCTGGCACAGCAATCAACCCACGGCACCTGTTGGGTATGTCCCATGGCTATCGCACACGCACACACACACGCATGGATATCACACACACACGCATGGATATCACACACACACGCGCGCCGGTGGTGTTGGCTACGTTGTTTATTGAGTTTCGCTACAGACACGGACAGAGAGACACCAACGCGATCATAGCGACAGACACAGCAGCAGCAGCCTGCAATCATCTCAGGCACCATCATCAGCATTACCGCCACCATCATTACCACCACCATCATTACCGCCACACGGCAGTAGCAGCAGATGGCTCATGCACAGGGGCAGCTGCCACTGGGGGTGCCCCGAGGCTATAGGACCCACACAGCAGCTGACTCACACACAGGGACAGCTGCCTCTGGGGGTGCCCCCTAGGCTACGGCACCACACAGCAGCAGCAGACTCGCACACAGGGACAGCTGTCACTGGGGGTGCCCCCTAGGCTACGGCACCACACAGCAGCAGCACTCCCACACACGGACAGCTGTCACTGGGGGTACCTTTAGGCTATAGGATCCACACAGCAGCCTCGCACACAGGGACAGCTGCTACTTGGAGTGCCCCTAGGCTATAGGCACCACACAGCAGCAGACTCACACACAGGGACAGCTGTCACTGGGGGTGCCCCCTAGGCTACGGCACCACACAGCAGCAGCAGCAGACTCACACACAGGGACAGCTGTCACTGGGGGTGCCCCCTAGGCTACAGCACCCCACAGCAGCAGCAGACTCACACACAGGGACAGCTGCTGCTGGGGGTGCCCCCTAGGCTATAGGACCCACACAGCAGCAGCAGCAGACTCACAGGGACAGCTGCCACTGGGCGTGCCACAAGACCACACAGCAGCAGCTGACTCACAACACAGGGGCAGCTGCCGCTGGGGGTGCCCCCTATGCTACAGGACCACACAGCAGCAGCAGCAGACTCACACACAGGGACAGCTGCCCCCTCCCCGTGTGGCAGAGGAGGGGAACGCTGTAAAATTAAAGTGCAGTCCTCTCTAGTCACGTACACGCGCACGCACACACACACACCTGAGTTAAATTCCCGCTCGCCAGTATGGGTGGGAATCCAACGCGGGTCAGTGCCAGGTTCGTAGTAGTACCGGCACAGCGCAAACCACTACAGCACTCATGGAGACAGACACATACACAGAGATACACAGACACACACAACAACCGCCATTCGCCACTGGAGTGGAAAATATGGCATCTGTGCAGGACCGCCCTTTCCTGAAACCGCATTGGGGCTCCGCAAGCCTCTCCTGAGCGTGCCTGGCAAGGCGATGTTGAATAATCCTTGCCAGGACCTTTCCCGGCACACTGAGGAGTGAGATGCCCCTGTAGTTGTTACAGTCTGTGCGGTCCCCCTTCTTAAAGAGGGGGACCACCAGGGCATCATTCCAATCCTGCGGAACCCGTCCAGTGGTCCAGACTGTTGTTATGATGTCATATAGGGCAGTCTGTGCACAAACGCCACCCTCCCTCAGCATTTTGCTTGGGAGATCATCTCTGCCGGCTGCCTTTCCTGGTCTCAGACTCCGGATCGCCTTCAGTACTTCCTCAACAGATGGCACCTCAGCCAGCCACTCACAGGGGGGGACTTTGAGGCACCGAATATTTGAGGCACCGCAGCCTCAGCAGGGTCATCCCCACTTTGTGCCACGATGTTTTCCTGGCTGAGGGATTTTCCCTCCCCCAGGACCTCACAGAAATGCTCAGCAAATCTGCAAACCTGTTTCTGGGGGTCAGAGATTGGTTCACCGTTTTTTCCCCTAATGATGGTAATAGGTGTGGCGCTGCAGGTTACTTTTTGGATGGAGTTAAATAGAGATTTGTGATCACGGGCCACTGAGGCAGACTCCATCTCCTCAGCAACCCGCGACCACCACCCATCCTTGCAGCGCCTCACGGCTCTCCGAACCTCCGAGCGAAGGCTACGGTAAGCCTCCTCATTCTCTGACTTTGGATACTGTAGACAATTAGAATGGGCCTGTCGCTTTGTCTCAACTATCCTGAACACCTCCTCTGTCAGCCAGGGTCTCTGGGGAGGTCTGGACCGCACTCAAAGCAGCCATTGCAGCTGCATGAGTCACAGTCCTAAACCTCGCCCATTTACCCTCGACATCTGGAGGAGTGGGGGACGATGCCAAGCCCAGCCGCAAGCGATGACGAAATTCTCGATTGCAACTTTCATCAGATAATTGAGACCAGGCCACTTTAGGTTGGAATGGGGTCCTGGGTGTACACCCACCACCGGAGTGGAAGAATGGCAGGAGCATCTTACAGATGACTAGTCGATGGTCAGAGGGCAGATCAGCTCCACGGTAGGTCCTGGTGTCAAGGACATGGGCTCGCATCTGCTGGTCCGTCACTATGTAGTCCAGCAGATGTTCTTGCTTGGACCCGGCATGCATCCATGATGTTGTGTGGATGCGCCGATGCCGAAACAGCGTGTTTGTAATTACAAGCCCATGGGCTGCACAAAAATCTACCAGCCTCCTACCGAGACACACACAGAGATACACAGACTCACTCCCCACAGAGACACACAGACACGCAGAAACACAGACACATAAAACTCGCTCCCCACAGAGACACAGACACATAGACACACACAAAACTCGCTTCCCACAGACACACACAGACTTGCTCCCCACAGAGAGAGACAGACACACACAGAGACACACAAGATTCGCTCCCCATAGAGACACAGAGACTCGCTCCCCACAGACACAGACTCGCTCTCCACAGAGACACACGGAGACTTGCTCTGCACAGAGACACACACACAGAGAGACACACACAGAGACTCGCTCCCCACAGAGACACACACACAGACAGACACAGACACACACACACACAGAGACTCGCTCCCCACAGAGACACACGAAGACTTGCTCCGCACAGATACACAGACTTGCTTCCCACAGAGAGACACACACACAAGACTCGCTCCCCACAGAGACACACAGACACACACACAGAGAGACACAGACACACAGAGACACACAGACTCGCTCCTCACAGAGACACACACACACAGAGACACACACACACAGAGACTCGCTCCCCACAGAGACACACAGACACACACACAGATAGACACAGACACACACACAGACACACACAGAGAGACACAGACACACAGAGACTCGCTCCCCACAGAGACACACACACAGAGAGACACAGGCACTCGCTCCCCACAGAGAGACACAGACACACAGAGACTCGCTCCCCACAGAGAGACACACACAGAGACTCGCTCCCCAGAGAGAGGCACACACACAGACACACACACAGACACGCACAGAGACTCGCTCCCCACAGAGAGAGACACACAGAGACTCGCTCCCCATAGAGACACACACAGACACACACAGAGACACACACAGAGACTCGCTCCCCACAGAGAGACACACATAGACACTTTCTGCTGCTCCCACTTAAGAAGCCATCACAATCAAATAAATAACCCTCCCACCCACCCGCCCGATGCCCCGTCACACTACGTCAAGTATACTACCACTACTCACACCTCCCCCCGAAGCTACGAGACTACATCACGTCACCATCCCTACTCAACTCACCAGCTACCCCGACCCACCGACGCACACCACCACATCAAGTATACACCGGCCACACGCATCTTGTGGGGAGGGGTGGCGACGTGGATAATATTTACAAGTGGCAGGCGGGAATTGAGGAATCTGTGCGGCGTTTGAGAGGCGAGGGAGTTTCCGCCGCTTTGGGGTGATGTTCCAGGACGAGTGGGGGTGGTGGTGATGATGGCGATTGTGGTGATTGATGGTGGTGACGATGATGTTGATGGTGGTGATTGTGGTGACGATGGTGGTGATTATGATGGTGGTGATTGTGATGATGATGATGGTGATGATGATGATGGTGGTGATGATGGTGATGATGGTGGTGATGATGGTGGTGATGGGTTCAAATGGAACAGGCCCTGGCTAGCTCAGCTGATGCTCGTTAACCCCGAAACCCCCATATCGCTCAGGGGGCGGGGCCTAACAGTATAGGGGCGGGGCTAGCAGTTTAAGGGCGGACCTAAAGTTTGTGGGGGCGTGACTAGGATAGTTAGGGGGGTGGGGCTACTGTTTAGGGGAGGGGCTAGGGGAGTTGAGGGTGGGGCTAGTGTTTCAGGGAAGGGCCAGGGGAGTTGAGGGCGGGGTTAGGAGAGGGGCTCTGGGAGTTGAGGGTGGAGTCAGTGTTTGGGGGAGGGGCCGGGGGAGTTGAGGGCGGGGTTAGTGTTTGAGGGAGGGGCCAGGGGAGTCGAGGGCGGGGTTGGTGTTTGGGGGAGGAGCCATCGGGGTTAAGGGCGGGGTTAAGGGCAGGGTTAGTGTTTGGAGGCAGGGCCAGGGGAGTCTAGGGCGGGGTTAGTGTTTGGGGGAGGGGCCATCGGGGTTAAGGGCAGGGTTAGTGTTTGGAGGCAGGGCCAGGGGAGTCTAGGGCGGGGTTAGTGTTTGGGGGAGGGGCCATCGGGGTTAAGGGCGGGGTTAGTGTTTGGAGGCGGGGCCAGGGGAGTCTAGGGCGGGGTTAGTGTTTGGGGGAGTGGCCATCGGGGTTAAGGGCGGGGTTAGTGTTTGGAGGCGGGGCCAGGGGAGTCTAGGGCGGGGTTAGTGTTTGGGGGAGTGGCCATCGGGGTTAAGGGCGGGGTTAGTGTTTGGAGGCGGGGCCAGGGGAGTCTAGGGCGGGGTTAGTGTTTGGGGGCGGGGTTAGGGGGGTTGGGGGAGGGGCCGCCTCAGGTGGAGAAGTCGCTGGAGCGACGGCGGCTGCCCATCTTGGACCTGGGGTGGGTGGGGGGGGGGTCACAGAGAGAGTTCAGAGGGGGCTAGACCACAGCGTGTCTCGTCACTGTTCTGGCGTGAGTCCACCCCCGTGAGTCTCTCACCGTTAGTCTCTCACCGTGAGTCTCTCACCGTGAGTCCACCCCCGTGAGTCTCCCCCCGTGAGTCCACCCCCGTGAGTCCACCCCCGTGAGTCTCTCACCGTGAGCTCTCACCGTGAGTCTCCCCCCGTGAGTCTCTCACCGTGAGTCTCTCCCCTGTGAGTCCACTCCCGTGAGTCTCCCACCGTGAGTCTCTCACCGTGAGTCTCTCACCGTGAGTCTCTCACCGTGAGTCTCTCACCGTGAGTCTCCCCCCGTGAGTCTCTCACCGTGAGTCTCTCACCGTGAGTCTCTCACCGTGAGTCTCTCACCGTGAGTCCACCCCCGTGAGTCCACCCCCGTGAGTCTCTCCCCGTGAGTCTCTCACCGTGAGTCTCCCCCCGTGAGTCTCTCACCGTGAGTCACTCACCGTGAGTCTTTCACCGTGAGTCTCTCACCGTGAGTCTCTCACCGTGAGTCTCCCCCCGTGAGTCTCTCACCGTGAGTCTCTCACCGTGAGACTCTCACTGTGAGTCTCTCACCGTGAGTCTCTCACCGTGAGTCTCTCACCGTGAGTCTCTCACCGTGAGTCTCTCCCCTGTGAGTCCACCCCCGTGAGTCTCTCACCGTGAGTCTCTCACCGTGAGTCTCTCACCGTGAGTCTCTCCCCTGTGAGTCCACCCCCGTGAGTCTCTCACCGTGAGTCTCTCACCGTGAGTCTCTCCCCTGTGAGTCCACCCCCGTGAGTCTCTCACCGTGAGTCTCTCACCGTGAGTCTCTCCCCTGTGAGTCCCTTCCCGTGAGTCTCCCACCGTGAGTCTCTCACCGTGAGTCTCTCACCGTGAGTCTCTCACCGTGAGTCTCTCACCGTGAGTCTCCCCCCGTGAGTCTCTCACCGTGAGTCTCTCACCGTGAGTCTCTCACCGTGAGTCTCTCACCGTGAGTCCACCCCCGTGAGTCCACCCCCGTGAGTCTCTCCCCGTGAGTCTCTCACCGTGAGTCTCCCCCCGTGAGTCTCTCACCGTGAGTCTCTCACCGTGAGTCTCCCCCCGTGAGTCTCTCACCGTGAGTCTCTCACCGTGAGACTCTCACTGTGAGTCTCTCACCGTGAGTCTCTCACCGTGAGTCTCTCACCGTGAGTCTCTCCCCTGTGAGTCCACCCCCGTGAGTCTCTCACCGTGAGTCTCTCACCGTGAGTCTCTCCCCTGTGAGTCCACCCCCGTGAGTCTCTCACCGTGAGTCTCTCACCGTGAGTCTCCCCCCGTGAGTCTCCCCCCGTGAGTCCCTCACCGTGAGTCTCTCACCGTGAGTCTCTCACCGTGAGTCTCCCCCCGTGAGTCTCTCACCGTGAGTCTCTCACCGTGAGTCCACCCCCGTGAGTCTCTCACCGTGAGCCTCTCACCGTGAGTCTCTCACCGTGAGTCCACCCCCGTGAGTCTCCCCCCGTGAGCTCTCACCGTGAGTCTCTCACCGTGAGTCCACCCCCGTGAGTCTCTCACCGTGAGTCCACCCCTGTGAGTCTCTCACCGTGAGTCTCCCCCCGTGAGTCTCTCACCGTGAGTCTCTCACCGTGAGTCCACCCCCGTGAGTCTCTCACCGTGAGTCTCCCCCCGTGAGTCTCTCACCGTGAGTCTCCCCCCGTGAGTCCACCCCCGTGAGTCTCTCACCGTGAGACCCTCACCGTGAGTCTCTCCCCGTGAGTCCACCCCCGTGAGTCTCTCCCCGTGAGTCTCTCACCGTTAGTCCACCCCCCCCGTGAGTCCACCCCCGTGAGTCCACCCCCGTGAGTCCACCTGTAAGTCCCCCCGTGAGTCCACCCCCGTGAGTCCACCCCCGTGAGTCCACCTGTAAGTCCCCCCGTGATTCCACCCCCGTGAGTCCACCTGTAAGTCCCCCCGTGAGTCCACCCCCATGAGTCCACCCCCGTGAGTCCACCCCCCCCGTGAGTCCACCCCCGTGAGTTCACCCCCGTGAGGAGTCCACCTGTAAGTCCCCGCGGCCAGGGGGTTGAATGTGTAGAGCCAATCCTGCAGGTCGCGGGAGCTGGAGGCCTGCAGCAGCAGCAGCCCGCGGTGCTGTGTGCAGAGCGCAAACGTGAACGGGGTCTGGGTGGGGGGGGGTGAGGGGGGTGAGGGGGGGGGGTGAGGGGGGGGTGAGAAAACCATTACACTCCATCTTTCGCCAATCTCCCCTCTCCCTCACCTCTCTCTCCCCCTCCCCTCTCCCCCTCAACTCTCACCCCTCCCCCCCCACTCCACCCCTCCCCTCCCCCCCCTCCCCCCACCGTGCAGCCCGGAGGTCCAGGGCCCCACGCTCACAGCGGTCGCTCTCCGCGTTGGTGAGGAGCTCAAACGGCCGCCGCACGCACAGCCAGCGGCGGGTCCAGACGCCCGCTGGGGACTCGTTCAGGGAGCCGCTCTTGGTCACCACGGTGGGTGGGTGGTGGGCGGGTGGTGGGGAGAGAGAGGTTCAGGTAGCCGCTCTTGGTCACCACGGTGGGTGGGTGGTGGGTGGGTGGTGGGGAGAGAGAGGTTCAGGTAGCCGCTCTTGGTCACCACGGTGGGTGGGTGGTGGGTGGGTGGTGGGGAGAGAGAGGTTCAGGTAGCCGCTCTTGGTCACCGCGGTGGGTGGGTGGTGGGTGGGTGGTGGGGAGAGGTTCAGGTAGCCGCTCTTGGTCACCACGGTGGGTGGGTGGTGGGTGGGTGGTGGGGAGAGAGAGGTTCAGGTAGCCGCTCTTGGTCACCACGGGGGGTGGGTGGTGGGTGGGTGGTGGGGAGAGGTTCAGGTAGCCGCTCTTGGTCACCACGGTGGGTGGGTGGTGGGTGGGTGGTGGGGAGAGAGAGGTTCAGGTAGCCGCTCTTGGTCACCACGGTGGGTGGGTGGTGGGTGGGTGGTGGGGAGAGGTTCAGGTAGCCGCTCTTGGTCACCACGGTGGGTGGGTGGTGGGTGGGTGGTGGGGAGAGAGAGGTTCAGGTAGCCGCTCTTGGTCACCACGGTGGGTGGGTGGTGGGTGGGTGGTGGGGAGAGTTTCAGGTAGCCGCTCTTGGTCACCACGGTGGGTGGGTGGTGGGTGGGTGGTGGGGAGAGAGAGGTTCAGGTAGCCGCTCTTGGTCACCACGGTGGGTGGGTGGTGGGTGGGTGGTGGGGAGAGGTTCAGGTAGCCGCTCTTGGTCACCACGGTGGGTGGTGGGTGGGTAGGCGGGTGGTGGGGAGAGAGAGGTTCAGGTAGCCGCTCTTGGTCACCATGGTGGGTGGGTGGTGGGTGGGTGGTGGGGAGAGAGAGGTTCAGGTAGCCGCTCTTGGTCACCACGGTGGGTGGGTGGTGGGTGGGTGGTGGGGAGAGAGAGGTCCAGGTAGCCGCTCTTGGTCACCACGGGGCTGTGTGGATAAGTAAAGGTGCTTATGTCATGTAGGAAATGTGGCGGAAAGGCTGACGTAAATCCTATAGAAGTCTATGGGAGTAGCCAGTGAATGATTGCAATTTGTAGTGTGGATAGGTTAGGTAAGCCGTCCGTGCAGAACTCATTCAATGCAACTCAGTGACGTGCCCCCCTTGTGACGTCACCACGGCGCTTTGTATTGGCTAGGTGCATGCACTCTGAGGCCACGTGAAGTGTCAAAGGGTCGCTGCTGGCAGGTCACGTGACAGACCCAGCAGGTGCCATGGGTTGACTGCTGTGCCAGGCTAGGTGCAGGAGGAGGTCACGGGACAGACGCAGCGGGTGCCATGGGTTGTACTGCTGTGCCAGGCTAGGTGCATCTGACGACAAACACCTGGGCAGTTCACCACCATTGGTTCAAGCAGAGCCTGTCTCTTGCTTCTGCTGATGAGACACAGAGCTGGGCAGACTTCGAATACAGCAGCAGCAGCAGGCATCGTCAGGGTCGGGATGGAACCCACGACCTCCTCTGTACCAGGCGAGGTAGTTAACATCTCGTCAGGGTCGGGATCGAACCCACGACCTCCTGCGTACCAGGCGAGGTAGTCAACATCTCGTCAGGGTCGGGATCGAACCCACGACCTCCTGCGTACCAGGCGAGGTAGTCAACATCTGAACCCAAGTCACCTTAGACCCAGGCAGCAGCAACTCGCCACAACAAACACAATTGCAACGTTATGTTGAGTCCGCTTATTTATTAACAACAATCGATAATCAAACAAATGTCTAGATATATATGTACACATGATTACATTATAACTTATTTATAATATCTCTATCCTAACTCTTCACACGCGCGCGTGGCTAGGCAAGCTGTAGTCCATTGTGTGGTGAGTGTGGGTGGTGAGTGTGAGTGTTGTGTGGGTGGTGAGTGTGGGTGGTGAGTGTGGGTAGTGAGTGTGGGTGGTGAGTGTGGGTGGTGAGTGTGGTGAGTGTGAGTGTGGTGGGTGGTGAGTGTGGTGAGTGTGAGTGTGGGTGGTGAGTGTGGGTGGTGAGTGTGGGTGGTGAGTGTGGGTGGTGAGTGTGGGTGGTGAGTGTGGTGAGTGTGGGTGGTGAGTGTGGGTGGTGAGTGTGAGTGTTGTGTGGGTGGTGAGTGTGGGTGGTGAGTGTGGGTGGTGAGTGTGGGTGGTGAGTGTGGGTGGTGAGTGTGGTGAGTGTGAGTGTGGTGGGTGTGGTGAGTGTGGGTGGTGAGTGTGGTGAGTGTGGGTGGTGAGTGTGGGTGGTGTGGGTGGTGAGTATGGTGAGTGTGGGTGGTGAGTGTGGTGAGTGTGGGTGGTGCGTGTGGGTGGTGCGTGTGGGTGGTGAGTGTGGTGAGTGTGGGTGGTGAGTGTGGGTGGTGAGTGTGGTGAGTGTGGGTGGTGAGTGTGGGTGGTGAGTGTGGGTGGTGAGTGTGGGTGGTGAGTGTGGTGAGTGTGAGTGTTGTGTGGGTGGTGAGTGTGGGTGGTGAGTGTGGGTGGTGAGTGTAGTGAGTGTGGGTGGTGAGTGTGGGTGGTGTGGGTGGTGAGTGTGGTGAGTCTGGTGAGTGTGGGTGGTAAGTATGGTGAGTGTGGGTGGTGAGTGTGGTAAGTGTGGTGAGTGTGGGTGGTGAGTGTGGTAAGTGTGGTGAGTGTGGGTAGTGAGTGTGGGTGGTGAGTGTGGTAAGTGTGGTGACGGTGGTGAGTGTGGGTGGTGAGTGTGGGTGGTGAGTGTGGTAAGTGTGGTGACGGTGGTGAGTGTGGGTGGTGAGTGTGGTAAGTGTGGTGACGGTGGTGAGTGTGGGTGGTGAGTGTGGTAAGTGTGGTGAGTGTGGGTGGTGAGTGTGGGTGGTGAGTGTGGTAAGTGTGGTGACGGTGGTGAGTGTGGTGTCCAGTCCAATCTCGGTATCAGTTCTGGCGTCCTCTCATCAGGCTTCTGCCACAGCTGGGCCCACGGTGGTGAGCGGTGATGATGACGATGGCGATGATGATGATGGTGATGACGGCGATGATGACGGCGATGGTGATTGGAGCTTCTCCTCCGGCTCCGCTCTGTGGAGAGAAGCAGCAGCACCACAGCAGCGCATCATCATCGTCATCATCGTCATCACCATCATCATCATCATCGTCATCATCGTCGTCATCGTCGTCATCATCGTCATCATCACCGTGATGATATCGAGCCCACGACTTCCTGCGTACCAGGCAAGGGAGTTAACATCTCCTAGCCACCGTGATGATGATGAGAGAAAGAGAGAGACGCAGACTGCAAATATACAGCAGCAGCAGCAGCCAGGCATCGTCAGTCGGGATCGACCCCACGACCTCCTGCGTACCAGGCGAGGTAGTTAACATCTCATCAGGGTCAGGATTGAACCCACGACCTCCTGTGTACCAGGCGAGGTAGTTAACATCTCATCAGGGTCGGGATTGAACCCACAACCTCCTGCGTACCAGGCAAGGTACACAGAGAGAGAGGCTCACTGTGGCTCAGCAGCTGCAGAGCCCTGCACAGGAGTGGTGCCGCCGCTGCTGCTGATGGTGGTGGTGGCCCAGCTGGTGGTGTCGGCCCAGCTGGTGGTGGTGGCCCGGATGGTGGTGGTGGTGGTGGCCCAGCTGCTGGTGGTGGCCCAGTTGATGGTGATGGGCCGGATGTAGATGATGATGGGAGTGGTGGTGGCGGTGGTGGGGGAGGCCCTGCTGGTGGTGGCCTCGCTGGTGGTGGGGGTGGCCTCGCTGGCGGTGGGCGTGGCCTCGCTGGCGGTGGGTGTGGCCTCGCTGGCGGTGGGGGTGGCCTCGGTGTTGGTGGGGGTGGCCTCGCTGGTGGTGGGCGTGGCCTCGCTGGTAGTGGGGGTGGTCTCGATGGTGGTGGGGGTGGCCTCGTTGGTGGTGGGGGTGGACTCGGTGTGGGTGGGGGTGGCCTCGCTGGTGGTGGGGGTGGCCTCGGTGTGGGTGGCCTCGCTTGTGGTGGGGGTGGCCTCGGTGTGGGTGGGGGTGGCCTCGCTGGTGGTGGGGGTGGCCTAGGTGTGGGTGGCCCTACTGGTGGTGTGGGTGGCCCTGCTGGTGGTGAGGGTGGCCCTACTGGTGGTGGGGGGTTGCCCTGCTGGTGGTGGGGGTGGCCCTGCTGGTGGTGTGGGTGGCCCTGCTGGTGGTGGGGGTGGCCCTGCTGGCGGTGGGAGTGGCCCTGCTGGTGGTGGGCGTGGCCTTGCTGGCGGTGGGAGTGGCCTTGCTGGCGGTGGGAGTGGCCCTGCTGGCGGTGGGAGTGGCCCTGCTGGCAGTGGGCGTGGCCCTGCTGGTGGTGGGGGTGGCCTTGCTAGCGGTGGGAGTGGCCTTGCTGGCGGTGGGCGTGGCCTTGCTGGCGGTGGGAGTGGCCCTGCTGGTGGTGGGCGTGGCCTTGCTGGCGGTGGGAGTGGCCTCGGTGTGGGTGGGGGTGGCCTCGGTGTGGGTGGGGGTGGCCTCGGTGGTGGTGGGGGTGGCCCTGCTGGCGGTGGGAGTGGCCTCGGTGTGGGTGGGGGTGGCCTCGGTGTGGGTGGGGGTGGCCTCGGTGTGGGTGGGGGTGGCCTCGGTGTGGGTGGGGGTGGCCTCGGTGGTGGTGGGGGTGGCCTCGCTGGTGGTGGGGGTGGCCTCGCTGGTGGTGGGGGTGGCCTCGCTGGTGGTGGGGGTGGCCTCGCTGGTGGTGGGGGTGGCCTCGGTGTGGGTGGGGGTGGCCTCGGTGTGGGTGGGGGTGGCCTCGGTGTGGGTGGGGGTGGCCTCGGTGTGGGTGGGGGTGGCCCTGCTGGTGGTGGGCGTGGCCCTGCTGGTGGTGGACGTGGCCCTGCTGGTGGTGGGCGTGGCCCTGCTGGTGGTGGGGGTGGCCTTGCTGGCGGTGGGAGTGGCCTTGCTGGCGGTGGGAGTGGCCTTGCTGTCGGTGGGAGTGGCCCTGCTGGTGGTGGGCGTGGCCCTGCTGGTGGTGGGCGTGGCCCTGCTAGCGGTGGGCGTGGCCTTGTTGGCGGTGGGGGTGGCCCTGCTGGCGGTGGGAGTGGCCCTGCTGGTTGTGGGGGTGGCCCTGCTGGCGGTGGGAGTGGCCTGGCTGGCGTTGGGAGTGGCCTTGCTGGCGTTGGGAGTGGCCTTGCTGGCGGTGGGAGTGGCCCTGCTGGCGGTGGGCGTGGCCTTGCTGGCGGTGGGAGTGGCCTTGCTGGCGTTGGGAGTGGCCTTGCTGGCGGTGGGAGTGGCCCTGCTGGCGGTGGGAGTGGCCTTGCTGGCGGTGGGAGTGGCCTTGCTGGTGGTGGGCGTGGCCCTGCTGGTGGTGGGGGTGCTGCTCGTGGTGGTGGTGGTGGTGATGATGGTTTGGAGCCAGCTGTGAGCCAGCGCCTTCTTAGGCGTCATCCGGAGTTTCGGATCCCATCTGTTGGGAGGGACACGGGGAGGGAGGGAGGGAAGGAGGGAGGGAAGGAGGGAGGGGGGAGGCGCACACGTGGTGAGAGGGGCATGGTGAGATGATTTGACAGTGCAACCGTTTCAATTCGGGCAGCAACAACAAAAAAATTCGTGTCCATTTGTGTTTGTGTTTCTCCCTTGCGATGGGACTTTGTAGGATGAACGCTGAGATTTATAAGGGGGCACGGGGGGTGACCGATGAGTTCTGAAATTGGGTCTGCAGCGAGGCAGGGCACCGATAAGCTGTTGACAGGTATGGGGTGGTGAGCGGGGGGGTGAGCGAGAGGGTGAGCGAGAGGGTGAGCGAGAGGGTGAGCGAGAGGGTGAGCGAGAGGGTGAGCGTGCTTCGTACTGCAGACAGCGGCTGACGAAGTCCACCAGCTGAGGGTGACGGCCCCACAGAACGCGGTGCAGGGGGATACTTCCCGGTGGCCTCAGCTTGGACAGGTTGTCGGGGAGTCCCTCAGAGTCTCCAGAGAGACAGAGAGACAGAGAGACGCGCGCAGAGTCACCAACCACCACGTGGCCCACAGACCCCGCTCACCCACTTAACCACCCACCTTCCTATCCACCTACACACCCACTCACCCCACTTACACACCCCACTCATCCACTTAACCACCCACCTTCCTATCCACCTACACACCCACTCACCCACTTACGTACCCACTCACCCACTCACCCACTCACATACCCACTCACCCACTCACCCACAACCACCCACCTTCCTATCCACCTACACACCCACTCACCCACTTACATACCCACTCATCCACTTAACCACCCACCTTCCTATCCACCTACATACCCACTCACCCCACTTACATACCCGCTCATCCACTTAACCACCCACCTTCCTATCCACCTACACACCCACTCACCCCACTTACATACCCACTCACCCACTTAACCACCCACCTTCCTATCCACCTACACACCCACTCACCCACTTACATACCCACTCATCCACTTTATCCACTCACCTTCCTATCCACCTACACACCCACTCACCCCACTTACATACCCACTCACCCACTTAACCACCCACCTTCCTATCCACCTACACACCCACTCACCCCACTTACACACCCCGCTCATCCACTTAACCACCCACCTTCCTATCCACCTACACACCCACTCACCCACTTACATACCCACTCATCCACTTAACCACCCACCTTCCTATCCACCTACACACCCACTCACCCCACCTACATACACACTCACCCACCCTCTCACTCACCCACCCACCCACCCCTATAAGAGCCTCACTGCCACCACCCCCCCCACCCCACCTAACAAAACGGAATGGGTTACATCGCTAGCGTCAGCCTGCCCGAGCCCTTCAACTCACCAAAGTAATTTTTCCTGTAAGGGGCTTCGTCCACCATCTTCTTCGGGGGCATGCCCAGCATCTGCGCACGATTTCCGACGAAGACAAAAAGAGGAGGAGGTAGAGGAGGAGGAGGAGGAGGCGGGGGGGACAGTTACAGCCGGTGTAGCCTCAGCGGGCCCATTGGGGCAAGTGCCGTCAGTCAGCGGTGAGTAGTGGCGGAGGCAGCTCGTGTGGAGGCCAGCACTGTGGCCAAAGAACAGGTCCCTGCAGGGTGGGCTGGTAGGAACATTGGAATTTTGCGCAATTTTATTTTACACCCCAACAGCACGAGATTTCACTTTGTTAAAGTATTGAAAGGGGACGGACGGACGGACACATTAATCTATTGCAGGCTGGTACACTCAGTTTACAACTTCGTTCCTACCAGTATAACAATCCCCTCCCTCCTAGTCTTAGCCTTCTCTGATTGCTTGGGGAAAGTGCTGTTAGCAGCGAGCAGCACCTATGAAGGCCGGCACTGTGTACAAAGAGACATCAATTCCCCCGCTCCACGTATTAGCCTCATCTCATCGCTGGGGCAAGCGCTGCTAGTAGCGAGCGGCACCTATGAAGGCCGGAACGGCACACGAGGGGGTGGGTGCCCAGGGCCACGCCCGGCCACCTTTGTCTCCCCCAGTATAAAATGTTTACTACACACCGCTACGCCAGGTACTCGTTTGAGGCTGACTCAACCTATGATAGGCCCAGGACCAGTTCGGATATTCCTCGCTGGTGTTTGTGGCTATGGGAGGGAATACAACTCTATGAGTCTTTACGGGGTCTCTATGAGTATGGGTCTCTGTGCAGACCCACAGAGACCCATACCCATAGAGACCTGCCCGCCCGCTCACCCACCATACAGACCCACCGTACCCACCGTACCCACCCGCCATACCCACCGTACCCACCCACCCGCCATACCCACCGTACCCACCCACCATACCCACCGTACCCATCCACCATACCCACCGTACCAACCCACCATACCCACCGTACCAACCCACCATACCCACCGTACCCACCCACCCGCCCGTACCTCGATGCAGCGGTGCAGGTGGTCTTTGTAGGTCTGTGAATTGAAGAGCACCTTGCCGGTGGCCAACTCGGCCACAGTGCAGCCCAGGGCCCACATGTCCACGGCGCAGGTGACACGGTAGCCCAGCAGCAGCTCCGGGGCCATGTAGGGCAACGTCCCGCCCACGGTTTGGGCTGAGCAACAACAACAACAACGACAACAACAACAACAACGACGATGACTACAAAGTGGTCCCTCCGTCAACAGCGACGCGGGTGGAACAGTTTTTTCTCTCGGTCGGTTAAACGCGTGGTCGGCTTCTGCGACCGATACGTCACGGCGGATGGCGAGTGTTTTTATTTCGGGTTGGACCGCGTACTCTGGCTGCCCGCCCGATGACGATGATGACGATGATGATGACGACGATGATGATGACGATGATGATGATGACGATGATGATGATGACGATGATGATGACGATGATGATGACGATGATGATGACGATGATGCTCGGCTGCAAGCGCTCGAATTGTAAACGTCGTAGCGGGTTTACAACTCCAGCGCACCGGTTAGCGCTGTGAAAGCGACGAATCGATTGGCCGCGTCCCGCCCGCGTGACGCTGAACCTCACCGGCCGGCTGCACTTTAGGTGTTCTGTCGGCTTAATGGACGCGACCTGGCTTGACTTTCTTAATTCCAATTCAAAACAACGTTTGCATTTCTAGATTTAAAGCTTTCGTGACTTGCAAGGATCCGTACTCTTTGGTTCTGTTCGGTAAAGTCACGTAGTAGGTAAAAAAATAAAACGACGAAAATCACGACGTTTCGGCCACAACACAAGCGGCCTTCATCAGGTGAAGGGATCAGGCTGTCTCGCGCCAACCGGTATGTGCACCCGCACGTACACCACCTCTATGCTAAGTCGGCCAATCAAATGCTAATTTGTTATGCTAATTCCTTTGTCAAGGCACCTTGTTTCCTCGCACACAGCTTAAAGGTCCGCGGCCTGAGCGTGGCTGTGTTCCACTCCAGCGCTGTCCTCCAGACAGCCTGGTCCCTTCACCTGATGAAGGCCGCTTGTGTTGTGGCCGAAACGTCGTGATTTTTGTTGTTTTATTTTTTTTACCTACGTGACTTTACCGAATAGAACCAAAGAGTATGGATCCTTGCAGTCACGAAAGCTTCAAGTCTAGAATTACAAACGCAACGATGACGTTGACGCGAGATAACCCCCGAGCAAAAAATATATATATATATAAAACTCCACGCACGCAAAAGCCCCACTCGCTCACTTTTATACTTCAGGTAGAAGCTGCATCCGAAGTCGTTGACCCTCACTTTGCCGTCCGCGGTGAGCAGAATGTTGTCCTGGAACAAAGAGCAGAGACGGGGGAAGGGATTCCACGCTCGGAGGTTATGGCAGGAGCGTCCAGCCAGCAGTGGGTCGATCACGCGAGGTGACGCATTTACACCCACACGGGCAGCCCTCCCCACCCGCCCCACCCCCCACCCCGACTTGTGACACGGGCCACGTGCCTGAGACCCGTTCGAAGTCAATGAAGAATTAAAGCTTTCGTGACCGTGTAAATCGCTCGTTGTTTGTTTCCGGTAAAGTCACGTGTGTAGGAATACCGTAAAATTATATTGAAATAAATCAATCGCGACGTTTCGACGCGCAGCACAAGCGATCCTCATCAGGTGTAAAGTAAAAAAAACAAATCACGGAGGTAAATACAACAAGAATATGAGAGACGAGAATTCAACAAACCTAGGAAAAAACATTACGTGAAGCACAACCAGTCAGGTCAACAACACAGTTAGACACTTACCTGGTGGACCACGAATTTCAGAAGAGTGTTAAATTTCGTGGTTCGCCAGGTAAGTGTCTAACTGTGTTGTTGGCCTGACTGGTCGTGCTTCTATTTAAAGCTTTCGTGACTGCAAGGATTCATCTTCTTTGGTTCTTTCGGTAAAGTCATGTAGAATGAGACTAAAATAATAAATTGATAAAATAAAATAACACAATAATATTCTCACGACGTTTTGGCCACAACGCAAGCGGCCGTCTTCAGGTGAAAGGTACGGACCCGTCGGGACGACAGAGCTTCAATGAACGATGTTAAGATTCGTAGCGACTTCTCCCAACCAGCTTAAAAGTCGCTACGAATCTTAACATCGTTTATTGAAGCTCTGTCGTCCCGACAGGTCCGTACCTTTCACCTGAAGACGGCCGCTTGCGTTGTGGCCGAAACGTCGTGAGAATTTTATCGTGTTATTTTATTATTTTATTCTCATTCTACCTGGTGACTTTACCGAAAGAACCAAAGAAGATGGTTGTGCTTCGCGTGATTTTTTTCTTAGCTGTGTTGAATTCTCGTCTCTCATCTTCTTGTTGTATTTACCTCCGTGATTTGTTACTTTTTACACCTGATCAAGATCGCTTGTGTTGCCGTTCGAAGTCGTTTTAAGAAACCACAAAACCTATTTTTACTTCACTATCAGGGTGTAAGGGCCCGGCAGAGCTGCTGTGAAGCTCTTTCATCAGACACGACCTGGCCATCACGTAATGAGAGCAGCTCAACCAAGTGGCTGATATCATCATGTGCATCATCAGCAGCAGCATCATCATCGCATGGACATTTATCACAGCAGCCAAACACTCTAAACACGTGTTTCAACAGGCCCATAGAGACCCATACAGACCCACAGAGACACATACTGACCCACAGAGACCCATACTCAGAGATCCATACAGACCCACAGAGACCCATACTCATAGAGACACATACAGACACACAGAGACCCATACAGACCCATACTCATAGAGACCCATACACACCCAGAGACCCATACTCATAGAGACCCATACAGACCTACAGAGACCCATACTCATAGAGACACATACAGACACACAGAGACCCATACTCATAGAGACCCATACACACCCAGAGACCCATACTCATAGAGACACATACAGACCTACAGAGACCCATACTCATAGAGACCCATAGACCCACAGAGACCCATACTCATAGAGACACATACAGACACACAGAGACCCATACTCATAGAGACCCATACACACCCAGAGACCCATACTCATAGAGACCCATACAGACCTACAGAGACCCATACTCATAGAGACCCATAGACCCACAGATACCCATACTCATAGAGACACATACAGAGACCCATACTCATAGAGACCCACAGAGACCCATACTCATAGAGACCCACACAGAGACCCATACTCATAGAGACCCATACTCATAGAGACCCACAGAGACCCATACTCATAGAGACCCATACTCATAGAGACCCACAGAGACCCATACTCATAGAGACTCACACAGAGACCCACAGAGACCCATACTCATCGAGACCCACAGAGACCCACAGACGGACGGGGCCCACGGTTGACCCCCCCGCGGGTCGACCGTGGGCCCCGGGGGTGGCCGCCTCCGCGCCAGCCGAGCGAGCGCCCCAGCGGGAGGTGGCCACCACCGCGGCCCGCCCCCCGCTCACCGGCTTGATGTCCGCGTGGACGACGCCCCGCCCCTTGGCGTACAGCAGGAAGTCGAGGATGGCCCCGGTGTACTCCCTCAGACGCCTCGGGTAGATCCGCCCGGCGCTCCCTTTTCTGACGACGTCTTTGAGGCTCCTCCTGAGGCCACAACGACAACAACGACGACGTTAAATAAAAACCCCTTTGCCGTTCCGATGACGTCCGCAGGGCCCCAAACGGACTGTACCACTTGGTTAGTTTTGCGGGGGGGTTGGGGGGGGGGTGGTGTAAAGCCTCGTCGCTCCGCCGGTGTTCATCCGCGGCCTCGCCACGCCCCACTGCTTGCGCTGACGGAGCCAACGCCCGCAAAACGACGTTGAGTATTTTACGACGGTGATTTCGTTAAATTTCGATTTCAAGCTTTCGTGACTGGCAGTGATTCATATTGTTGGTTCTTTCGGTAAAGTGACGTCGTGAGAGTTTTATTGTTTTACGTGTATATATATTTTTATAGTTTTTATTGTTTCCCTTTCAACGTGGTGACTTTACCGAAAGAACCAAGAATATAATGATTTAATGATTTTATTGTAATTTCAACTATTTTATAAAAATTTTATTTAAAGCTTTCATGACTGCAGTAATTCATATTCTTAGTTCTTTCGGTAAAGTCAAGTTGAAGGGAAACAATAAAATATATATCAAACAATTAAAAAAATGTTTTTAATACAATTATTTTTATACAATATTTTTTATTGTTTTATGTATATTTTATTATTTTATTGTTTCCCTTCAACGTGACTTTACCGAAAGAACTAAGAATAATTTATTATTTTGTCACCATCGTTTTATCGCTACGATTTCATCGCAATTTAATCAACGCATTATTTTCATTATTGCTTTATTATCAGCGTTTCACGATTTTGATTTCTACGAGCGGTATATTTTTATTTCATCACAATATCCTCGTTGCTGTTTTACAATTGTTCCGTCATTTTATTACCATCTTATCAGGCGTTATTTTTTTGTGTTGCATCATTACCCACCTATTAATAATGTATCATTTCATAATTTTCTCACTAACCTTTCAGTGGAAATATTTTATTACTATATTATATATATTTTTTAAAAAAATGTGAACGTGTAATTCGTGGGGAGCGTTTCCGTTGAATCGCGAGGACTTCCTGCGTCCATCTAAACAAACTGTCAAATCGCTCTCCGTGGTGCTAACGTTTAAAAATAAATAAACACAAAGCGCCACTCCTTTAAAATGTTTCTTGCCGTTGGATTTCGCACCTGATGATGACTGCTTGCGTTGCGGTCGAAACGTCGTGGGAATTTTATTGTTTATATATATTTGATTATTTTCATTGTTTCCCTATGTAATTATTATTCTTGGTACTTTCGGTTAAAGTCACCGCCACGTAGATACGTAAATACATGGTGGTGACTTTAACCGAAAGAACCAAGAATAATAATTTTATTGTTTTACAATAATTTTATTGTTTTATATATTTTATATATTTTATTATTCCCCTATCTACGTGGCGGTGACTTTACCGAAAGAACCAAGAATAATAATTTTATTGTTTTACAATAATTTTATTGTTTTATATTTTTATTATTTTATTGTTTCCCTATCTACGTGACGGCGGTGGCTTTACCGAAAGAACCAAGAATAATAATTTTATTGTTTTATGTTTTTATTATTTTTTTGTTTCCCCTATCTACGTGGCGGTGACTTTACCGAAACAACCAATAATATGAATAGCTGCAGTCGCGAAAGCTTTAAATAGAAAAATAAAAATAGTTTATAGTTTAGTGATTTTTCGATTTAAAGCTTTCGTGACTGCAGGGATTCATATTCTTGGTTCTTTTGGTAAAGTCACCACGTAGTAGAAGGGAAACAATAAAATAATAACAATATAAAACGATAAAGTTATTGTAAAACAATAAAATTATTATTCTTGGTTCTTTTGGTATAGTCACCACCACGTAGATAGGGGAAACAATAAAATAATAAAAATATAAAACAATAACATTATTGTAAAACAATAAAATTATTATTCTTGGTTCTTTCGGTAAAGTCACCGCCACGTAGATAGGGAAACAATAAAAATAATAAAATATAAAACAATAAAATTATTGTAAAACAATAAAATTATTATTCTTGGTTCTTTCGGTAAAGTCACCGCCACGTAGATAGGGAAACAATAAAATAATAAAAATATAAAACAATAAAATTATTATTCTTGGTTCTTTCGGTAAAGTCACCGCCACGTAGATAGGGAAACAATAAAATAATAAAAATATAAAAAATAAAATTAATGTAAAACAATAAAATTATTATTCTTGGTTCTTTCGGTAAAGTCACCGCCACGTAGATAGGGAAACAATAAAATAAGAAAAATATAAAACAATACACTTATTGTAAAACAATAAAATTATTATTCTGGGTTCTTTCGGTAAAGTCACCGCCACCACGTAGATAGGGAAACAATAAAATAATAAAAATATAAAAAATAAAATTATTGTAAAACAATAAAATTATTATTCTTGGTTCTTTCGGTAAAGTCACCGCCACGTAGAAGGGAAACAATAAAATAATAAAAATATAATACAATAAAATTATTGTAAAACAATAAAATTATTATTCTTGGTTCTTTCGGTAAAGTCACCACCACGTAGATAGGGAAACAATAAAATAATAAAAATATAAAACAATTAAATTATTGTAAAACAATAAAATTATTATTCTTGGTTCTTTCGGTAAAGTCACCCCCGCGTAGTAGAAGGAAAACAATAAAATAATAAAAATATAAAACAAAAAAATAATAAACAAAAACATGTAACGTACACTACACTATACACTACACTACTACACACTACACTTTACACTACACACTACTATACACTACACTATACACTACACTATACACTACACTATACACTACACTATACACTACACTCTACACTACTATACACTACACTATACACTACACTATACACTACACTACTATACACTACACTACTACACACTACACTTTACACTACACTACACACTACTATACACTACACTGTACACTACACTATACACTACTACACTACTACACACTACACTACACACTACTATACACTACACTGTACACTACACTATACACTACACTATACACTACACTATACACTACACACTACACTATACACTACACACTACTATACACTACACTATACACTACACACTACACTACACTTTACACTACACTATACACTACACTATACACTACACTTTACACTACACACTAGTTTCAGTTTCATTTATTTTGGTATAGCCCCGTGAGCCATCCGGTTCTTGAATCGGGTGCAACCGCAACAAACAAAAACCAAAAACACGACCAAGAAAAACATCTTAAGGTGACTTTGTGTGTGTTGACTGTGCAAAACAGAAAATCCATGGGGAAAAAACAGCAAAAATATTCCAGAAAAAGCACCGTGCACACCACCAACGCTGCGTGCAAAAATCCCAGTGTGGGATGCAAAGTCAAACAACAACCACAAGACAACTTTAGATTAAGGCCGTCAGTCTAACGCCGTACTACAACAAAACAAACATGTCCAAACCAAAAAAAACGTTTTCAAAATCACCAAAATAAAGTCATAAAAGCAATGTAACAGTGATCATAGAAACTGTGACCGAATTTTTTTACAATAAACTACATAAACAACATGTACCACCAAACCCTAGAGCCATAGCTGGCTGCATGAGTCACTCCACAATAGCAGGAGCATCGGTCGGAGTATCACATTTTAAAATGCACCTTTAAGATCAGCGCGCTAAATCAAAATACAGATAATACTTTGCAGCGGTCATCCGGAGCGAAACATTTTATTTTATTTTAGGCCACTGAATAGCAGTGGCAGCTAGGGGTGTACAACTCCTCTAGAGCAGTTTTGAGTGAAGATCTCATAAGCAGTGATTCAAGTTGCAGTTTATTGGCAGGGCCTTTGCATCGATAGCAAAGGCCCTTCCTCCAGTATTTGCACGGCAATAGGGAATGTGAAAGCTGGTAAATGAGCGAAGACCTTAGGTCAAATTTGTTCTTTGAAGCAGAGAGGAGATCCAGCAGGTAGTCTGCGGATTTTTTCGTAAGTACATCGTGAATGAATAATATCTGGTGCACAATCCGTCGAACATTAAGAGATGTTCAGTTTTACCCAATGTAGAGATCACAGCGGTGAGTCCTATACGGGCAGTTCAATGTCAATCTTAAGGCCGAGTGATAGATGGAATCAAGCTTCTTCAGTACAGTACTTGGGGCTGATTTATACACGATGTCACAGTAGTCAAGTAGAGGCGGTATGGTAGCTTTCATCAATTCCAAACGGAACATTGGCGGGTAAGCAGTGCCTGTGTCGATACAGAAAACCAATCTTTTATTTTTGTCTTTTTACCAATATAATCAATGTGCCCTTCAAAATTCAGTCTTGAATCCAGGATGACCCCAACGAATTGCCACGTTCTGTCTGCGTGACAACAAGCTGTAAACGTTGTGGGTTCACTCTTCAACACACCGGTGGGCTAAAGCAGTGAACGAATTTTGCCTTTTGTCAACGTGACACTTTATTTTTGCCGATTGGCCGTGTCGGGTGGTGGAGGGTTAACGACACGTTTATAAATAACGGCGATCTAATCCACAAAAAAACCTTCATCACTGAACCCTTACTAGTCGGCCGTGTCGGGTGGTGGCGGATTTCACGACACGACATTGATGCATTTACGCGATCCAACCCCCCCCAAAAAACAAACCAAACCTATTAAGGATGACATTGGTCGCGACAGCCCTGCGAGTGAAACTCATTCAAAGTGATAAATCGACGAATTGAGTTGCTTGATTAACCGTTAAATCAATATTAATTCCGAAATAAAGAAACCATCGAGCGGAGCAATGGACACGCACGTGGGTGGGCGGGGTGGGTGGGTGGGTGGGGTGGGTGGGGTGGGTGGGGGTAAGCGGAGGTTCGCGTACTTCAAGAGCTCGACGACGAGGCAATTGTGCCCGCGGAATTGGAACGTGTCGAGGACCCGGATGACTCCGTAGCGCTCATCGCTGGCCCTGCCCTGCAGCTCCTTGGCCATCTTCAGCTCCCTTCTCTGGCAGGCCGCTATCGAGGGGCTGTGGAGCGGGAGGTGGAAGGTCGCGAAATCGATGACGGTGACTCTGTGTGGGTGACTCTGTGTGGGTGACTCTGTGTGGGTGACTCTGTGTGGGTGACTCTGCGTGGGTGACTCTCTGTGTGGGTGTCTCTGTGTGGGTGTCTCTGCGTGGGTGACTCTGTGTGGGTGTCTCTGTGGGTGTCTCTGTGTGGGTCCGGGTGTCTCTGTGGGTCCGGGTGTCTCTGTGGGTCTGGGTGTCTCTGTAGCTCTCTGTGGGTCTCTGTGTGGGTATCTTTGTGTGGGTATCTCTGTGTGGGTCTGGGTGTCTCTGTGGGTGTCTCTGTGTGGGTGTCTCTGTGGGTATCTCTGTGTGGGTGTCTCTGTGGGTCTCCATAGGTCTGTTGGTTACACTTCACGTAGCCTCAAGGTGCACATGGCCTGGCAGAAGCAACGTGGTGACGTCACCGCCACCTAGTGGCCAATGGCGATTGTTGTTGTTAGTTTGTAGTTAGCAATAGTGGTACGGCAGTTATTATTCTGTTGGTTAACTTTGATTCACAGCAGTAGTCTTACGGCAGGTTATTATTTAGTGAGTTAGTTGATATTTAGCAGTAAGTTTTACGGCGGTAAAATTTTGTTTGTGAGTTTTATAGTTAGCAGCAGTTTTATGCCAGTTAGTATTTTGTTAGTTTATAGTTAGCAGCAGTTTTATGGCAGTAAGATTTTGTTAGTTTATAGTTAGCAGCAGTTTATGGCAGTTAGTATTTTGTTAGTTCATAGCAGCAGTTTTACAGCAGTTAGTATTTTGATAGTTCATAGTTAGCAGCAGGTTTACGGCAGTTAGTATTTTATTAGTTTATAGTTAGCAGCAGTTTTACGGCAGTTAGTATTTTGTTAGTTTATAGTTAGCAGCAGTTTTACTGCAGTTTGCATTTTGTTAGTTTATAGTTAGCAGAAGTTTTATGTCAGTTAGTATTTTGTTAGTTTATAGTTAGCAGAAGTTTTTCGGCAGTTAGTATTTTGTTCGTTTATAGTTAGCGGCAGTTTTACGTCAGTTAGTATTTTGTTAGTTTATAGTTAGCAGAAGTTTTACGGCAGTTAGTATTTTGTCGGCGAGTCCACAGTTGGTGGCAGTTTCACGGCGGTGCCTCCGATCATTTGATGATTATTTCCCGAGAATCGCGGGCCACCGCGGAAGGCCCTCCCGGCTCACCGCGAGGCCATCGACAGCATCTTGACGGCCACGAGCGTTTTGGTTTTGTGGTCGAGGCACTGCAGCACCAGGCCCTGGCCTCCCTTGCCGATCTTCTTCTGCACCTCGTAGCGGTACTGGAGCTGTTCCTTGCGGACCTAGGGAGGCGGAGGAGGAGGAGGCGGAGGCCGGTGGTCAGAGCCGTCGCGAACGGAGCGCCTGACGCTCGGTGGTGGCGGCGACGGCGGCAGTCGGGGATTCCACGACCGCCATTCTCCACCACGAAGGTTTGTTTTTGCTCGGGTATCGGATCGCGGAAACGTTTAAATGTTGCGTTAAACTTGCCGAACGCTGCTTGACTTGAAGCTTTCGTGACTGCAGGAATTCACATTCTTGGGTCCGTCAGTAAAGCCACCACGTGGATAGGCTCAAAGGAAATAATCAAAGATAACGGAAAACTCCGACGTTTCCATCGCAACGCAAGCGGTCGTCTTCCCGTTACTTTTATTATTGTCTTTGAACCTATCTACGCGACTTTACCGACGGACCCAAGAAGGCCGAATGATGTTAAAACTTGGGGGGGGTTGTTCGCCTTTTTGCGTTTATCCATCTAACACTGGGTAGTGAGACGCTGGTAGTGAGACACTGGTAGTGAGACACTGGTAGTGAGACACTGGTAGTGAGACACTGGTGGTGAGATACTGGTAGTGAGACACTGGTGGTGAGACACTGCGTAGTGAGACACTGTGTAATGAGACACTATGTAATGAGACACTGGTGGTGAGACACTGGGTAGTGAGACACTGTGTAATGAGACACTGGTGGTGAGACACTGGGTAGTGAGACACTGGTGGTGAGACACTGGGTAGTGAGACACTGGGTAGTGAGACACTGGAAGTGAGACACTGGTGGTGAGACACTGGTAGTGAGACGCTGCTAGTGAGACACTGGTGGTGAGACACTGGGTAGTGAGACACTGTGTAATGAGACACTGGTGGTGAGACACTGGGTAGTGAGACACTGGTGGTGAGACACTGGGTAGTGAGACACTGGGCAGTGAGACACAGGTGGTGAGACACAGGTGGTGAGACACTGGATAGTGAGACACTGGGTAGTGAGACACTGGTGGTGAGACACTGGGTAGTGAGACACTGGGTAGTGAGACACTGGTAGTGAGACACTGGTAGTGAGACACAGGTAGTGAGACACTGGGTAGTGAGACACAGGGTAGCGAGACACAGGGTAGTGAGACACTGGGTAGTGAGACACTGGTGGTGAGACACTGGTGGTGAGACACTGGTAATGAGACACTGGGTAGTGAGACACTGGGTAGTGAGACACTGTGTGGTGAGACACTGGGTAGTGAGACACTGGTGGTGAGACACTGCTGGCGAGACAGGTAGTGAGACACTGGGTAGTGAGACACTGGGTAGTGAGACACTGTGTAATGAGACACTGGTGGTGAGACACTGGGTAGTGAGACACTGGGTAGTGAGACACAGGTGGTGAGACACAGGTGGTGAGACACTGGGTAGTGAGACACTGGGTAGTGAGACACTGGTGGTGAGACACTGGGTAGTGAGACACCGCCAGTGAGACACAGGTAGTGAGACACTGGGTAGTGAGACACTGGGTAGTGAGACACTGGTAGTGAGACACAGGTAGTGAGACACTGGGTAGTGAGACAGAGGGTAGTGAGACACTGGTAGTGAGACACTGGTGGTGAGACACTGGTGGTGAGACACTGGTAATGAGACACTGGGTAGTGAGACACTGGCTAGTGAGACACTGTGTGGTGAGACACTGGGTAGTGAGACACTGGTGGTGAGACACTGCTGGCGAGACACAGGTAGTGAGACACTGGTAGTGAGACACTGGGTAGTGAGACACTGAGTAGTGAGACACTGGGTAGTGAGACTGGTGGTGAGACATTGGTAGTGAGACACTGGGTGGTGTGATACTGGTAGTGAGACACTGGGTAGTGAGACACTGGGTAGTGAGACACTAGTAGTGAGACACTGGGTAGTGAGACACTGGGTGGTGAGACACAGGTAGTGTGACACTTGTAGTGAGACACTGCTAGTGAGACACTGGTAGTGAGACACTGGGTAGTGAGACACTGGTAGTGAGACACTGGTAGTGAGACAATGGGTAGTGAGACACTGGTAGTGAGACACTGGTAGTGAGACATTGCTAGTGAGACACTGGTACTGAGACACTGGTGGTGATACACTGCTAGTGAGACACTGGGTAGTGAGACACTGGTAGTGAGACATTGCTAGTGAGACACTGGGTAGTGAGACACTGGTAGTGAGACACTGGGTAGTGAGATACTGGTAGTGAGACACTGGGTAGTGAGACACTGGTAGTGAGACAATGGGTAGTGAGACACTGGGTAGTGAGACACTGCTAGTGAGACACTGGGTAGTGAGACACTGGTAGTGAGACATTGCTAGTGAGACACTGGGTAGTGAGACACTGGTAGTGAGACATTGCTAGTGAGACACTGGGTAGTGAGACACTGGTAGTGAGACACTGGGTAGTGAGATACTGGTAGTGAGACACTGGGTAGTGAGACACTGGTAGTGAGACAATGGGTAGTGAGACACTGGGTAGTGAGACACTGCTAGTGAGACACGGGTGGTGAGACACTGGTAGTGGGACAGGTTGTGAGACACTGGTAGTGAGACACTGGTGGTGAGACACTGCTAGTGAGACACTGGGTAGTGAGACACTGGTAGTGAGACATTGCTAGTGAGACACTGGGTAGTGAGACACTGGTAGTGAGACACTGGGTAGTGAGATACTGGTAGTGAGACACTGGGTAGTGAGACACTGGTAGTGAGACAATGGGTGGTGAGACACTGGTAGTGGGACAGGTTGTGAGACACTGGTAGTGAGACACTGGTGGTGAGACACTGGTGGTGAGACACTGGGTAGTGAGACACTGGTGGTGAGACACTCGGTAGTGAGACACTGTTAGTGAGACACTGGTAGTGAGACACTGGTAGTGAGACACTGGTGGTAAGACACTGCTAGTGAGACACTGGGTAGTGAGACACTGGTAGTGAGACACTGGTGGTGAGACACTGCTAGTGAGACACTGGGTAGTGAGACACTGGGTAGTCAGACACTGCTAGTGAGACACTAGGTAGTGAGACACTGGGTAGTGAGACACTGCTAGTGAGACACAGGTAGTGAGACACTGGGTAGTGAGACACTGGGTAGTGAGACACTGGGTAGTGAGACACAGGTAGTGAGACACTGCTAGTGAGACACTGGGTAGTGAGACACTGGGTAGTGAGACACTGGGTAGTGAGACACTGGGTAGTGAGACACAGGTTGTGAGACTAGGGCCTAAAGAAGGACGCTCTCTCTGGTGCAGACCAATTAGTGTCAAAGGCAATGCCACTTATTACCAGAGCCTGTTTTTGTTTGCATGTTCACCACAAGGTTGTGTTTTTATTTACAGAAATGGTACAGCCTATTGTTACGCTGTTAAAGACCCCACCACTTGAACTGCCTATGTAGCTCTTCTATCTCAAAAGCGACCTGGCCATCGCAAACCGTAGCTCAACGAAGTGGCCTCATCATTACCACCGTGTGGCAATGATGAGGCCCGTGGGTTCTAAATGTGCGGTGACGTCGTCTCTAAATGTCTCTAAGGAAAAACGACGGAGGGAGGACCCCGGCGGAAAGAAATCCACGCCACCCACGAGGAGAGAGATCGAGACGTAAACTCCGCATACGCAACAGCTAACAACAGCGGCATCAGCGGGTGTCAGGGCCGGTATCGAACCCACGACCTCCTGCACACCGGGCGAGGGAGCTAACATCTTCTGGCCACCGCGGCCGACGTCCTCGTCGTCGTGAGTGGATTGGCCAAAGTTCGCGACAAAACGGTGCGAAATAACTTTAACGCGATGTGTGGCGGCGCCATAGATGGAGCAAGGGGCATCAAAGGGGACCTCCCCAGGTCGATCTGGACCAGTTGAAGACCGAAAGCCTAAGACCAGCAGCTAGACAGGAAGGCCCAAGCCCAGCTAGATAGGAGACCCCCCTAGCCCCCGCTGCCCTTAGCAGGGCCGGGGGACTTTGTGCGGCTCGGCCGTGAGACTCTGGGAACCCCTGGTCCCCTGACGTCCTCGTGAGGGCCGCGTCCAGTGGGTCAGTGGTCGGAACTCGGAACCGTGGCTAGGGCCGAGTTAGAACGGCCTCCCCCCTAGGCACCCATAGCCGGAGGACCCTGAGTGTAGCCCTGTGTTACAGGGCACGTTAGCCCGGAGGCAGTACCCTCACTAGACAGTGGTGTAGGAGGACCCTGAGTGTAGCCCTGTGTTACAGGGCACGTTAGCCCAGAGGCAGTACCCTCCCTAGACAGTGGTGTAGGAGGACCCTGAGTGTAGTTCTGTGTTATAGGGCACGTTAGCCCGGAGGCAGTACCTCCCTAGAGAGTGGTGTAGGAGGACCCTGAGTGTATCCCTGTGTTATAGGGCACGTTAGCCTGGAGGCAGTACCCTCCCTAGACAGTGGTGTAGGAGGACCCTGAGTGTAGTTCTGTGTTATAGGGCACGTTAGCCCGGAGGCAGTACCCTCCCTAGACAGTGGTGTAGGAGGACCCTGAGTGTAGCCCTGTGTTATACGGCACGTTAGCCCAGAGGCAGTACCCTCCCTAGACAGTGGTGTAGGAGTACCCTGAGTGTAGTTCTGTGTTACAGGGCACGTTAGCCCGGAGGCAGTACCCTCCCTAGACAGTGGTGTAGGAGGACCCTGAGTGTAGCCCTGTGTTATAGGGCACGTTAGCCCGGAGGCAGTACCCTCCCTAGACAGTGGTGTAGGAGGACCCTGAGTGTAGTTCTGTGTTATAGGGCACGTTAGCCCAGAGGCAGTACCCTCCCTAGACAGTGGTGTAGGAGGACCCTGAGTGTAGCCCTGTGTTAGGGCACGTTAACCCTAGGTGTAGAGGACAGTAACCCTGAGTGTACTGGGACTGTACTGCCGAGCGAGGTGGTTTAATGAACAGTGTTGCCTCCAAGAACCGACTCCGACGTCTCCTGAATCCACAACACTACACGTGCACAGAGACCCAGATCCCGAGAGACCCACAGAGACCCACAGACACCCAGACCAATCAAGGCTCACACAGATCATTAGAGACCCACAGAGACCCCCAGAAACCCGTAACACAAAACCTTAACCGACTGTCTGTGTCTGGTGGTGGTGGCAGGTTTAACCATTGCACATTTATACTCGTGCCTTCTAACCCAACAAAAAGCTCTGTGGGTGTCTAATGGTGTCTCTTTGGGTGCCTGAGTGGGTCTCAATGGGAGTGGGTCTCTGTGGGTGTCTCTGTGGGTGTCTCTTTGGGTCTCTGTGGATCTCTGTGGGTGTCTCTGTGGGTGTCTCTGTGGCTGTCTCTTTGGGTCTCTGTGGGTCTCTATGGGTTTCTCTGTGGGTGTCTCTTTGGGTCTCTGTGGGTGTCTCTATGGGTGTCTATGGGTGTCTCTGTGGGTGTCTCTGTGGGTTTCTCTTTGGGTTTCTGTGGGTCTCTATCGATGTCTCTGTGGGTGTCTCTTTGGGTCTCTGTGGGTCTTTGTGGGTCTCTATGGGTGTCTCAATGGGAGTGGGTCTCTGTGGGTGTCTCTGTGGGTGTCTATGGGTGTCTCTGTGGGTCTCTGTGGGTGTCTCTGGGTGTCTCTGTGGGTGTCTCTGGGTGTCTCTGTGGGTCTCTGTGGGTGTCTCTGTGGGTGTCTCTGTGGGTCTCTGGGTATCTCAATGGGAGTGGCTCTCTGTGGGTGTCTCTGTGGGTGTCTCTGTGGGTGTCTCTTTGGGTCTCTGTGGGTTTCTATGGGTCTCTATTGGTGTCTCTGTGGGTGTCTCTGTGGGTCTCTATGGGTGTCTCTGTGGGTGTCTCTGTGGGTGTCTCTGTGGGTGTCTCTTTGGGTGTCTCTTTGGGTCTCTGTGGGTCTCTGTGGGTCTCTGTGGGTCTCTGTGGGTGTCTCTTTGGGTCTCTGTGGGTCTCTGTGGGTGTCTCAATGAGAGTGGGTCGCTGTGGGTGTCTCTGTGGGTGTCTCTGTCGGTCTCTATGGGTGTCTCTGTGGGTCTCTATGGGTGTCTCAATGGGAGTGGGTCTCTGTGGGTGTCTCTGTGGGTGTCTCTGTGGGTATCTCTGTGGGTGTCTCTGTGTCTCTGTGAGCCTCACAGGGATGTAGTTGTTGTTATCGTCGTCGTAGCCGTCGTTGTTGTTGCCGCCCCGGGGTTTGCCGACCTTGTCCAAAGTGAAGAACCAAATTTGTTTCATGGCCGCCAGCTCCAGCTTTTGGCGATGACTCAGCTGAGGTCCAAAGAGTTCCAGGATCGCTAAACACGTGACAACAACAACAGCTTAAACTTTGAACTATCTCTGTTTTGTTTACATGCCAGGTAAGGCCCCCATGAAACATGACCATCATGACATCCCTCATGCAACATGGCCACAATGAAGTCCCCCTTGCAAAATGGTCACAATGAAGTCCCCCATGCAACATGGCCACCATGACAACCCCCATGCAACATGGCCATCATGACATCCCTCATGCAACATGGCCGCAATGAAGTCCCCCTTGCAAAATGGCCACAATGAAGTCCCCCATGTAACATGGCCACCATGACGACCCCCATGTAACATGGCCGCTGTGATATCCCCCATGCAACATGGTCATCATGACATCCCTTATGCAACATTACTGCAATGATGTCCCCCTTGCAAAATGGCCACAATGAAGTCCCCCATGCAACATGGCCATCATGACATCCCTCATGCAACATGGCCGCAATGAAGTCCCCCTTGCAAAATGGCCGCAATGAAGTCCACCATGCAACATGGCCACTCTAACGACCCCCATGCATCATGGCCACCGTGAAATCCCCCACGTAACATGGCCATAGTGATGTCCCCCATGCAAAATGGCTGCCGTGACATCCCCCATGCAACGTGGCCATCGTGAAGACCCCTATGCAACATGGCCACCGTGAAGTCCCCCATGCAAAATGGCGGTAGTGACTTCCCCCCCATTCACCGTGGCCACGTTCCGCTCACTGCTGTTCTCACCTCGAGGCGATTTACAGCGGATAGGTCCGGTGCCGGCTGCGGACAGCGCGCTCCACGTGTTGCCACAGACTCCCTCCCTCCTTCTCGCTGCAGCTTGGCTCGTCTACACGCACACACACACACAAAAACAATATTGCAGTAGGCTCCTCTACACACACAGACTTCACGTGAACAGTAGGCGTTAGTGCCGGGGTCGAACCCACGACCTCCTGTATACAAAGTGAGGTTGTTAACATCTCCTAGCCACCGTGGTGCCACAGAGTAGTGTACGGGCATCACAAACACACTCACTACATCTGGCGGAGGATCGTTCCCAGGTTCGGATCGCGAGTGCGAGTTGCAAGTCGATGTCAAACAAATACATATTTCATGGAAGCTCGTTCGTAAGTGTGGGTGGTGTTCGTAAGTGAGGGTGGTGTTGGTAAGTGATGGTGGTGTTGGTAAGTGAGGGTGGTGTTGGTAAGTGATGGTGGTGTTGGTAAGTGAGGGTGGTGTTGGTAAGTGTGGGTGGTGTTGGTAAGTGTGGGTGGTGTTGGTAAGTGAGGGTGGTGTTGGTAAGTGTGGGTGGTGTTGGTAAGTGCTGGTGATGTTGGTAAGTGAGGGTGGTGTTGGTAAGTGTGGGTGGTGTTGGTAAGTGAGGGTGGTGTTGGTAAGTGTGGGTGGTGTTGGTAAGTACTGGTGGTGTTGGTAAGTGAGGGTGGTGTTGGTAAGTGTGGGTGGTGTTGGTAAGTATTGGCGGTGTTGGTAAGTGTGTGTGGTGTTGGTAAGTGCGGGTGGTGTTGATAAGTGTGGGTGGTGTTGGTAAGTGTGGGTGGTGTTGGTAAGTGTGTGTGGTGTTGGTAAGTGAGGGTGGTGTTGGTAAGTGTGGGTGTTGTTGGTAAGTGAGGGTGGTGTTGGTAAGTGAGGGTGGTGTTGGTAAGTGTGGGTGGTGTTGGTAAGTGAGGGTGGTGTTGGTAAGTGAGGGTGGTGTTGGTAAGTGAGGGTGGTGTTGGTAAGTGAGGGTGGTGTTGGTAAGTGTGGGTGGTGTTGGTAAGTGTGGGTGGTGTTGGTAAGTGTGGGTGGTGTTGGTAAGTGTGGGTGGTGATCGTAAGTGAGGGTGGTGTTGGTAAGTGTGGGTGGTGTTGGTAAGTGAGGGTGGTGTTGGTAAGTGTGGGTGGTGGTCGTAAGTGAGGGTGGTGTTGGTAAGTGTGGGTGGTGTTGGTAAGTGAGGGTGGTGTTGGTAAGTGAGGGTGGTGTTGGTAAGTGTGGGTGGTGTTGGTGAGGGTGGTGTTGGTAAGTGCGGGTGGTGTCGGTATGTGAGGGTGGTGTTGGTAAGTGTGGGTGGTGTTGGTAAGTGCTGGTGATGTTGGTAAGTAAGGGTGGTGTTGGTAAGTGTGGGTGGTGTTGGTAAGTGAGGGTGGTGTTGGTAAGTGTGGGTGGTGTTGGTAAGTACTGGTGGTGTTGGTAAGTGAGGGTGGTGTTGGTAAGTGTGGGTGGTGTTGGTAAGTATTGGCGGTGTTGGTAAGTGTGTGTGGTGTTGGTAAGTGCGGGTGGTGTTGGTAAGTGTGGGTGGTGTTGGTAAGTGTGGGTGGTGTTGGTAAGTGTGTGTGGTGTTGGTAAGTGAGGGTGGTGTTGGTAAGTGTGGGTGTTGTTGGTAAGTGAGGGTGGTGTTGGTAAGTGAGGGTGGTGTTGGTAAGTGTGGGTGGTGTTGGTAAGTGTGGGTGGTGTTGGTAAGTGTGGGTGGTGTTGGTAAGTGTGGGTGGTGATCGTAAGTGAGGGTGGTGTTGGTAAGTGTGAGTGGTGTTGGTAAGTGAGGGTGGTGTTGGTGAGTGTGGGTGGTGGTCGTAAGTGAGGGTGGTGTTGGTAAGTGTGGGTGGTGTTGGTAAGTGTGAGTGCTGTTGGTAAGTGTGAGTGCTGTTGGTAAGTGTGGGTGGTGTTGGTAAGTGAGGGTGGTGATCGTAAGTGTGGGTGGTGTTGGTAAGTGAGGGTGGTGTTGGTAAGTGAGGGTGGTGTTGGTAAGTGTGGGTGGTGTTGGTAAGTGTGGGTGGTGTTGGTAAGTCAGGGTGGTGTTGGTAAGTGAGGGTGGTGTTGGTAAGTGTGGGTGGTGTTGGTGAGGGTGGTGTTGGTAAGTGCGGGTGGTGTCGGTATGTGAGGGTGGTGTTGGTAAGTCGAGTGTAGGGGCCCATGCGTTACCTGCATGGTGTTGATGCTCAGAGTGGCTTCGCTCACGCAGCAGTCCCCAAGGTCTCTGTGTGGGTGGGGGGGTGGAGATGATGTAGAGAGTCACAACACGAACTCACATCCTCACCACTGTCCCACATTCCCCCCACCAGGAACCCACCATTCTCACAACGAACCCCCATCCTCACCAGGAACTCCCAATACAGACTCACATCCTCACCACGAACTCACATGGACTCACATCCTCACCACGGAACCAACCTCACCACGAACCCACAACACGAACCCACACACCACGAACCAACAACACTCACCACGAACCCACAACACTCACCACGAACCCACAACACGGACCCACACACTCACCACGATCCCACAACACTCACCACGAACCCACAACACGGATCCACACACTCACCACGAACCCACAACACGGACCCACACACTCACCACGATCCCACAACACTCACCACGAACCCACAACACGGACCCACAACACTCACCACGAACCCACAACACTCACCACGAACCCACAACACGGACCCACACACTCACCACGAACCCACAACACGGACCCACAACACTCACTACGAACCCACAACACGGACCCACACACTCACCACGAACCCAAAACACTCACCACGAACCCACAACACGGACCCACAACACTCACCACGAACCCACAACACACACCACGAACCCACAACACGGACCCACACACACACCACGAACCCACAACACGGACCCACACACTCACCACGAACCCACAACACTCACCACGAACCCACAACACGGACCCACAACACTCACCACGAACCCACACACTCAGCACGAACCCACAACACTCACCACGAACCCACAACACGGACCCACACACTCACCACGAACCCACAACACTCACCACGAACCCACAACACGGACCCACACACTCACCACGAACCCAAAACACTCACCACGAACCCACAACAGGGACCCACACTCTCACCACGAACCCACAACACTCACCACGAACCCACAACACGGACCCACACACTCACCACAGACCCACAACACTCACCACGGACCCACAACACTCACACGAACGAACAACACGGACCCACAACACTCACCACGAACCCACAACACGGACCTACACACTCACCAAGAACCCACAACACGGACCCACAACACTCACCACGAACCCACAACACGGACCCACACACTCACCACGGACCCACAACACTCACCACGGACCCACAACACTCACCACGAACCCACAACACGGACCCACAACACTCACCACGAACCCACATCACGGACCCACACACTCACCACGGACCCAGAACACTCACCACGAACCCACAACACTCACCACGAACCCACAACACGAACCCACGACACTCACCACGGACCCACAACACTCACCACGAACCAACAACACTCACCACGCACCCACAACACTCACCACGAACCCACAACACGGACCCACAACACTCACCACGAACCCACAACACGGACCCACACACTCACCACGGACCCACAACACTCACCACGGACCCACAACACTCACCACGAACCCACAACACGGACCCACAACACTCACCACGAACCCACAACACGGACCCACACACTCACCACGGACCCACAACACTCACCACGAACCCACAACACTCACCACGAACCCACAACACGAACCCACAACACTCACCACGGACCCACAACACGGACCCACAACACTCACCACGAACCAACAACACTCACCACGCACCCACAACACTCACCACGAACCCACAACACGGACCCACAACACTCACCACGAACCCACAACACTCACCACGAACCCACAACACGGACCCACACACACACCACGAACCCACAACACGGACCCACAACACTCACCACGAACCCACAACACGGACCCACAACACTCACCACGAACCCACACACTCAGCACGAACCCACAACACTCACCACGAACCCACAACACGGACCCACACACTCACCACGAACCCACAACACTCACCACGCACCCACAACACTCACCACGAACCCACAACACGGACCCACACACTCACCACGAACCCACAACACTCACCACGAACCCACAACAGGGACCCACACACTCACCACGAACCCACAACACTCACCACGAACCCACAACACGGACCCACACACTCACCACGGACCCACAACACTCACCACCAACCCACAACACTCACCACGAACCCACAACACGAACCCACAACACTCACCACGGACCCACAACACGGACCCACAACACTCACCACGAACCAACAACACTCACCACGCACCCACAACACTCACCACGAACCCACAACACTCACCACGAACCCACAACACGAACCCACAACACTCACCACGGACCCACAACACGGACCCACACACTCACCACGAACCCACAACACTCACCACGCACCCACAACACTCACCACGAACCCACAACACGGACCCACACGCTCACCACGAACCCACAACACTCACCACGAACCCACAACAGGGACCCACACACTAACCACGAACCTACAACACTCACCACGAACCCACAGCACGGACCCAGACACTCACCACGAACCCACAACACTCACCACGAACCCACAACACTCACCACGAACCCACAACACGGACCTACACACTCACCAAGAACCCACAACACGGACCCACACACTCACCACGAACCCACAACACTCACCACGAACCCACAACACGGACCTACACACTCACCAAGAACCCACAACACGGATCCACACACTCACCACGAACCCACAACACTCACTACGAACCCACAACACGGACCCACAACACTCACCACGAACCCACAACACGGACCCACACGCTCACCACTAAACCCACAAAACTCACCTCGTCAAAAGTTTCTCTAGGATGGCTTCAACAGAAGTTGTTTGAAAAACGACGATGATGAAGCTGAGTCAGCTGACGTTTAAGAACCTGCCGACTCCTTCACGCCAGTCTCGTACCGAGGGAGCTCGTGATGATTGCAGCGTCACCGGTGATGTCAGAGTCCGAGTGACGTGACCACGCCCCCTTCAGCCACACCCCTCCGAGTGACGTGGCAATGCGAGACCACGCCCCCGGAAGCCGCCTTCCGCCCCGAGTCTAAGGGCGCCCCCCCCCCACCTCCACCCCCAACTTCTACTTCCGCTTCCGGTCGTGGCGAATTGCGGCGATGGCGGGAAAAATCTGAACCCTGACTGGGCCTCCTCGTGGTCGACTCAGCCTGAAGATGCCGACACGGGGCTCTGTGTGAGGTGAGTCTGTGGGTCTCTGTGTGTGTCTGTGTGTGGTGAGTTTGTGTGGTGAGTTTGTGTGGTGAGTCTGTGGGTCTCTGTGTGGTGAGTCTGTGGGTCTCTGTGTGGTGAGTCTGTGGGTCTCTGTGTGAGGTGAGTCTGTGGATGTCTGTGTGAGGTGAGTCTGTGGGTCTCTGTGTGGTGAGTCTGTGGGTCTCTGTGTGGTGAGTCTGTGGGTCTCTGTGTGGTGAGTCTGTGGGTCTCTGTGTAAGGTGAGTCTGTGGGTCTCTGTGTGAAGTGAGTCTGTGGGTGTCTGTGTGAGGTGAGTTTGTGGGTGTCTGTGTGGTGAGTTTGTATTTATCTGTGAGGTGAGTCTGTGCGTCTTTGTGTGAGGTGAGTGTAGGTGTCTGTGTGTGGTGAGTCTGTGGGTCTCTGTGTGTGTCTGTGTGAGGTGAGTGTGTGTGTCTGTGTGAGGTGAGGGTGTGTGTCTGTGTGAGGTGAGTCTGTGGGTCTCTGTGTCGTTAGTCTGTGTGAGGTGAGTCTGGGTCTCTGTGTGAGGTGAGTTTGTGGGTCTCTCTGTGTGGTGAGTTTGTGGGTCTCTCTGTGTGGTGAGTCTGTGGGTCTCTGTGTGAGGTGAGTCTGTGGGTGTCTGTGTGAGCTGAGTCTGTTGGTGTCTGTGTGAGGTGAGTTTGTGGGTCTCTGTGTGTGGTGAGTCTGTGGGTCTCTGTGTGTGTCTGGGTGAGGTGAGTCTGTGGGTGTCTGTGAGGTCAGTCTGTGGGTGTCTGTGTGAGGTGAGTTTGTGGGTCTCTGTGTCGTGAGTCTGTGTGAGGTGAGTCTGTGGGTCTCTGTGTGAGGTGAGTCTGTGGGTGTCTGTGTGAGGTGAGTCTGTGGGTGTCTGTGTGAGGTGAGTTTGTGGGTCTCTGTGTGTAATGAGTCTGTGGGTCTCTGTGTGTGTCTGTGTGAGGTGAGTTTGTGGGTGTCTGTGAGGTGAGTCTGTGGGTTTCTGTGTGAGGTGAGTTTGTGGGTTTCTGTGTAAGGTGAGTCTGTGGGTCTCTGTGTGAGGTGAGTCTGTTCGTGTCTGTGTGAGGTGAGTTTGTGGGTCTCTGTGTGGTGAGTCTGTGTGAGGTGAGTCTGTGGGTGTCTGTGTGAGGGGAGTCTGTGCGTCTCTGTGTGAGGTGAGTCTGTGGGTCTCTGTGTGGTGAGTCTGTGTGAGGTGAGTCTGTGGGTGTCTGTGTGAGGTGAGTGTGTGTGTCTGTGTAAGGTGAGTTTGTGGGTATCTGTGAGGTGAGTTTGTGGGTCTCTGTGTGTGTCTGTGTGAGGTGAGTCTGTTGTTCTCTATGTGGTAAGTCTGTGGGTCTGTGTGCGTGTGAGGTGAGTTTGTGGGTATCTGTGAGGTGAGTCTGTCGGTTTCTGTGTGAGGTGAGTTTGTCGGTTTCTGTGTAAGGTAAGTCTGTGGGTCTCTGTGTGAGGTGAGTCTGTGGGTGTCTGTGTGAGGTGAGTTTGTGGGTGTCTGTGTGGTGAGTTTGTGGGTATCTGTGAGGTGAGTCTGTGCGTCTTTGTGTGAGGTGAGTGTAGGTGTCTGTGTGGTGAGTCTGGGTCTCTGTGTGTGTCTGTGTGAGGTGAGTGTGTGTGTCTGTGTGAGGTGAGGGTGTGTGTCTGTGAGGTGAGTCTGTGGGTCTCTGTGTCGTTAGTCTGTGTGAGGTGAGTCTGTGGGTGTCTGTGTGAGGTGAGGGTGTGTGTCTGTGTGAGGTGAGTCTGGGTCTCTGTGTGAGGTGAGTTTGAGGGCCTCTCTGTGTGGTGAGTTTGTGGGTCTCTGTGTGTGGTGAGTCTGTGGGTCTCTGTGTGTGTCTGGGTGAGGTGAGTCTGTGGGTGTCTGTGAGGTGAGTCTGTGGGTGTCTGTGTGAGGTGAGTTTGTGGGTCTCTGTGTCGTGAGTCTGTGTGAGGTGAGTCTGTGGGTCTCTGTGTGAGGTGAGTCTGTGGGTGTCTGTGTGAGGTGAGTCTGTGGGTGTCTGTGTGAGGTGAGTTTGTGGGTCTCTGTGTGTGGTGAGTCTGTGGGTCTCTGTGTGTGTCTGTGTGAGGTGAGTTTGTGGGTGTCTGTGAGGTGAGTCTGTGGGTTTCTGTGTGAGGTGAGTCTGTGGGTCTCTGTGTGAGGTGAGTCTGTGGGTGTCTGTGTGAGGTGAGTTTGTGGGTCTCTGTGTGGTGAGTCTGTGTGAGGTGAGTCTGTGGGTGTCTGTGTGAGGGGAGTCTGTGCGTCTCTGTGTGAGGTGAGTCTGTGGGTCTCTGTGTGGTGAGTCTGTGTGAGGTGAGTCTGTGGGTGTCTGTGTGAGGTGAGTGTGTGTGTATGTGTAAGGTGAGTTTGTGGGTATTTGTGAGGTGAGTTTGTTGGTCTCTGTGTGTGTCTGTGTGAGGTGAGTCTGTTGTTCTCTATGTGGTAAGTCTGTGGGTCTGTGTGCATGTGAGGTGAGTTTGTGGGTATCTGTGAGGTGAGTCTGTCGGTTTCTGTGTGAGGTGAGTTTGTCGGTTTCTGTGTAAGGTGAGTCTGTGAGCCTCTGTGTGAGGTGAGTCTGTGGGTGTCTGTGTGAGGTGAGTTTGTGGGTGTCTGTGTGGTGAGTTTGTGGGTATCTGTGAGGTGAGTCTGTGCATCTTTGTGTGAGGTGAGTGTAGGTGTCTGTGTGTGGTGAGTCTGGGTCTCTGTGTGTGTCTGTGTGAGGTGAGTGTGTGTGTCTGTGTGAGGTGAGGGTGTGTGTCTGTGTGAGGTGAGTCTGGGTCTCTGTGTGAGGTGAGTTTGTGGGTCTCTCTGTGTGGTGAGTCTGTGGGTTTCTGTGTGTGTCTGTGTGAGGTGAGTGTGTGTGTCTGTGTGAGGTGAGTCTGGGTCTCTGTGTGACTGAGTTTGTGGGTTTCTGTGTAAGGTGAGTCTGTGGGTCTCTGTGTGAGGTGAGTGTGGGTGTCTGTGTGAGGTGAGTTTGTGGGTCTCTGTGTCGTGAGTCTGTGTGAGGTGAGTCTGTGGGTCTCTGTGTGAGGTGAGTCTGTGGGTGTCTGTGTGAGGTGAGTTTGTGGGTCTCTGTGTGGTGAGTCTGTGTGAGGTGAGTCTGTGGGTGTCTGCGTGACGTGAGTTTGTGAGTCTCTGTGTGTGTCTGTGTGAGGTAAGTCTGTGGGTCTCTGTGTGGTGAGTCTGTGTGAGGTGAGTCTGTGGGTGTCTGTGTGAGTTGAGTGTGGGTGTATGTGTAAGGTGAGTTTGTGGGTATCTGTGAGGTGAGTTTGTGGGTCTCTGTGTGTGTCTGTGTGAGGTGAGTCTGTTGTTCTCTATGTGGTAAGTATGTGGGTCTGTGTGCATGTGAGGTGAGTTTGTGGGTCTCTGTGTGTGTCTGTGTGAGGTGAGTCTGTTGTTCTCTATGTGGTAAGTATGTGGGTCTGTGTGCATGTGAGGTGAGTTTGTGGGTATCTGTGAGGTGAGTCTGTCGGTTTCTGTGTGAGGTGAGTTTGTGGGTTTCTGTGTAAGGTGAGTCTGTGGGTCTCTGTGTGAGGTGAGTCTGTGGGTGTCTGTGTGAGGTGAGTTTGTGGGTGTCTGTGTGAAGGGAGTCTGTGTCTCTCTGTGTGAGGTGAGTGTGGGTGTCTGTGTGAGGTGAGTTTGTGGGTTTCTGTGTAAGGTGAGTCTGTGGGTCTCTGTGTGAGGTGAATCTGTGGGTCTCTGTGTGGTGAGTCTGTGTGAGGGTGAGTCTGTGGGTGTCTGTGTGAGGTGAGTGTGGGTGTCTGTGTAAGGTGAGTTTGTGGGTATCTGTGAGGTGAGTTTTTGGGTCTCTGTGTGTGTCTGTGTGAGGTAAGTCTGTTGTTCTCTATGTGGTAAGTCTGTGGGTCTGTGTGCGTGTGACGTGAGTTTGTCGGTTTCTGTGTGAGGTGAGTTTGTGGGTGTCTGTGTGAGGGGAGTCTTTGGGTCTCTGTGTGGTGAGTTTGTGGGTCTCTGTGTGAGGCGAGTCTGTGGATCTCTGTGTGTGTCTGTGTGAGGTGAGTCTGTGGGTCTCTGTGTGTGTCTGTGTGTGGTGAGTCTGTGGGTGTCTGTGTGAGGTGAGTCTGTGGGTCTCTGTGTGAGGTGAGTATGTGGTTCTCTGTGTGAGGTGGGTCTGTGGGTCTCTGTGTTTGTGTGTGTGAGGTGAGTCTGTGGGTCTCTGTGTGTGTCTGTGTGTGGTGAGTCTGTGGGTCTCTGTTTGTGGTGAGTCTGTGGGTCTCTGTGTGGTGAGTTTGTGTGTATGTGTGTGGCGAGTGTGTGGGTCTCTGTGTGATGAGTCTGTGGGTGTGTGTGTGAGGTGATTGTGGATCTCTGTGTGAGGTGAGTTTGTGGGTCTCTTTGTCTTCAGCAGAAGTTGTTTGAAAGGCGACGATGATGAAGCTGAAGCAGCTGAAGTTTGAGAAGCTGCCGTCTCCTTCATGTCTCGTACTCTGAGGAAGCACGTGGTGATTGCGACGTCACCGGTGATATCACAGTGCGAGGGACGTGACCACGCCCCCTTCAGCCACGCCCCTCCAAGTGACGTGACAGTGCGAGTCCACACCCCCGGAAGCCGCCTCCCGCCCCTCCTTTTTGGGCGTCCCCTCCACCTCCACCCCCAGCTTCGACTTGCGCTTCCGGTCGGGGCGAATGGCGGCGATGGCGGGAAAATTCTGAACCCTGTCTGGGGCTCCTCGAGGTCGACTCAGCCTGAAGATGCCGATACGAGGTTCTGTGTGAGGTGAGTTTGTGGGTGTCTGTGTGAGGTGATTCTGTGGGTCTCTGTGTGTGTCTGTGTGAGATGAGTCTGTGTGTGTCTGTGTGAGGTGAGTCTGTGCGTGTCTGTGAGGTGATTCTGTGGGTTTCTGTGTGAGTTGAGTCTGTGGGTCTCTGTGTGAGGTGAGTCTGTGGGTCTCTTTGTGAGGTGAGTTTGTGGGTGTCTGTGTGAGGGGAGTCTGTGCGTCTCTGTGTGAGGTGAGTGTGGGTGTCTGTGTGAGGTGAGTCTGTGGTTCTCTATGTGGTGAGTCTGTGGGTCTCTGTGTGAGGTGAGTCTGTGGGTTTCTGTGTCGTAAGTCTGTGTGAGGTGAGTCTGTGGGTGTCTGTGTGAGGTGTGTGTTGGTGTCAGTGTAAGGTGAGTTTGTGGGTATCTGTGAGGTGAGTTTGTGGGTCTCTGTGAGGTGAGTCTGTCGGTTTCTGTGTGAGGTGAGTTTGTGGATTTCTGTGTAAGGTGATTCTGTGGGTCTCTGTGTGAGGTGAGTCTGTGGGTGTCTGTGCGAGGTGAGTTTGTGGGTGTCTGTGTGAGGGGAGTCTGTGGGTCTCTGTGTGGTGAGTTTGTGTGTCTGTGTGAGGTGAGTTTGTGGGTTTCTGTGTAAGGTGAATCTGTGTATCTCTGTGTGAGGTGAGTCTGTGTGTGTCTGTGTTAGGTGAGTCTGTGGTTCTCTATGTGGTGAGTCTGTGGGTCTCTGTGTAAGGTGAGTCTGTGGGTCTCTGTGTGGTGAGTCTGTGTGAGGTGAGTCTGTGGGTGTCTGTGTGAGGTGAGTGTGTGTGTCTGTGTGAGGTGAGTGTGTGTGTCTGTGTGAGGTGAATTTGTGGGTCTCTGTGTGTGGTGAGTCTGTTGGTCTCTGTGTGTGTCTGTGTGAGGTGAGTCTGTGGGTGTCTGTGAGGTGAGTCTGTGGGTCTCTGTGAGGTGAGTCTGTGGGTCTCTTTGTGAGGTGAGTTTGTGGGTATCTGTGAGGTGAGTCTGTGCGTCTCTGTGTGAGGTGAGTGTGGGTGTTTTGTGTGAGGTGAGTCTGTGGGTCTCTTTGGCTCCAGCAGAAGTTGTTTGAAAGGCGACGATGATGAAACTGAAGCAGCTGAAGTTGCCGTCTCCTTCACGTCTCGTACTCTGAGGAAGCACGTGGTGATTGCGACGTCACCGGTGATGTCACAGTGCGAGGGACGTGACCACGCCCCCTTCAGCCACGCCCCTCCGAGTGACGTGACAGTGCGAGACCACACCCCCGGAAGCCGCCTCCCGCCCCTCCTTTTTGGGCGTCCCCCCCACCTCCACCCCCAGCTTCGACTTCCGCTTCCGGTCGGGGCGAATGGCGGCGATGGCGGGAAAATTCTGAACCCTGTCTGGGGCTCCTCGAGGTCGACTCAGCCTGAAGATGCCGATACGGGGCTCTGTGTGAGGTGAGTTTGTGGGTGTCTGTGTGAGGTGATTCTGTGAGTCTCTGTTTGTGTCCGTGTGAGATGAGTCTGTGTGTGTCTGTGTGAGGTGAGTCTGTGGGTCTCTGTGTGTGTCTGTGTGAAGTGAGTCTGTGGGTGTCTGTGTGTGGTAAGTCTGGGTCTCTGTGTGTGTCTGTGTGAGGTGAGTTTGTGGGTATCTGTGAGGTGAGTCTGTCGGTTTCTGGGTGAGGTGAGTTTGTGGGTTTCTGTGTAAGGTGAGTCTGTGGGTGTCTGTGTGAGGTGAGTCTGTGGGTTTCTGTGTGGTAAGTCTGTGTGAGGTGAGTCTGTGGGTGTCTGTGTGAGGTGAGTTTGTGGGTGTCTGTGTGAGGGGAGTCTGTGGGTCTCTGTGTGGTGAGTTTGTGTGTCTGTGTGAGGTGAGTTTGTGGGTATCTGTGAGGTGAGTCTGTGCGTCTCTGTGTGAGGTGAGTGTGGGTGTCTGTGTGAGGTGAGTATGTGGGTTTCTGTGTAAGGTGAATCTGTGTATCTCTGTGTGAGGTGAGTCTGTGTGTGTCTGTGTGAGGTGAGTCTGTGGTTCTCTATGTGGTGAGTCTGTGGGTCTCTGTGTAAGGTGAGTCTGTGGGTCTCTGTGTGGTGAGTCTGTGTGAGGTGAGTCTGTGGGTGTCTGTGTGAGGTGAGTGTGTGTGTCTGTGTGAGGTGAGTGTGTGTGTCTGTGTGAGGTGAATTTGTGGATCTCTGTGTGTGGTGAGTCTGTTGGTCTCTGTGTGTGTCTTGTGTGAGGTGAGTCTGTGGGTGTCTGTGAGGTGAGTCTGTGGGTCTCTGTGAGGTGAGTCTGTGGGTCTCTTTGTGAAGTGAGTTTGTGGGTATCTGTGAGGTGAGTCTGTGCATCTCTGTGTGAGGTGAGTGTGGGTGTTTTGTGTGAGGTGAGTCTGTCGTTCTCTATGTGGTGAGTCTGTGTGTGATGAGTCTGTGCGTCTCTGTGTGTGGTGAGTCTGTGGGTCTCTGTGTGATTTGAGTGTGGGTGTCTGTGTGTGGTGAGTCTGTGGGTCTCTGTGTGAGGTGAGTCTGTGGGTCTCTGTGTGAGGTGAGTCTGTGGGTCTCTGTGTGGTGAGTCTGTGGGTCCCTATGTGGTGAGTCTGTGGGTCTGTGTGTGTGTGTGTGAGGTGAGTCTGTTGGTCTCTGTGTGAGGTGAGTGTGGGTGTCTGTGTGAGGTGAGTCTGTGGTTTCGCTATGTGGTGAGTCTGTGGGTCTCTGTGTGGTGAGTTTGTGGGTCTCTGTGTGGTGAGTCTGTGTGTGTCTGTGTGTGGTGAGTCTGTGGGTCTCTGTGTGAGGTGAGTCTGTGGGTCTCTGTGTGGTGAGTTTGTGGGTCTCTGTGTTTGTCTGTGTGAGGTGAGTCTGTGGGTATCTGTGTGTGTCTGTGTGTGGTGAGTCTGTGGGTCTTTGTGTGTGTCTGTGTGTGGTGAGTCTGTGGGTGTCTGTGTGTTGAGTGTTGGTAAATGTGTGAAGTGTGTTTGTGGGTCTCTGTGTGGTGAGTCTGTGGGTCTCTGTGTGAGGTGAGTCTGTGGATCTCTGTGTGTGTCTTTGTGTGGTGATTCTGTGTGTCTCTGTGCGAGGTGAGTCACTGGGTGTCTGTGTCAAGTGAGTGTGGGTCTCTGTGTGTGGTGAGTCTGTGGGTCTCTGTGTGGTGAGTTTGTGGGTCTCTGTGTGGTGAGTCTGTGTGTGTCTGTGTGTGGTGAGTCTGTGGGTCTCTGTGTGAGGTGAGTCTGTGGGTCTCTGTGTGGTGAGTTTGTGGGTCTCTGTGTTTGTCTGTGTGAGGTGAGTCTGTGGGTATCTGTGTTTGTCTGTGTGTGGTGAGTCTGTGGGTCTTTGTGTGTGTCTGTGTGTGGTGAGTCTGTGGGTGTCTGTGAGTTGAGTGTTCGTAAATGTGTGAAGTGTGTTTGTGGGTCTCTGTGTGGTGAGTCTGTGGGTCTCTGTGTGAGGTGAGTCTGTGGGTCTCAGTGTGATGAGTCTGGGTCTCTGTGTGAGGTGGGTCTCTGTATTTGTCTCTGTGAGGTGGGTCTGTTGGTCTCTGTGTGTGTCTGTGTGTGGTGGAGTCTGTGCGTCTCTGTGTGAGGTGAGTCTGTGGGTGTCTGTGTGAGTTGAGTTTGGGTAAATGTCTGAGGTGTGTTTGTGGGTCTCAGTGTGATGAGTCTGGGTCTCTGTGTGAGGTGAGTCTTTGTGTTTGTCTGTGTGAGGTGAGTCTGTGGGTCGCTGTGTTTCTGTGTGTGTTGAGTCTGCGCGTCTCTGTGTGTGGTGAGTCTGTGGGTGTCTGTGTGATTTGAGTGTGGGTGTCTGTGTGTGGTGAGTCTGTGGGTCTGTGTTTGTCTGTGAGTTGAGTATGTGGTTCTCTGTGTGATGAGTCTGTGGATGTCTGTGTGAGTTGAGTTTGGGTAAATCTGTGAGGCAAATTTGTGGGTCTCTGTGTGGTAAGTCTGTGGGTCTCTGTGTGAGGTGAGTCTGTGGGTCTCTGTGTGATGAGTATGTGGGTTTCTGTGTGATGAGTGTGTGGGTCTCTGTGTGTGTCTGTGTATGATGAGTCTGTGGATGTCTGTGTGAGGTGAGTCTGCGGTTCTCTGTGTGTTGTGGGTCTGTGGGTCTCTGTGTTTGTCTGTGTGAGGTGAGTCTGTGGGTCTCTGTGTGGTGAGTCTGTGGGTCTCTGTGTGAGGTTAGTCAGTGGGTCTCTGTTTGAGTTGAGTTTGTGGGTCTCTGTGTGTGTCTGTGTGAGGTGAGTTTGTGGGTCTCTTTGTGTGTCTGTGTGAGGTGAGTCCGTGGGTCTCTGTGTGAGGTGAGTTTGTGGGTCTCTGTGTGTGTCTGTGTGAGGTGAGTTTGTGGGTCTCTTTGTGTGTCTGTGTGAGGTGAGTCTGTGGGTCTCTGTGTGAGGTGAGTCTGTGGGTCTCTGTGTTTGTCTGTGTGTGGTGAGTCTGTGGGTCTCTGTTTGTGGTGAGTCTCTGGGTGTCTGTGTGAGGTAAGTGTGTGTGTCTGTGTGTGGTGAGTCTGTGGGTCTCTGTGTGAGGTGAGTCTGTGGGTCTCTGTGTGGTGAGTTTGTGGGTCTCTGTGTTTGTCTGTGTGAGGTGAGTCTGTGGGTATCTGTGTGTGTCTGTGTGTGGTGAGTCTGTGGGTCTTTGTGTGTGTCTGTGTGTGGTGAGTCTGTGGGTGTCTGTGTGTTGAGTGTTGGTAAATGTGTGAAGTGTGTTTGTGGGTCTCTGTGTGGTGAGTCTGTGGGTCTCTGTGTGAGGTGAGTCTGTGGATCTCTGTGTGTGTCTTTGTGTGGTGATTCTGTGTGTCTCTGTGCGAGGTGAGTCACTGGGTGTCTGTGTCAAGTGAGTGTGGGTGTCTGTGTGTGGTGAGTCTGTGGGTGTCTGTGTGTGATGAGTTTGTGGGTCTCTGTGTGTGGTGAGTCTGTGGGTCTCTGTGTGGTGAGTTTGTGGGTCTCTGTGTGGTGAGTCTGTGTGTGTCTGTGTGTGGTGAGTCTGTGGGTCTCTGTGTGAGGTGAGTCTGTGGGTCTCTGTGTGGTGAGTTTGTGGGTCTCTGTGTTTGTCTGTGTGAGGTGAGTCTGTGGGTATCTGTGTTTGTCTGTGTGTGGTGAGTCTGTGGGTCTTTGTGTGTGTCTGTGTGTGGTGAGTCTGTGGGTGTCTGTGAGTTGAGTGTTCGTAAATGTGTGAAGTGTGTTTGTGGGTCTCTGTGTGGTGAGTCTGTGGGTCTCTGTGTGAGGTGAGTCTGTGGGTCTCAGTGTGATGAGTCTGGGTCTCTGTGTGAGGTGGGTCTCTGTATTTGTCTCTGTACGGTGGGTCTGTTGGTCTCTGTGTGTGTCTGTGTGTGGTGAGTCTGTGCGTCTCTGTGTGAGGTGAGTCTGTGGGTGTCTGTGTGAGTTGAGTTTGGGTAAATGTCTGAGGTGTGTTTGTGGGTCTCAGTGTGATGAGTCTGGGTCTCTGTGTGAGGTGAGTCTTTGTGTGTGTCTGTGTGTGGTGAGTCTGTGGGTCTCTGTGTTTGTCTGTGTGAGGTGAGTCTGTGGGTCGCTGTGTTTCTGTGTGTGTTGAGTCTGCGCGTCTCTGTGTGTGGTGAGTCTGTGGGTGTCTGTGTGATTTGAGTGTGGGTGTCTGTGTGTGGTGAGTCTGTGGGTCTGTGTTTGTCTGTGAGTTGAGTATGTGGTTCTCTGTGTGATGAGTCTGTGGATGTCTGTGTGAGTTGAGTTTGGGTAAATCTGTGAGGCAAATTTGTGGGTCTCTGTGTGGTAAGTCTGTGGGTCTCTGTGTGAGGTGAGTCTGTGGGTCTCTGTGTGATGAGTATGTGGGTTTCTGTGTGATGAGTGTGTGGGTCTCTGTGTGTGTCTGTGTATGATGAGTCTGTGGATGTCTGTGTGAGGTGAGTCTGCGGTTCTCTGTGTGAGGTGGGTCTGTGGGTCTCTGTGTTTGTCTGTGTGAGGTGAGTCTGTGGGTCTCTGTGTGGTGAGTCTGTGGGTCTCTGTGTGAGGTTAGTCAGTGGGTCTCTGTTTGAGTTGAGTTTGTGGGTCTCTGTGTGTGTCTGTGTGAGGTGAGTTTGTGGGTCTCTTTGTGTGTCTGTGTGAGGTGAGTCTGTGGGTCTCTGTGTGAGGTGAGTCTGTGGGTCTCTGTGTTTGTCTGTGTGTGGTGAGTCTGTGGGTCTCTGTTTGTGGTGAGTCTCTGGGTGTCTGTGTGAGGTAAGTGTGGGTGTCTGTGTGTTGTGAGTCTGTGGGTCTCAGTGTGATGAGTCTGGGTCTCTGTGTGAGGTGGCTCTCTGTATTTGTCTCTGTGAGGTAGGTCTGTTGGTCTCTGTGTGTGTCTGTGTGTGGTGAGTCTGTGCGTCTCTGTGTGAGGTGAGTCTGTGGGTGTCTGTGTGAGTTGAGTTTGGGTAAATGTCTGAGGTGTGTTTGTGGGTCTCAGTGTGATGAGTCTGGGTCTCTGTGTGAGGTGAGTCTTTGTGTGTGTCTGTGTGTGGTGAGTCTGTGGGTCTCTGTGTTTGTCTGTGTGAGGTGAGTCTGTGGGTCGCTGTGTTTCTGTGTGTGTTGAGTCTGCGCGTCGCTGTGTGTGGTGAGTCTGTGGGTGTCTGTGTGATTTGAGTGTGGGTGTCTGTGTGGTGAGTCTGTGGGTCTCTGTGTTTGTCTGTGAGTTGAGTATGTGGTTCTCTGTGTGATGAGTCTGTGGATGTCTGTGTGAGTTGAGTTTGGGTGAATCTGTGAGGCAAATTTGTGGGTCTCTGTGTGGTGAGTCTGTGGGTCTCTGTGTGTGTCTGTGTATGATGAGTCTGTGGATGTCTGTGTGAGGTGAGTCTGCGGTTCTCTGTGTGAGGTGGGTCTGTGGGTCTCTGTGTTTGTCTGTGTGAGGTGATTTTGTGGGTCTCTTTGTGTGTCTGTGTGAGGTGAGTCTGTGGGTCTCTGTGTGAGGTGAGTCTGTGGGTCTCTGTGTTTGTCTGTGTGTGGTGAGTCTGTGGGTCTCTGTTTGTGGTGAGTCTCTGGGTGTCTGTGTGAGGTAAGTGTGGGTCTCTGTGTGTGGTGAGTCTGTGGGTCTCTGTGTGAGGTGAGTCTGTGGGTCTCTGTGTGTGTCTGTGTGAGGTGAGTCTGTGGGTCTCTGCGTGTGGTGAGTCTGGGTATCTTTGTGTGGTGAGTCTGTGGGTGTTTGTGTGTTCTGAGTCTGTGGGTGTCCGTGTGTGGTGAATCTGTGTGTCTCTCTGTGAGGTGAATCTGTGGGTCTCTGTGTGAGGTGAGTCTGTGGATCTCTGTGTGTGTCTTTGTGTGGTGATTCTGTGTGTCTCTGTGCGAGGTGAGTCACTGGGTGTCTGTGTCAAGTGAGTGTGGGTGTCTGTGTGTGGTGAGTCTGTGGGTGTCTGTGTGAGTTGAGTTTGGGTAAATGTGTGAGGTGTGTTTGTGGGTCTCCGTGTGGTGAGTCTGTGAGTCTCTGTCTAAGGTGAGTCTGTGGGTCTCTGTGTGAGGTGAGTCCGTGGGTCTCTGTGTGAGGTGAGTCTGTGGGTCTCTGTGTGAGGTGTGTATGTGGTTCTCTGTTTGAGGTTGGTCTGTTGGTCTCTGTGTGTGCTGAGTCTGTGGGTCTCTGTGTGATGAGTATGTGGGTCTCTGTGTGATGAGTGTGTGGGTCTCTGTGTGTGTCTGTGTATGATGAGTCTGTGGATGTCTGTGTGAGGTGAGTCTGCGGTTCTCTGTGTGAGGTGGGTCTGTGGGTCTCTGTGTTTGTCTGTGTGCGGTGAGTCTGTGGGTCTCTGTGTGGCGAGTCTGTGGGTCTCTGTGTGATGAGTATGTGGGTCTCTGTGTGATGAGTGTGTGGGTCTCTGTGTGTGTCTGTGTATGATGAGTCTGTGGATGTCTGTGTGAGGTGAGTCTGCGGTTCTCTGTGTGAGGTGGGTCTGTGGGTCTCTGTGTTTGTCTGTGTGAGGTGAGTCTGTGGGTCTCTGTGTGGTGAGTCTGTGGGTCTCTGTGTGAGGTTAATCAGTGGGTCTCTGTTTGAGTTGAGTTTGTGGGTCTCTGTGTGTGTCTGTGTGAGGTGAGTTTGTGGGTCTCTTTGTGTGTCTGTGTGAGGTGAGTCTGTGGGTCTCTGTGTGAGGTGAGTCTGTGGGTCTCTGTGTTTGTCTGTGTGTGGTGAGTCTGTGGGTCTCTGTTTGTGGTGAGTCTCTGGGTGTCTGTGTGAGGTAAGTGTGGGTGTCTGTGTGTGGTGAGTCTGTGGGTCTCTGTGTGAGGTGAGTCTGTGGGTCTCTGTGTGTGTCTGTGTGAGGTGAGTCTGTGGGTCTCTGTGTGTGTCTGCGTGTGGTGAGTCTGGCTATCTTTGTGTGGTGAGTCTGTGGGTGTCTGTGTGTTCTGAGTCTGTGGGTCTCTGTGTGAGGTGAGTCTGTGGATCTCTGTGTGTGTCTTTGTGTGGTGATTCTGTGTGTCTCTGTGCGAGGTGAGTCACTGGGTGTCTGTGTCAAGTGAGTGTGGGTATCTGTGTGTGGTGAGTCTGTGGGTGTCTGTGTGAGTTGAGTTTGGGTAAATGTGTGAGGTGTGTTTGTGGGTCTCCGTGTGGTGAGTCTGTGAGTCTCTGTGTAAGGTGAGTCTGTGGGTCTCTGTGTGAGGTGAGTCTGTGGGTCTCTGTGTGAGGTGAGTCTGTGGGTCTCTGTGTGAGGTGTGTATGTGGTTCTCTGTTTGAGGTGGGTCTGTTGGTCTCTGTGTGTGCTGAGTCTGTGGGTCTCTGTGTGATGAGTCTGTGGGTCTCTGTGTGGCGAGTCTGTGGGTCTGTGTGTGTATGTGTGTGGTGATTCTGTGGGTGTCTGTGTGAAGTGAGTGTGTGTGTATGTGTGTGGTGAGTCTGTGGGTGTCTGTTTGAGTTGAGTTTGGATAAATGTGTGAGGTGTGTTTGTGGGTCTCTGTGTGGCGAGTCTGTGAGTCTCTGTGTAAGGTGAGTCTGTGGGTCTCTGTGTGAGGTGAGTCTGTGGGTCTCTGTGTGAGGTGAGTATGTGGCTCTCTGTGTGAGGTGGGTCTGTTGGTCTCTGTTTGTCTGTGTGAGGTGAGTCGGTGGGTCTCTGTGTGGTGAGTCTGTGCGTCTCTGTGTGAGGTGAGTCTGTGGGTGTCTGTGAGTTGAGTTTGGGTAAATGTGTGAGGTGTGTTTGTGGGTCTCTGTGTGGTGAGTCTGTGTGTGTCTGTGTGTGGTGAGTCTGTGGGTTTCTGTGTGATGAGTCTGTGGGTTTCTGTGTGATGAGTCTGTGGGTCTCTGTGTGATGAGTTTGTGGGTCTCTGTGTGTGTCTGTGTATGATGAGTCTGTGGGTGTCTGTTTGAGGTGAGTGTGGGTCTCTGTGTGACGTGAGTCTGTGGGTCTCTGTGTGAGGTGTGTATGTGGTTCTCTGTGTGAGGTGGGTCTGTTGGCCTCTGTGTTTGTTTGTGTGAGGTGAGTCTGTGGGTCTCTGTGTGTGTCTGTGTGTGGTGAGTCTGTGGGTCTCTGTGTGTGTATGTGTGTGGTGAGTCTGTGGGTCTCTGTGTGTGTATGTGTATGGTGAGTCTGTGGGTGTCTGTGTGAGTTGAGTTTGGGTAAATGTGTGATGTCTGTTTGTGGGTCTCTGTGTGGTGAGTCTGTGGGTCTCTGTGTGAGGTGAGTCTGTGGGTCTCTGTGTGTGTCTGTGTATGATGAGTCTGTGGCTGTCTGTGTGAGGTGAGTCTGTGGGTCTCTGTGTGTGTCTGTGTGTGTCTGTGTGTGGTGAGTCTGTGCGTCTCTGTGTTAGGTGAGTCTGTGGGTGTCTGTGTGAGTTCAGTTTGGGTAAATGTCTGAGGTGTGTTTGTGGGTCTCTGTGTGGTGAGTCTGTGGGTCTCTGTGTGAGGTGAGTCTGTGGGTGTCTGTGAGTTGAGTTTGGGTAAATGTGTGCGGTGTGTTTGTGGGTCTCTGTGTGGTTAGTCTGTGTGTGTCTGTGTGTGGTGAGTCTGTGGGTCTCTGTGTGTGTATGTGTGTGGTGAGTCTGTGGGTGTCTGTGTGAGTTGAGTTTGGGTAAATGTGTGAGGTGTGTTTGTGGGTCTCTGTGTGGTGTGAGTCTGTGGGTCTCTGTGTGTGTATGTGTGTGGTGAGTCTGTGGGTGTCTGTGTGAGTTGAGTTTGGGTAAATGTGTGAGGTGTGTTTGTGGGTCTCTGTGTGGTGAGTCTGTGCATCTCTGTGTGAGGTGAGTCTGTGGGTGTCTGTGTGAGTTCAGTTTGGGTAAATGTGTCTGAGGTGTGTTTGTGGGTCTCTGTGTGGTGAGTCTGTGGGTCTCTGTGTGAGGTGAGTCTGTGGGTGTCTGTGAGTTGAGTTTGGGTAAATGTGTGAGGTGTGTTTGTGGGTGTCTGTGTGGTGAGTCTGTGTGTGTCTGTGTGTGGTGAGTCTGTGGGTTTCTGTGTGATGAGTCTGTGGGTCTCTGTGTGAGGTGTGTATGTGGTTCTTTGTGTGAGGTGGGTCTGTTGGCCTCTGTGTTTGTTTGTGTGAGGTGAGTCTGTGGGTCTCTGTGTGTGTCTGTGTGTGGTGAGTCTGTGGGTCTCTGTGTGTGTATGTGTGTGGTGAGTCTGTGGGTCTCTGTGTGTGTCTGTGTATGATGAGTCTGTGGCTGTCTGTGTGAGGTGAGTCTGTGGGTCTCTGTGTGTGTCTGTGTGTGTCTGTGTGTGGTGAGTCTGTGCGTCTCTGTGTTAGGTGAGTCTGTGGGTGTCTGTGTGAGTTCAGTTTGGGTAAATGTCTGAGGTGTGTTTGTGGGTCTCTGTGTGGTGAGTCTGTGGGTCTCTGTGTGAGGTGAGTCTGTGGGTGTCTGTGAGTTGAGTTTGGGTAAATGTGTGCGGTGTGTTTGTGGGTCTCTGTGTGGTTAGTCTGTGTGTGTCTGTGTGTGGTGAGTCTGTGGGTCTCTGTGTGTGTATGTGTGTGGTGAGTCTGTGGGTGTCTGTGTGAGTTGAGTTTGGGTAAATGTGTGAGGTGTGTTTGTGGGTCTCTGTGTGGTGAGTCTGTGGGTCTCTGTGTGAGGTGAGTCTGTGGGTCTCTGTGTGTGTCTGTGTATGATGAGTCTGTGGCTGTCTGTGTGAGGTGAGTCTGTGGATCTCTGTGTGTGTCTGTGTGTGTCTGTGTGTGGTGAGTCTGTGCGTCTCTGTGTGAGGTGAGTCTGTGGGTGTCTGTGTGAGTTCAGTTTGGGTAAATGTGTCTGAGGTGTGTTTGTGGGTCTCTGTGTGGTGAGTCTGTGGGTCTCTGTGTGAGGTGAGTCTGTGGGTGTCTGTGAGTTGAGTTTGGGTAAATGTGTGAGGTGTGTTTGTGGGTCTCTGTGTGGTGAGTCTGTGTGTGTCTGTGTGTGGTGAGTCTGTGGGTTTCTGTGTGATGAGTCTGTGGGTCTCTGTGATGAGTTTGTGGGTCTCTGTGTGTGTCTGTGTATGATGAGTCTGTGGGTGTCTGTTTGAGGTGAGTGTGGGTCTCTGTGTGACGTGGGTCTGTTGGCCTCTGTGTTTGTTTGTGTGAGGTGAGTCTGTGGGTCTCTGTGTGTGTCTGTGTGTGGTGAGTCTGTGGGTCTCTGTGTGTGTATGTGTGCGGTGAGTCTGTGGGTGTCTGTGTGAGTTGAGTTTGGATAAATGTGTGAGGTGTGTTTGTGGGTCTCTGTGTGGTGAGTCTGTGGGTCTCTGTGTGAGGTGAGTCTGTGGGTCTCTGTGTGTGTCTGTGTATGATGAGTCTGTGGCTGTCTGTGTGAGGTGGGTCTGTGGGTCTCTGTGTGTGTCTGTGTGTGTCTGTGTGTGGTGAGTCTGTGCATCTCTGTGTGAGATGAGTCTGTGGGTGTCTGTGTGAGTTCAGTTTGGGTAAATGTGAGGTGTGTTTGTGGGTCTCTGTGTGGTGAGTCTGTGGGTCTCTGTGTGAGGTGAGTCTGTTGGCCTCTGTGTTTGTTTGGGTGAGGTGAGTCTGTGGGTCTCTGTGTGTGTATGTGTGTGTTGAGTCTGTGGGTGTCTGTGTGAGGTGAGTGTGGGTGTTTGTGTGTGGTGAGTCTATGGGTGTATGTGTGAGTTGAGTTTGGGTAAATGTGTGAGGTCTGTTTGTGGGTCTCTGTGTGAGGTGAGTTTGTGGGTCTCTGTGTGGTGAGTCTGTGTGTGTCTGTGTGTGATGAGTTTGTGGGTCTCTGTGTGTGGTGAGTCTGTGGGTCTCTGTGTGTGTCTCTCTGTGTCTCTGACTCTCTGTGTGTCTCTATGGGTCTCTGTCTATCTCTATGGGTCTCTGCGTGTGGGTCTCACGATCATCATCATCCATAATATTCTCTTAGTCTTTCACGAAGCTATGTGTGTCGGTGTTGTTGTGTGTGTCACAGTAGGGGGCACAGGTAGTGCATCGGCCAGTCAGTCGACCCGTGGCACCTGCTGGGTCTGCCCCATGACCTCCTCCTCATGCACCTAGCCTGGCACAGCAGTCAACCCACGGCACCTGCTGGGTCTGCCTCGTGACCTCCAAGTGCACCTAGCCTGGCACAGCAGTGAACCCATGGCATCTGCTGGGTCTGTTCCGTGACCTCCTCCTCTGGCACCTAGCCTGGCACAGCAATCAACCCACGGCACCTGTTGGGTATGTCCCATGGCTATCGCACACGCACACACACACGCATGGATATCACACACACACGCATGGATATCACACACACACGCGCGCCGGTGGTGTTGGCTACGTTGTTTATTGAGTTTCGCTACAGACACGGACAGAGAGACACCAACGCGATCATAGCGACAGACACAGCAGCAGCAGCCTGCAATCATCTCAGGCACCATCATCAGCATTACCGCCACCATCATTACCACCACCATCATTACCGCCACACGGCAGTAGCAGCAGATGGCTCATGCACAGGGGCAGCTGCCACTGGGGGTGCCCCGAGGCTATAGGACCCACACAGCAGCTGACTCACACACAGGGACAGCTGCCTCTGGGGGTGCCCCCTAGGCTACGGCACCACACAGCAGCAGCAGACTCGCACACAGGGACAGCTGTCACTGGGGGTGCCCCCTAGGCTACGGCACCACACAGCAGCAGCACTCCCACACACGGACAGCTGTCACTGGGGGTACCTTTAGGCTATAGGATCCACACAGCAGCCTCGCACACAGGGACAGCTGCTACTTGGAGTGCCCCTAGGCTATAGGCACCACACAGCAGCAGACTCACACACAGGGACAGCTGTCACTGGGGGTGCCCCCTAGGCTACGGCACCACACAGCAGCAGCAGCAGACTCACACACAGGGACAGCTGTCACTGGGGGTGCCCCCTAGGCTACAGCACCCCACAGCAGCAGCAGACTCACACACAGGGACAGCTGCTGCTGGGGGTGCCCCCTAGGCTATAGGACCCACACAGCAGCAGCAGCAGACTCACAGGGACAGCTGCCACTGGGCGTGCCACAAGACCACACAGCAGCAGCTGACTCACAACACAGGGGCAGCTGCCGCTGGGGGTGCCCCCTATGCTACAGGACCACACAGCAGCAGCAGCAGACTCACACACAGGGACAGCTGCCCCCTCCCCGTGTGGCAGAGGAGGGGAACGCTGTAAAATTAAAGTGCAGTCCTCTCTAGTCACGTACACGCGCACGCACACACACACACCTGAGTTAAATTCCCGCTCGCCAGTATGGGTGGGAATCCAACGCGGGTCAGTGCCAGGTTCGTAGTAGTACCGGCACAGCGCAAACCACTACAGCACTCATGGAGACAGACACACACACAGAGATACACAGACACACACAACAACCGCCATTCGCCACTGGAGTGGAAAATATGGCATCTGTGCAGGACCGCCCTTTCCTGAAACCGCATTGGGGCTCCGCAAGCCTCTCCTGAGCGTGCCTGGCAAGGCGATGTTGAATAATCCTTGCCAGGACCTTTCCCGGCACACTGAGGAGTGAGATGCCCCTGTAGTTGTTACAGTCTGTGCGGTCCCCCTTCTTAAAGAGGGGGACCACCAGGGCATCATTCCAATCCTGCGGAACCCGTCCAGTGGTCCAGACTGTTGTTATGATGTCATATAGGGCAGTCTGTGCACAAACGCCACCCTCCCTCAGCATTTTGCTTGGGAGATCATCTCTGCCGGCTGCCTTTCCTGGTCTCAGACTCCGGATCGCCTTCAGTACTTCCTCAACAGATGGCACCTCAGCCAGCCACTCACAGGGGGGGACTTTGAGGCACCGAATATTTGAGGCACCGCAGCCTCAGCAGGGTCATCCCCACTTTGTGCCACGATGTTTTCCTGGCTGAGGGATTTTCCCTCCCCCAGGACCTCACAGAAATGCTCAGCAAATCTGCAAACCTGTTTCTGGGGGTCAGAGATTGGTTCACCGTTTTTTCCCCTAATGATGGTAATAGGTGTGGCGCTGCAGGTTACTTTTTGGATGGAGTTAAATAGAGATTTGTGATCACGGGCCACTGAGGCAGACTCCATCTCCTCAGCAACCCGCGACCACCACCCATCCTTGCAGCGCCTCACGGCTCTCCGAACCTCCGAGCGAAGGCTACGGTAAGCCTCCTCATTCTCTGACTTTGGATACTGTAGACAATTAGAATGGGCCTGTCGCTTTGTCTCAACTATCCTGAACACCTCCTCTGTCAGCCAGGGTCTCTGGGGAGGTCTGGACCGCACTCAAAGCAGCCATTGCAGCTGCATGAGTCACAGTCCTAAACCTCGCCCATTTACCCTCGACATCTGGAGGAGTGGGGGACGATGCCAAGCCCAGCCGCAAGCGATGACGAAATTCTCGATTGCAACTTTCATCAGATAATTGAGACCAGGCCACTTTAGGTTGGAATGGGGTCCTGGGTGTACACCCACCACCGGAGTGGAAGAATGGCAGGAGCATCTTACAGATGACTAGTCGATGGTCAGAGGGCAGATCAGCTCCACGGTAGGTCCTGGTGTCAAGGACATGGGCTCGCATCTGCTGGTCCGTCACTATGTAGTCCAGCAGATGTTCTTGCTTGGACCCGGCATGCATCCATGATGTTGTGTGGATGCGCCGATGCCGAAACAGCGTGTTTGTAATTACAAGCCCATGGGCTGCACAAAAATCTACCAGCCTCCTACCGAGACACACACAGAGATACACAGACTCACTCCCCACAGAGACACACAGACACGCAGAAACACAGACACATAAAACTCGCTCCCCACAGAGACACAGACACATAGACACACACAAAACTCGCTTCCCACAGACACACACAGACTTGCTCCCCACAGAGAGAGACAGACACACACAGAGACACACAAGATTCGCTCCCCATAGAGACACAGAGACTCGCTCCCCACAGACACAGACTCGCTCTCCACAGAGACACACGGAGACTTGCTCCGCACAGAGACACACACACAGAGAGACACACACAGAGACTCGCTCCCCACAGAGACACACACACAGACAGACACAGACACACACACACACAGAGACTCGCTCCCCACAGAGACACACGAAGACTTGCTCCGCACAGATACACAGACTTCCCACAGAGAGACACACACACAAGACTCGCTCCCCACAGAGACACACAGACACACACACAGAGAGACACAGACACACAGAGACACACACACACAGAGACACACACAGAGACTCGCTCCCCACAGAGACACACAGACACACACACAGATAGACACAGACACACACACAGACACACACAGAGAGACACAGACACACAGAGACTCGCTCCCCACAGAGACACACACACAGAGAGACACAGGCACTCGCTCCCCACAGAGAGACACACACACACAGAGACTCGCTCCCCACAGAGAGACACACACAGAGACTCGCTCCCCAGAGAGAGGCACACACACAGACACACACACAGACACGCACAGAGACTCGCTCCCCACAGAGAGAGACACACAGAGACTCGCTCCCCATAGAGACACACACAGACACACACAGAGACACACACAGAGACTCGCTCCCCACAGAGAGACACACACATAGACACTTTCTGCTGCTCCCACTTAAGAAGCCATCACAATCAAATAAATAACCCTCCCACCCACCCGCCCGATGCCCCGTCACACTACGTCAAGTATACTACCACTACTCACACCTCCCCCCGAAGCTACGAGACTACATCACGTCACCATCCCTACTCAACTCACCAGCTACCCCGACCCACCGACGCACACCACCACATCAAGTATACACTGGCCACACGCATCTTGTGGGGAGGGGTGGCGACGTGGATAATATTTACAAGTGGCAGGCGGGAATTGAGGAATCTGTGCGGCGTTTGAGAGGCGAGGGAGTTTCCGCCGCTTTGGGGTGATGTTCCAGGACGAGTGGGGGTGGTGGTGATGATGGCGATTGTGGTGATTGATGGTGGTGACGATGATGTTGATGGTGGTGATTGTGGTGACGATGGTGGTGATTATGATGGTGGTGATTGTGATGATGATGATGGTGATGATGATGATGGTGGTGATGATGGTGATGATGGTGGTGATGATGGTGGTGATGGGTTCAAATGGAACAGGCCCTGGCTAGCTCAGCTGATGCTCGTTAACCCCGAAACCCCCATATCGCTCAGGGGGCGGGGCCTAACAGTATAGGGGCGGGGCTAGCAGTTTAAGGGCGGACCTAAAGTTTGTGGGGGCGTGACTAGGATAGTTAGGGGGGTGGGGCTACTGTTTAGGGGAGGGGCTAGGGGAGTTGAGGGTGGGGCTAGTGTTTCAGGGAAGGGCCAGGGGAGTTGAGGGCGGGGTTAGGAGAGGGGCTCTGGGAGTTGAGGGTGGAGTCAGTGTTTGGGGGAGGGGCCGGGGGAGTTGAGGGCGGGGTTAGTGTTTGAGGGAGGGGCCAGGGGAGTCGAGGGCGGGGTTGGTGTTTGGGGGAGGAGCCATCGGGGTTAAGGGCGGGGTTAAGGGCAGGGTTAGTGTTTGGAGGCAGGGCCAGGGGAGTCTAGGGCGGGGTTAGTGTTTGGGGGAGGGGCCATCGGGGTTAAGGGCAGGGTTAGTGTTTGGAGGCAGGGCCAGGGGAGTCTAGGGCGGGGTTAGTGTTTGGGGGAGGGGCCATCGGGGTTAAGGGCGGGGTTAGTGTTTGGAGGCGGGGCCAGGGGAGTCTAGGGCGGGGTTAGTGTTTGGGGGAGTGGCCATCGGGGTTAAGGGCGGGGTTAGTGTTTGGAGGCGGGGCCAGGGGAGTCTAGGGCGGGATTAGTGTTTGGGGGAGTGGCCATCGGGGTTAAGGGCGGGGTTAGTGTTTGGAGGCGGGGCCAGGGGAGTCTAGGGCGGGGTTAGTGTTTGGGGGCGGGGTTAGGGGGGTTGGGGGAGGGGCCGCCTCAGGTGGAGAAGTCGCTGGAGCGACGGCGGCTGCCCATCTTGGACCTGGGGTGGGTGGGGGGGGTCACAGAGAGAGTTCAGAGGGGGCTAGACCACAGCGTGTCTCGTCACTGTTCTGGCGTGAGTCCACCCCCGTGAGTCTCTCACCGTTAGTCTCTCACCGTGAGTCTCTCACCGTGAGTCCACCCCCGTGAGTCTCCCCCCGTGAGTCCACCCCCGTGAGTCCACCCCCGTGAGTCTCTCACCGTGAGTCTCTCACCGTGAGTCTCCCCCCGTGAGTCTCTCACCGTGAGACTCTCCCCTGTGAGTCCACTCCCGTGAGTCTCCCACCGTGAGTCTCTCACCGTGAGTCTCTCACCGTGAGTCTCTCACCGTGAGTCTCTCACCGTGAGTCTCCCCCCGTGAGTCTCTCACCGTGAGTCTCTCACCGTGAGTCTCTCACCGTGAGTCCACCCCCGTGAGTCCACCCCCGTGAGTCTCTCCCCGTGAGTCTCTCACCGTGAGTCTCTCCCCGTGAGTCTCTCACCGTGAGTCACTCACCGTGAGTCTTTCACCGTGAGTCTCTCACCGTGAGTCTCTCACCGTGAGTCTCCCCCCATGAGTCTCTCACCGTGAGGCTCTCACCGTGAGACTCTCACTGTGAGTCTCTCACCGTGAGTCTCTCACCGTGAGTCTCTCACCGTGAGTCTCTCACCGTGAGTCTCTCCCCTGTGAGTCCACCCCCGTGAGTCTCTCACCGTGAGTCACTCACCGTGAGTCTCTCACCGTGAGTCTCTCCCCTGTGAGTCCACCCCCGTGAGTCTCTCACCGTGAGTCTCTCACCGTGAGTCTCTCCCCTGTGAGTCCACCCCCGTGAGTCTCTCACCGTGAGCCTCTCACCGTGAGTTTCTCCCCTGTGAGTCCACTCCCGTGAGTCTCCCACCGTGAGTCTCTCACCGTGAGTCTCTCACCGTGAGTCTCTCACCGTGAGTCTCCCCCCGTGAGTCTCTCACCGTGAGTCTCTCACCGTGAGTCTCTCACCGTGAGTCTCTCACCGTGAGTCCACCCCCGTGAGTCCACCCCCGTGAGTCTCTCACCGTGAGCCTCCCCCCGTGAGTCTCTCACCGTGAGTCACTCACCGTGAGTCTTTCACCGTGAGTCTCTCACCGTGAGTCTCTCACCGTGAGTCTCCCCCCGTGAGTCTCTCACCGTGAGTCTCTCACCGTGAGTCTCCCCCCGTGAGTCCACCCCCGTGAGTCTCTCACCGTGAGTCTCTCACCGTGAGTCTCTCACCGTGAGTCTCTCCCCTGTGAGTCCACCCCCGTGAGTCTCTCACCGTGAGTCTCTCACCGTGAGTCTCTCACCGTGAGTCTCTCCCCTGTGAGTCCACCCCCGTGAGTCTCTCACCGTGAGTCTCTCACCGTGAGTCTCTCCCCTGTGAGTCCACCCACGTGAGTCTCTCACCGTGAGTCTCTCACCGTGAGTCTCCCCCCGTGAGTCTCCCCCCGTGAGTCCCTCACCGTGAGTCTCTCACCGTGAGTCTCCCCCCGTGAGTCTCTCACCGTGAGGCTCTCACCGTGAGTCCACCCCCGTGAGTCTCTCACCGTGAGTCTCTCACCGTGAGTCTCTCACCGTGAGTCCACCCCCGTGAGTCTCCCCCCGTGAGCGCTCACCGTGAGTCTCTCACCGTGAGTCCACCCCCGTGAGTCTCTCACCGTGAGTCCACCCCTGTGAGTCTCTCACCGTGAGTCTCCCCCCGTGAGTCTCTCACCGTGAGTCTCTCACCGTGAGTCCACCCCCGTGAGTCTCTCACCGTGAGTCTCCCCCCGTGAGTCTCTCACCGTGAGTCTCCCACCGTGAGTCTCTCACCGTGAGACTCTCACTGTGAGTCTCCCACCGTGAGTCTCTCACCGTGAGACTCTCACTGTGAGTCTCTCACCGTGAGTCCACCCCCGTGAGTCCACCCCCGTGAGTCTCTCACCGTGAGTCTCCCCCCGTGAGACTCTCACCGTGAGTCTCCCCCCCCGTGAGTCTCTCACCGTGAGTCTCTCACCGTGAGTCCACCCCCGTGAGTCTCTCACCGTGAGTCTCTCACCGTGAGCCTCTCACCGTGAGTCCACCCCCGTGAGTCTCCCCCCGTGAGCTCTCACCGTGAGTCTCTCACCGTGAGTCCACCCCCGTGAGTCTCTCACCGTGAGTCCACCCCTGTGAGACTCTCACCGTGAGTCTCCCCCCGTGAGTCTCTCACCGTGAGACTCTCACCGTGAGACTCTCACTGTGAGTCTCCCACCGTGAGTCTCTCACCGTGAGACTCTCACTGTTAGTCTCTCACCGTGAGTCCACCCCCGTGAGTCCACCCCCGTGAGTCTCTCACCGTGAGTCTCCCCCCGTGAGTCTCTCACCGTGAGTCCCCCCCCCCGTGAGTCTCTCACCGTGAGTCTCTCACCGTGAGTCTCTCACCGTGAGTCTCTCACCGTGAGTCTCTCACCGTGAGTCTCTCACCGTGAGTCTCTCACCGTGAGTCTCTCACCGTGAGTCTCTCACCGTGAGTCTCTCACCGTGAGTCTCTCACCGTGAGTCTCTCACCGTGAGTCCACCCCCGTGAGTCTCTCACCGTGAGTCTCCCCCCGTGAGTCCCTCACCGTGAGTCTCTCACCGTGAGTCCACCCCCGTGAGTCTCTCACCGTGAGTCTCTCACCGTGAGTCCACCCCCGTGAGTCTCTCACCGTGAGTCTCTCACCGTGAGTCTCTCACCGTGAGTCCACCCCCGTGAGTCTCCCCCCGTGAGCTCTCACCGTGAGTCTCTCACCGTGAGTCCACCCCCGTGAGTCTCTCACCGTGAGTCCACCCCTGTGAGTCTCTCACCGTGAGTCTCCCCCCGTGAGTCTCTCACCGTGAGTCTCTCACCGTGAGTCCACCCCCGTGAGTCTCTCACCGTGAGTCTCCCCCCGTGAGTCTCTCACCGTGAGTCTCCCCCCGTGAGTCCACCCCCGTGAGTCTCTCACCGTGAGACCCTCACCGTGAGTCTCTCCCCGTGAGTCTCTCACCGTGAATCTCTCACCGTGAGTCTCTCCCCCGTGAGTCTCCCCCCGTGAGACTCTCCCCGTGAGTCTCTCCCCGTGAGTCCACCCCCGTGAGTCTCTCCCCGTGAGTCTCTCACCGTTAGTCCACCCCCCCCGTGAGTCCACCCCCGTGAGTCCACCCCCGTGAGTCCACCTGTAAGTCCCCCCGTGAGTCCACCCCCGTGAGTCCACCCCCGTGAGTCCACCTGTAAGTCCCCCCGTGATTCCACCCCCGTGAGTCCACCTGTAAGTCCCCCCGTGAGTCCACCCCCATGAGTCCACCCCCGTGAGTCCACCCCCCCCGTGAGTCCACCCCCGTGAGTTCACCCCCGTGAGGAGTCAACCTGTAAGTCCCCGCGGCCAGGGGGTTGAATGTGTAGAGCCAATCCTGCAGGTCACGGGAGCTGGAGGCCTGCAGCAGCAGCAGCCCGCGGTGCTGTGTGCAGAGCACAAACGTGAACGGGGTCTGGGTGGGGGGGGGTGAGGGGGGGTGAGGGGGGTGGGTGAGGGGGTGGGTGAGGGGGGGGGTGAGGGGGGGGGTGAGGGGGGGGGGTGAGGGGGGGGGGTGAGGGGGGGGGGGTGAGGGGGGGGGGTGAGGGGGGGGGGGTGAGGGGGGGGGGGTGAGGGGGGGGGGGTGAGGGGGGGGGTGAGGGGGGGGGTGAGGGGGGGGGTGAGGGGGGGGGTGAGGGGGGGGGTGAGGGGGGGGGTGAGGGGGGGGGGTGAGGGGGGGGGGTGAGGGGGGGGGGTGAGGGGGGGGGTGAGGGGGGGGGTGAGGGGGGGGGTGAGGGGGGGGGTGAGAAAACCATTACACTCCATCTTTCGCCAATCTCCCCTCTCCCTCACCTCTCTCTCCCCCTCCCCTCTCCCCCTCAACTCTCACCCCTCCCCCCCCACTCCACCCCTCCCCCCACCGTGCAGCCCGGAGGTCCAGGGCCCCACGCTCACAGCGGTCGCTCTCCGCGTTGGTGAGGAGCTCAAACGGCCACCGCACGCACAGCCAGCGGCGGGTCCAGACGCCCGCTGGGGACTCGTTCAGGGAGCCGCTCTTGGTCACCACGGTGGGTGGGTGGTGGGTGGGTGGTGGGGAGAGAGAGGTTCAGGTAGCCGCTCTTGGTCACCACGGTGGGTGGGTGGTGGGTGGGTGGTGGGGAGAGAGAGGTCCAGGTAGCCGCTCTTGGTCACCACGGGGCTGTGTGGATAAGTAAAGGTGCTTATGTCATGTAGGAAATGTGGCGGAAAGGCTGACGTAAATCCTATAGAAGTCTATGGGAGTAGCCAGTGAATGATTGCAATTTGTAGTGTGGATAGGTTAGGTAAGCCGTCCGTGCAGAACTCATTCAATGCAACTCAGTGACGTGCCCCCCTTGTGACGTCACCACGGCGCTTTGTATTGGCTAGGTGCATGCACTCTGAGGCCACGTGAAGTGTCAAAGGGTCGCTGCTGGCAGGTCACGTGACAGACCCAGCAGGTGCCATGGGTTGACTGCTGTGCCAGGCTAGGTGCAGGAGGAGGTCACGGGACAGACGCAGCGGGTGCCATGGGTTGTACTGCTGTGCCAGGCTAGGTGCATCTGACGACAAACACCTGGGCAGTTCACCACCATTGGTTCAAGCAGAGCCTGTCTCTTGCTTCTGCTGATGAGACACAGAGCTGGGCAGACTTCGAATACAGCAGCAGCAGCAGGCATCGTCAGGGTCGGGATGGAACCCACGACCTCCATGTACCAGGCGAGGTAGTTAACATCTCGTCAGGGTCGGGATCGAACCCACGACCTCCTGCGTACCAGGCGAGGTAGTCAACATCTCGTCAGGGTCGGGATCGAACCCACGACCTCCTGCGTACCAGGCGAGGTAGTCAACATCTGAACCCAAGTCACCTTAGACCCAGGCAGCAGCAACTCGCCACAACAAACACAATTGCAACGTTATGTTGAGTCCGCTTATTTATTAACAACAATCGATAATCAAACAAATGTCTAGATATATATGTACACATGATTACATTATAACTTATTTATAATATCTCTATCCTAACTCTTCACACGCGCGCGTGGCTAGGCAAGCTGTAGTCCATTGTGTGGTGAGTGTGGGTGGTGAGTGTGAGTGTTGTGTGGGTGGTGAGTGGGTGGTGAGTGTGGGTAGTGAGTGTGGGTGGTGAGTGTGGGTGGTGAGTGTGGTGAGTGTGAGTGTGGTGGGTGTGGTGAGTGTGGGTGGTGAGTGTGGTGAGTGTGAGTGTGGGTGGTGAGTGTGGGTGGTGAGTGTGGGTGGTGAGTGTGGGTGGTGAGTGTGGGTGGTGAGTGTGGTGAGTGTGGGTGGTGAGTGTGGGTGGTGAGTGTGAGTGTTGTGTGGGTGGTGAGTGTGGGTGGTGAGTGTGGGTGGTGAGTGTGGGTGGTGAGTGTGGGTGGTGAGTGTGGTGAGTGTGAGTGTGGTGGGTGTGGTGAGTGTGGGTGGTGAGTGTGGTGAGTGTGGGTGGTGAGTGTGGGTGGTGTGGGTGGTGAGTATGGTGAGTGTGGGTGGTGAGTGTGGTGAGTGTGGGTGGTGCGTGTGGGTGGTGCGTGTGGGTGGTGAGTGTGGTGAGTGTGGGTGGTGAGTGTGGTGAGTGTGAGTGTTGTGTGGGTGGTGAGTGTGGGTGGTGAGTGTGGGTGGTGAGTGTAGTGAGTGTGGGTGGTGAGTGTGGGTGGTGTGGGTGGTGAGTGTGGTGAGTCTGGTGAGTGTGGGTGGTAAGTATGGTGAGTGTGGGTGGTGAGTGTGGTAAGTGTGGTGAGTGTGGGTGGTGAGTGTGGTAAGTGTGGTGAGTGTGGGTGGTGAGTGTGGGTGGTGAGTGTGGTAAGTGTGGTGACGGTGGTGAGTGTGGGTGGTGAGTGTGGGTGGTGAGTGTGGTAAGTGTGGTGACGGTGGTGAGTGTGGGTGGTGAGTGTGGTAAGTGTGGTGACGGTGGTGAGTGTGGGTGGTGAGTGTGGTAAGTGTGGTGAGTGTGGGTGGTGAGTGTGGGTGGTGAGTGTGGTAAGTGTGGTGACGGTGGTGAGTGTGGTGTCCAGTCCAATCTCGGTATCAGTTCTGGCGTCCTCTCATCAGGCTTCTGCCACAGCTGGGCCCACGGTGGTGAGCGGTGATGATGACGATGGCGATGATGATGATGGTGATGACGGCGATGATGACGGCGATGGTGATTGGAGCTTCTCCTCCGGCTCCGCTCTGTGGAGAGAAGCAGCAGCACCACAGCAGCGCATCATCATCGTCATCATCGTCATCACCATCATCGTCGTCATCGTCATCATCGTCGTCATCGTCATCATCGTCATCATCACCGTGATGATATCGAGCCCACGACTTCCTGCGTACCAGGCAAGGGAGTTAACATCTCCTAGCCACCGTGATGATGATGAGAGAAAGAGAGAGACGCAGACTGCAAATATACAGCAGCAGCAGCAGCCAGGCATCGTCAGTCGGGATCGACCCCACGACCTCCTGCGTACCAGGCGAGGTAGTTAACATCTCATCAGGGTCAGGATTGAACCCACGACCTCCTGTGTACCAGGCGAGGTAGTTAACATCTCATCAGGGTCGGGATTGAACCCACAACCTCCTGCGTACCAGGCAAGGTACACAGAGAGAGAGGCTCACCGTGGCTCAGCAGCTGCAGAGCCCTGCACAGGAGTGGTGCCGCCGCTGCTGCTGATGGTGGTGGTGGCCCAGCTGGTGGTGTCGGCCCAGCTGGTGGTGGTGGCCCGGATGGTGGTGGTGGTGGTGGCCCAGCTGCTGGTGGTGGCCCAGTTGATGGTGATGGGCCGGATGTAGATGATGATGGGAGTGGTGGTGGCGGTGGTGGGGGAGGCCCTGCTGGTGGTGGCCTCGCTGGTGGTGGGGGTGGCCTCGCTGGCGGTGGGCGTGGCCTCGCTGGCGGTGGGTGTGGCCTCGCTGGCGGTGGGGGTGGCCTCGGTGTTGGTGGGGGTGGCCTCGCTGGTGGTGGGCGTGGCCTCGCTGGTAGTGGGGGTGGTCTCGATGGTGGTGGGGGTGGCCTCGTTGGTGGTGGGGGTGGACTCGGTGTGGGTGGGGGTGGCCTCGCTGGTGGTGGGGGTGGCCTCGGTGTGGGTGGCCTCGCTTGTGGTGGGGGTGGCCTCGGTGTGGGTGGGGGTGGCCTCGCTGGTGGTGGGGGTGGCCTAGGTGTGGGTGGCCCTACTGGTGGTGTGGGTGGCCCTGCTGGTGGTGAGGGTGGCCCTACTGGTGGTGGGGGGTTGCCCTGCTGGTGGTGGGGGTGGCCCTGCTGGTGGTGTGGGTGGCCCTGCTGGTGGTGGGGGTGGCCCTGCTGGCGGTGGGAGTGGCCCTGCTGGTGGTGGGCGTGGCCTTGCTGGCGGTGGGAGTGGCCTTGCTGGCGGTGGGAGTGGCCTTGCTGGCGGTGGGAGTGGCCCTGCTGGTGGTGGGAGTGGCCCTGCTGGCGGTGGGCGTGGCCCTGCTGGTGGTGGGGGTGGCCTTGCTAGCGGTGGGAGTGGCCTTGCTGGCGGTGGGCGTGGCCTTGCTGGCGGTGGGAGTGGCCCTGCTGGTGGTGGGCGTGGCCTTGCTGGCGGTGGGAGTGGCCTCGGTGTGGGTGGGGGTGGCCTCGGTGTGGGTGGGGGTGGCCTCGGTGGTGGTGGGGGTGGCCCTGCTGGCGGTGGGAGTGGCCTCGGTGTGGGTGGGGGTGGCCTCGGTGTGGGTGGGGGTGGCCTCGGTGTGGGTGGGGGTGGCCTCGGTGTGGGTGGGGGTGGCCTCGGTGGTGGTGGGGGTGGCCTCGCTGGTGGTGGGGGTGGCCTCGCTGGTGGTGGGGGTGGCCTCGCTGGTGGTGGGGGTGGCCTCGCTGGTGGTGGGGGTGGCCTCGCTGGTGGTGGGGGTGGCCTCGGTGTGGGTGGGGGTGGCCTCGGTGTGGGTGGGGGTGGCCTCGCTGGTGGTGGGGGTGGCCCTGCTGGTGGTGGGCGTGGCCCTGCTGGTGGTGGGAGTGGCCCTGCTGGTGGTGGGGGTGGCCCTGCTGGTGGTGGGCGTGGCCCTACTGGTGGTGGACGTGGCCCTGCTGGTGGTGGGCGTGGCCCTGCTGGTGGTGGGGGTGGCCTTGCTGGCGGTGGGAGTGGCCTTGCTGTCGGTGGGAGTGGCCCTGCTGGTGGTGGGCGTGGCCCTGCTGGTGGTGGGCGTGGCCCTGCTAGCGGTGGGCGTGGCCTTGTTGGCGGTGGGGGTGGCCCTGCTGGCGGTGGGAGTGGCCCTGCTGGTTGTGGGGGTGGCCCTGCTGGCGGTGGGAGTGGCCTTGCTGGCGTTGGGAGTGGCCTTGCTGGCGTTGGGAGTGGCCTTGCTGGCGGTGGGAGTGGCCCTGCTGGCGGTGGGCGTGGCCTTGCTGGCGGTGGGAGTGGCCTTGCTGGCGTTGGGAGTGGCCTTGCTGGCGTTGGGAGTGGCCTTGCTGGCGGTGGGAGTGGCCCTGCTGGCGGTGGGAGTGGCTTGCTGGCGGTGGGAGTGGCCTTGCTGGTGGTGGGCGTGGCCCTGCTGGTGGTGGGGGTGCTGCTCGTGGTGGTGGTGGTGGTGATGATGGTTTGGAGCCAGCTGTGAGCCAGCGCCTTCTTAGGCGTCATCCGGAGTTTCGGATCCCATCTGTTGGGAGGGACACGGGGAGGGAGGGAGGGAAGGAGGGAGGGAAGGAGGGAGGGGGGAGGCGCACAGGTGGTGAGAGGGGCATGGTGAGATGATTTGACAGTGCAACCGTTTCAATTCGGGCAGCAACAACAAAAAAATTCGTGTCCATTTGTGTTTGTGTTTCTCCCTTGCGATGGGACTTTGTAGGATGAACGCTGAGATTTATAAGGGGGCACGGGGGGTGACCGATGAGTTCTGAAATTGGGTCTGCAGCGAGGCAGGGCACCGATAAGCTGTTGACAGGTATGGGGTGGTGAGCGGGGGGGTGAGCGAGAGGGTGAGCGAGAGGGTGAGCGAGAGGGTGAGCGAGAGGGTGAGCGAGAGGGTGAGCGTGCTTCGTACTGCAGACAGCGGCTGACGAAGTCCACCAGCTGAGGGTGACGGCCCCACAGAGCGCGGTGCAGGGGGATACTTCCCGGTGGCCTCAGCTTGGACAGGTTGTCGGGGAGTCCCTCAGAGTCTCCAGAGAGACAGAGAGACAGAGAGACGCGCGCAGAGTCACCAACCACCACGTGGCCCACAGACCCCGCTCACCCACTTAACCACCCACCTTCCTATCCACCTACACACCCACTCACCCCACTTACACACCCCACTCATCCACTTAACCACCCACCTTCCTATCCACCTACACACCCACTCACCCACTTACGTACCCACTCACCCACTCACCCACTCACATACCCACTCACCCACTCACCCACAACCACCCACCTTCCTATCCACCTACACACCCACTCACCCACTTACATACCCACTCATCCACTTAACCACCCACCTTCCTATCCACCTACATACCCACTCACCCCACTTACATACCCGCTCATCCACTTAACCACCCACCTTCCTATCCACCTACACACCCACTCACCCCACTTACATACCCACTCACCCACTTAACCACCCACCTTCCTATCCACCTACACACCCACTCACCCACTTACATACCCACTCATCCACTTTATCCACTCACCTTCCTATCCACCTACACACCCACTCACCCCACTTACATACCCACTCACCCACTTAACCACCCACCTTCCTATCCACCTACACACCCACTCACCCCACTTACACACCCCGCTCATCCACTTAACCACCCACCTTCCTATCCACCTACACACCCACTCACCCACTTACATACCCACTCATCCACTTAACCACCCACCTTCCTATCCACCTACACACCCACTCACCCCACCTACATACACACTCACCCACCCTCTCACTCACCCACCCACCCACCCCTATAAGAGCCTCACTGCCACCACCCCCCCCACCCCACCTAACAAAACGGAATGGGTTACATCGCTAGCGTCAGCCTGCCCGAGCCCTTCAACTCACCAAAGTAATTTTTCCTGTAAGGGGCTTCGTCCACCATCTTCTTCGGGGGCATGCCCAGCATCTGCGCACGATTTCCGACGAAGACAAAAAGAGGAGGAGGTAGAGGAGGAGGAGGAGGAGGCGGGGGGGACAGTTACAGCCGGTGTAGCCTCAGCGGGCCCATTGGGGCAAGTGCCGTCAGTCAGCGGTGAGTAGTGGCGGAGGCAGCTCGTGTGGAGGCCAGCACTGTGGCCAAAGAACAGGTCCCTGCAGGGTGGGCTGGTAGGAACATTGGAATTTTGCGCAATTTTATTTTACACCCCAACAGCACGAGATTTCACTTTGTTAAAGTATTGAAAGGGGACGGACGGACGGACACATTAATCTATTGCAGGCTGGTACACTCAGTTTACAACTTCGTTCCTACCAGTATAACAATCCCCTCCCTCCTAGTCTTAGCCTTCTCTGATTGCTTGGGGAAAGTGCTGTTAGCAGCGAGCAGCACCTATGAAGGCCGGCACTGTGTACAAAGAGACATCAATTCCCCCGCTCCACGTATTAGCCTCATCTCATCGCTGGGGCAAGCGCTGCTAGTAGCGAGCGGCACCTATGAAGGCCGGAACGGCACACGAGGGGGTGGGTGCCCAGGGCCACGCCCGGCCACCTTTGTCTCCCCCAGTATAAAATGTTTACTACACACCGCTACGCCAGGTACTCGTTTGAGGCTGACTCAACCTATGATAGGCCCAGGACCAGTTCGGATATTCCTCGCTGGTGTTTGTGGCTATGGGAGGGAATACAACTCTATGAGTATGGTTCTCTATGGGTCTTTACGGGGTCTCTATGAGTATGGGTCTCTGTGCAGACCCACAGAGACCCGTACCCATAGAGACCTGCCCGCCCGCTCACCCACCATACAGACCCACCGTACCCACCCGCCATACCCACCGTACCCACCCGCCATACCCACCGTACCCACCCACCATACCCACCGTACCCACCCACCATACCCACCGTACCCATCCACCATACCCACCGTACCAACCCACCATACCCACCGTACCAACCCACCATACCCACCGTACCCACCCGCCATACCCACCGTACCCACCCACCATACCCACCGTACCCACCCACCATACCCACCGTACCCACCCACCGTACCCACCCACCCGCCCGTACCTCGATGCAGCGGTGCAGGTGGTCTTTGTAGGTCTGTGAATTGAAGAGCACCTTGCCGGTGGCCAACTCGGCCACAGTGCAGCCCAGGGCCCACATGTCCACGGCGCAGGTGACACGGTAGCCCAGCAGCAGCTCCGGGGCCATGTAGGGCAACGTCCCGCCCACGGTTTGGGCTGAGCAACAACAACAACAACAACGACGACGACGATGACTACAAAGTGGTCCCTCCGTCAACAGCGACGCGGGTGGAACAGTTTTTTCCTTCGGTCGGTTAAACGCGTGGTCGGCTTCTGCGACCAATACGTCACGGCGGATGGCGAGTGTTTTTTTTCGGGTTGGACCGCGTACTCTGGCTGCCCGCCCGCTGATGATGATGACGACGATGATGATGACGATGATGATGACGATGATGATGACGATGATGATGATGACGATGATGATGATGACGATGATGATGACGATGATGATGACGATGATGATGACGATGATGATGATGCTCGGCTGCAAGCGCTCGAATTGTAAACGTCGTAGCGGGTTTACAACTCCAGCGCACCGGTTAGCGCTGTGCAAGCGACGAATCGATTGGCCGCGTCCCGCCCGCGTGACGCTGAACCTCACCGGCCGGCTGCACTTTAGGTGTTCTGTCAGCTTAATGGACGCGACCTGGCTTGACTTTCTTAATTCCAATTCAAAACAACGTTTGCATTTCTAGATTTAAAGCTTTCGTGACTTGCAAGGATCCGTACTCTTTGGTTCTGTTCGGTAAAGTCACGTAGTAGGTAAAAAAATAAAACGACGAAAATCACGACGTTTCGGCCACAACACAAGCGGCCTTCATCAGGTGAAGGGATCAGGCTGTCTCGCGCCAACCGGTATGTGCACCCGCACGTACACCACCTCTATGCTAAGTCGGCCAATCAAATGCTAATTTGTTATGCTAATTCCTTTGTCAAGGCACCTTGTTTCCTCGCACACAGCTTAAAGGTCCGCGGTCTGAGCGTGGCTGTGTTCCACTCCAGCGCTGTCCTCCAGACAACCTGGTCCCTTCACTTGATGAAGGCCGCTTGTGTTGTGGCCGAAACGTCGTGATTTTTGTTGTTTTATTTTTTTTACCTACGTGACTTTACCGAATAGAACCAAAGAGTATGGATCCTTGCAGTCACGAAAGCTTCAAGTCTAGAATTACAAACGCAACGATGACGTTGACGCGAGATAACCCCCGAGCAATATATATATATAAAACTCCACGCACGCAAAAGCCCCACTCGCTCACTTTTATACTTCAGGTAGAAGCTGCATCCGAAGTCGTTGACCCTCACTTTGCCGTCCGCGGTGAGCAGAATGTTGTCCTGGAACAAAGAGCAGAGACGGGGGAAGGGATTCCACGCTCGGAGGTTACGGCAGGAGCGTCCAGCCAGCAGTGGGTCGATCACACAAGGTGACGCATTTACACCCACACGGGCAGCCCTCCCCGCCCGCCCCACCCCACCCCCCACCCCGACTTGTGACACGGGCCACGTGCCTGAGACCCGTTCGAAGTCAATGAAGAATTAAAGCTTTCGTGACCGTGTAAATCGCTCGTTGTTTGTTTCCGGTAAAGTCACGTGTGTAGGAATACCGTAAAATTATATTGAAATAAATCAATCGCGATGTTTCGACGCGCAGCACAAGCGATCCTCATCAGGTGTAAAGTAAAAAAAACAAATCACGGAGGTAAATACAACAAGAATATGAGAGACGAGAATTCAACAAACCTAGGAAAAAACATTACGTGAAGCACAACCAGTCAGGTCAACAACACAGTTAGACACTTACCTGGTGGACCACGAATTTCAGAAGAGTGTTAAATTTCGTGGTTCGCCAGGTAAGTGTCTAACTGTGTTGTTGGCCTGACTGGTCGTGCTTCTATTTAAAGCTTTCGTGACTGCAAGGATTCATCTTCTTTGGTTCTTTCGGTAAAGTCATGTAGAATGAGACTAAAATAATAAATTGATAAAATAAAATAACACAATAATATTCTCACGACGTTTCGGCCACAACGCAAGCGGCCGTCTTCAGGTGAAAGGTACGGACCCGTCGGGACGACAGAGCTTCAATGAACGATATTAAGATTCGTAGCGACTTCTCCCAACCAGCTTAAAAGTCGCTACGAATCTTAACATCGTTTATTGAAGCTCTGTCGTCCCGACAGGTCCGTACCTTTCACCTGAAGACGGCCGCTTGCGTTGTGGCCGAAACGTCGTGAGAATTTTATCGTGTTATTTTATTATTTTATTCTCATTCTACCTGGTGACTTTACCGAAAGAACCAAAGAAGATGGTTGTGCTTCGCGTGATTTTTTTCTTAGCTGTGTTGAATTCTCGTCTCTCATCTTCTTGTTGTATTTACCTCCGTGATTTGTTACTTTTTACACCTGATCAAGATCGCTTGTGTTGCCGTTCGAAGTCGTTTTAAGAAACCACAAAACCTATTTTTACTTCACTATCAGGGTGTAAGGGCCCGGCAGAGCTGCTGTGAAGCTCTTTCATCAGACACGACCTGGCCATCACGTAATGAGAGCAGCTCAACCAAGTGGCTGATATCATCATGTGCATCATCAGCAGCAGCATCATCATCGCATGGACATTTATCACAGCAGCCAAACACTCTAAACACGTGTTTCAACAGGCCCATAGAGACCCATACAGACCCACAGAGACACATACTGACCCACAGAGACCCATACTCATAGAGATCCATACAGACCCACAGAGACCCATACTCATAGAGACACATACAGACACACAGAGACCCATACAGACCCATACTCATAGAGACCCATACACACCCAGAGACCCATACTCATAGAGACCCATACAGACCTACAGAGACCCATACTCATAGAGACACATACAGACACACAGAGACCCATACTCATAGAGACCCATACACACCCAGAGACTCATACTCATAGAGACACATACAGACCTACAGAGACCCATACTCATAGAGACCCATAGACCCACAGAGACCCATACTCATAGAGACACATACAGACACACAGAGACCCATACTCATAGAGACCCATACACACCCAGAGACCCATACTCATAGAGACCCATACAGACCTACAGAGACCCATACTCATAGAGACCCATAGACCCACAGATACCCATACTCATAGAGACACATACAGAGACCCATACTCATAGAGACCCACAGAGACCCATACTCAGAGACCCACACAGAGACCCATACTCATAGAGACCCATACTCATAGAGACCCACAGAGACCCATACTCATAGAGACCCATACTCATAGAGACCCACAGAGACCCATACTCATAGAGACTCACACAGAGACCCATACTCATCGAGACCCACACAGAGACCCACAGACGGACGGGGCCCACGGTCGACCCCCCCGCGGGTCGACCGTGGGCCCCGGGGGTGGCCGCCTCCGCGCCAGCCGAGCGAGCGCCCCGGCGGGAGGTCGCCACCACCGCGGCCCGCCCCCCGCTCACCGGCTTGATGTCCGCGTGGACGACGCCCCGCCCCTTGGCGTACAGCAGGAAGTCAAGGATGGCCCCGGTGTACTCCCTCAGACGCCTCGGGTAGATCCGCCCGGCGCTCCCTTTTCTCACGACGTCTTTGAGGCTCCTCCTGAGGCCACAACGACAACAACGACGACGTTAAATAAAAACCCCTTTGCCGTTCCGATGACGTCCGCAGGGCCCCAAACGGACTGTACCACTTGGTTAGTTTTGCGGGGGGGTTGGGGGGGGGTGGTGTAAAGCCTCGTCGCTCCGCCGGTGTTCATCCGCGGCCTCGCCACGCCCCACTGCTTGCGCTGACGGAGCCAACGCCCACAAAACGACGTTGAGTATTTTACGACGGTGATTTCGTTAAATTTCTATTTGAAGCTTTCGTGACTGGCAGTGATTCATATTGTTGGTTCTTTCGGTAAAGTGACGTCGTGAGAGTTTTATTGTTTTACGTGTATATATATTTTTATAGTTTTTATTGTTTCCCTTTCAACGTGGTGACTTTACCGAAAGAACCAAGAATATAATGATTTAATGATTTTATTGTAATTTCAACTATTTTATAATTTTTTTATTTAAAGCTTTCATGACTGCAGTAATTCATATTCTTAGTTCTTTCGGTAAAGTCACGTTGAAGGGAAACAATAAAATAATAAAAAATATATAAAACAATTAAAAAAAAAATTTTAATACAATTATTTTTATACAATATTTTTTATTGTTTTATGTATATTTTATTATTTTATTGTTTCCCTTCAACGTGACTTTACCGAAAGAACTAAGAATAATTTATTATTTTGTCACCATCGTTTTATCGCTACGATTTCATCGCAATTTAATCAACGCATTATTTTCATTATTGCTTTATTATCAGCGTTTCACGATTTTGATTTCTACGAGCGGTATATTTTAATTTCATCACAATATCCTCGTTGCTGTTTTACAATTGTTCCGTCATTTTATTACCATCTTATCACGCGTTATTTTTTTGTGTTGCATCATTACCCACCTATTAATAATGTATCATTTCATAATTTTCTCACTAACCTTTCAGTGGAAATATTTTATTACTATATTATATATATTTAAAAAAAAAATTTGAACGTGTAATTCGTGGGGAGCGTTTCCGTTGAATCGCGAGGACTTCCTGCGTCCATCTAAACAAACTGTCAAATCGCTCTCCGTGGTGCTAACGTTTAAAAATAAATAAACACAAAGCGCCACTCCTTTAAAATGTTTCTTGCCGTTGGATTTCGCACCTGATGATGACTGCTTGCGTTGCGGTCGAAACGTCGTGGGAATTTTATTGTTTATATATATTTGATTATTTTCATTGTTTCCCTATGTAATTATTATTCTTGGTTCTTTCGGTTAAAGTCACCGCCACGTAGATACGTAAATACATGGTGGTGACTTTAACCGAAAGAACCAAGAATAATAATTTTATTGTTTTACAATAATTTTATTGTTTTACAATAATTTTATTGTTTTATATATTTTATATATTTTATTATTCCCCTATCTACGTGGCGGTGACTTTACCGAAAGAACCAAGAATAATAATTTAATTGTTTTACAATAATTTTATTGTTTTATATTTTTATTATTTTATTGTTTCCCTATCTACGTGACGGCGGTGGCTTTACCGAAAGAACCAAGAATAATAATTTTATTGTTTTATATTTTTATTATTTTTTTGCTTCCCCTATCTACGTGGCGGTGACTTTACCGAAACAACCAATAATATGAATAGCTGCAGTCGCGAAAGCTTTAAATAGAAAAATAAAAATAGTTTATAGTTTAGTGATTTTTCGATTTAAAGCTTTCGTGACTGCAGGGATTCATATTCTTGGTTCTTTTGGTAAAGTCACCACGTAGTAGAAGGGAAACAATAAAATAATAAAAATATAAAACAATAAAATTATTGTAAAACAATAAAATTATTATTCTTGGTTCTTTCGGTAAAGTCACCACCACGTAGATAAGGAAACAATAAAATAATAAAAATATAAAACAATTAAATTATTGTAAAACAATAAAATTATTATTCTTGGTTCTTTCGGTAAAGTCACCCCCGCGTAGTAGAAGGAAAACAATAAAATAATAAAAATATAAAACAATAAAATAATAAACAAAAACATGTAACGTACACTACACTATACACTACACTATACACTACACTACTACACACTACACTTTACACTACACACTACTATACACTACACTATACACTACACTATACACTACACTATACACTACACTCTACACTACTATACACTACACTATACACTACTATACACTACACTACTACACACTACACTTTACACTACACTACACACTACTATACACTACACTGTACACTACACTATACACTACTACACACTACACTACTACACACTACACTTTACACTACACTACACTGTACACTACACTATACACTACACTACACACTACACTATACACTACACACTACACTATACACTACACACTACTATACACTACACTCTACACTACACTACACACTACACTATACACACTACACTTTACACTACACTATACACTACACTATACACTACACTTTACACTACACACTAGTTTCAGTTTCATTTATTTTGGTATAGCCCCGTGAGCCATCCGGCTCTTGAATCGGGTGCAACCGCAACAAACAAAAACCAAAAACACGACCAAGAAAAACATCTTAAGGTGACTTTGTGTGTGTTGACTGTGCAAAACAGAAAATCCATGGGGAAAAAACAGCAAAAATATTCCAGAAAAAGCACCGTGCACACCACCAACGCTGCGTGCAAAAATCCCAGTGTGGGATGCAAAGTCAAACAACAACCACAAGACAACTTTAGATTAAGGCCGTCAGTCTAACGCCGTACTACAACAAAACAAACATGTCCAAACCAAAAAAAACGTTTACAAAATCACCAAAATAAAGTCATAAAAGCAATGTAACAGTGATCATAGAAACTGTGACCGAATTTTTTTACAATAAACTACATAAACAACATGTACCACCAAACCCTAGAGCCATAGCTGGCTGCATGAGTCACTCCACAATAGCAGGAGCATCGGTCGGAGTATCACATTTTAAAATGCACCTTTAAGATCAGCGCGCTAAATCAAAATACAGATAATACTTTGCAGCGGTCATCCGGAGCGAAACATTTTATTTTATTTTAGGCCACTGAATAGCAGTGGCAGCTAGGGGTGTACAACTCCTCTAGAGCAGTTTTGAGTGAAGATCTCATAAGCAGTGATTCAAGTTGCAGTTTATTGGCAGGGCCTTTGCATCGATAGCAAAGGCCCTTCCTCCAGTATTTGCACGGCAATAGGGAATGTGAAAGCTGGTAAATGAGCGAAGACCTTAGGTCAAATTTGTTCTTTGAAGCAGAGAGGAGATCCAGCAGGTAGTCTGCGGATTTTTTCGTAAGTACATCGTGAATGAATAATATCTGGTGCACAATCCGTCGAACATTAAGAGATGTTCAGTTTGACCCAATGTAGAGATCACAGTGGTGAGTCCTATACGGGCAGTTCAATGTCAATCTTAAGGCCGAGTGATAGATGGAATCAAGCTTCTTCAGTACAGTACTTGGGGCTGATTTATACACGATGTCACAGTAGTCAAGTAGAGGCGGTATGGTAGCTTTCATCAATTCCAAACGGAACATTGGCGGGTAAGCAGTGCCTGTGTCGATACAGAAAACCAATCTTTTATTTTTGTCTTTTTACCAATATAATCAATGTGCCCTTCAAAATTCAGTCTTGAATCCAGGATGACCCCAACGAATTGCCACGTTCTGTCTGCGTGACAACAAGCTGTAAACGTTGTGGGTTCACTCTTCAACACACCGGTGGGCTAAAGCAGTGAACGAATTTTGCCTTTTGTCAACGTGACACTTTATTTTTGCCGATTGGCCGTGTCGGGTGGTGGAGGGTTAACGACACGTTTATAAATAACGGCGATCTAATCCACAAAAAAACCTTCATCACTGAACCCTTACTAGTCGGCCGTGTCGGGTGGTGGCGGATTTCACGACACGACATTGATGCATTTACGCGATCCAACCCCCCCCAAAAAACAAACCAAACCTATTAAGGATGACATTGGCCGCGACAGCCCTGCGAGTGAAACTCATTCAAAGTGATAAATCGACGAATTGAGTTGCTTGATTAACCGTTAAATCAATATTAATTCCGAAATAAAGAAACCATCGAGCGGAGCAATGGACACGCACGTGGGTGGGCGGGGTGGGTGGGTGGGGTGGGTGGGGTGGGTGGGTGGGTGGGGGTAAGCGGAGGTTCGCGTACTTCAAGAGCTCGACGACGAGGCAATTGTGCCCGCGGAATTGGAACGTGTCGAGGACCCGGATGACTCCGTAGCGCTCATCGCTGGCCCTGCCCTGCAGCTCCTTGGCCATCTTCAGCTCCCTTCTCTGGCAGGCCGCTATCGAGGGGCTGTGGAGCGGGAGGTGGAAGGTCGCGAAATTGATGACGGTGACTCTGCGTGGGTGACTCTGTGTGGGTGACTCTGTGTGGGTGACTCTGCGTGGGTGACTCTGTGTGGGTGTCTCTGTGTGGGTGTCTCTGCGTGGGTGACTCTGTGTGGGTGTCTCTGTGGGTGTCTCTGTGTGGGTCCGGGTGTCTCTGTGGGTCCGGGTGTCTCTGTGGGTCTGGGTGTCTCTGTAGCTCTCTGTGGGTCTCTGTGTGGGTATCTTTGTGTGGGTATCTCTGTGTGGGTCTGGGTGTCTCTGTGGGTGTCTCTGTGTGGGTGTCTCTGTGGGTATCTCTGTGTGGGTGTCTCTGTGGGTCTCCATAGGTCTGTTGGTTACACTTCACGTAGCCTCAAGGTGCACATGGCCTGGCAGAAGCAACGTGGTGACGTCACCGCCACCTAGTGGCCAATGGCGATTGTTGTTGTTAGTTTGTAGTTAGCAATAGTGGTACGGCAGTTATTATTCTGTTGGTTAACTTTGATTCACAGCAGTAGTCTTACGGCAGGTTATTATTTAGTGAGTTAGTTGATATTTACCAGTAAGTTTTACGGCGGTAAAATTTTGTTTGTGAGTTTTATAGTTAGCAGCAGTTTTATGGCAGTTAGTATTTTGTTAGTTTATAGTTAGCAGCAGTTTTACAGCAGTTAGTATTTTGTTAGTTCATAGTTAGCAGCAGTTTTATGGCAGTTAGTATTGTGTTAGTTTATAGTTAGCAGCAGTTTTATGGCAGTAAGATTTTGTTAGTTTATAGTTAGCAGCAGTTTATGGCAGTTAGTATTTTGTTAGTTCATAGCAGCAGTTTTACAGCAGTTAGTATTTTGTTAGTTCATAGTTAGCAGCAGGTTTACGGCAGTTAGTATTTTATTAGTTTATAGTTAGCAGCAGTTTTACGGCAGTTAGTATTTTGTTAGTTTATAGTTAGCAGCAGTTTTACTGCAGTTTGCATTTTGTTAGTTTATAGTTAGCAGAAGTTTTATGTCAGTTAGTATTTTGTTAGTTTATAGTTAGCAGAAGTTTTTCGGCAGTTAGTATTTTGTTCGTTTATAGTTAGCGGCAGTTTTACGTCAGTTAGTATTTTGTTAGTTTATAGTTAGCAGAAGTTTTACGGCAGTTAGTATTTTGTCGGCGAGTCCACAGTTGGTGGCAGTTTCACGGCGGTGCCTCCGATCATTTGATGATTATTTCCCGAGAATCGCGGGCCACCGCGGAAGGCCCTCCCGGCTCACCGCGAGGCCATCGACAGCATCTTGACGGCCACGAGCGTTTTGGTTTTGTGGTCGAGGCACTGCAGCACCAGGCCCTGGCCTCCCTTGCCGATCTTCTTCTGCACCTCGTAGCGGTACTGGAGCTGTTCCTTGCGGACCTAGGGAGGCGGAGGAGGCGGAGGCCGGTGGTCAGAGCCGTCGCGAACGGAGCGCCTGACGCTCGGTGGTGGCGGCGACGGCGGCAGTCGGGGATTCCACGACCGCCATTCTCCACCACGAAGGTTTGTTTTTGCTCGGGTATCGGATCGCGGAAACGTTTAAATGTTGCGTTAAACTTGCCGAACGCTGCTTGACTTGAAGCTTTCGTGACTGCAGGAATTCACATTCTTGGGTCCGTCGGTAAAGCCACCACGTGGATAGGCTCAAAGGAAATAATCAAAGATAACGGAAAACTCCGACGTTTCCATCGCAACGCAAGCGGTCGTCTTCCCGTTACTTTTATTATTGTCTTTGAACCTATCTACGCGACTTTACCGACGGACCCAAGAAGGCCGAATGATGTTAAAACTTGGGGGGGGTTGTTCGCCTTTTTGCGTTTATCCATCTAACACTGGGTAGTGAGACGCTGGTAGTGAGACACTGGTGGTGAGACACTGGTAGTGAGACGCTGCTAGTGAGACACTGGTAGTGAGACACTGGTGGTGAGACACTGGGTAGTCAGACACTGTGTAATGAGACACTGGTGGTGAGACACTGGGTAGTGAGACACTGGTGGTGAGACACTGGGTAGTGAGACACTGGTGGTGAGACACTGGGTAGTGAGACACTGGGTAGTGAGCCACAGGTGGTGAGACACAGGTGGTGAGACACTGGATAGTGAGACACTGGGTAGTGAGACACTGGTGGTGAGACACTGGGTAGTGAGACACCGCTAGTGAGACACTGGGTAGTGAGACACTGGGTAGTGAGACACTGGTAGTGAGACACAGGTAGTGAGACACTGGGTAGTGAGACACTGGGTAGCGAGACACAGGGTAGTGAGACACTGGTAGTGAGACACTGGTGGTGAGACACTGGTGGTGAGACACTGGTAATGAGACACTGGGTAGTGAGACACTGGGAAGTGAGACACTGTGTGGTGAGACACTGGGTAGTGAGACACTGGTGGTGAGACACTGCTGGCGAGACAGGTAGTGAGACACTGGTAGTGAGACACTGGGTAGTGAGACACTGGGTAGTGAGACACTGTGTAATGAGACACTGGTGGTGAGACACTGGTGGTGAGACACTGGGTAGTGAGACACTGTGTAATGAGACACTGGTGGTGAGACACTGGTGGTGAGACACTGGGTAGTGAGACACTGGGTAGTGAGACACAGGTGGTGAGACACAGGTGGTGAGGCACTGGGTAGTGAGACACTGGGTAGTGAGACACTGGTGGTGAGACACTGGGTAGTGAGACACCGCTAGTGAGACACAGGTAGTGAGACACTGGGTAGTGAGACACTGGGTAGTGAGACACTGGTAGTGAGACACTGGTGGTGAGACACTGGTAATGAGACACTGGGTAGTGAGACACTGGGTAGTGAGACACTGGGTAGTGAGACACAGGGTAGTGAGACACTGGTGGTGAGACACTGGTGGTGAGACACTGGTAATGAGACACTGGGTAGTGAGACACTGGGTAGTGAGACACTGTGTGGTGAGACACTGGGTAGTGAGACACTGGTGGTGAGACACTGCTGGCGAGACACTGGTAGTGAGACACTGGGTAGTGAGACACTGGTAGTGAGCCACTGGGTAGTGAGACACTGGTAGTGAGACACTGGTAGTGAGACAATGGGTAGTGAGACACTGGTAGTGAGACACTGGGTAGTGAGACACTGGTAGTGAGACACTGGTAGTGAGACAATGGGTAGTGAGACACTGGTAGTGAGACACTGGTAGTGAGACATTGCTAGTGAGACACTGGTACTGAGACACTGGTGGTGATACACTGCTAGTGAGACACTGGGTAGTGAGACACTGGTAGTGAGACATTGCTAGTGAGACACTGGGTAGTGAGACACTGGTAGTGAGACACTGGGTAGTGAGATACTGGTAGTGAGACACTGGGTAGTGAGACACTGGTAGTGAGACAATGGGTAGTGAGACACTGGGTAGTGAGACACTGCTAGTGAGACACGGGTGGTGAGACACTGGTAGTGGGACAGGTTGTGAGACACTGGTAGTGAGACACTGGTGGTGAGACACTGGTGGTGAGACACTGGGTAGTGAGACACTGGTGGTGAGACACTCGGTAGTGAGACACTGTTAGTGAGACACTGGTAGTGAGACACTGGTAGTGAGACACTGGTGGTAAGACACTGCTAGTGAGACACTGGGTAGTGAGACACTGGTAGTGAGACACTGGTGGTGAGACACTGCTAGTGAGACACTGGGTAGTGAGACACTGGGTAGTCAGACACTGCTAGTGAGACACTAGGTAGTGAGACACTGGGTAGTGAGACACTGCTAGTGAGACACAGGTAGTGAGACACTGGGTAGTGAGACACTGGGTAGTGAGACACAGGTAGTGAGACACTGGGTAGTGAGACACTGGGTAGTGAGACACAGGTAGTGAGACACTGCTAGTGAGACACTGGGTAGTGAGACACTGGGTAGTGAGACACTGGGTAGTGAGACACTGGGTAGTGAGACACAGGTTGTGAGACTAGGGCCTAAAGAAGGACGCTCTCTCTGGTGCAGACCAATTAGTGTCAAAGGCAATGCCACTTATTACCAGAGCCTGTTTTTGTTTGCATGTTCACCACAAGGTTGTGTTTTTATTTACAGAAATGGTACAGCCTATTGTTATGCTGTTAAAGACCCCACCACTTGAACTGCCTATGTAGCTCTTCTATCTCAAAAGCGACCTGGCTATCGCAAACCGTAGCTCAACGAAGTGGCCTCATCATTACCACCGTGTGGCAATGATGAGGCCCGTGGGTTCTAAATGTGCGGTGACATCGTCTCTAAATGTCTCTAAGGAAAAACGACGGAGGGAGGACCCCGGCGGAAAGAAATCCACGCCACCCACGAGGAGAGAGATCGAGACGTAAACTCCGCATATGCAACAGCTAACAGCAGCGGCATCAGCGGGTGTCAGGGCCGGTATCGAACCCACGACCTCCTGCACACCGGGCGAGGGAGCTAACATCTTCTGGCCACCGCGGCCGACGTCCTCGTCGTCGTGAGTGGATTGGCCAAAGTTCGCGACAAAACGGTGCGAAATAACTTTAACGCGATGTGTGGCGGCGCCATAGATGGAGCAAGGGGCATCAAAGGGGACCTCCCCAGGTCGATCTGGACCAGTTGAAGACCGAAAGCCTAAGACCAGCAGCTAGACAGGAAGGCCCAAGCCCAGCTAGATAGGAGACCCCCCTAGCCCCCGCTGCCCTTAGCAGGGCCGGGGGACTTTGTGCGGCTCGGCCGTGAGACTCCGGGAACCCCTGGTCCCCTGACGTCCTCGTGAGGGCCGCGTCCAGTGGGTCAGTGGTCGGAACTCGGAACCGTGGCTAGGGCCGAGTTAGAACGGCCTCCCCCCTAGGCACCCATAGCCGGAGGACCCTGAGTGTAGCCCTGTGTTACAGGGCACGTTAGCCCGGAGGCAGTACCCTCACTAGACAGTGGTGTAGGAGGACCCTGAGTGTAGCCCTGTGTTACAGGGCACGTTAGCCCAGAGGCAGTACCCTCCCTAGACAGTGGTGTAGGAGGACCCTGAGTGTAGTTCTGTGTTATAGGGCACGTTAGCCCGGAGGCAGTACCTCCCTAGAGAGTGGTGTAGGAGGACCCTGAGTGTATCCCTGTGTTATAGGGCACGTTAGCCTGGAGGCAGTACCCTCCCTAGACAGTGGTGTAGGAGGACCCTGAGTGTAGTTCTGTGTTATAGGGCACGTTAGTCCAGAGGCAGTACCCACCCTAGACAGTGGTGTAGGAGGACCCTGAGTGTAGCCCTGTGTTATAGGGCACGTTAGCCCAGAGACAGTACCCTCCCTAGACAGTGGTGTAGGAGTACCCTGAGTGTAGTTCTGTGTTACAGGGCACGTTAGCCCGGAGGCAGTACCCTCCCTAGACAGTGGTGTAGGAGGACCCTGAGTGTAGCCCTGTGTTATAGGGCACGTTAGCCCGGAGGCAGTACCCTCCCTAGACAGTGGTGTAGGAGGACCCTGAGTGTAGTTCTGTGTTATAGGGCACGTTAGCCCAGAGGCAGTACCCTCCCTAGACAGTGGTGTAGGAGGACCCTGAGTGTAGCCCTGTGTTAGGGCACGTTAATCCTAGGTGTAGAGGACAGTAACCCTGAGTGTACTGGGACTGTACTGCCGAGCGAGGTGGTTTAATGAACAGTGTTGCCTCCAAGAACCGACTCCGACGTCTCCTGAATCCACAACACTACACGTGCACAGAGACCCAGATCCCGAGAGACCCACAGAGACCCACAGACACCCAGACCAATCAAGGCTCACACAGATCATTAGAGACCCACAGAGACCCCCAGAAACCCGTAGCACAAAACCTTAACCGACTGTCTGTGTCTGGTGGTGGTGGCAGGTTTAACCATTGCACATTTATACTCGTGCCTTCTAACCCAACAAAAAGCTCTGTGGGTGTCTAATGGTGTTTCTTTGGGTGCCTGAGTGGGTCTCAATGGGAGTGGGTCTCTGTGGATGTCTCTGTGGGTGTCTCTTTGGGTCTCTGTGGATCTCTGTGGGTGTCTCTGTGGGTGTCTCTGTGGGTGTCTCTGTGGCTGTCTCTTTGGGTCTCTGTGGGTCTCTATGGGTTTCTCTGTGGGTGTCTCTTTGGGTCTCTGTGGGTGTCTCTATGGGTGTCTATGGGTGTCTCTGTGGGTGTCTCTGTGGGTTTCTCTTTGGGTCTCTGTGGGTCTCTATCGATGTCTCTGTGGGTGTCTCTTTGGGTCTCTGTGGGTCTTTGTGGGTCTCTATGGGTGTCTCAATGGGAGTGGGTCTCTGTGGGTGTCTCTGTGGGTGTCTCTGTGGGTGTCTCCGTGGGTGTCTATGGGTGTCTCTGTGGGTCTCTGTGGGTCTCTGTGGGTGTCTCTGGGTGTCTCTGTGGGTCTCTGTGGGTGTCTCTGTGGGTGTCTCTGTGGGTCTCTGGGTGTCTCAATGGGAGTGGCTCTCTGTGGGTGTCTCTGTGGGTGTCTCTGTGGGTGTCTCTGTGGGTGTCTCTGTGGGTGTCTCTTTGGGTGTCTCTTTGGGTGTCTCTTTGGGTGTCTCTTTGGGTGTCTCTTTGGGTGTCTCTTTGGGTCTCTGTGGGTCTCTGTGGGTCTCTGTGGGTCTCTTTGGGTCTCTGTGGGTCTCTGTGGGTGTCTCAATGAGAGTGGGTCGCTGTGGGTGTCTCTGTGGGTGTCTCTGTGGGTCTCTATGGGTGTCTCAATGGGAGTGGGTCTCTGTGGGTGTCTCTGTGGGTGTCTCTGTGGGTATCTCTGTGGGTGTCTCTGTGTCTCTGTGAGCCTCACAGGGATGTAGTTGTTGTTATCGTCGTCGTAGCCGTCGTTGTTGTTGCCGCCCCGGGGTTTGCCGACCTTGTCCAAAGTGAAGAACCAAATTTGTTTCATGGCCGCCAGCTCCAGCTTTTGGCGATGACTCAGCTGAGGTCCAAAGAGTTCCAGGATCGCTAAACACGTGACAACAACAACAACAGCTTAAACTTTGAACTATCTCTGTTTTGTTTACATGCCAGGTAAGGCCCCCATGAAACATGACCATCATGACATCCCTCATGCAACATGGCCACAATGAAGTCCCCTTGCAAAATGGTCACAATGAAGTCCCCCATGCAACATGGCCACCATGACAACCCCCATGCAACATGGCCATCATGACATCCCTCATGCAACATGGCCGCAATGAAGTCCCCCTTGCAAAATGGCCACAATGAAGTCCCCCATGTAACATGGCCACCATGACGACCCCCATGTAACATGGCCGCTGTGATATCCCCCATGCAACATGGCCATCATGACATCCCTTATGCAACATTACTGCAATGATGTCCCCCTTGCAAAATGGCCACAATGAAGTCCCCCATGCAACATGGCCATCATGACATCCCTCATGCAACATGGCCGCAATGAAGTCCCCCTTGCAAAATGGCCGCAATGAAGTCCACCATGCAACATGGCCACTCTAACGACCCCCATGCATCATGGCCACCGTGAAATCCCCCACGTAACATGGCCATAGTGATGTCCCCCATGCAAAATGGCTGCCGTGACATCCCCCATGCAACGTGGCCATCGTGAAGACCCCTATGCAACATGGCCACCGTGAAGTCCCCCATGCAAAATGGCGGTAGTGACTTCCCCCCCATTCACCGTGGCCACGTTCCGCTCACTGCTGTTCTCACCTCGAGGCGATTTACAGCGGATAGGTCCGGTGCCGGCTGCGGACAGCGCGCTCCACGTGTTGCCACAGACTCCCTCCCTCCTTCTCGCTGCAGCTTGGCTCGTCTACACGCACACACACACACAAAAACAATATTGCAGTAGGCTCCTCTACACACACAGACTTCACGTGAACAGTAGGCGTTAGTGCCGGGGTCGAACCCACGACCTCCTGTATACAAAGTGAGGTTGTTAACATCTCCTAGCCACCGTGGTGCCACAGAGTAGTGTACGGGCATCACAAACACACTCACTACATCTGGCGGAGGATCGTTCCCAGGTTCGGATCGCGAGTGCGAGTTGCAAGTCGATGTCAAACAAATACATATTTCATGGAAGCTCGTTCGTAAGTGTGGGTGGTGTTCGTAAGTGAGGGTGGTGTTGGTAAGTGATGGTGGTGTTGGTAAGTGAGGGTGGTGTTGGTAAGTGATGGTGGTGTTGGTAAGTGAGGGTGGTGTTGGTAAGTGTGGGTGGTGTTGGTAAGTGTGGGTGGTGTTGGTAAGTGAGGGTGGTGTTGGTAAGTGTGGGTGGTGTTGGTAAGTGCTGGTGATGTTGGTAAGTGAGGGTGGTGTTGGTAAGTGTGGGTGGTGTTGGTAAGTGAGGGTGGTGTTGGTAAGTGTGGGTGGTGTTGGTAAGTACTGGTGGTGTTGGTAAGTGAGGGTGGTGTTGGTAAGTGTGGGTGGTGTTGGTAAGTATTGGCGGTGTTGGTAAGTGTGTGTGGTGTTGGTAAGTGCGGGTGGTGTTGGTAAGTGTGGGTGGTGTTGGTAAGTGTGGGTGGTGTTGGTAAGTGTGTGTGGTGTTGGTAAGTGAGGGTGGTGTTGGTAAGTGTGGGTGTTGTTGGTAAGTGAGGGTGGTGTTGGTAAGTGAGGGTGGTGTTGGTAAGTGTGGGTGGTGTTGGTAAGTGAGGGTGGTGTTGGTAAGTGAGGGTGGTGTTGGTAAGTGAGGGTGGTGTTGGTAAGTGAGGGTGGTGTTGGTAAGTGTGGGTGGTGTTGGTAAGTGTGGGTGGTGTTGGTAAGTGTGGGTGGTGTTGGTAAGTGTGGGTGGTGATCGTAAGTGAGGGTGGTGTTGGTAAGTGTGGGTGGTGTTGGTAAGTGAGGGTGGTGTTGGTAAGTGTGGGTGGTGGTCGTAAGTGAGGGTGGTGTTGGTAAGTGTGGGTGGTGTTGGTAAGTGAGGGTGGTGTTGGTAAGTGAGGGTGGTGTTGGTAAGTGTGGGTGGTGTTGGTGAGGGTGGTGTTGGTAAGTGCGGGTGGTGTCGGTATGTGAGGGTGGTGTTGGTAAGTGTGGGTGGTGTTGGTAAGTGCTGGTGATGTTGGTAAGTGAGGGTGGTGTTGGTAAGTGTGGGTGGTGTTGGTAAGTGAGGGTGGTGTTGATAAGTGTGGGTGGTGTTGGTAAGTACTGGTGGTGTTGGTAAGTGAGGGTGGTGTTGGTAAGTGTGGGTGGTGCTGGTAAGTATTGACGGTGTTGGTAAGTGTGTGTGGTGTTGGTAAGTGAGGGTGGTGTTGGTAAGTGTGGGTGTTGTTGGTAAGTGAGGGTGGTGTTGGTAAGTGAGGGTGGTGTTGGTAAGTGTGGGTGGTGTTGGTAAGTGTGGGTGGTGTTGGTAAGTGTGAGTACTGTTGGTAAGTGTGAGTGCTGTTGGTAAGTGTGGGTGGTGTTGGTAAGTGAGGGTGGTGATCGTAAGTGTGGGTGGTGTTGGTAAGTGAGGGTGGTGTTGGTAAGTGAGGGTGGTGTTGGTAAGTGTGGGTGGTGTTGGTAAGTGTGGGTGGTGTTGGTAAGTGAGGGTGGTGTTGGTAAGTGAGGGTGGTGTTGGTAAGTGTGGGTGGTGTTGGTGAGGGTGGTGTTGGTAAGTGCGGGTGGTGTCGGTATGTGAGGGTGGTGTTGGTAAGTCGAGTGTAGGGGCCCATGCGTTACCTGCATGGTGTTGATGCTCAGAGTGGCTTCGCTCACGCAGCAGTCCCCAAGGTCTCTGTGTGGGTGGGGGGGTGGAGATGATGTAGAGAGTCACAACACGAACTCACATCCTCACCACTGTCCCACATTCCCCCCACCAGGAACCCACCATTCTCACAACGAACCCCAATCCTCACCAGGAACTCCCAATACAGACTCACATCCTCACCACGAACTCACATGGACTCACATCCTCACCACGGACCCAACCTCACCACGAACCCACAACACGAACCCACACACCACGAACCCACAACACTCACCACGAACCCACAACACTCACCACGAACCCACAACACGGACCCACACACTCACCACGATCCCACAACACTCACCACGAACCCACAACACGGATCCACACACTCACCACGAACCCACAACACGGACCCACACACTCACCACGATCCCACACCACGAACCCACAACACGGACCCACAACACTCACCACGAACCCACAACACTCACCACGAACCCACAACACGGACCCACACACTCACCACGAACCCACAACACGGACCCACAACACTCACTACGAACCCACAGCACGGACCCACACACTCACCACGAACCCACAACACTCACCACGAACCCACAACACGGACCCACAACACTCACCACGAACCCACAACACTCACCACGAACCCACAACACGGACCCACACACACACCACGAACCCACAACACGGACCCACACACTCACCACGAACCCACAACACTCACCACGAACCCACAACACGGACCCACAACACTCACCACGAACCCACACACTCAGCACGAACCCACAACACTCACCACGAACCCACAACACGGACCCACACACTCACCACGAACCCACAACACTCACCACGAACCCACAACACGGACCCACACACTCACCACGAACCCAAAACACTCACCACGAACCCAAAACAGGGACCCACACACTCACCACGAACCCACAACACTCACCACGAACCCACAACACGGACCCACACACTCACCACAGACCCACAACACTCACCACGGACCCACAACACTCACACGAACGAACAACACGGACCCACAGCAATCACCACGAACCCACAACACGGACCTACACACTCACCAAGAACCCACAACACGGACCCACAACACTCACCACGAACCCACAACACGGACCCACACACTCACCACGGACCCACAACACTCACCACGGACCCACAACACTCACCACGAACCCACAACACGGACCCACAACACTCACCACGAACCCACAACACGGACCCACACACTCACCACGGACCCACAACACTCACCACGAACCCACAACACTCACCACGAACCCACAACACGAACCCACGACACTCACCACGGACCCACAACACGGACCCACAACACTCACCACGAACCAACAACACTCACCACGCACCCACAACACTCACCACGAACCCACAACACGGACCCACAACACTCACCACGAACCCACAACACGGACCCACACACTCACCACGGACCCACAACACTCACCACGGACCCACAACACTCACCACGAACCCACAACACGGACCCACAACACTCACCACGAACCCACAACACGGACCCACACACTCACCACGGACCCACAACACTCACCACGAACCCACAACACTCACCACGAACCCACAACACGAACCCACAACACTCACCACGGACCCACAACACGGACCCACAACACTCACCACGAACCAACAACACTCACCACGCACCCACAACACTCACCACGAACCCACAACACGGACCCACAACACTCACCACGAACCCACAACACTCACCACGAACCCACAACACGGACCCACACACACACCACGAACCCACAACACGGACCCACACACTCACCACGAACCCACAACACTCACCACGAACCCACAACACGGACCCACAACACTCACCACGAACCCACACACTCAGCACGAACCCACAACACTCACCACGAACCCACAACACGGACCCACACACTCACCACGAACCCACAACACTCACCACGCACCCACAACACTCACCACGAACCCACAACACGGACCCACACACTCACCACGAACCCACAACACTCACCACGAACCCACAACAGGGACCCACACACTCACCACGAACCCACAACACTCACCACGAACCCACAACACGGACCCACACACTCACCACAGACCCACAACACTCACAACGGACCCACAACACTCACACGAACCAACAACACGGACCCACAACACTCACCACGAACCCACAACACGGACCTACACACTCACCAAGAACCCACAACACGGACCCACAACACTCACCACGAACCCACAACACGGACCCACACACTCACCACGGACCCACAACACTCACCACGAACCCACAACACTCACCACGAACCCACAACACGAACCCACAACACTCACCACGGACCCACAACACGGACCCACAACACTCACCACGAACCAACAACACTCACCACGCACCCACAACACTCACCACGAACCCACAACACTCACCACGAACCCACAACACGAACCCACAACACTCACCACGGACCCACAACACGGACCCACACACTCACCACGAACCCACAACACTCACCACGCACCCACAACACTCACCACGAACCCACAACACGGACCCACACGCTCACCACGAACCCACAACACTCACCACGAACCCACAACAGGGACCCACACACTAACCACGAACCCACAACACTCACCACGAACCCACAGCACGGACCCAGACACTCACCACGAACCCACAACACTCACCACGAACCCACAACACTCACCACGAACCCACAACACGGACCTACACACTCACCAAGAACCCACAACACGGACCCACACACTCACCACGAACCCACAACACTCACCACGAACCCACAACACGGACCTACACACTCACCAAGAACCCACAACACGGATCCACACACTCACCACGAACCCACAACACTCACTACGAACCCACAACACGGACCCACAACACTCACCACGAACCCACAACACGGACCCACACGCTCACCACTAAACCCACAAAACTCACCTCGTCAAAAGTTTCTCTAGGATGGCTTCAACAGAAGTTGTTTGAAAAACGACGATGATGAAGCTGAGTCAGCTGACGTTTAAGAACCTGCCGACTCCTTCACGCCAGTCTCGTACCGAGGGAGCTCGTGATGATTGCAGCGTCACCGGTGATGTCAGAGTCCGAGTGACGTGACCACGCCCCCTTCAGCCACACCCCTCCGAGTGACGTGGCAATGCGAGACCACGCCCCCGGAAGCCGCCTTCCGCCCCGAGTCTATGGGCGCCCCCCCCCACCTCCACCCCCAACTTCTACTTCCGCTTCCGGTCGTGGCGAATTGCGGCGATGGCGGGAAAAATCTGAACCCTGACTGGGCCTCCTCGTGGTCGACTCAGCCTGAAGATGCCGACACGGGGCTCTGTGTGAGGTGAGTCTGTGGGTCTCTGTGTGTGTCTGTGTGTGGTGAGTTTGTGTGGTGAGTTTGTGTGGTGAGTCTGTGGGTCTCTGTGTGGTGAGTCTGTGGGTCTCTGTGTGGTGAGTCTGTGGGTCTCTGTGTGAGGTGAGTCTGTGGATGTCTGTGTGAGGTGAGTCTGTGGGTCTCTGTGTGGTGAGTCTGTGGGTCTCTGTGTGGTGAGTCTGTGGGTCTCTGTGTGGTGAGTCTGTGGGTCTCTGTGTAAGGTGAGTCTGTGGGTCTCTGTGTGAAGTGAGTCTGTGGGTGTCTGTGTGGTGAGTTTGTATTTATCTGTGAGGTGAGTCTGTGCGTCTTTGTGTGAGGTGAGTGTAGGTGTCTGTGTGTGGTGAGTCTGTGGGTCTCTGTGTGTGTCTGTGTGAGGTGAGTGTGTGTGTCTGTGTGAGGTGAGGGTGTGTGTCTGTGTGAGGTGAGTCAGTGGGTCTCTGTGTCGTTAGTCTGTGTGAGGTGAGTCTGTGGGTGTCTGTGTGAGGTGAGGGTGTGTGTCTGTGTGAGGTGAGTCTGGGTCTCTGTGTGAGGTGAGTTTGTGGGTCTCTCTGTGTGGTGAGTTTGTGGGTCTCTCTGTGTGGTGAGTCTGTGGGTCTCTGTGTGAGGTGAGTCTGTGGGTGTCTGTGTGAGCTGAGTCTGTTGGTGTCTGTGTGAGGTGAGTTTGTGGGTCTCTGTGTGTGGTGAGTCTGTGGGTCTCTGTGTGTGTCTGGGTGAGGTGAGTCTGTGGGTGTCTGTGAGGTCAGTCTGTGGGTGTCTGTGTGAGGTGAGTTTGTGGGTCTCTGTGTCGTGAGTCTGTGTGAGGTGAGTCTGTGGGTCTCTGTGTGAGGTGAGTCTGTGGGTGTCTGTGTGAGGTGAGTCTGTGGGTGTCTGTGTGAGGTGAGTTTGTGGGTCTCTGTGTGTAGTGAGTCTGTGGGTCTCTGTGTGTGTCTGTGTGAGGTGAGTTTGTGGGTGTCTGTGAGGTGAGTCTGTGGGTTTCTGTGTGAGGTGAGTTTGTGGGTTTCTGTGTAAGGTGAGTCTGTGGGTCTCTGTGTGAGGTGAGTCTGTTCGTGTCTGTGTGAGGTGAGTTTGTGGGTCTCTGTGTGGTGAGTCTGTGTGAGGTGAGTCTGTGGGTGTCTGTGTGAGGGGAGTCTGTGCGTCTCTGTGTGAGGTGAGTCTGTGGGTCTCTGTGTGGTGAGTCTGTGTGAGGTGAGTCTGTGGGTGTCTGTGTGAGGTGAGTGTGTGTGTCTGTGTAAGGTGAGTTTGTGGGTATCTGTGAGGTGAGTTTGTGGGTCTCTGTGTGTGTCTGTGTGAGGTGAGTCTGTTGTTCTCTATGTGGTAAGTCTGTGGGTCTGTGTGCGTGTGAGGTGAGTTTGTGGGTATCTGTGAGGTGAGTCTGTCGGTTTCTGTGTGAGGTGAGTTTGTCGGTTTCTGTGTAAGGTAAGTCTGTGGGTCTCTGTGTGAGGTGAGTCTGTGGGTGTCTGTGTGAGGTGAGTTTGTGGGTGTCTGTGTGGTGAGTTTGTAGGTATCTGTGAGGTGAGTCTGTGCGTCTTTGTGTGAGGTGAGTGTAGGTGTCTGTGTGGTGAGTCTGGGTCTCTGTGTGTGTCTGTGTGAGGTGAGTGTGTGTGTCTGTGTGAGGTGAGGGTGTGTGTCTGTGAGGTGAGTCTGTGGGTCTCTGTGTCGTTAGTCTGTGTGAGGTGAGTCTGTGGGTGTGTGTGTGAGGTGAGGGTGTGTGTCTGTGTGAGGTGAGTCTGGGTCTCTGTGTGAGGTGAGTTTGTGGGTCTCTCTGTGTGGTGAGTTTGTGGGTCTCTGTGTGTGGTGAGTCTGTGGGTCTCTGTGTGTGTCTGGGTGAGGTGAGTCTGTGGGTGTCTGTGAGGTGAGTCTGTGGGTGTCTGTGTGAGGTGAGTTTGTGGGTCTCTGTGTCGTGAGTCTGTGTGAGGTGAGTCTGTGGGTCTCTGTGTGAGGTGAGTCTGTGGGTGTCTGTGTGAGGTGAGTCTGTGGGTGTCTGTGTGAGGTGAGTTTGTGGGTCTCTGTGTGTGGTGAGTCTGTGGGTCTCTGTGTGTGTCTGTGTGAGGTGAGTTTGTGGGTGTCTGTGAGGTGAGTCTGTGGGTTTCTGTGTGAGGTGAGTTTGTGGGTTTCTGTGTAAGGTGAGTCTGTGGGTCTCTGTGTGAGGTGAGTCTGTGGGTGTCTGTGTGAGGTGAGTTTGTGGGTCTCTGTGTGGTGAGTCTGTGTGAGGTGAGTCTGTGGGTGTCTGTGTGAGGGGAGTCTGTGCGTCTCTGTGTGAGGTGAGTCTGTGGGTCTCTGTGTGGTGAGTCTGTGTGAGGTGAGTCTGTGGGTGTCTGTGTGAGGTGAGTGTGTGTGTCTGTGTAAGGTGAGTTTGTGGGTATTTGTGAGGTGAGTTTGTTGGTCTCTGTGTGTGTCTGTGTGAGGTGAGTCTGTTGTTCTCTATGTGGTAAGTCTGTGGGTCTGTGTGCATGTGAGGTGAGTTTGTGGGTATCTGTGAGGTGAGTCTGTCGGTTTCTGTGTGAGGTGAGTTTGTCGGTTTCTGTGTAAGGTGAGTCTGTGAGCCTCTGTGTGAGGTGAGTCTGTGGGTGTCTGTGTGAGGTGAGTTTGTGGGTGTCTGTGTGGTGAGTTTGTGGGTATCTGTGAGGTGAGTCTGTGCATCTTTGTGTGAGGTGAGTGTAGGTGTCTGTGTGTGGTGAGTCTGGGTCTCTGTGTGTGTCTGTGTGAGGTGAGTGTGTGTGTCTGTGTGAGGTGAGGGTGTGTGTCTGTGTGAGGTGAGTCTGGGTCTCTGTGTGAGGTGAGTTTGTGGGTCTCTCTGTGTGGTGAGTCTGTGGGTCTCTGTGTGTGTCTGTGTGAGGTGAGTGTGTGTGTCTGTGTGAGGTGAGTCTGGGTCTCTGTGTGACTGAGTTTGTGGGTTTCTGTGTAAGGTGAGTCTGTGGGTCTCTGTGTGAGGTGAGTGTGGGTGTCTGTGTGAGGTGAGTTTGTGGGTCTCTGTGTCGTGAGTCTGTGTGAGGTGAGTCTGTGGGTCTCTGTGTGAGGTGAGTCTGTGGGTGTCTGTGTGAGGTGAGTTTGTGGGTCTCTGTGTGGTGAGTCTGTGTGAGGTGAGTCTGTGGGTGTCTGCGTGAGGTGAGTTTGTGAGTCTCTGTGTGTGTCTGTGTGAGGTAAGTCTGTGGGTCTCTGTGTGGTGAGTCTGTGTGAGGTGAGTCTGTGGGTGTCTGTGTGAGTTGAGTGTGGGTGTATGTGTAAGGTGAGTTTGTGGGTATCTGTGAGGTGAGTTTGTGGGTCTCTGTGTGTGTCTGTGTGAGGTGAGTCTGTTGTTCTCTATGTGGTAAGTATGTGGGTCTGTGTGCATGTGAGGTGAGTTTGTGGGTCTCTGTGTGTGTCTGTGTGAGGTGAGTCTGTTGTTCTCTATGTGGTAAGTATGTGGGTCTGTGTGCATGTGAGGTGAGTTTGTGGGTATCTGTGAGGTGAGTCTGTCGGTTTCTGTGTGAGGTGAGTTTGTGGGTTTCTGTGTAAGGTGAGTCTGTGGGTCTCTGTGTGAGGTGAGTCTGTGGGTGTCTGTGTGAGGTGAGTTTGTGGGTGTCTGTGTGAAGGGAGTCTGTTTCTCTCTGTGTGAGGTGAGTGTGGGTGTCTGTGTGAGGTGAGTTTGTGGGTTTCTGTGTAAGGTGAGTCTGTGGGTCTCTGTGTGAGGTGAATCTGTGGGTCTCTGTGTGGTGAGTCTGTGTGAGGGTGAGTCTGTGGGTGTCTGTGTGAGGTGAGTGTGGGTGTCTGTGTAAGGTGAGTTTGTGGGTATCTGTGAGGTGAGTTTTTGGGTCTCTGTGTGTGTCTGTGTGAGGTAAGTCTGTTGTTCTCTATGTGGTAAGTCTGTGGGTCTGTGTGCGTGTGACGTGAGTTTGTCGGTTTCTGTGTGAGGTGAGTTTGTGGGTGTCTGTGTGAGGGGAGTCTTTGGGTCTCTGTGTGGTGAGTTTGTGGGTCTCTGTGTGAGGCGAGTCTGTGGATCTCTGTGTGTGTCTGTGTGAGATGAGTCTGTGGGTCTCTGTGTGTGTCTGTGTGTGGTGAGTCTGTGTGTCTCTGTGTGAGGTGAGTCTGTGGGTGTCTGCGTGAAGTGAGTGTGGGTAAATGTGTGAGGTGTGTTTGTGGGTCTCTGTGTGGTGTGTTTGTGGGTCTCTGTGTGGTGTGTTTGTGGGTCTCTGTGTGATGAGTGTGTGGGTCTCTGTGTGTGTCTGTGTATGATGAGTCTGTGGGTGTCTGTGTGAGGTGAGTCTGTGGGTCTCTGTGTGAGGTGAGTATGTGGTTCTCTGTGTGAGGTGGGTCTGTGGGTCTCTGTGTTTGTGTGTGTGAGGTGAGTCTGTGGGTCTCTGTGTGTGTCTGTGTGTGGTGAGTCTGTGGGTCTCTGTTTGTGGTGAGTCTGTGGGTCTCTGTGTGGTGAGTTTGTGTGTATGTGTGTGGCGAGTGTGTGGGTCTCTGTGTGATGAGTCTGTGGGTGTGTGTGTGAGGTGATTGTGGATCTCTGTGTGAGGTGAGTTTGTGGGTCTCTTTGTCTTCAGCAGAAGTTGTTTGAAAGGCGACGATGATGAAGCTGAAGCAGCTGAAGTTTGAGAAGCTGCCGTCTCCTTCATGTCTCGTACTCTGAGGAAGCACGTGGTGATTGCGACGTCACCGGTGATATCACAGTGCGAGGGACGTGACCACGCCCCCTTCAGCCACGCCCCTCCAAGTGACGTGACAGTGCGAGTCCACACCCCCGGAAGCCGCCTCCCGCCCCTCCTTTTTGGGCGTCCCCTCCACTTCCACCCCCAGCTTCGACTTGCGCTTCCGGTCGGGGCGAATGGTGGCGATGGCGGGAAAATTCTGAACCCTGTCTGGGGCTCCTCGAGGTCGACTCAGCCTGAAGATGCCGATACGAGGTTCTGTGTGAGGTGAGTTTGTGGGTGTCTGTGTGAGGTGATTCTGTGGGTCTCTGTGTGTGTCTGTGTGAGATGAGTCTGTGTGTGTCTGTGTGAGGTGAGTCTGTGCGTGTCTGTGAGGTGATTCTGTGGGTTTCTGTGTGAGTTGAGTCTGTGGGTCTCTGTGTGAGGTGAGTCTGTGGGTCTCTTTGTGAGGTGAGTTTGTGGGTGTCTGTGTGAGGGGAGTCTGTGCGTCTCTGTGTGAGGTGAGTGTGGGTGTCTGTGTGAGGGGAGTCTGTGCGTCTCTGTGTGAGGTGAGTGTGGGTGTCTGTGTGAGGTGAGTCTGTGGTTCTCTATGTGGTGAGTCTGTGGGTCTCTGTGTGAGGTGAGTCTGTGGGTTTCTGTGTCGTAAGTCTGTGTGAGGTGAGTCTGTGGGTGTCTGTGTGAGGTGTGTGTTGGTGTCACTGTAAGGTGAGTTTGTGGGTATCTGTGAGGTGAGTTTGTGGGTCTCTGTGAGGTGAGTCTGTCGGTTTCTGTGTGAGGTGAGTTTGTGGGTTTCTGTGTAAGGTGATTCTGTGGGTCTCTGTGTGAGGTGAGTCTGTGGGTGTCTGTGCGAGGTGAGTTTGTGGGTGTCTGTGTGAGGGGAGTCTGTGGGTCTCTGTGTGGTGAGTTTGTGTGTCTGTGTGAGGTGAGTTTGTGGGTTTCTGTGTAAGGTGAATCTGTGTATCTCTGTGTGAGGTGAGTCTGTGTGTGTCTCTGTTAGGTGAATCTGTGGTTCTCTATGTGGTGAGTCTGTGGGTCTCTGTGTAAGGTGAGTCTGTGGGTCTCTGTGTGGTGAGTCTGTGTGAGGTGAGTCTGTGGGTGTCTGTGTGAGGTGAGTGTGTGTGTCTGTGTGAGGTGAGTGTGTGTGTCTGTGTGAGGTGAATTTGTGGGTCTCTGTGTGTGGTGAGTCTGTTGGTCTCTGTGTGTGTCTGTGTGAGGTGAGTCTGTGGGTCTCTGTGAGGTGAGTCTGTGGGTCTCTTTGTGAGGTGAGTTTGTGGGTATCTGTGAGGTGAGTCTGTGCGTCTCTGTGTGAGGTGAGTGTGGGTGTTTTGTGTGAGGTGAGTCTGTGGGTCTCTTTGACTCCAGCAGAAGTTGTTTGAAAGGCGACGATGATGAAACTGAAGCAGCTGAAGTTTGAGAAGCTGCCGTCTCCTTCACGTCTCGTACTCTGAGGAAGCACGTGGTGATTGCGACGTCACCGGTGATGTCACAGTGCGAGGGACGTGACCACGCCCCCTTCAGCCACGCCCCTCCGAGTGACGTGACAGTGCGAGACCACACCCCCGGAAGCCGCCTCCCGCCCCTCCTTTTTGGGCGTCCCCCCCACCTCCACCCCCAGCTTCGACTTCCGCTTCCGGTCGGGGCGAATGGCGGCGATGGCGGGAAAATTCTGAACCCTGTCTGGGGCTCCTCGAGGTCGACTCAGCCTGAAGATGCCGATACGGGGCTCTGTGTGAGGTGAGTTTGTGGGTGTCTGTGTGAGGTGATTCTGTGGGTCTCTGTTTGTGTCTGTGTGAGATGAGTCTGTGTGTGTCTGTGTGAGGTGAGTCTGTGGGTCTCTGTGTGTGTCTGTGTGAAGTGAGTCTGTGGGTGTCTGTGTGTGGTAAGTCTGGGTCTCTGTGTGTGTCTGTGTGAGGTGAGTTTGTGGGTATCTGTGAGGTGAGTCTGTCGGTTTCTGGGTGAGGTGAGTTTGTGGGTTTCTGTGTAAGGTGAGTCTGTGGGTGTCTGTGTGAGGTGAGTCTGTGGGTTTCTGTGTGGTAAGTCTGTGTGAGGTGAGTCTGTGGGTGTCTGTGTGAGGTGAGTTTGTGGGTGTCTGTGTGAGGGGAGTCTGTGGGTCTCTGTGTGGTGAGTTTGTGTGTCTGTGTGAGGTGAGTTTGTGGGTATCTGTGAGGTGAGTCTGTGCGTCTCTGTGTGAGGTGAGTGTGGGTGTCTGTGTGAGGTGAGTTTGTGGGTTTCTGTGTAAGGTGAATCTGTGTATCTCTGTGTGAGGTGAGTCTGTGTGTGTCTGTGTGAGGTGAGTCTGTGGTTCTCTATGTGGTGAGTCTGTGGGTCTCTGTGTAAGGTGAGTCTGTGGGTCTCTGTGTGGTGAGTCTGTGTGAGGTGAGTCTGTGGGTGTCTGTGTGAGGTGAGTGTGTGTGTCTGTGTGAGGTGAGTGTGTGTGTCTGTGTGAGGTGAATTTGTGGATCTCTGTGTGTGGTGAATCTGTTGGTCTCTGTGTGTGTCTTGTGTGAGGTGAGTCTGTGGGTGTCTGTGAGGTGAGTCTGTGGGTCTCTGTGAGGTGAGTCTGTGGGTCTCTTTGTGAAGTGAGTTTTGTGGGTATCTGTGAGGTGAGTCTGTGCATCTCTGTGTGAGGTGAGTGTGGGTGTTTTGTGTGAGGTGAGTCTGTCGTTCTCTATGTGGTGAGTCTGTGTGTGATGAGTCTGTGCGTCTCTGTGTGTGGTGAGTCTGTGGGTCTCTGTGTGATTTGAGTGTGGGTGTCTGTGTGTGGTGAGTCTTTGGGTCTCTGTGTGAGGTGAGTCTGTGGGTCTCTGTGTGAGGTGAGTCTGTGGGTCTCTGTGTGGTGAGTCTGTGGGTCCCTATGTGGTGAGTCTGTGGGTCTGTGTGTGTGTGTGTGAGGTGAGTCTGTTGGTCTCTGTGTGAGGTGAGTGTGGGTGTCTGTGTGAGGTGAGTCTGTGGTTTCGCTATGTGGTGAGTCTGTGGGTCTCTGTGTGGTGAGTTTGTGGGTCTCTGTGTGGTGAGTCTGTGTGTGTCTGTGTGTGGTGAGTCTGTGGGTCTCTGTGTGAGGTGAGTCTGTGGGTCTCTGTGTGGTGAGTTTGTGGGTCTCTGTGTTTGTCTGTGTGAGGTGAGTCTGTGGGTATCTGTGTGTGTCTGTGTGTGGTGAGTCTGTGGGTCTTTGTGTGTGTCTGTGTGTGGTGAGTCTGTGGGTGTCTGTGTGTTGAGTGTTGGTAAATGTGTGAAGTGTGTTTGTGGGTCTCTGTGTGGTGAGTCTGTGGGTCTCTGTGTGAGGTGAGTCTGTGGATCTCTGTGTGTGTCTTTGTGTGGTGATTCTGTGTGTCTCTGTGCGAGGTGAGTCACTGGGTGTCTGTGTCAAGTGAGTGTGGGTGTCTGTGTGTGGTGAGTCTGTGGGTGTCTGTGTGTGATGAGTTTGTGGGTCTCTGTGTGTGGTGAGTCTGTGGGTCTCTGTGTGGTGAGTTTGTGGGTCTCTGTGTGGTGAGTCTGTGTGTGTCTGTGTGTGGTGAGTCTGTGGGTCTCTGTGTGAGGTGAGTCTGTGGGTCTCTGTGTGGTGAGTTTGTGGGTCTCTGTGTTTGTCTGTGTGAGGTGAGTCTGTGGGTATCTGTGTTTGTCTGTGTGTGGTGAGTCTGTGGGTCTTTGTGTGTGTCTGTGTGTGGTGAGTCTGTGGGTCTCTGTGTGAGGTGAGTCTGTGGGTCTCAGTGTGATGAGTCTGGGTCTCTGTGTGAGGTGGGTCTCTGTATTTGTCTCTGTGAGGTGGGTCTGTTGGTCTCTGTGTGTGTCTGTGTGTGGTGAGTCTGTGCGTCTCTGTGTGAGGTGAGTCTGTGGGTGTCTGTGTGAGTTGAGTTTGGGTAATTGTCTGAGGTGTGTTTGTGGGTCTCAGTGTGATGAGTCTGGGTCTCTGTGTGAGGTGAGTCTTTGTGTGTGTCTGTGTGTGGTGAGTCTGTGGGTCTCTGTGTTTGTCTGTGTGAGGTGAGTCTGTGGGTCGCTGTGTTTCTGTGTGTGTTGAGTCTGCGCGTCTCTGTGTGTGGTGAGTCTGTGGGTGTCTGTGTGATTTGAGTGTGGGTGTCTGTGTGTGGTGAGTCTGTGGGTCTGTGTTTGTCTGTGAGTTGAGTATGTGGTTCTCTGTGTGATGAGTCTGTGGATGTCTGTGTGAGTTGAGTTTGGGTAAATCTGTGAGGCAAATTTGTGGGTCTCTGTGTGGTAAGTCTGTGGGTCTCTGTGTGAGGTGAGTCTGTGGGTCTCTGTGTGATGAGTATGTTGGTTTCTGTGTGATGAGTGTGTGGGTCTCTGTGTGTGTCTGTGTATGATGAGTCTGTGGATGTCTGTGTGAGGTGAGTCTGCGGTTCTCTGTGTGAGGTGGGTCTGTGGGTCTCTGTGTTTGTCTGTGTGAGGTGAGTCTGTGGGTCTCTGTGTGGTGAGTCTGTGGGTCTCTGTGTGAGGTTAGTCAGTGGGTCTCTGTTTTAGTTGAGTTTGTGGGTCTCTGTGTGTGTCTGTGTGAGGTGAGTTTGTGGGTCTCTTTGTGTGTCTGTGTGAGGTGAGTCTGTGGGTCTCTGTGTGAGGTGAGTCTGTGGGTCTCTGTGTTTGTCTGTGTGTGGTGAGTCTGTGGGTCTCTGTTTGTGGTGAGTCTCTGGGTGTCTGTGTGAGGTAAGTGTGGGTGTCTGTGTGTTGTGAGTCTGTGGGTCTCAGTGTGATGAGTCTGGGTCTCTGTGTGAGGTGGCTCTCTGTATTTGTCTCTGTGAGGTAGGTCTGTTGGTCTCTGTGTGTGTCTGTGTGTGGTGAGTCTGTGCATCTCTGTGTGAGGTGAGTCTGTGGGTGTCTGTGTGAGTTGAGTTTGGGTAAATGTCTGAGGTGTGTTTGTGGGTCTCAGTGTGATGAGTCTGGGTCTCTGTGTGAGGTGAGTCTTTGTGTGTGTCTGTGTGTGGTGAGTCTGTGGGTCTCTGTGTTTGTCTGTGTGAGGTGAGTCTGTGGGTCGCTGTGTTTCTGTGTGTGTTGAGTCTGCGCGTCGCTGTGTGTGGTGAGTCTGTGGGTGTCTGTGTGATTTGAGTGTGGGTGTCTGTGTGGTGAGTCTGTGGGTCTCTGTGTTTGTCTGTGAGTTGAGTATGTGGTTCTCTGTGTGATGAGTCTGTGGATGTCTGTGTGAGTTGAGTTTGGGTGAATCTGTGAGGCAAATTTGTGGGTCTCTGTGTGGTGAGTCTGTGGGTCTCTGTGTGAGGTGAGTCTGTGGGTCTCTGTGTGATGAGTATGTTGGTCTCTGTGTGATGTGTGTGTGGGTCTCTGTGTGTGTCTGTGTATGATGAGTCTGTGGATGTCTGTGTGAGGTGAGTCTGCGGTTCTCTGTGTGAGGTGGGTCTGTGGGTCTCTGTGTTTGTCTGTGTGAGGTGATTTTGTGGGTCTCTTTGTGTGTCTGTGTGAGGTGAGTCTGTGGGTCTCTGTGTGGTGAGTCTGTGTGTGTCTGTGTGTGGTGAGTCTGTGGGTCTCTGTGTGAGGTGAGTCTGTGGGTCTCTGTGTGGTGAGTTTGTGGGTCTCTGTGTTTGTCTGTGTGAGGTGAGTCTGTGGGTATCTGTGTTTGTCTGTGTGTGGTGAGTCTGTGGGTCTTTGTGTGTGTCTGTGTGTGGTGAGTCTGTGGGTGTCTGTGAGTTGAGTGTTCGTAAATGTGTGAAGTGTGTTTGTGGGTCTCTGTGTGGTGAGTCTGTGGGTCTCTGTGTGAGGTGAGTCTGTGGGTCTCAGTGTGATGAGTCTGGGTCTCTGTGTGAGGTGGGTCTCTGTATTTGTCTCTGTGAGGTGGGTCTGTTGGTCTCTGTGTGTGTCTGTGTGTGGTGAATCTGTGCGTCTCTGTGTGAGGTGAGTCTGTGGGTGTCTGTGTGAGTTGAGTTTGGGTAATTGTCTGAGGTGTGTTTGTGGGTCTCAGTGTGATGAGTCTGGGTCTCTGTGTGAGGTGAGTCTTTGTGTGTGTCTGTGTGTGGTGAGTCTGTGGGTCTCTGTGTTTGTCTGTGTGAGGTGAGTCTGTGGGTCGCTGTGTTTCTGTGTGTGTTGAGTCTGCGCGTCTCTGTGTGTGGTGAGTCTGTGGGTGTCTGTGTGATTTGAGTGTGGGTGTCTGTGTGTGGTGAGTCTGTGGGTCTGTGTTTGTCTGTGAGTTGAGTATGTGGTTCTCTGTGTGATGAGTCTGTGGATGTCTGTGTGAGTTGAGTTTGGGTAAATCTGTGAGGCAAATTTGTGGGTCTCTGTGTGGTAAGTCTGTGGGTCTCTGTGTGAGGTGAGTCTGTGGGTCTCTGTGTGATGAGTATGTTGGTTTCTGTGTGATGAGTGTGTGGGTCTCTGTGTGTGTCTGTGTATGATGAGTCTGTGGATGTCTGTGTGAGGTGAGTCTGCGGTTCTCTGTGTGAGGTGGGTCTGTGGGTCTCTGTGTTTGTCTGTGTGAGGTGAGTCTGTGGGTCTCTGTGTGGTGAGTCTGTGGGTCTCTGTGTGAGGTTAGTCAGTGGGTCTCTGTTTTAGTTGAGTTTGTGGGTCTCTGTGTGTGTCTGTGTGAGGTGAGTTTGTGGGTCTCTTTGTGTGTCTGTGTGAGGTGAGTCTGTGGGTCTCTGTGTGAGGTGAGTCTGTGGGTCTCTGTGTTTGTCTGTGTGTGGTGAGTCTGTGGGTCTCTGTTTGTGGTGAGTCTCTGGGTGTCTGTGTGAGGTAAGTGTGGGTGTCTGTGTGTTGTGAGTCTGTGGGTCTCAGTGTGATGAGTCTGGGTCTCTGTGTGAGGTGGCTCTCTGTATTTGTCTCTGTGAGGTAGGTCTGTTGGTCTCTGTGTGTGTCTGTGTGTGGTGAGTCTGTGCATCTCTGTGTGAGGTGAGTCTGTGGGTGTCTGTGTGAGTTGAGTTTGGGTAAATGTCTGAGGTGTGTTTGTGGGTCTCAGTGTGATGAGTCTGGGTCTCTGTGTGAGGTGAGTCTTTGTGTGTGTCTGTGTGTGGTGAGTCTGTGGGTCTCTGTGTTTGTCTGTGTGAGGTGAGTCTGTGGGTCGCTGTGTTTCTGTGTGTGTTGAGTCTGCGCGTCGCTGTGTGTGGTGAGTCTGTGGGTCTCTGTGTTTGTCTGTGAGTTGAGTATGTGGTTCTCTGTGTGATGAGTCTGTGGATGTCTGTGTGAGTTGAGTTTGGGTGAATCTGTGAGGCAAATTTGTGGGTCTCTGTGTGGTGAGTCTGTGGGTCTCTGTGTGAGGTGAGTCTGTGGGTCTCTGTGTGATGAGTATGTTGGTCTCTGTGTGATGTGTGTGTGGGTCTCTGTGTGTGTCTGTGTATGATGAGTCTGTGGATGTCTGTGTGAGGTGAGTCTGCGGTTCTCTGTGTGAGGTGGGTCTGTGGGTCTCTGTGTTTGTCTGTGTGAGGTGATTTTGTGGGTCTCTTTGTGTGTCTGTGTGAGGTGAGTCTGTGGGTCTCTGTGTGAGGTGAGTCTGTGGGTCTCTGTGTTTGTCTGTGTGTGGTGAGTCTGTGGGTCTCTGTTTGTGGTGAGTCTCTGGGTGTCTGTGTGAGGTAAGTGTGGGTGTCTGTGTGTGGTGAGTCTGTGGGTCTCTGTGTGAGGTGAGTCTGTGGGTCTCTGTGTGTGTCTGTGTGAGGTGAGTCTGTGGGTCTCTGTGTGTGTCTGCGTGTGGTGAGTCTGGGTATCTTTGTGTGGTGAGTCTGTGGGTGTTTGTGTGTTCTGAGTCTGTGGGTGTCCGTGTGTGGTGAATCTGTGTGTCTCTCTGTGAGGTGAATCTGTGGGTCTCTGTGTGAGGTGAGTCTGTGGATCTCTGTGTGTGTCTTTGTGTGGTGATTCTGTGTGTCTCTGTGCGAGGTGAGTCACTGGGTGTCTGTGTCAAGTGAGTGTGGGTGTCTGTGTGTGGTGAGTCTGTGGGTGTCTGTGTGAGTTGAGTTTGGGTAAATGTGTGAGGTGTGTTTGTGGGTCTCCGCGTGGTGAGTCTGTGAGTCTCTGTCTAAGGTGAGTCTGTGGGTCTCTGTGTGAGGTGAGTCCGTGGGTCTCTGTGTGAGGTGAGTCTGTGGGTCTCTGTGTGAGGTGTGTATGTGGTTCTCTGTTTGAGGTTGGTCTGTTGGTCTCTGTGTGTGCTGAGTCTGTGGGTCTCTGTGTGATGAGTATGTGGGTCTCTGTGTGATGAGTGTGTGGGTCTCTGTGTGTGTCTGTGTATGATGAGTCTGTGGATGTCTGTGTGAGGTGAGTCTGCGGTTCTCTGTGTGAGGTGGGTCTGTGGGTCTCTGTGTTTGTCTGTGTGAGGTGATTTTGTGGGTCTCTTTGTGTGTCTGTGTGAGGTGAGTCTGTGGGTCTCTGTGTGAGGTGAGTCTGTGGGTCTCTGTGTTTGTCTGTGTGTGGTGAGTCTGTGGGTCTCTGTTTGTGGTGAGTCTCTGGGTGTCTGTGTGAGGTAAGTGTGGGTGTCTGTGTGTGGTGAGTCTGTGGGTCTCTGTGTGAGGTGAATCTGTGGGTCTCTGTGTGTGTCTGTGTGAGGTGAGTCTGTGGGTCTCTGTGTGTGTCTGCGTGTGGTGAGTCTGGGTATCTTTGTGTGGTGAGTCTGTGGGTGTTTCTGTGTTCTGAGTCTGTGGGTGTCCGTGTGTGGTGAATCTGTGTGTCTCTCTGTGAGGTGAATCTGTGGGTCTCTGTGTGAGGTGAGTCTGTGGATCTCTGTGTGTGTCTTTGTGTGGTGATTCTGTGTGTCTCTGTGCGAGGTGAGTCACTGGGTGTCTGTGTCAAGTGAGTGTGGGTGTCTGTGTGTGGTGAGTCTGTGGGTGTCTGTGTGAGTTGAGTTTGGGTAAATGTGTGAGGTGTGTTTGTGGGTCTCCGTGTGGTGAGTCTGTGAGTCTCTGTCTAAGGTGAGTCTGTGGGTCTCTGTGTGAGGTGAGTCCGTGGGTCTCTGTGTGAGGTGAGTCTGTGGGTCTCTGTGTGAGGTGTGTATGTGGTTCTCTGTTTGAGGTTGGTCTGTTGGTCTCTGTGTGTGCTGAGTCTGTGGGTCTCTGTGTGATGAGTATGTGGGTCTCTGTGTGATGAGTGTGTGGGTCTCTGTGTGTGTCTGTGTATGATGAGTCTGTGGATGTCTGTGTGAGGTGAGTCTGCGGTTCTCTGTGTGAGGTGGGTCTGTGGGTCTCTGTGTTTGTCTGTGTGCGGTGAGTCTGTGGGTCTCTGTGTGGCGAGTCTGTGGGTCTCTGTGTGATGAGTATGTGGGTCTCTGTGTGATGAGTGTGTGGGTCTCTGTGTGTGTCTGTGTATGATGAGTCTGTGGATGTCTGTGTGAGGTGAGTCTGCGGTTCTCTGTGTGAGGTGGGTCTGTGGGTCTCTGTGTTTGTCTGTGTGAGGTGAGTCTGTGGGTCTCTGTGTGGTGAGTCTGTGGGTCTCTGTGTGAGGTTAATCAGTGGGTCTCTGTTTGAGTTGAGTTTGTGGGTCTCTGTGTGTGTCTGTGTGAGGTGAGTTTGTGGGTCTCTTTGTGTGTCTGTGTGAGGTGAGTCTGTGGGTCTCTGTGTGAGGTGAGTCTGTGGGTCTCTGTGTTTGTCTGTGTGTGGTGAGTCTGTGGGTCTCTGTTTGTGGTGAGTCTCTGGGTGTCTGTGTGAGGTAAGTGTGGGTGTCTGTGTGTGGTGAGTCTGTGGGTCTCTGTGTGAGGTGAGTCTGTGGGTCTCTGTGTGTGTCTGTGTGAGGTGAGTCTGTGGGTCTCTGTGTGTGTCTGCGTGTGGTGAGTCTGGGTATCTTTGTGTGGTGAGTCTGTGGGTGTCTGTGTGTTCTGAGTCTGTGGGTGTCTGTGTGTGGTGAGTCTGTGTGTCTCTCTGTGAGGTGAATCTGTGGGTCTCTGTGTGAGGTGAGTCTGTGGATCTCTGTGTGTGTCTTTGTGTGGTGATTCTGTGTGTCTCTGTGCGAGGTGAGTCACTGGGTGTCTGTGTCAAGTGAATGTGGGTGTCTGTGTGTGGTGAGTCTGTGGGTGTCTGTGTGAGTTGAGTTTGGGTAAATGTGTGAGGTGTGTTTGTGGGTCTCCGTGTGGTGAGTCTGTGAGTCTCTGTGTAAGGTGAGTCTGTGGGTCTCTGTGTGAGGTGAGTCTGTGGGTCTCTGTGTGAGGTGAGTCTGTGGGTCTCTGTGTGAGGTGTGTATGTGGTTCTCTGTTTGAGGTGGGTCTGTTGGTCTCTGTGTGTGCTGAGTCTGTGGGTCTCTGTGTGATTAGTCTGTGGGTCTCTGTGTGGCGAGTCTGTGGGTCTGTGTGTGTATGTGTGTGGTGAGTCTGTGGGTGTCTGTTTGAGTTGAGTTTGGATAAATGTGTGAGGTGTGTTTGTGGGTCTCTGTGTGGCGAGTCTGTGAGTCTCTGTGTAAGGTGAGTCTGTGGGTCTCTGTGTGAGGTGAGTCTGTGGGTCTCTGTGTGAGGTGAGTATGTGGCTCTCTGTGTGAGGTGGGTCTGTTGGTCTCTGTTTGTCTGTGTGAGGTGAGTCGGTGGGTCTCTGTGTGGTGAGTCTGTGCGTCTCTGTGTGAGGTGAGTCTGTGGGTGTCTGTGAGTTGAGTTTGGGTAAATGTGTGAGGTGTGTTTGTGGGTCTCTGTGTGGTGAGTCTGTGTGTGTCTGTGTGTGGTGAGTCTGTGGGTTTCTGTGTGATGAGTCTGTGGGTTTCTGTGTGATGAGTCTGTGGGTCTCTGTGTGATGAGTTTGTGGGTCTCTGTGTGTGTCTGTGTATGATGAGTCTGTGGGTGTCTGTTTGAGGTGAGTGTGGGTCTCTGTGTGACGTGAGTCTGTGGGTCTCTGTGTGAGGTGTGTATGTGGTTCTCTGTGTGAGGTGGGTCTGTTGGCCTCTGTGTTTGTTTGTGTGAGGTGAGTCTGTGGGTCTCTGTGTGTGTCTGTGTGTGGTGAGTCTGTGGGTCTCTGTGTGTGTATGTGTGTGGTGAGTCTGTGGGTCTCTGTGTGTGTATGTGTATGGTGAGTCTGTGGGTGTCTGTGTGAGTTGAGTTTGGGTAAATGTGTGATGTCTGTTTGTGGGTCTCTGTGTGGTGAGTCTGTGGGTCTCTGTGTGAGGTGAGTCTGTGGGTCTCTGTGTGTGTCTGTGTATGATGAGTCTGTGGCTGTCTGTGTGAGGTGAGTCTGTGGGTCTCTGTGTGAGGTGAGTCTGTGGGTGTCTGTGAGTTGAGTTTGGGTAAATGTGTGCGGTGTGTTTGTGGGTCTCTGTGTGGTTAGTCTGTGTGTGTCTGTGTGTGGTGAGTCTGTGGGTCTCTGTGTGTGTATGTGTGTGGTGAGTCTGTGGGTGTCTGTGTGAGTTGAGTTTGGGTAAATGTGTGAGGTGTGTTTGTGGGTCTCTGTGTGGTGAGTCTGTGGGTCTCTGTGTGTGGTGAGTCTGTGGGTCTCTGTGTGTGTATGTGTGTGGTGAGTCTGTGGGTGTCTGTGTGAGTTGAGTTTGGGTAAATGTGTGAGGTGTGTTTGTGGGTCTCTGTGTGGTGAGTCTGTGCATCTCTGTATGAGGTGAGTCTGTGGGTGTCTGTGTGAGTTCAGTTTGGGTAAATGTGTCTGAGGTGTGTTTGTGGGTCTCTGTGTGGTGAGTCTGTGGGTCTCTGTGTGAGGTGAGTCTGTGGGTGTCTGTGAGTTGAGTTTGGGTAAATGTGTGAGGTGTGTTTGTGGGTCTCTGTGTGGTGAGTCTGTGTGTGTCTGTGTGTGGTGAGTCTGTGGGTTTCTGTGTGATGAGTCTGTGGGTCTCTGTGTGAGGTGTGTATGTGGTTCTCTGTGTGAGGTGGGTCTGTTGGCCTCTGTGTTTGTTTGTGTGAGGTGAGTCTGTGGGTCTCTGTGTGTGTCTGTGTGTGGTGAGTCTGTGGGTCTCTGTGTGTGTATGTGTGTGGTGAGTCTGTGGGTCTCTGTGTGTGTCTGTGTATGATGAGTCTGTGGCTGTCTGTGTGAGGTGAGTCTGTGGGTCTCTGTGTGTGTCTGTGTGTGTCTGTGTGTGGTGAGTCTGTGCGTCTCTGTGTTAGGTGAGTCTGTGGGTGTCTGTGTGAGTTCAGTTTGGGTAAATGTCTGAGGTGTGTTTGTGGGTCTCTGTGTGGTGAGTCTGTGGGTCTCTGTGTGAGGTGAGTCTGTGGGTGTCTGTTTGAGGTGAGTGTGGGTCTCTGTGTGACGTGAGTCTGTGGGTCTCTGTGTGAGGTGTGTATGTGGTTCTCTGTGTGAGGTGGGTCTGTTGGCCTCTGTGTTTGTTTGTGTGAGGTGAGTCTGTGGGTCTCTGTGTGTGTCTGTGTGTGGTGAGTCTGTGGGTCTCTGTGTGTGTATGTGTGTGGTGAGTCTGTGGGTCTCTGTGTGTGTATGTGTATGGTGAGTCTGTGGGTGTCTGTGTGAGTTGAGTTTGGGTAAATGTGTGATGTCTGTTTGTGGGTCTCTGTGTGGTGAGTCTGTGGGTCTCTGTGTGAGGTGAGTCTGTGGGTCTCTGTGTGTGTCTGTGTATGATGAGTCTGTGGCTGTCTGTGTGAGGTGAGTCTGTGGGTCTCTGTGTGTGTCTGTGTGTGTCTGTGTGTGGTGAGTCTGTGCGTCTCTGTGTTAGGTGAGTCTGTGGGTGTCTGTGTGAGTTCAGTTTGGGTAAATGTCTGAGGTGTGTTTGTGGGTCTCTGTGTGGTGAGTCTGTGGGTCTCTGTGTGAGGTGAGTCTGTGGGTGTCTGTGAGTTGAGTTTGGGTAAATGTGTGCGGTGTGTTTGTGGGTCTCTGTGTGGTTAGTCTGTGTGTGTCTGTGTGTGGTGAGTCTGTGGGTCTCTGTGTGTGTATGTGTGTGGTGAGTCTGTGGGTCTCTGTGTGTGTATGTGTATGGTGAGTCTGTGGGTGTCTGTGTGAGTTGAGTTTGGGTAAATGTGTGATGTCTGTTTGTGGGTCTCTGTGTGGTGAGTCTGTGGGTCTCTGTGTGAGGTGAGTCTGTGGGTCTCTGTGTGTGTCTGTGTATGATGAGTCTGTGGCTGTCTGTGTGAGGTGAGTCTGTGGGTCTCTGTGTGAGGTGAGTCTGTGGGTGTCTGTGAGTTGAGTTTGGGTAAATGTGTGCGGTGTGTTTGTGGGTCTCTGTGTGGTTAGTCTGTGTGTGTCTGTGTGTGGTGAGTCTGTGGGTCTCTGTGTGTGTATGTGTGTGGTGAGTCTGTGGGTGTCTGTGTGAGTTGAGTTTGGGTAAATGTGTGAGGTGTGTTTGTGGGTCTCTGTGTGGTGAGTCTGTGGGTCTCTGTGTGTGGTGAGTCTGTGGGTCTCTGTGTGTGTATGTGTGTGGTGAGTCTGTGGGTGTCTGTGTGAGTTGAGTTTGGGTAAATGTGTGAGGTGTGTTTGTGGGTCTCTGTGTGGTGAGTCTGTGCATCTCTGTATGAGGTGAGTCTGTGGGTGTCTGTGTGAGTTCAGTTTGGGTAAATGTGTCTGAGGTGTGTTTGTGGGTCTCTGTGTGGTGAGTCTGTGGGTCTCTGTGTGAGGTGAGTCTGTGGGTGTCTGTGAGTTGAGTTTGGGTAAATGTGTGAGGTGTGTTTGTGGGTCTCTGTGTGGTGAGTCTGTGTGTGTCTGTGTGTGGTGAGTCTGTGGGTTTCTGTGTGATGAGTCTGTGGGTCTCTGTGTGAGGTGTGTATGTGGTTCTCTGTGTGAGGTGGGTCTGTTGGCCTCTGTGTTTGTTTGTGTGAGGTGAGTCTGTGGGTCTCTGTGTGTGTCTGTGTGTGGTGAGTCTGTGGGTCTCTGTGTGTGTATGTGTGTGGTGAGTCTGTGGGTCTCTGTGTGTGTCTGTGTATGATGAGTCTGTGGCTGTCTGTGTGAGGTGAGTCTGTGGGTCTCTGTGTGTGTCTGTGTGTGTCTGTGTGTGGTGAGTCTGTGCGTCTCTGTGTTAGGTGAGTCTGTGGGTGTCTGTGTGAGTTCAGTTTGGGTAAATGTCTGAGGTGTGTTTGTGGGTCTCTGTGTGGTGAGTCTGTGGGTCTCTGTGTGAGGTGAGTCTGTGGGTGTCTGTGAGTTGAGTTTGGGTAAATGTGTGCGGTGTGTTTGTGGGTCTCTGTGTGGTTAGTCTGTGTGTGTCTGTGTGTGGTGAGTCTGTGGGTCTCTGTGTGTGTATGTGTGTGGTGAGTCTGTGGGTGTCTGTGTGAGTTGAGTTTGGGTAAATGTGTGAGGTGTGTTTGTGGGTCTCTGTGTGGTGAGTCTGTGGGTCTCTGTGTGAGGTGAGTCTGTGGGTCTCTGTGTGTGTCTGTGTATGATGAGTCTGTGGCTGTCTGTGTGAGGTGAGTCTGTGGATCTCTGTGTGTGTCTGTGTGTGTCTGTGTGTGGTGAGTCTGTGCGTCTCTGTGTGAGGTGAGTCTGTGGGTGTCTGTGTGAGTTCAGTTTGGGTAAATGTGTCTGAGGTGTGTTTGTGGGTCTCTGTGTGGTGAGTCTGTGGGTCTCTGTGTGAGGTGAGTCTGTGGGTGTCTGTGAGTTGAGTTTGGGTAAATGTGTGAGGTGTGTTTGTGGGTCTCTGTGTGGTGAGTCTGTGGGTCTCTGTGTGAGGTTAATCAGTGGGTCTCTGTTTGAGTTGAGTTTGTGGGTCTCTGTGTGTGTCTGTGTGAGGTGAGTTTGTGGGTCTCTTTGTGTGTCTGTGTGAGGTGAGTCTGTGGGTCTCTGTGTGAGGTGAGTCTGTGGGTCTCTGTGTTTGTCTGTGTGTGGTGAGTCTGTGGGTCTCTGTTTGTGGTGAGTCTCTGGGTGTCTGTGTGAGGTAAGTGTGGGTGTCTGTGTGTGGTGAGTCTGTGGGTCTCTGTGTGAGGTGAATCTGTGGGTCTCTGTGTGTGTCTGTGTGAGGTGAGTCTGTGGGTCTCTGTGTGTGTCTGCGTGTGGTGAGTCTGGGTATCTTTGTGTGGTGAGTCTGTGGGTGTCTGTGTGTTCTGAGTCTGTGGGTGTCTGTGTGTGGTGAGTCTGTGTGTCTCTCTGTGAGGTGAATCTGTGGGTCTCTGTGTGAGGTGAGTCTGTGGATCTCTGTGTGTGTCTTTGTGTGGTGATTCTGTGTGTCTCTGTGCGAGGTGAGTCACTGGGTGTCTGTGTCAAGTGAGTGTGGGTGTCTGTGTGTGGTGAGTCTGTGGGTGTCTGTGTGAGTTGAGTTTGGGTAAATGTGTGAGGTGTGTTTGTGGGTCTCCGTGTGGTGAGTCTGTGAGTCTCTGTGTAAGGTGAGTCTGTGGGTCTCTGTGTGAGGTGAGTCTGTGGGTCTCTGTGTGAGGTGAGTCTGTGGGTCTCTGTGTGAGGTGTGTATGTGGTTCTCTGTTTGAGGTGGGTCTGTTGGTCTCTGTGTGTGCTGAGTCTGTGGGTCTCTGTGTGATTAGTCTGTGGGTCTCTGTGTGGCGAGTCTGTGGGTCTGTGTGTGTATGTGTGTGGTGATTCTGTGGGTGTCTGTGTGAAGTGAGTGTGTGTGTATGTGTGTGGTGAGTCTGTGGGTGTCTGTTTGAGTTGAGTTTGGATAAATGTGTGAGGTGTGTTTGTGGGTCTCTGTGTGGCGAGTCTGTGAGTCTCTGTGTAAGGTGAGTCTGTGGGTCTCTGTGTGAGGTGAGTCTGTGGGTCTCTGTGTGAGGTGAGTATGTGGCTCTCTGTGTGAGGTGGGTCTGTTGGTCTCTGTTTGTCTGTGTGAGGTGAGTCGGTGGGTCTCTGTGTGGTGAGTCTGTGCGTCTCTGTGTGAGGTGAGTCTGTGGGTGTCTGTGAGTTGAGTTTGGGTAAATGTGTGAGGTGTGTTTGTGGGTCTCTGTGTGGTGAGTCTGTGTGTGTCTGTGTGTGGTGAGTCTGTGGGTTTCTGTGTGATGAGTCTGTGGGTTTCTGTGTGATGAGTCTGTGGGTCTCTGTGTGATGAGTTTGTGGGTCTCTGTGTGTGTCTGTGTATGATGAGTCTGTGGGTGTCTGTTTGAGGTGAGTGTGGGTCTCTGTGTGACGTGAGTCTGTGGGTCTCTGTGTGAGGTGTGTATGTGGTTCTCTGTGTGAGGTGGGTCTGTTGGCCTCTGTGTTTGTTTGTGTGAGGTGAGTCTGTGGGTCTCTGTGTGTGTCTGTGTGTGGTGAGTCTGTGGGTCTCTGTGTGTGTATGTGTGTGGTGAGTCTGTGGGTCTCTGTGTGTGTATGTGTATGGTGAGTCTGTGGGTGTCTGTGTGAGTTGAGTTTGGGTAAATGTGTGATGTCTGTTTGTGGGTCTCTGTGTGGTGAGTCTGTGGGTCTCTGTGTGAGGTGAGTCTGTGGGTCTCTGTGTGTGTCTGTGTATGATGAGTCTGTGGCTGTCTGTGTGAGGTGAGTCTGTGGGTCTCTGTGTGAGGTGAGTCTGTGGGTGTCTGTGAGTTGAGTTTGGGTAAATGTGTGCGGTGTGTTTGTGGGTCTCTGTGTGGTTAGTCTGTGTGTGTCTGTGTGTGGTGAGTCTGTGGGTCTCTGTGTGTGTATGTGTGTGGTGAGTCTGTGGGTGTCTGTGTGAGTTGAGTTTGGGTAAATGTGTGAGGTGTGTTTGTGGGTCTCTGTGTGGTGAGTCTGTGGGTCTCTGTGTGTGGTGAGTCTGTGGGTCTCTGTGTGTGTATGTGTGTGGTGAGTCTGTGGGTGTCTGTGTGAGTTGAGTTTGGGTAAATGTGTGAGGTGTGTTTGTGGGTCTCTGTGTGGTGAGTCTGTGCATCTCTGTATGAGGTGAGTCTGTGGGTGTCTGTGTGAGTTCAGTTTGGGTAAATGTGTCTGAGGTGTGTTTGTGGGTCTCTGTGTGGTGAGTCTGTGGGTCTCTGTGTGAGGTGAGTCTGTGGGTGTCTGTGAGTTGAGTTTGGGTAAATGTGTGAGGTGTGTTTGTGGGTCTCTGTGTGGTGAGTCTGTGTGTGTCTGTGTGTGGTGAGTCTGTGGGTTTCTGTGTGATGAGTCTGTGGGTCTCTGTGTGAGGTGTGTATGTGGTTCTCTGTGTGAGGTGGGTCTGTTGGCCTCTGTGTTTGTTTGTGTGAGGTGAGTCTGTGGGTCTCTGTGTGTGTCTGTGTGTGGTGAGTCTGTGGGTCTCTGTGTGTGTATGTGTGTGGTGAGTCTGTGGGTCTCTGTGTGTGTCTGTGTATGATGAGTCTGTGGCTGTCTGTGTGAGGTGAGTCTGTGGGTCTCTGTGTGTGTCTGTGTGTGTCTGTGTGTGGTGAGTCTGTGCGTCTCTGTGTTAGGTGAGTCTGTGGGTGTCTGTGTGAGTTCAGTTTGGGTAAATGTCTGAGGTGTGTTTGTGGGTCTCTGTGTGGTGAGTCTGTGGGTCTCTGTGTGAGGTGAGTCTGTGGGTGTCTGTTTGAGGTGAGTGTGGGTCTCTGTGTGACGTGAGTCTGTGGGTCTCTGTGTGAGGTGTGTATGTGGTTCTCTGTGTGAGGTGGGTCTGTTGGCCTCTGTGTTTGTTTGTGTGAGGTGAGTCTGTGGGTCTCTGTGTGTGTCTGTGTGTGGTGAGTCTGTGGGTCTCTGTGTGTGTATGTGTGTGGTGAGTCTGTGGGTCTCTGTGTGTGTATGTGTATGGTGAGTCTGTGGGTGTCTGTGTGAGTTGAGTTTGGGTAAATGTGTGATGTCTGTTTGTGGGTCTCTGTGTGGTGAGTCTGTGGGTCTCTGTGTGAGGTGAGTCTGTGGGTCTCTGTGTGTGTCTGTGTATGATGAGTCTGTGGCTGTCTGTGTGAGGTGAGTCTGTGGGTCTCTGTGTGTGTCTGTGTGTGTCTGTGTGTGGTGAGTCTGTGCGTCTCTGTGTTAGGTGAGTCTGTGGGTGTCTGTGTGAGTTCAGTTTGGGTAAATGTCTGAGGTGTGTTTGTGGGTCTCTGTGTGGTGAGTCTGTGGGTCTCTGTGTGAGGTGAGTCTGTGGGTGTCTGTGAGTTGAGTTTGGGTAAATGTGTGCGGTGTGTTTGTGGGTCTCTGTGTGGTTAGTCTGTGTGTGTCTGTGTGTGGTGAGTCTGTGGGTCTCTGTGTGTGTATGTGTGTGGTGAGTCTGTGGGTGTCTGTGTGAGTTGAGTTTGGGTAAATGTGTGAGGTGTGTTTGTGGGTCTCTGTGTGGTGAGTCTGTGGGTCTCTGTGTGTGGTGAGTCTGTGGGTCTCTGTGTGTGTATGTGTGTGGTGAGTCTGTGGGTGTCTGTGTGAGTTGAGTTTGGGTAAATGTGTGAGGTGTGTTTGTGGGTCTCTGTGTGGTGAGTCTGTGCATCTCTGTATGAGGTGAGTCTGTGGGTGTCTGTGTGAGTTCAGTTTGGGTAAATGTGTCTGAGGTGTGTTTGTGGGTCTCTGTGTGGTGAGTCTGTGGGTCTCTGTGTGAGGTGAGTCTGTGGGTGTCTGTGAGTTGAGTTTGGGTAAATGTGTGAGGTGTGTTTGTGGGTCTCTGTGTGGTGAGTCTGTGTGTGGTGAGTCTGTGGGTTTCTGTGTGATGAGTCTGTGGGTCTCTGTGTGAGGTGTGTATGTGGTTCTCTGTGTGAGGTGGGTCTGTTGGCCTCTGTGTTTGTTTGTGTGAGGTGAGTCTGTGGGTCTCTGTGTGTGTCTGTGTGTGGTGAGTCTGTGGCTGTCTGTGTGAGGTGAGTCTGTGGGTCTCTGTGTGTGTCTGTGTGTGTCTGTGTGTGGTGAGTCTGTGCGTCTCTGTGTTAGGTGAGTCTGTGGGTGTCTGTGTGAGTTCAGTTTGGGTAAATGTCTGAGGTGTGTTTGTGGGTCTCTGTGTGGTGAGTCTGTGGGTCTCTGTGTGAGGTGAGTCTGTGGGTGTCTGTGAGTTGAGTTTGGGTAAATGTGTGCGGTGTGTTTGTGGGTCTCTGTGTGGTTAGTCTGTGTGTGTCTGTGTGTGGTGAGTCTGTGGGTCTCTGTGTGTGTATGTGTGTGGTGAGTCTGTGGGTGTCTGTGTGAGTTGAGTTTGGGTAAATGTGTGAGGTGTGTTTGTGGATCTCTGTGTGGTGAGTCTGTGGGTCTCTGTGTGTGGTGAGTCTGTGGGTCTCTGTGTGTGTATGTGTGTGGTGAGTCTGTGGGTGTCTGTGTGAGTTGAGTTTGGGTAAATGTGTGAGGTGTGTTTGTGGGTCTCTGTGTGGTGAGTCTGTGCATCTCTGTATGAGGTGAGTCTGTGGGTGTCTGTGTGAGTTCAGTTTGGGTAAATGTGTCTGAGGTGTGTTTGTGGGTCTCTGTGTGGTGAGTCTGTGGGTCTCTGTGTGAGGTGAGTCTGTGGGTGTCTGTGAGTTGAGTTTGGGTAAATGTGTGAGGTGTGTTTGTGGGTCTCTGTGTGGTGAGTCTGTGTGTGTCTGTGTGTGGTGAGTCTGTGGGTTTCTGTGTGATGAGTCTGTGGGTCTCTGTGTGAGGTGTGTATGTGGTTCTCTGTGTGAGGTGGGTCTGTTGGCCTCTGTGTTTGTTTGTGTGAGGTGAGTCTGTGGGTCTCTGTGTGTGTCTGTGTGTGGTGAGTCTGTGGGTCTCTGTGTGTGTATGTGTGTGGTGAGTCTGTGGGTCTCTGTGTGTGTCTGTGTATGATGAGTCTGTGGCTGTCTGTGTGAGGTGAGTCTGTGGGTCTCTGTGTGTGTCTGTGTGTGTCTGTGTGTGGTGAGTCTGTGCGTCTCTGTGTTAGGTGAGTCTGTGGGTGTCTGTGTGAGTTCAGTTTGGGTAAATGTCTGAGGTGTGTTTGTGGGTCTCTGTGTGGTGAGTCTGTGGGTCTCTGTGTGAGGTGAGTCTGTGGGTGTCTGTTTGAGGTGAGTGTGGGTCTCTGTGTGACGTGAGTCTGTGGGTCTCTGTGTGAGGTGTGTATGTGGTTCTCTGTGTGAGGTGGGTCTGTTGGCCTCTGTGTTTGTTTGTGTGAGGTGAGTCTGTGGGTCTCTGTGTGTGTCTGTGTGTGGTGAGTCTGTGGGTCTCTGTGTGTGTATGTGTGTGGTGAGTCTGTGGGTCTCTGTGTGTGTATGTGTATGGTGAGTCTGTGGGTGTCTGTGTGAGTTGAGTTTGGGTAAATGTGTGATGTCTGTTTGTGGGTCTCTGTGTGGTGAGTCTGTGGGTCTCTGTGTGAGGTGAGTCTGTGGGTCTCTGTGTGTGTCTGTGTATGATGAGTCTGTGGCTGTCTGTGTGAGGTGAGTCTGTGGGTCTCTGTGTGTGTCTGTGTGTGTCTGTGTGTGGTGAGTCTGTGCGTCTCTGTGTTAGGTGAGTCTGTGGGTGTCTGTGTGAGTTCAGTTTGGGTAAATGTCTGAGGTGTGTTTGTGGGTCTCTGTGTGGTGAGTCTGTGGGTCTCTGTGTGAGGTGAGTCTGTGGGTGTCTGTGAGTTGAGTTTGGGTAAATGTGTGCGGTGTGTTTGTGGGTCTCTGTGTGGTTAGTCTGTGTGTGTCTGTGTGTGGTGAGTCTGTGGGTCTCTGTGTGTGTATGTGTGTGGTGAGTCTGTGGGTCTCTGTGTGTGTATGTGTATGGTGAGTCTGTGGGTGTCTGTGTGAGTTGAGTTTGGGTAAATGTGTGATGTCTGTTTGTGGGTCTCTGTGTGGTGAGTCTGTGGGTCTCTGTGTGAGGTGAGTCTGTGGGTCTCTGTGTGTGTCTGTGTATGATGAGTCTGTGGCTGTCTGTGTGAGGTGAGTCTGTGGGTCTCTGTGTGAGGTGAGTCTGTGGGTGTCTGTGAGTTGAGTTTGGGTAAATGTGTGCGGTGTGTTTGTGGGTCTCTGCGTGGTTAGTCTGTGTGTGTCTGTGTGTGGTGAGTCTGTGGGTCTCTGTGTGTGTATGTGTGTGGTGAGTCTGTGGGTGTCTGTGTGAGTTGAGTTTGGGTAAATGTGTGAGGTGTGTTTGTGGGTCTCTGTGTGGTGAGTCTGTGGGTCTCTGTGTGTGGTGAGTCTGTGGGTCTCTGTGTGTGTATGTGTGTGGTGAGTCTGTGGGTGTCTGTGTGAGTTGAGTTTGGGTAAATGTGTGAGGTGTGTTTGTGGGTCTCTGTGTGGTGAGTCTGTGCATCTCTGTATGAGGTGAGTCTGTGGGTGTCTGTGTGAGTTCAGTTTGGGTAAATGTGTCTGAGGTGTGTTTGTGGGTCTCTGTGTGGTGAGTCTGTGGGTCTCTGTGTGAGGTGAGTCTGTGGGTGTCTGTGAGTTGAGTTTGGGTAAATGTGTGAGGTGTGTTTGTGGGTCTCTGTGTGGTGAGTCTGTGTGTGTCTGTGTGTGGTGAGTCTGTGGGTTTCTGTGTGATGAGTCTGTGGGTCTCTGTGTGAGGTGTGTATGTGGTTCTCTGTGTGAGGTGGGTCTGTTGGCCTCTGTGTTTGTTTGTGTGAGGTGAGTCTGTGGGTCTCTGTGTGTGTCTGTGTGTGGTGAGTCTGTGGGTCTCTGTGTGTGTATGTGTGTGGTGAGTCTGTGGGTCTCTGTGTGTGTCTGTGTATGATGAGTCTGTGGCTGTCTGTGTGAGGTGAGTCTGTGGGTCTCTGTGTGTGTCTGTGTGTGTCTGTGTGTGGTGAGTCTGTGCGTCTCTGTGTTAGGTGAGTCTGTGGGTGTCTGTGTGAGTTCAGTTTGGGTAAATGTCTGAGGTGTGTTTGTGGGTCTCTGTGTGGTGAGTCTGTGGGTCTCTGTGTGAGGTGAGTCTGTGGGTGTCTGTGAGTTGAGTTTGGGTAAATGTGTGCGGTGTGTTTGTGGGTCTCTGTGTGGTTAGTCTGTGTGTGTCTGTGTGTGGTGAGTCTGTGGGTCTCTGTGTGTGTATGTGTGTGGTGAGTCTGTGGGTGTCTGTGTGAGTTGAGTTTGGGTAAATGTGTGAGGTGTGTTTGTGGGTCTCTGTGTGGTGAGTCTGTGGGTCTCTGTGTGAGGTGAGTCTGTGGGTCTCTGTGTGTGTCTGTGTATGATGAGTCTGTGGCTGTCTGTGTGAGGTGAGTCTGTGGATCTCTGTGTGTGTCTGTGTGTGTCTGTGTGTGGTGAGTCTGTGCGTCTCTGTGTGAGGTGAGTCTGTGGGTGTCTGTGTGAGTTCAGTTTGGGTAAATGTGTCTGAGGTGTGTTTGTGGGTCTCTGTGTGGTGAGTCTGTGGGTCTCTGTGTGAGGTGAGTCTGTGGGTGTCTGTGAGTTGAGTTTGGGTAAATGTGTGAGGTGTGTTTGTGGGTCTCTGTGTGGTGAGTCTGTGGGTCTCTGTGTGAGGTTAATCAGTGGGTCTCTGTTTGAGTTGAGTTTGTGGGTCTCTGTGTGTGTCTGTGTGAGGTGAGTTTGTGGGTCTCTTTGTGTGTCTGTGTGAGGTGAGTCTGTGGGTCTCTGTGTGAGGTGAGTCTGTGGGTCTCTGTGTTTGTCTGTGTGTGGTGAGTCTGTGGGTCTCTGTTTGTGGTGAGTCTCTGGGTGTCTGTGTGAGGTAAGTGTGGGTGTCTGTGTGTGGTGAGTCTGTGGGTCTCTGTGTGAGGTGAATCTGTGGGTCTCTGTGTGTGTCTGTGTGAGGTGAGTCTGTGGGTCTCTGTGTGTGTCTGCGTGTGGTGAGTCTGGGTATCTTTGTGTGGTGAGTCTGTGGGTGTCTGTGTGTTCTGAGTCTGTGGGTGTCTGTGTGTGGTGAGTCTGTGTGTCTCTCTGTGAGGTGAATCTGTGGGTCTCTGTGTGAGGTGAGTCTGTGGATCTCTGTGTGTGTCTTTGTGTGGTGATTCTGTGTGTCTCTGTGCGAGGTGAGTCACTGGGTGTCTGTGTCAAGTGAGTGTGGGTGTCTGTGTGTGGTGAGTCTGTGGGTGTCTGTGTGAGTTGAGTTTGGGTAAATGTGTGAGGTGTGTTTGTGGGTCTCCGTGTGGTGAGTCTGTGAGTCTCTGTGTAAGGTGAGTCTGTGGGTCTCTGTGTGAGGTGAGTCTGTGGGTCTCTGTGTGAGGTGAGTCTGTGGGTCTCTGTGTGAGGTGTGTATGTGGTTCTCTGTTTGAGGTGGGTCTGTTGGTCTCTGTGTGTGCTGAGTCTGTGGGTCTCTGTGTGATTAGTCTGTGGGTCTCTGTGTGGCGAGTCTGTGGGTCTGTGTGTGTATGTGTGTGGTGATTCTGTGGGTGTCTGTGTGAAGTGAGTGTGTGTGTATGTGTGTGGTGAGTCTGTGGGTGTCTGTTTGAGTTGAGTTTGGATAAATGTGTGAGGTGTGTTTGTGGGTCTCTGTGTGGCGAGTCTGTGAGTCTCTGTGTAAGGTGAGTCTGTGGGTCTCTGTGTGAGGTGAGTCTGTGGGTCTCTGTGTGAGGTGAGTATGTGGCTCTCTGTGTGAGGTGGGTCTGTTGGTCTCTGTTTGTCTGTGTGAGGTGAGTCGGTGGGTCTCTGTGTGGTGAGTCTGTGCGTCTCTGTGTGAGGTGAGTCTGTGGGTGTCTGTGAGTTGAGTTTGGGTAAATGTGTGAGGTGTGTTTGTGGGTCTCTGTGTGGTGAGTCTGTGTGTGTCTGTGTGTGGTGAGTCTGTGGGTTTCTGTGTGATGAGTCTGTGGGTTTCTGTGTGATGAGTCTGTGGGTCTCTGTGTGATGAGTTTGTGGGTCTCTGTGTGTGTCTGTGTATGATGAGTCTGTGGGTGTCTGTTTGAGGTGAGTGTGGGTCTCTGTGTGACGTGAGTCTGTGGGTCTCTGTGTGAGGTGTGTATGTGGTTCTCTGTGTGAGGTGGGTCTGTTGGCCTCTGTGTTTGTTTGTGTGAGGTGAGTCTGTGGGTCTCTGTGTGTGTCTGTGTGTGGTGAGTCTGTGGGTCTCTGTGTGTGTATGTGTGTGGTGAGTCTGTGGGTCTCTGTGTGTGTATGTGTATGGTGAGTCTGTGGGTGTCTGTGTGAGTTGAGTTTGGGTAAATGTGTGATGTCTGTTTGTGGGTCTCTGTGTGGTGAGTCTGTGGGTCTCTGTGTGAGGTGAGTCTGTGGGTGTCTGTGAGTTGAGTTTGGGTAAATGTGTGCGGTGTGTTTGTGGGTCTCTGTGTGGTTAGTCTGTGTGTGTCTGTGTGTGGTGAGTCTGTGGGTCTCTGTGTGTGTATGTGTGTGGTGAGTCTGTGGGTGTCTGTGTGAGTTGAGTTTGGGTAAATGTGTGAGGTGTGTTTGTGGGTCTCTGTGTGGTGAGTCTGTGGGTCTCTGTGTGTGGTGAGTCTGTGGGTCTCTGTGTGTGTATGTGTGTGGTGAGTCTGTGGGTGTCTGTGTGAGTTGAGTTTGGGTAAATGTGTGAGGTGTGTTTGTGGGTCTCTGTGTGGTGAGTCTGTGCATCTCTGTATGAGGTGAGTCTGTGGGTGTCTGTGTGAGTTCAGTTTGGGTAAATGTGTCTGAGGTGTGTTTGTGGGTCTCTGTGTGGTGAGTCTGTGGGTCTCTGTGTGAGGTGAGTCTGTGGGTGTCTGTGAGTTGAGTTTGGGTAAATGTGTGAGGTGTGTTTGTGGGTCTCTGTGTGGTGAGTCTGTGTGTGTCTGTGTGTGGTGAGTCTGTGGGTTTCTGTGTGATGAGTCTGTGGGTCTCTGTGTGAGGTGTGTATGTGGTTCTCTGTGTGAGGTGGGTCTGTTGGCCTCTGTGTTTGTTTGTGTGAGGTGAGTCTGTGGGTCTCTGTGTGTGTCTGTGTGTGGTGAGTCTGTGGGTCTCTGTGTGTGTATGTGTGTGGTGAGTCTGTGGGTCTCTGTGTGTGTCTGTGTATGATGAGTCTGTGGCTGTCTGTGTGAGGTGAGTCTGTGGGTCTCTGTGTGTGTCTGTGTGTGTCTGTGTGTGGTGAGTCTGTGCGTCTCTGTGTTAGGTGAGTCTGTGGGTGTCTGTGTGAGTTCAGTTTGGGTAAATGTCTGAGGTGTGTTTGTGGGTCTCTGTGTGGTGAGTCTGTGGGTCTCTGTGTGAGGTGAGTCTGTGGGTGTCTGTTTGAGGTGAGTGTGGGTCTCTGTGTGACGTGAGTCTGTGGGTCTCTGTGTGAGGTGTGTATGTGGTTCTCTGTGTGAGGTGGGTCTGTTGGCCTCTGTGTTTGTTTGTGTGAGGTGAGTCTGTGGGTCTCTGTGTGTGTCTGTGTGTGGTGAGTCTGTGGGTCTCTGTGTGTGTATGTGTGTGGTGAGTCTGTGGGTCTCTGTGTGTGTATGTGTATGGTGAGTCTGTGGGTGTCTGTGTGAGTTGAGTTTGGGTAAATGTGTGATGTCTGTTTGTGGGTCTCTGTGTGGTGAGTCTGTGGGTCTCTGTGTGAGGTGAGTCTGTGGGTCTCTGTGTGTGTCTGTGTATGATGAGTCTGTGGCTGTCTGTGTGAGGTGAGTCTGTGGGTCTCTGTGTGTGTCTGTGTGTGTCTGTGTGTGGTGAGTCTGTGCGTCTCTGTGTTAGGTGAGTCTGTGGGTGTCTGTGTGAGTTCAGTTTGGGTAAATGTCTGAGGTGTGTTTGTGGGTCTCTGTGTGGTGAGTCTGTGGGTCTCTGTGTGAGGTGAGTCTGTGGGTGTCTGTGAGTTGAGTTTGGGTAAATGTGTGCGGTGTGTTTGTGGGTCTCTGTGTGGTTAGTCTGTGTGTGTCTGTGTGTGGTGAGTCTGTGGGTCTCTGTGTGTGTATGTGTGTGGTGAGTCTGTGGGTGTCTGTGTGAGTTGAGTTTGGGTAAATGTGTGAGGTGTGTTTGTGGGTCTCTGTGTGGTGAGTCTGTGGGTCTCTGTGTGTGGTGAGTCTGTGGGTCTCTGTGTGTGTATGTGTGTGGTGAGTCTGTGGGTGTCTGTGTGAGTTGAGTTTGGGTAAATGTGTGAGGTGTGTTTGTGGGTCTCTGTGTGGTGAGTCTGTGCATCTCTGTATGAGGTGAGTCTGTGGGTGTCTGTGTGAGTTCAGTTTGGGTAAATGTGTCTGAGGTGTGTTTGTGGGTCTCTGTGTGGTGAGTCTGTGGGTCTCTGTGTGAGGTGAGTCTGTGGGTGTCTGTGAGTTGAGTTTGGGTAAATGTGTGAGGTGTGTTTGTGGGTCTCTGTGTGGTGAGTCTGTGTGTGGTGAGTCTGTGGGTTTCTGTGTGATGAGTCTGTGGGTCTCTGTGTGAGGTGTGTATGTGGTTCTCTGTGTGAGGTGGGTCTGTTGGCCTCTGTGTTTGTTTGTGTGAGGTGAGTCTGTGGGTCTCTGTGTGTGTCTGTGTGTGGTGAGTCTGTGGGTCTCTGTGTGTGTATGTGTGTGGTGAGTCTGTGGGTCTCTGTGTGTGTCTGTGTATGATGAGTCTGTGGCTGTCTGTGTGAGGTGAGTCTGTGGGTCTCTGTGTGTGTCTGTGTGTGTCTGTGTGTGGTGAGTCTGTGCGTCTCTGTGTTAGGTGAGTCTGTGGGTGTCTGTGTGAGTTCAGTTTGGGTAAATGTCTTAGGTGTGTTTGTGGGTCTCTGTGTGGTGAGTCTGTGGGTCTCTGTGTGAGGTGAGTCTGTGGGTGTCTGTGAGTTGAGTTTGGGTAAATGTGTGCGGTGTGTTTGTGGGTCTCTGTGTGGTTAGTCTGTGTGTGTCTGTGTGTGGTGAGTCTGTGGGTCTCTGTGTGTGTATGTGTGTGGTGAGTCTGTGGGTGTCTGTGTGAGTTGAGTTTGGGTAAATGTGTGAGGTGTGTTTGTGGGTCTCTGTGTGGTGAGTCTGTGGGTCTCTGTGTGAGGTGAGTCTGTGGGTCTCTGTGTGTGTCTGTGTATGATGAGTCTGTGGCTGTCTGTGTGAGGTGAGTCTGTGGATCTCTGTGTGTGTCTGTGTGTGTCTGTGTGTGGTGAGTCTGTGCGTCTCTGTGTGAGGTGAGTCTGTGGGTGTCTGTGTGAGTTCAGTTTGGGTAAATGTGTCTGAGGTGTGTTTGTGGGTCTCTGTGTGGTGAGTCTGTGGGTCTCTGTGTGAGGTGAGTCTGTGGGTGTCTGTGAGTTGAGTTTGGGTAAATGTGTGAGGTGTGTTTGTGGGTCTCTGTGTGGTGAGTCTGTGTGTGTCTGTGTGTGGTGAGTCTGTGGGTTTCTGTGTGATGAGTCTGTGGGTCTCTGTGATGAGTTTGTGGGTCTCTGTGTGTGTCTGTGTATGATGAGTCTGTGGGTGTCTGTTTGAGGTGAGTGTGGGTCTCTGTGTGATGTGGGTCTGTTGGCCTCTGTGTTTGTTTGTGTGAGGTGAGTCTGTGGGTCTCTGTGTGTGTCTGTGTGTGGTGAGTCTGTGGGTCTCTGTGTGTGTATGTGTGCGGTGAGTCTGTGGGTGTCTGTGTGAGTTGAGTTTGGGTAAATGTGTGAGGTGTGTTTGTGGGTCTCTGTGTGGTGAGTCTGTGGGTCTCTGTGTGAGCTGAGTCTGTGGGTCTCTGTGTGTGTCTGTGTATGATGAGTCTGTGGCTGTCTGTGTGAGGTGAGTCTGTGGGTCTCTGTGTGTGTCTGTGTGTGTCTGTGTGTGGTGAGTCTGTGCATCTCTGTGTGAGATGAGTCTGTGGGTGTCTGTGTGAGTTCAGTTTGGGTAAATGTGAGGTGTGTTTGTGGGTCTCTGTGTGGTGAGTCTGTGGGTCTCTGTGTGAGGTGAGTCTGTTGGCCTCTGTGTTTGTTTGGGTGAGGTGAGTCTGTGGGTCTCTGTGTGTGTATGTGTGTGTTGAGTCTGTGGGTGTCTGTGTGAGGTGAGTGTGGGTGTTTGTGTGTGGTGAGTCTATGGGTGTATGTGTGAGTTGAGTTTGGGTAAATGTGTGAGGTCTGTTTGTGGGTCTCTGTGTGAGGTGAGTTTGTGGGTCTCTGTGTGGTGAGTCTGTGTGTGTCTGTGTGTGATGAGTTTGTGGGTCTCTGTGTGTGGTGAGTCTGTGGGTCTCTGTGTGTGTCTCTCTGTGTCTCTGACTCTCTGTGTGTCTCTATGGGTCTCTGTCTATCTCTATGGGTCTCTGCGTGTGGGTCTCACGATCATCATCATCCATAATATTCTCTTAGTCTTTCACGAAGCTATGTGTGTCGGTGTTGTTGTGTGTGTCACAGTAGGGGGCACAGGTAGTGCATCGGCCAGTCAGTCGACCCGTGGCACCTGCTGGGTCTGCCCCATGACCTCCTCCTCATGCACCTAGCCTGGCACAGCAGTCAACCCACGGCACCTGCTGGGTCTGCCTCGTGACCTCCAAGTGCACCTAGCCTGGCACAGCAGTGAACCCATGGCATCTGCTGGGTCTGTTCCGTGACCTCCTCCTCCTGCACCTAGCCTGGCACAGCAATCAACCCACGGCACCTGTTGGGTATGTCCCATGGCTATCGCACACGCACACACACACGCATGGATATCACACACACACGCATGGATATCACACACACACGCGCGCCGGTGGTGTTGGCTACGTTGTTTATTGAGTTTCGCTACAGACACGGACAGAGAGACACCAACGCGATCATAGCGACAGACACAGCAGCAGCAGCCTGCAATCATCTCAGGCACCATCATCAGCATTACCGCCACCATCATTACCACCACCATCATTACCGCCACACGGCAGTAGCAGCAGATGGCTCATGCACAGGGGCAGCTGCCACTGGGGGTGCCCCGAGGCTATAGGACCCACACAGCAGCTGACTCACACACAGGGACAGCTGCCTCTGGGGGTGCCCCCTAGGCTACGGCACCACACAGCAGCAGCAGACTCGCACACAGGGACAGCTGTCACTGGGGGTGCCCCCTAGGCTACGGCACCACACAGCAGCAGCACTCCCACACACGGACAGCTGTCACTGGGGGTACCTTTAGGCTATAGGATCCACACAGCAGCCTCGCACACAGGGACAGCTGCTACTTGGAGTGCCCCTAGGCTATAGGCACCACACAGCAGCAGACTCACACACAGGGACAGCTGTCACTGGGGGTGCCCCCTAGGCTACGGCACCACACAGCAGCAGCAGCAGACTCACACACAGGGACAGCTGTCACTGGGGGTGCCCCCTAGGCTACAGCACCCCACAGCAGCAGCAGACTCACACACAGGGACAGCTGCTGCTGGGGGTGCCCCCTAGGCTATAGGACCCACACAGCAGCAGCAGCAGACTCACAGGGACAGCTGCCACTGGGCGTGCCACAAGACCACACAGCAGCAGCTGACTCACAACACAGGGGCAGCTGCCGCTGGGGGTGCCCCCTATGCTACAGGACCACACAGCAGCAGCAGCAGACTCACACACAGGGACAGCTGCCCCCTCCCCGTGTGGCAGAGGAGGGGAACGCTGTAAAATTAAAGTGCAGTCCTCTCTAGTCACGTACACGCGCACGCACACACACACACCTGAGTTAAATTCCCGCTCGCCAGTATGGGTGGGAATCCAACGCGGGTCAGTGCCAGGTTCGTAGTAGTACCGGCACAGCGCAAACCACTACAGCACTCATGGAGACAGACACACACACAGAGATACACAGACACACACAACAACCGCCATTTGCCACTGGAGTGGAAAATATGGCATCTGTGCAGGACCGCCCTTTCCTGAAACCGCATTGGGGCTCCGCAAGCCTCTCCTGAGCGTGCCTGGCAAGGCGATGTTGAATAATCCTTGCCAGGACCTTTCCCGGCACACTGAGGAGTGAGATGCCCCTGTAGTTGTTACAGTCTGTGCGGTCCCCCTTCTTAAAGAGGGGGACCACCAGGGCATCATTCCAATCCTGCGGAACCCGTCCAGTGGTCCAGACTGTTGTTATGATGTCATATAGGGCAGTCTGTGCACAAACGCCACCCTCCCTCAGCATTTTGCTTGGGAGATCATCTCTGCCGGCTGCCTTTCCTGGTCTCAGACTCCGGATCGCCTTCAGTACTTCCTCAACAGATGGCACCTCAGCCAGCCACTCACAGGGGGGGACTTTGAGGCACCGAATATTTGAGGCACCGCAGCCTCAGCAGGGTCATCCCCACTTTGTGCCACGATGTTTTCCTGGCTGAGGGATTTTCCCTCCCCCAGGACCTCACAGAAATGCTCAGCAAATCTGCAAACCTGTTTCTGGGGGTCAGAGATTGGTTCACCGTTTTTTCCCCTAATGATGGTAATAGGTGTGGCGCTGCAGGTTACTTTTTGGATGGAGTTAAATAGAGATTTGTGATCACGGGCCACTGAGGCAGACTCCATCTCCTCAGCAACCCGCGACCACCACCCATCCTTGCAGCGCCTCACGGCTCTCCGAACCTCCGAGCGAAGGCTACGGTAAGCCTCCTCATTCTCTGACTTTGGATACTGTAGACAATTAGAATGGGCCTGTCGCTTTGTCTCAACTATCCTGAACACCTCCTCTGTCAGCCAGGGTCTCTGGGGAGGTCTGGACCGCACTCAAAGCAGCCATTGCAGCTGCATGAGTCACAGTCCTAAACCTCGCCCATTTACCCTCGACATCTGGAGGAGTGGGGGACGATGCCAAGCCCAGCCGCAAGCGATGACGAAATTCTCGATTGCAACTTTCATCAGATAATTGAGACCAGGCCACTTTAGGTTGGAATGGGGTCCTGGGTGTACACCCACCACCGGAGTGGAAGAATGGCAGGAGCATCTTACAGATGACTAGTCGATGGTCAGAGGGCAGATCAGCTCCACGGTAGGTCCTGGTGTCAAGGACATGGGCTCGCATCTGCTGGTCCGTCACTATGTAGTCCAGCAGATGTTCTTGCTTGGACCCGGCATGCATCCATGATGTTGTGTGGATGCGCCGATGCCGAAACAGCGTGTTTGTAATTACAAGCCCATGGGCTGCACAAAAATCTACCAGCCTCCTACCGAGACACACACAGAGATACACAGACTCACTCCCCACAGAGACACACAGACACGCAGAAACACAGACACATAAAACTCGCTCCCCACAGAGACACAGACACATAGACACACACAAAACTCGCTTCCCACAGACACACACAGACTTGCTCCCCACAGAGAGAGACAGGCACACACAGAGACACACAAGATTCGCTCCCCATAGAGACACAGAGACTCGCTCCCCACAGACACAGACTCGCTCTCCACAGAGACACACGGAGACTTGCTCCGCACAGAGACACACACACAGAGAGACACACACAGAGACTCGCTCCCCACAGAGACACACACACAGACAGACACAGACACACACACACACAGAGACTCGCTCCCCACAGAGACACACGAAGACTTGCTCCGCACAGATACACAGACTTGCTTCCCACAGAGAGACACACACACAAGACTCGCTCCCCACAGAGACACACAGACACACACACAGAGAGACACAGACACACAGAGACACACAGACTCGCTCCTCACAGAGACACACACACACAGAGACACACACACACAGAGACACACACAGAGACTCGCTCCCCACAGAGACACACAGACACACACACAGATAGACACAGACACACACACAGACACACACAGAGAGACACAGACACACAGAGACTCGCTCCCCACAGAGACACACACACAGAGAGACACAGGCACTCGCTCCCCACAGAGAGACACAGACACACAGAGACTCGCTCCCCACAGAGAGACACACACAGAGACTCGCTCCCCAGAGAGAGGCACACACACAGACACACACACAGACACGCACAGAGACTCGCTCCCCACAGAGAGAGACACACAGAGACTCGCTCCCCATAGAGACACACACAGACACACACACAGACACACACAGAGACACACACAGAGACTCGCTCCCCACAGAGAGACACACACATAGACACTTTCTGCTGCTCCCACTTAAGAAGCCATCACAATCAAATAAATAACCCTCCCACCCACCCGCCCGATGCCCCGTCACACTACGTCAAGTATACTACCACTACTCACACCTCCCCCCGAAGCTACGAGACTACATCACGTCACCATCCCTACTCAACTCACCAGCTACCCCGACCCACCGACGCACACCACCACATCAAGTATACACCGGCCACACGCATCTTGTGGGGAGGGGTGGCGACGTGGATAATATTTACAAGTGGCAGGCGGGAATTGAGGAATCTGTGCGGCGTTTGAGAGGCGAGGGAGTTTCCGCCGCTTTGGGGTGATGTTCCAGGACGAGTGGGGGTGGTGGTGATGATGGCGATTGTGGTGATTGATGGTGGTGACGATGATGTTGATGGTGGTGATTGTGGTGACGATGGTGGTGATTATGATGGTGGTGATTGTGATGATGATGATGGTGATGATGATGATGGTGGTGATGATGGTGATGATGATGGTGGTGATGGGTTCAAATGGAACAGGCCCTGGCTAGCTCAGCTGATGCTCGTTAACCCCGAAACCCCCATATCGCTCAGGGGGCGGGGCCTAACAGTATAGGGGCGGGGCTAGCAGTTTAAGGGCGGACCTAAAGTTTGTGGGGGCGTGACTAGGATAGTTAGGGGGGTGGGGCTACTGTTTAGGGGAGGGGCTAGGGGAGTTGAGGGTGGGGCTAGTGTTTCAGGGAAGGGCCAGGGGAGTTGAGGGCGGGGTTAGGAGAGGGGCTCTGGGAGTTGAGGGTGGAGTCAGTGTTTGGGGGAGGGGCCGGGGGAGTTGAGGGCGGGGTTAGTGTTTGAGGGAGGGGCCAGGGGAGTCGAGGGCGGGGTTGGTGTTTGGGGGAGGAGCCATCGGGGTTAAGGGCGGGGTTAAGGGCAGGGTTAGTGTTTGGAGGCAGGGCCAGGGGAGTCTAGGGCGGGGTTAGTGTTTGGGGGAGGGGCCATCGGGGTTAAGGGCAGGGTTAGTGTTTGGAGGCAGGGCCAGGGGAGTCTAGGGCGGGGTTAGTGTTTGGGGGAGGGGCCATCGGGGTTAAGGGCGGGGTTAGTGTTTGGAGGCGGGGCCAGGGGAGTCTAGGGCGGGGTTAGTGTTTGGGGGAGTGGCCATCGGGGTTAAGGGCGGGGTTAGTGTTTGGAGGCGGGGCCAGGGGAGTCTAGGGCGGGGTTAGTGTTTGGGGGAGTGGCCATCGGGGTTAAGGGCGGGGTTAGTGTTTGGAGGCGGGGCCAGGGGAGTCTAGGGCGGGGTTAGTGTTTGGGGGCGGGGTTAGGGGGGTTGGGGGAGGGGCCGCCTCAGGTGGAGAAGTCGCTGGAGCGACGGCGGCTGCCCATCTTGGACCTGGGGTGGGTGGGGGGGGGGTCACAGAGAGAGTTCAGAGGGGGCTAGACCACAGCGTGTCTCGTCACTGTTCTGGCGTGAGTCCACCCCCGTGAGTCTCTCACCGTTAGTCTCTCACCGTGAGTCTCTCACCGTGAGTCCACCCCCGTGAGTCTCCCCCCGTGAGTCCACCCCCGTGAGTCCACCCCCGTGAGTCTCTCACCGTGAGTCTCTCACCGTGAGTCTCCCCCCGTGAGTCTCTCACCGTGAGTCTCTCCCCTGTGAGTCCACTCCCGTGAGTCTCCCACCGTGAGTCTCTCACCGTGAGTCTCTCACCGTGAGTCTCTCACCGTGAGTCTCTCACCGTGAGTCTCCCCCCGTGAGTCTCTCACCGTGAGTCTCTCACCGTGAGTCTCTCACCGTGAGTCTCTCACCGTGAGTCCACCCCCGTGAGTCCACCCCCGTGAGTCTCTCCCCGTGAGTCTCTCACCGTGAGTTCCCCCCCGTGAGTCTCTCACCGTGAGTCACTCACCGTGAGTCTTTCACCGTGAGTCTCTCACCGTGAGTCTCTCACCGTGAGTCTCCCCCCGTGAGTCTCTCACCGTGAGTCTCTCACCGTGAGTCTCCCCCCGTGAGTCTCTCACCGTGAGTCTCTCACCGTGAGACTCTCACTGTGAGTCTCTCACCGTGAGTCTCTCACCGTGAGTCTCTCACCGTGAGTCTCTCACCGTGAGTCTCTCCCCTGTGAGTCCACCCCCGTGAGTCTCTCACCGTGAGTCTCTCACCGTGAGTCTCTCACCGTGAGTCTCTCCCCTGTGAGTCCACCCCCGTGAGTCTCTCACCGTGAGTCTCTCACCGTGAGTCTCTCCCCTGTGAGTCCACCCCCGTGAGTCTCTCACCGTGAGTCTCTCACCGTGAGTCTCTCCCCTGTGAGTCCACTCCCGTGAGTCTCCCACCGTGAGTCTCTCACCGTGAGTCTCTCACCGTGAGTCTCTCACCGTGAGTCTCCCCCCGTGAGTCTCTCACCGTGAGTCTCTCACCGTGAGTCTCTCACCGTGAGTCTCTCACCGTGAGTCTCTCACCGTGAGTCACTCACCGTGAGTCTTTCACCGTGAGTCTCTCACCGTGAGTCTCTCACCGTGAGTCTCCCCCCGTGAGTCTCTCACCGTGAGTCTCTCACCGTGAGACTCTCACTGTGAGACTCTCACCGTGAGTCTCTCACCGTGAGTCTCTCACCGTGAGTCTCTCACCGTGAGTCTCTCCCCTGTGAGTCCACCCCCGTGAGTCTCTCACCGTGAGTCTCTCACCGTGAGTCTCTCACCGTGAGTCTCTCCCCTGTGAGTCCACCCCCGTGAGTCTCTCACCGTGAGTCTCTCACCGTGAGTCTCTCCCCTGTGAGTCCACCCCCGTGAGTCTCTCACCGTGAGACTCTCACCGTGAGTCTCCCCCCGTGAGTCTCCCCCCGTGAGTCCCTCACCGTGAGTCTCTCACCGTGAGTCTCCCCCCGTGAGTCTCTCACCGTGAGTCTCTCACCGTGAGTCCACCCCCGTGAGTCTCTCACCGTGAGTCTCTCACCGTGAGTCTCTCACCGTGAGTCCACCCCCGTGAGTCTCCCCCCGTGAGCTCTCACCGTGAGTCTCTCACCGTGAGTCCACCCCCGTGAGTCTCTCACCGTGAGTCCACCCCTGTGAGTCTCTCACCGTGAGTCTCCCCCCGTGAGTCTCTCACCGTGAGTCTCTCACCGTGAGTCCACCCCCGTGAGTCTCTCACCGTGAGTCTCCCCCCGTGAGTCTCTCACCGTGAGTCCACCCCTGTGAGTCTCTCACCGTGAGTCTCCCCCCGTGAGTCTCTCACCGTGAGTCTCTCACCGTGAGTCCACCCCCGTGAGTCTCTCACCGTGAGTCTCTCACCGTGAGTCTCTCACCGTGAGTCCACCCCCGTGAGTCTCCCCCCGTGAGCTCTCACCGTGAGTCTCTCACCGTGAGTCCACCCCCGTGAGTCTCTCACCGTGAGTCCACCCCTGTGAGTCTCTCACCGTGAGTCTCCCCCCGTGAGTCTCTCACCGTGAGTCTCTCACCGTGAGTCCACCCCCGTGAGTCTCTCACCGTGAGTCTCCCCCCGTGAGTCTCTCACCGTGAGTCCACCCCTGTGAGTCTCTCACCGTGAGTCTCCCCCCGTGAGTCTCTCACCGTGAGTCTCTCACCGTGAGTCCACCCCCGTGAGTCTCTCACCGTGAGTCTCCCCCCGTGAGTCTCTCACCGTGAGTCTCCCCCCGTGAGTCCACCACCGTGAGTCTCTCACCGTGAGACCCTCAACCGTGAGTCTCTCCCCGTGAGTCTCTCACCGTGAATCTCTCACCGTGAGTCTCTCCCCCGTGAGTCTCCCCCCGTGAGACTCTCCCCGTGAGTCTCTCCCCGTGAGTCCACCCCCGTGAGTCTCTCCCCGTGAGTCTCTCACCGTTAGTCCACCCCCCCCGTGAGTCCACCCCCGTGAGTCCACCCCCGTGAGTCCACCTGTAAGTCCCCCCGTGAGTCCACCCCCGTGAGTCCACCCCCGTGAGTCCACCTGTAAGTCCCCCCGTGATTCCACCCCCGTGAGTCCACCTGTAAGTCCCCCCGTGAGTCCACCCCCATGAGTCCACCCCCATGAGTCCACCCCCGTGAGTCCACCCCCCCCGTGAGTCCACCCCTGTGAGTTCACCCCCGTGAGGAGTCCACCTGTAAGTCCCCGCGGCCAGGGGGTTGAATGTGTAGAGCCAATCCTGCAGGTCGCGGGAGCTGGAGGCCTGCAGCAGCAGCAGCCCGCGGTGCTGTGTGCAGAGCACAAACGTGAACGGGGTCTGGGTGGGGGGGGTTGAGGGGGGGTTGAGGGGGGGTTGAGGGGGGGTTGAGGGGGGGGGGTTGAGGGGGGGGGTGAGGGGGGGGTGAGGGGGGGGTGAGGGGGGGGTGAGGGGGGGGGGTGAGGGGGGGGGGTGAGGGGGGGGGGTGAGGGGGGGGGGTGAGGGGGGGGGGTGAGGGGGGGGGGTGAGGGGGGGGGGTGAGGGGGGGGGGGTGAGGGGGGGTGAGAAAACCATTACACTCCATCTTTCGCCAATCTCCCCTCTCCCTCACCTCTCTCTCCCCCTCCCCTCTCCCCCTCAACTCTCACCCCTCCCCCCCCACTCCACCCCTCCCCCCCCTCCCCCCACCGTGCAGCCCGGAGGTCCAGGGCCCCACGCTCACAGCGGTCGCTCTCCGCGTTGGTGAGGAGCTCAAACGGCCACCGCACGCACAGCCAGCGGCGGGTCCAGACGCCCGCTGGGGACTCGTTCAGGTAGCCGCTCTTGGTCACCACGGTGGGTGGGTGGTGGGTGGGTGGTGGGGAGAGAGAGGTTCAGGTAGCCGCTCTTGGTCACCATGGTGGGTGGTGGGTGGGTGGTGGGGAGAGAGAGGTTCAGGTAGCCGCTCTTGGTCACCACGGTGGGTGGGTGGTGGGTGGGTGGTGGGGAGAGAGAGGTCCAGGTAGCCGCTCTTGGTCACCACGGGGCTGTGTGGATAAGTAAAGGTGCTTATGTCATGTAGGAAATGTGGCGGAAAGGCTGACGTAAATCCTATAGAAGTCTATGGGAGTAGCCAGTGAATGATTGCAATTTGTAGTGTGGATAGGTTAGGTAAGCCGTCCGTGCAGAACTCATTCAATGCAACTCAGTGACGTGCCCCCCTTGTGACGTCACCACGGCGCTTTGTATTGGCTAGGTGCATGCACTCTGAGGCCACGTGAAGTGTCAAAGGGTCGCTGCTGGCAGGTCACGTGACAGACCCAGCAGGTGCCATGGGTTGACTGCTGTGCCAGGCTAGGTGCAGGAGGAGGTCACGGGACAGACGCAGCGGGTGCCATGGGTTGTACTGCTGTGCCAGGCTAGGTGCATCTGACGACAAACACCTGGGCAGTTTACCACCATTGGTTCAAGCAGAGCCTGTCTCTTGCTTCTGCTGATGAGACACAGAGCTGGGCAGACTTCGAATACAGCAGCAGCAGCAGGCATCGTCAGGGTCGGGATGGAACCCACGACCTCCTCTGTACCAGGCGAGGTAGTTAACATCTCGTCAGGGTCGGGATCGAACCCACGACCTCCTGCGTACCAGGCGAGGTAGTCAACATCTCGTCAGGGTCGGGATCGAACCCACGACCTCCTGCGTACCAGACGAGGTAGTCAACATCTGAACCCAAGTCACCTTAGACCCAGGCAGCAGCAACTCGCCACAACAAACACAATTGCAACGTTATGTTGAGTCCGCTTATTTATTAACAACAATCGATAATCAAACAAATGTCTAGATATATATGTACACATGATTACATTATAACTTATTTATAATATCTCTATCCTAACTCTTCACACGCGCGCGTGGCTAGGCAAGCTGTAGTCCATTGTGTGGTGAGTGTGGGTGGTGAGTGTGAGTGTTGTGTGGGTGGTGAGTGTGGGTGGTGAGTGTGGGTAGTGAGTGTGGGTGGTGAGTGTGGTGAGTGTGAGTGTGGTGGGTGTGGTGAGTGTGGGTGGTGAGTGTGGTGAGTGTGAGTGTGGGTGGTGAGTGTGGGTGGTGAGTGTGGGTGGTGAGTGTGGGTGGTGAGTGTGGTGAGTGTGGGTGGTGAGTGTGGGTGGTGAGTGTGAGTGTTGTGTGGGTGGTGAGTGTGGGTGGTGAGTGTGGGTGGTGAGTGTGGGTGGTGAGTGTGGTGAGTGTGGGTGGTGAGTGTGGGTGGTGAGTGTGAGTGTTGTGTGGGTGGTGAGTGTGGGTGGTGAGTGTGGTGAGTGTGGGTGGTGCGTGTGGGTGGTGCGTGTGGGTGGTGAGTGTGGTGAGTGTGGGTGGTGAGTGTGGTGAGTGTGGGTGGTGAGTGTGGGTGGTGAGTGTGGTGAGTGTGGGTGGTGAGTGTGGGTGGTGAGTGTGGTGAGTGTGAGTGTTGTGTGGGTGGTGAGTGTGGGTGGTGAGTGTAGTGAGTGTGAGTGTGGGTGGTGAGTGTGGGTGGTGTGGGTGGTGAGTGTGGTGAGTCTGGTGAGTGTGGGTGGTAAGTATGGTGAGTGTGGGTGGTGAGTGTGGTAAGTGTGGTGAGTGTGGGTGGTGAGTGTGGTAAGTGTGGTGAGTGTGGTGAGTGTGGGTGGTGAGTGTGGTAAGTGTGGTGACGGTGGTGAGTGTGGTGTCCAGTCCAATCTCGGTATCAGTTCTGGCGTCCTCTCATCAGGCTTCTGCCACAGCTGGGCCCACGGTGGTGAGCGGTGATGATGACGATGGCGATGATGATGGTGATGATGACGGCGATGGTGATTGGAGCTTCTCCTCCGGCTCCGCTCTGTGGAGAGAGAGGCAGCAGCACCACAGCAGCGCATCATCATCATCATCGTCATCATCGTCATCATCATCGTCATCATCATCATCGTCGTCATCATCATCATCGTCGTCGTCGTCATCATCATCATCGTCGTCATCGTCATCATCGTCATCATCATCATCATCGTCACCGTGATGATATCGAGCCCACGACTTCCTGCGTACCAGGCAAGGGAGTTAACATCTCCTAGCCACCGTGATGATGATGAGAGAAAGAGAGAGACGCAGACTGCAAATATACAGCAGCAGCAGCCAGGCATCGTCAGTCGGGATCGACCCCACGACCTCCTGTGTACCAGGCGAGGTAGTTAACATCTCATCAGGGTCGGGATTGAACCCACGACCTCCTGCGTACCAGGCGAGGTAGTCAACATCTCATCAGGGTTGGGATCGAACCCCTGACCTCCTGTATACCAGGCGAGGTAGTTAACATCTCATCAGGGTCGGGATTGAACCCACGACCTCCTGTGTACCAGGCGAGGTAGTTAACATCTCATTAGGGTCGGGATTGAACCCACGACCTCCTGCGTACCAGTCGAGGTGGTTAACATCTCATCAGGGTCGGGATCGAACCCACGACCTCTTGCGTACCAGGCGAGGTAGCTAACATCTCATCAGGGTCGGGATCGAACCCACGGCCTCCTGTGTACCAGGTGAGGTAGTTAACATCTCATCAGGGTCAGGGTTGAACCCACGACCTCCTGCGTACCAGGCAAGGTACACAGAGAGAGAGGCTCACCGTGGCTCAGCAGCTGCAGAGCCCTGCACAGGAGTGGTGCCGCCGCTGCTGCTGATGGTGGTGGTTGCCCAGCTGGTGGTGTCGGCCCAGCTGGTGGTGGTGGCCCGGATGGTGGTGGTGGTGGTGGCCCAGCTGCTGGTGGTGGCCCAGTTGATGGTGATGGGCCGGATGTAGATGATGATGGGAGTGGTGGTGGCGGTGGTGGGGGAGGCCCTGCTGGTGGTGGCCTCGCTGGTGGTGGGGGTGGCCTCGCTGGCGGTGGGCGTGGCCTGGCAGGTGGTGGGGGTGGCCTCGCTGGTGGTGGCCTCGCTGGCGGTGGGTGTGACCTAGCTGGCGGTGGGGGTGGCCTCGGTGGTGGTGGGGGTGGCCTCGCTGGTGGTGGGCGTGGCCTCGCTGGTAGTGGGGGTGGTCTCGCTGGTGGTGGGGGTGGCCTCGCTGGTGGTGGAGGTGGCCTCGGTGTGGGTGGGGGTGGCCTCGCTGGTGGTGGGGGTGGCCTCAGTGTGGGTGGGGGTGGCCTCGCTGGTGGTGGGGGTGGCCTCGGTGTGAGTGGCACTGCTGGTGGTGGGGGTGGCCCTGCTGGTGGTGGGGGTGGCCCTGCTGGTGGTGGGGGTGGCCCTGCTGGTGGTGGGGGTGGCCCTGCTAGTGGTGGGGGTGGCCCTGCTAGTGGTGGGGGTGGCCCTGCTAGTGGTGGGGGTGGCCCTGCTGGTGGTGTGGGTGGCCCTGCTGGTGGTGGGGGTGGCCCTGCTGGTGGTGGGGGTGGCCCTGCTGGCGGTGGGGGTGGCCTTGCTGGCGGTGGGAGTGGCCCTGCTGGCGGTGGGAGTGGCCCTGCTGGTGGTGGGAGTGGCCCTGCTGGTGGTGGGCGTGGCCCTGCTGGTGGTGGGAGTGGCCCTGCTGGCGGTGGGAGTGGCCCTGCTGGCGGTGGGAGTGGCCCTGCTGGCAGTGGGCGTGGCCCTGCTGGCGGTGGGAGTGGCCCTGCTGGCGGTGGGAGTGGCCCTGCTGGCGGTGGGAGTGGCCCTGCTGGCGGTGGGAGTGGCCCTGCTGGCGGTGGGCGTGGCCTTGCTGGCGGTGGGCGTGGCCTTGCTGGCTGTGGGAGTGGCCTTGCTGGCGGTGGGAGTGGCCTTGCTGGCGGTGGGCGTGGCCTTGCTGGTGGTGGGCGTGGCCCTGCTGGTGGTGGGGGTGCTGCTCGTGGTGGTGGTGGTGGTGATGATGGTTTGGAGCCAGCAGTGAGCCAGCGCCTTCTTAGGCGTCATCCGGAGTTTCGGATCCCATCTGTTGGGAGGGACACGGGGAGGGAGGGAGGGAGGAGGCGCACACGTGGTGAGAGGGGCATGGTGAGATGATTTGACAGTGCAACCGTTTCAATTCGGGCAGCAACAAAAACAAATTCGTGTACATTTGTGTTTGTGTTTCTCCCTTGCGATGGGACTTTGTAGGATGAACGCTGAGATTTATGAGGGGGCACGGGGGGTGACCGATGAGTTCTGAAATTGGGTCTGCAGCGAGGCAGGGCACCGATAAGCTGTTGACAGGTATGGGGTGGTGAGCGGGGGGGTGAGTGAGGGGTGAGCGAGGGGGTGAGCGAGAGGGTGAGCGAGGGGGTGAGCGTGCTTCGTACTGCAGACAGCGGCTGACGAAGTCCACCAGCTGAGGGTGACGGCCCCGCAGGGCGCGGTCCAGGGGGAGACTTCCCGGTAGCCTCTGCTTGGACAGGTTGTCGGGGAGTCCCTCAGAGTCTGCAGAGAGACAGAGAGACGCGCGCAGAGTCACCAACCACCACGTGGCCAACACACCCCGCTCATCCACTTAACCACCCACCTTCCTATCCACCTACACACCCACTCACCCCACTTACATACCCACTCATCCACTTAACCAGCCACCTTTCTATCCACCTACACACCCACTCACCCCACTTACATACCCACTCATCCACTTAACCACCCACCTTCCTATCCACCTACACACCCACTCACCCCACTTACATTACCACTCATCCACTTAACCACCCACCTTCCTATCCACCTACACACCCACTCACCCCACTTACACACCCACCCATCCACTTAACCACCCACCTTCCTATCCACCTACACACCCACTCACCCCACCTACATACCCACTCATCCACTTAACCACCCACCTTCCTATCCACCTACACACCCACTCACCCCACTTACATACCCGCTCATCCACTTAACCACCCACCTTCCTATCCACCTACACACCCACTCACCCCACCTACATACCCTCTCACCCACCCACCCACCCACCCCTATAAGAGCCTCACTGCCACCACCCCCCCCCACCCCACCTAACAAAACGGAATGGGTTACATCGCTAGCGCCGGCCTGCCCGAGCCCTTCAACTCACCAAAGTAATTTTTCCTGTAAGGGGCTTCGTCCACCATCTTCTTCGGGGGCATGCCCAGCATCTGCGCACGATTTCGGACGAAGACAAAAGGAGGAGGAGGCGGGGGGGACAGTTACAGCCGGTGTAGCCTCAGCGGGCCCATTGGGGCAAGTGCCGTCAGTCAGCGGTGAGTAGTGCCGGAGGCAGCTCGTGTGGAGGCCAGCACTGTGTACAAAGATAACAATCCCCTCCTCCACGTATTAGCCTCATCTCATCGCTGGGGCAAGCGCTGTTAGTAGCGAGCGGCACCTACGAAGGCCAGCACTGTGTACAAAATCAACAATCCCCCCACTCCACGTATTAGCCTCATCTCATCGCTGGGGCAAGCGCTGCTAGTAGCGAGCGGCACCTATGAAGGCCGGAACGGCACACGAGGGGGTGGGTGCCCAGCGCCACGCCCGGCCACCTTTGTCTCCCCCAGTATAAAATGTTTACTACACACCGCTACGCCAGGTACTCGTTTGAGGCTGACTCAACCTACGAGAGGCCCAGGACCAGTTTGGATATTCCTCGCTGGTGTTTGTGGCTGTGGGAGGGATACAACTCTATGAGTATGGTTCTCTGTGGGTCTTTACGGGGTCTCTATGAGTACGGGTCTCTGTGCAGACCCACAGAGACCCGTACCCATAGAGACCTGCCCGCCCGCTCACCCACCATACAGACCCACCGTACCCACCGTACCCACCCGCCATACCCACCGTACCCACCCACCGTACCCACCGTACCCACCCGCCATACCCACCGTACCCACCCACCATACCCACCGTACCCACCCACCCGCCCGTACCTCGATGCAGCAGTGCAGGTGGTCTTTGTAGGTATGTGAATTGAAGAGCACCTTGCCGGTGGCCAACTCGGCCACGGTGCAGCCCAGGGCCCACATGTCCACGGCACAGGTGACACGGTAGCCCAGCAGCAGCTCCGGGGCCATGTAGGGCAACGTCCCGCCCACGGTTTGGGCTGAGCAACAACAACAACAACAACGACGACAACAACGACGACAACGATGACTACAAAGTGGTCCCTCCGTCAACAGCGACGCGGGTGGAACAGTTTTTTCCTTCGGTCGGTTAAACGCGTGGTCGGCTTCTGCGACCGATACGTCACGGCGGATGGCGAGTGTTTTTTTTCGGGTTGGACCGCGTACTCTGGCTGCCCGCCCGCTGATGATGATGACGACGATGATGATGACGATGATGATGACGATGATGATGATGACGATGATGATGATGACGATGATGATGATGATGACGATGATGATGACGATGATGATGATGCTCGGCTGCAAGCGCTCGAATTGTAAACGTCGTAGCAGGTTTACAACTCCAGCGCACCGGTTACCGCTGTGCAAGCGACGAATCGATTGGCCGCGTCCCGCCCGCGTGACGCTGAACCTCACCGGCTGGCTACACTTTAGGTGTTCTGTCGGCTTAAAGGACGCGACCTGGCTTGACTTTCTTAATTCCAATTCAAAACAACGTTTGCATTTCTAGATTTAAAGCTTTCGTGACTTGCAAGGATCCGTACTCTTTGGTTCTGTTCGGTAAAGTCACGTAGTAGGTAAAAAAATAAAACGACGAAAATCACGACGTTTCGGCCACAACACAAGCGGCCTTCATCAGGTGAAGGGATCAGGCTGTCTCGCGCCAACCGGTATGTGCACCCGCACGTACACCACCTCTATGCTAAGTCGGCCAATCAAATGCTAATTTGTTATGCTAATTCCTTTGTCAAGGCACTTTGTTTCCTCGCACACAGCTTAAAGGTCCGCGGTCTGAGCGTGGCTGTGTTCCACTCCAGCGCTGTCCTCCAGACAACCTGGTCCCTTCACCTGATGAAGGCCGCTTGTGTTGTGGCCGAAACGTCGTGATTTTTGTTGTTTTATTTTTTTTACCTACGTGACTTTACCGAATAGAACCAAAGAGTATGGATCCTTGCAGTCACGAAAGCTTCAAGTCTAGAATTACAAACGCAACAATGACGTTGACGCGAGATAACCCCCGAGCAAAAAATATATATATATAAAACTCCACGCACGCAAAAGCCCCACTCGCTCACTTTTATACTTCAGGTAGAAGCTGCATCCGAAGTCGTTGACCCTCACTTTGCCGTCCGCGGTGAGCAGAATGTTGTCCTGGAACAAAGAGCAGAGACGGGGGAAGGGATTCCACGCTCGGAGGTTACGGCAGGAGCGTCCAGCCAGCAGTGGGTCGATCACGCGAGGTGACGCATTTACACCCACACGGGCAGCCCTCCCCACCCGCCCCACCCCCCACCCCGACTTGTGACACGGGCCACGTGCCTGAGACCCGTTCGAAGTCAATGAAGAATTAAAGCTTTCGTGACCGTGTAAATCGCTCGTTGTTTTTTTCCGGTAAAGTCACGTGTGTAGGAATACCGTAAAATTATATTGAAATAAATCAATCGCGACGTTTCGACGCGCAGCACAAGCGATCCTCATCAGGTGTAAAGTAAAAAAAACAAATCACGGAGGTAAATACAACAAGAATATGAGAGACGAGAATTCAACAAACCTAGGAAAAAACATTACGTGAAGCACAACCAGTCAGGTCAACAACACAGTTAGACACTTACCTGGTGGACCACGAATTTCAGAAGAGTGTTAAATTTCGTGGTTCGCCAGGTAAGTGTCTAACTGTGTTGTTGGCCTGACTGGTCGTGCTTCTATTTAAAGCTTTCGTGACTGCAAGGATTCATCTTCTTTGGTTCTTTCGGTAAAGTCATGTAGAATCAGACTAAAATAATAAATTGATAAAATAAAAAAACACAATAATATTCTCACGACGTTTCGGCCACAACGCAAGCGGCCGTCTTCAGGTGAAAGGTACGGACCCGTCGGGACGACAGAGCTTCAATGAACGATGTTAAGATTCGTAGCGACTTCTCCCAACCAGCTTAAAAGTCGCTACGAATCTTAACATCGTTTATTGAAGCTCTGTCGTCCCGACAGGTCCGTACCTTTCACCTGAAGACGGCCGCTTGCGTTGTGGCCGAAACGTCGTGAGAATTTTATCGTGTTATTTTATTATTTTATTCTCATTCTACCTGGTGACTTTACCGAAAGAACCAAAGAAGATGGTTGTGCTTCGCGTGATTTTTTTCTTAGCTGTGTTGAATTCTCGTCTCTCATCTTCTTGTTGTATTCACCTCCGTGATTTGTTACTTTTTACACCTGATCAAGATCGCTTGTGTTGCCGTTCGAAGTCGTTTTAAGAAACCACAAAACCTATTTTTACTTCACTATCAGGGTGTAAGGGCCCGGCAGAGCTGCTGTGAAGCTCTTTCATCAGACACGACCTGGCCATCACGTAATGAGAGCAGCTCAACCAAGTGGCTGATATCATCATGTGCATCATCAGCAGCAGCATCATCATCGCATGGACATTTATCACAGCAGCCAAACACTCTAAACACGTGTTTCAACAGGCCCATAGAGACCCATACAGACCCACAGAGACACATACTGACCCACAGAGACCCATACTCAGAGATCCATACAGACCCACAGAGACCCATACTCATAGAGACACATACAGACACACAGAGACCCATACAGACCCATACTCATAGAGACCCATACACACCCAGAGACCCATACTCATAGAGACCCATACAGACCTACAGAGACCCATACTCATAGAGACACATACAGACACACAGAGACCCATACTCATAGAGACCCATACACACCCAGAGACCCATACTCATAGAGACACATACAGACCTACAGAGACCCATACTCATAGAGACCCATAGACCCACAGAGACCCATACTCATAGAGACACATACAGACACACAGAGACCCATACTCATAGAGACCCATACACACCCAGAGACCCATACTCATAGAGACCCATACAGACCTACAGAGACCCATACTCATAGAGACCCATAGACCCACAGATACCCATACTCATAGAGACACATACAGAGACCCATACTCATAGAGACCCACAGAGACCCATACTCATAGAGACCCACACAGAGACCCATACTCATAGAGACCCATACTCATAGAGACCCACAGAGACCCATACTCATAGAGACCCATACTCATAGAGACTCACAGAGACCCATACTCATAGAGACTCACACAGAGACCCACAGAGACCCATACTCATCGAGACCCACACAGAGACCCACAGACGGACGGGGCCCACGGTCGACCCCCCCCGCGGGTCGACCGTGGGCCCCGGGGGTGGCCGCCTCCGCGCCAGCCGAGCAAGCGCCCCGGCGGGAGGTGGCCACCACCGCGGCCCGCCCCCCGCTCACCGGCTTGATGTCCGCGTGGACGACGCCCCGCCCCTTGGCGTACAGCAGGAAGTCGAGGATGGCCCCGGTGTACTCCCTCAGACGCCTCGGGTAGATCCGCCCGGCGCTCCCTTTTCTCACGACGTCTTTGAGGCTCCTCCTGAGGCCACAACGACAACAACGACGACGTTAAATAAAAACCCCTTTGCCGTTCCGATGACGTCCGCAGGGCCCCAAACGGACTGTACCACTTGGTTAGTTTTGCGGGGGGGTTGGGGGGGGGTGGTGTAAAGCCTCGTCGCTCCGCCGGTGTTCATCCGCGGCCTCGCCACGCCCCACTGCTTGCGCTGACGGAGCCAACGCCCACAAAACGACGTTGAGTATTTTACGACGGTGATTTCGTTAAATTTCTATTTGAAGCTTTCGTGAATGGCAGTGATTCATATTGTTGGTTCTTTCGGTAAAGTGACGTCGTGAGAGTTTTATTGTTTTACGTGTATATATATTTTTATAGTTTTTATTGTTTCCCTTTCAACGTGGTGACTTTACCGAAAGAACCAAGAATATAATGATTTAATGATTTTATTGTAATTTCAACTATTTTATAATTTTTTTATTTAAAGCTTTCATGACTGCAGTAATTCATATTCTTAGTTCTTTCGGTAAAGTCAAGTTGAAGGGAAACAATAAAATATATATCAAACAATTAAAAAAATGTTTTTAATACAATTATTTTTATACAATATTTTTTATTTTTTTATGTATATTTTATTATTTTATTGTTTCCCTTCAACGTGACTTTACCGAAAGAACTAAGAATAATTTATTATTTTGTCACCATCGTTTTATCGCTACGATTTCATCGCAATTTAATCAACGCATTATTTTCATTATTGCTTTATTATCAGCGTTTCACGATTTTGATTTCTACGAGCGGTATATTTTTATTTCATCACAATATCCTCGTTGCTGTTTTACAATTGTTCCGTCATTTTATTACCATCTTATCACGCGTTATTTTTTTGTGTTGCATCATTACCCACCTATTAATAATGTATCATTTCATAATTTTCTCACTAACCTTTCAGTGGAAATATTTTATTACTATATTATATATATTTAAAAAAAAAATTGAACGTGTAATTCGTGGGGAGCGTTTCCGTTGAATCGCGAGGACTTCCTGCGTCCATCTAAACAAACTGTCAAATCGCTCTCCGTGGTGCTAACGTTTAAAAATAAATAAACACAAAGCGCCACTCCTTTAAAATGTTTCTTGCCGTTGGATTTCGCACCTGATGATGACTGCTTGCGTTGCGGTCGAAACGTCGTGGGAATTTTATTGTTTATATATATTTGATTATTTTCATTGTTTCCCTATGTAATTATTATTCTTGGTTCTTTCGGTTAAAGTCACCGCCACGTAGATAAGTAAATACATGGTGGTGACTTTAACCGAAAGAACCAAGAATAATAATTTTATTGTTTTACAATAATTTTATTGTTTTACAATAATTTTATTGTTTTATATATTTTATTATTCCCCTATCTACGTGGCGGTGACTTTACCGAAAGAACCAAGAATAATAATTTTATTGTTTTACAATAATTTTATTGTTTTATATTTTTATTATTTTTTTGTTTCCCCTATCTACGTGGCGGTGACTTTACCGAAACAACCAATAATATGAATAGCTGCAGTCGCGAAAGCTTTAAATAGAAAAATAAAAATAGTTTATAGTTTAGTGATTTTTCGATTTAAAGCTTTCGTGACTGCAGGGATTCATATTCTTGGTTCTTTTGGTAAAGTCACCGCCACGTAGATAGGGAAACAATAAAAATAATAAAATATAAAACAATAAAATTATTGTAAAACAATAAAATTATTATTCTTGGTTCTTTCGGTAAAGTCACCACCACGTAGATAGGGAAACAATAAAATAATAAAAATATAAAACAATAAAATTATTATTCTTGGTTCTTTCGGTAAAGTCACCGCCACGTAGATAGGGAAACAATAAAATAATAAAAATATAAAAAATAAAATTAATGTAAAACAATAAAATTATTATTCTTGGTTCTTTCGGTAAAGTCACCGCCACGTAGATAGGAAAACAATAAAATAAGAAAAATATAAAACAATACAATTATTGTAAAACAATAAAATTATTATTCTTGGTTCTTTCGGTAAAGTCACCGCCACCACGTAGATAGGGAAACAATTAAATAATAAAAATATAAAACAATAAAATTATTGTAAAACAATAAAATTATTATTCTTGGTTCTTTCGGTAAAGTCACCGCCACGTAGAAGGGAAACAATAAAATAATAAAAATATAAAACAATAAAATTATTGTAAAACAATAAAATTATTATTCTTGGTTCTTTCGGTAAAGTCACCACCACGTAGATAGGGAAACAATAAAATAATAAAAATATAAAACAATTAAATTATTGTAAAACAATAAAATTATTATTCTTGGTTCTTTCGGTAAAGTCACCCCCGCGTAGTAGAAGGAAAACAATAAAATAATAAAAATATAAAACAATAAAATAATAAACAAAAACATGTAACGTACACTACACTATACACTACACTATACACTACACTTTACACTACACACTACTATACACTACACTATACACTACACTATACACTACACTATACACTACACTATACACTACACTCTACACTACTATACACTACACTATACACTACACTATACACTACACTACTATACACTACACTACTACACACTACACTTTACACTACACTACACACTACTATACACTACACTGTACACTACACTATACACTACTACACACTACACTACTACACACTACACTTTACACTACACTACACACTACTATACACTACACTGTACACTACACTATACACTACACTACACACTACACTATACACTACACACTACTATACACTACACTATACACTACACACTACACTATACACACTACACTTTACACTACACTATACACTACACTATACACTACACTTTACACTACACACTAGTTTCAGTTTCATTTATTTTGGTATAGCCCCGTGAGCCATCCGGCTCTTGAATCGGGTGCAACCGCAACAAACAAAAACCAAAAACACGACCAAGAAAAACATCTTAAGGTGACTTTGTGTGTGTTGACTGTGCAAAACAGAAAATCCATGGGGAAAAAACAGCAAAAATATTCCAGAAAAAGCACCGTGCACACCACCAACGCTGCGTGCAAAAATCCCAGTGTGGGATGCAAAGTCAAACAACAACCACAAGACAACTTTAGATTAAGGCCGTCAGTCTAACGCCGTACTACAACAAAACAAACATGTCCAAACCAAAAAAAAACGTTTTCAGAATCACCAAAATAAAGTCATAAAAGCAATGTAACAGTGATCATAGAAACTGTGACCGAATTTTTTTACAATAAACTACATAAACAACATGTACCACCAAACCCTAGAGCCATAGCTGGCTGCATGAGTCACTCCACAATAGCAGGAGCATCGGTCGGAGTATCACATTTTAAAATGCACCTTTAAGATCAGCACGCTAAATCAAAATACAGATAATACTTTGCAGCGGTCATCCGGAGCGAAACATTTTATTTTATTTTAGGCCACTGAATAGCAGTGGCAGCTAGGGGTGTACAACTCCTCTAGAGCAGTTTTGAGTGAAGATCTCATAAGCAGTGATTCAAGTTGCAGTTTATTGGCAGGGCCTTTGCATCGATAGCAAAGGCCCTTCCTCCAGTATTTGCACGGCAATAGGGAATGTGAAAGCTGGTAAATGAGCGAAGACCTTAGGTCAAATTTGTTCTTTGAAGCAGAGAGGAGATCCAGCAGGTAGTCTGCGGATTTTTTCGTAAGTACATCGTGAATGAATAATATCTGGTGCACAATCCGTCGAACATTAAGAGATGTTCAGTTTGACCCAATGTAGAGATCACAGTGGTGAGTCCTATACGGGCAGTTCAATGTCAATCTTAAGGCCGAGTGATAGATGGAATCAAGCTTCTTCAGTACAGTACTTGGGGCTGATTTATACACGATGTCACAGTAGTCAAGTAGAGGCGGTATGGTAGCTTTCATCAATTCCAAACGGAACATTGGTGGGTAAGCAGTGCTTGTGTCGATACAGAAAACCAATCTTTTATTTTTGTCTTTTTACCAATATAATCAATGTGCCCTTCAAAATTCAGTCTTGAATCCAGGATGACCCCAACGAATTGCCACGTTCTGTCTGCGTGACAACAAGCTGTAAACGTTGTGGGTTCACTCTTCAACACACCGGTGGGCTAAAGCAGTGAACGAATTTTGCCTTTTGTCAACGTGACACTTTATTTTTGCCGATTGGCCATGTCGGGTGGTGGAGGGTTAACGACACGTTTATAAATAACGGCGATCTAATCCACAAAAAAACCTTCATCACTGAACCCTTACTAGTCGGCCGTGTCGGGTGGTGGCGGATTTCACGACACGACATTGATGCATTTACGCGATCCAACCCCCCCCAAAAAACAAACCAAACCTATTAAGGATGACATTGGTCGCGACAGCCCTGCGAGTGAAACTCATTCAAAGTGATAAATCGACGAATTGAGTTGCTTGATTAACCGTTAAATCAATATTAATTCCGAAATAAAGAAACCATCGAGCGGAGCAATGGACACGCACGTGGGTGGGCGGGGTGGGTGGGTGGGTGGGGTGGGTGGGGTGGGTGGGTGGGTGGGGGTAAGCGGAGGTTCGCGTACTTCAAGAGCTCGACGACGAGGCAATTGTGCCCGCGGAATTGGAACGTGTCGAGGACCCGGATGACTCCGTAGCGCTCATCGCTGGCCCTGCCCTGCAGCTCCTTGGCCATCTTCAGCTCCCTTCTCTGGCAGGCCGCTATCGAGGGGCTGTGGAGCGGGAGGTGGAAGGTCGCGAAATTGATGACGGTGACTCTGCGTGGGTGACTCTGTGTGGGTGACTCTGTGTGGGTGACTCTGTGTGGGTGACTCTCTGTGTGGGTGTCTCTGTGTGGGTGTCTCTGCGTGGGTGACTCTGTGTGGGTGTCTCTGTGGGTGTCTCTGTGTGGGTCCGGGTGTCTCTGTGGGTCTGGGTGTCTCTGTAGCTCTCTGTGGGTCTCTGTGTGGGTATCTTTGTGTGGGTATCTCTGTGTGGGTCTGGGTGTCTCTGTGGGTGTCTCTGTGTGGGTGTCTCTGTGGGTATCTCTGTGTGGGTGTCTCTGTGGGTCTCCATAGGTCTGTTGGTTACACTTCACGTAGCCTCAAGGTGCACATGGCCTGGCAGAAGCAACGTGGTGACGTCACCGCCACCTAGTGGCCAATGGCGATTGTTGTTAGTTTGTAGTTAGCAATAGTGGTACGGCAGTTATTATTCTGTTGGTTAACTTTGATTCACAGCAGTAGTCTTACGGCAGGTTATTATTTAGTGAGTTAGTTGATATTTAGCAGTAAGTTTTACGGCGGTAAAATTTTGTTTGTGAGTTTTATAGTTAGCAGCAGTTTTATGGCAGTTAGTATTTTGTTAGTTTATAGTTAGCAGCAGTTTTATGGCAGTAAGATTTTGTTAGTTTATAGTTAGCAGCAGTTTATGGCAGTTAGTATTTTGTTAGTTCATAGCAGCAGTTTTACAGCAGTTAGTATTTTGTTAGTTCATAGTTAGCAGCAGGTTTACGGCAGTTAGTATTTTATTAGTTTATAGTTAGCAGCAGTTTTACGGCAGTTAGTATTTTGTTAGTTTATAGTTAGCAGCAGTTTTACTGCAGTTAGTATTTTGTTAGTTTATAGTTAGCAGAAGTTTTACGGCAGTTAGTATTTTGTCGGCGAGTCCACAGTTGGTGGCAGTTTCACGGCGGTGCCTCCGATCATTTGATGATTATTTCCCGAGAATCGCGGGCCACCGCGGAAGGCCCTCCCGGCTCACCGCGAGGCCATCGACAGCATCTTGACGGCCACGAGCGTTTTGGTTTTGTGGTCGAGGCACTGCAGCACCAGGCCCTGGCCTCCCTTGCCGATCTTCTTCTGCACCTCGTAGCGGTACTGAAGCTGTTCCTTGCGGACCTAGGGAGGCGGAGGAGGAGGAGGCGGAGGCCGGTGGTCAGAGCCGTCGCGAACGGAGCGCCTGACGCTAGGTGGTGGCGGCGACGGCGGCAGTCGGGGATTCCACGACCGCCATTCTCCACCACGAAGGTTTGTTTTTGCTCGGGTATCGGATCGCGGAAACGTTTAAATGTTGCGTTAAACTTGCCGAACGCTGCTTGACTTGAAGCTTTCGTGACTGCAGGAATTCACATTCTTGGGTCCGTCGGTAAAGCCACCACGTGGATAGGCTCAAAGGAAATAATCAAAGATAACGGAAAACTCCGACGTTTCCATCGCAACGCAAGCGGTCGTCTTCCCGTTACTTTTATTATTGTCTTTGAACCTATCTACGCGACTTTACCGACGGACCCAAGAAGGCCGAATGATGTTAAAACTTGGGGGGGGTTGTTCGCCTTTTTGCGTTTATCCATCTAACACTGGGTAGTGAGACGCTGGTAGTGAGACACTGGTGGTGAGACACTGGTAGTGAGACGCTGGGTAGTCAGACACTGTGTAATGAGACACTGGTGGTGAGACACTGGGTAGTGAGACACTGGTGGTGAGACACTGGGTAGTGAGACACTGGGCAGTGAGACACAGGTGGTGAGACACAGGTAGTGAGACGCTGCTAGTGAGACACTGGTAATGAGACACTGGTGGTGAGACACTGGGTAGTGAGACACTGTGTAATGAGACACTGGTGGTGAGACACTGGGTAGTGAGACACTGGTGGTGAGACACTGGGTAGTGAGACACTGGGCAGTGAGACACAGGTGGTGAGACACAGGTGGTGAGACACTGGATAGTGAGACACTGGTGGTGAGACACTGGGTAGTGAGACACTGGGTAGTGAGACACTGGTAGTGAGACACTGGTAGTGAGACACAGGTAGTGAGACACTGGGTAGTGAGACACAGGGTAGCAAGACACAGGGTAGTGAGACACTGGGTAGTGAGACACTGGTGGTGAGACACTGGTGGTGAGACACTGGTAATGAGACACTGGGTAGTGAGACACTGGGTAGTGAGACACTGTGTGGTGAGACACTGGGTAGTGAGACACTGGTGGTGAGACACTGCTGGCGAGACAGGTAGTGAGACACTGGTAGTGAGACACTGGGTAGTGAGACACTGGGTAGTGAGACACTGTGTAATGAGACACTGGTGGTGAGACACTGGGTAGTGAGACACTGGGTAGTGAGACACAGGTGGTGAGACACAGGTGGTGAGACACTGGGTAGTGAGACACTGGGTAGTGAGACACTGGTGGTGAGACACTGGGTAGTGAGACACCGCTAGTGAGACACAGGTAGTGAGACACTGGGTAGTGAGACACTGGGTAGTGAGACACTGGTAGTGAGACACTGGTAGTGAGACACAGGTAGTGAGACACTGGGTAGTGAGACAGAGGGTAGTGAGACACTGGTAGTGAGACACTGGTGGTGAGACACTGGTGGTGAGACACTGGGTAGTGAGACACTGGGTAGTGAGACACTGTGTGGTGAGACACTGGGTAGTGAGACACTGGTGGTGAGACACTGCTGGCGAGACACAGGTAGTGAGACACTGGTAGTGAGACACTGGGTAGTGAGACACTGGGTAGTGAGACACTGGGTAGTGAGACTGGTGGTGAGACATTGGTAGTGAGACACTGGGTGGTGTGATACTGGTAGTGAGACACTGGGTAGTGAGACACTGGGTAGTGAGACACTGGTAGTGAGACACTGGGTAGTGAGACACTGGGTGGTGAGACACAGGTAGTGTGACACTTGTAGTGAGACACTGCTAGTGAGACACTGGGTAGTGAGACACTGGTAGTGAGACACTGGGTAGTGAGACACTGGTAGTGAGACACTGGTAGTGAGACAATGGGTAGTGAGACACTGGTAGTGAGACACTGGTAGTGAGACATTGCTAGTGAGACACTGGTACTGAGACACTGGTGGTGATACACTGCTAGTGAGACACTGGGTAGTGAGACACTGGTAGTGAGACAATGGGTAGTGAGACACTGGGTAGTGAGACACTGCTAGTGAGACACGGGTGGTGAGACACTGGTAGTGGGACAGGTTGTGAGACACTGGTAGTGAGACACTGGTGGTGAGACACTGGTGGTGAGACACTGGGTAGTGAGACACTGGTGGTGAGACACTCGGTAGTGAGACACTGTTAGTGAGACACTGGTAGTGAGACACTGGTAGTGAGACACTGGTGGTAAGACACTGCTAGTGAGACACTGGGTAGTGAGACACTGGTAGTGAGACACTGGTGGTGAGACACTGCTAGTGAGACACTGGGTAGTGAGACACTGGGTAGTCAGACACTGCTAGTGAGACACTAGGTAGTGAGACACTGGGTAGTAAGACACTGCTAGTGAGACACAGGTAGTGAGACACTGGGTAGTGAGACACTGGGTAGTGAGACACTGGGTAGTGAGACACAGGTAGTGAGACACTGCTAGTGAGACACTGGGTAGTGAGACACTGGGTAGTGAGACACTGGGTAGTGAGACACTGGGTAGTGAGACACAGGTTGTGAGACTAGGGCCTAAAGAAGGACGCTCTCTCTGGTGCAGACCAATTAGTGTCAAAGGCAATGCCACTTATTACCAGAGCCTGTTTTTGTTTGCATGTTCACCACAAGGTTGTGTTTTTATTTACAGAAATGGTACAGCCTATTGTTACGCTGTTAAAGACCCCACCACTTGAACTGCCTATGTAGCTCTTCTATCTCAAAAGCGACCTGGCCATCGCAAACCGTAGCTCAACGAAGTGGCCTCATCATTACCACCGTGTGGCAATGATGAGGCCCGTGGGTTCTAAATGTGCGGTGACGTCGTCTCTAAATGTCTCTAAGGAAAAACGACGGAGGGAGGACCCCGGCGGAAAGAAATCCACGCCACCCACGAGGAGAGAGATCGAGACGTAAGCTCCGCATACGCAACAGCTAACAACAGCGGCATCAGCGGGTGTCAGGGCCGGTATCGAACCCACGACCTCCTGCACACCGGGCGAGGGAGCTAACATCTTCTGGCCACCGCGGCCGACGTCCTCGTCGTCGTGAGTGGATTGGCCAAAGTTCGCGACATAACGGTGCGAAATAACTTTAAAGCGATGTGTGGCGGCGCCATAGATGGAGCAAGGGGCATCAAAGGGGACCTCCCCAGGTCGATCTGGACCAGTTGAAGACCGAAAGCCTAAGACCAGCAGCTAGACAGGAAGGCCCAAGCCCAGCTAGATAGGAGACCCCCCTAGCCCCCGCTGCCCTTAGCAGGGCCGGGGGACTTTGTGCGGCTCGGCCGTGAGACTCCGGGAACCCCTGGTCCCCTGACGTCCTCGTGAGGGCCGCGTCCAGTGGGTCAGTGGTCGGAACTCGGAACCGTGGCTAGGGCCGAGTTAGAACGGCCTCCCCCCTAGGCACCCATAGCCGGAGGACCCTGAGTGTAGCCCTGTGTTACAGGGCACGTTAGCCCGGAGGCAGTACCCTCACTAGACAGTGGTGTAGGAGGACCCTGAGTGTAGCCCTGTGTTACAGGGCACGTTAGCCCAGAGGCAGTACCCTCCCTAGACAGTGGTGTAGGAGGACCCTGAGTGTAGTTCTGTGTTATAGGGCACGTTAGCCCGGAGGCAGTACCTCCCTAGAGAGTGGTGTAGGAGGACCCTGAGTGTATCCCTGTGTTATAGAGCACGTTAGCCTGGAGGCAGTACCCTCCCTAGACAGTGGTGTAGGAGGACCCTGAGTGTAGTTCTGTGTTATAGGGCACGTTAGTCCAGAGGCAGTACCCACCCTAGACAGTGGTGTAGGAGGACCCTGAGTGTAGCCCTGTGTTATAGGGCACGTTAGCCCAGAGGCAGTACCCTCCCTAGACAGTGGTGTAGGAGTACCCTGAGTGTAGTTCTGTGTTATAGGGCACGTTAGCCCGGAGGCAGTACCCTCCCTAGACAGTGGTGTAGGAGGACCCTGAGTGTAGCCCTGTGTTATAGGGCACGTTAGCCCGGAGGCAGTACCCTCCCTAGACAGTGGTGTAGGAGGACCCTGAGTGTAGTTCTGTGTTATAGGGCACGTTAGCCCAGAGGCAGTACCCTCTCTAGACAGTGGTGTAGGAGGACCCTGAGTGTAGCCCTGTGTTAGGGCACGTTAACCCTAGGTGTAGAGGACAGTAACCCTGAGTGTACTGGGACTGTACTGCCGAGCGAGGTAGTTTAATGAACAGTGTTGCCTCCAAGAACCGACTCCGACGTCTCCTGAATCCACAACACTACACGTGCACAGAGACCCAGATCCCGAGAGACCCACAGAGACCCACAGACACCCAGACCAATCAAGGCTCACACAGATCATTAGAGACCCACAGAGACCCCCAGAAACCCGTAGCACAAAACCTTAACCGACTGTCTGTGTCTGGTGGTGGTGGCAGGTTTAACCATTGCACATTTATACTCGTGCCTTCTAACCCAACAAAAAGCTCTGTGGGTGTCTAATGGTGTCTCTTTGGGTGCCTGAGTGGGTCTCAATGGGAGTGGGTCTCTGTGGGTGTCTCTGTGGGTGTCTCTTTGGGTCTCTGTGGATCTCTGTGGGTGTCTCTGTGGGTGTCTCTGTGGGTGTCTCTGTGGCTGTCTCTTTGGGTCTCTGTGGGTCTCTATGGGTTTCTCTGTGGGTGTCTCTTTGGGTCTCTGTGGGTGTCTCTATGGGTGTCTATGGGTGTCTCTGTGGGTGTCTCTGTGGGTTTCTCTTTGGGTCTCTGTGGGTCTCTATCGATGTCTCTGTGGGTGTCTCTTTGGGTCTCTGTGGGTCTTTGTGGGTCTCTATGGGTGTCTCAATGGGAGTGGGTCTCTGTGGGTGTCTCTGTGGGTGTCTCCGTGGGTGTCTATGGGTGTCTCTGTGGGTCTCTGTGGGTGTCTCTGGGTGTCTCTGTGGGTGTCTCTGTGGGTCTCTGGGTGTCTCAATGGGAGTGGCTCTCTGTGGGTGTCTTTGTGGGTGTCTCTGTGGGTGTCTCTTTGGGTCTCTGTGGGTTTCTATGGGTCTCTATTGGTGTCTCTGTGGGTGTCTCTGTGGGTCTCTATGGGTGTCTCTGTGGGTGTCTCTGTGGGTGTCTCTGTGGGTGTCTCTTTGGGTGTCTCTTTGGGTCTCTGTGGGTCTCTGTGGGTCTCTGTGGGTCTCTGTGGGTCTCTGTGGGTGTCTCTTTGGGTCTCTGTGGGTCTCTGTGGGTGTCTCAATGAGAGTGGGTCGCTGTGGGTGTCTCTGTGGGTGTCTCTGTCGGTCTCTATGGGTGTCTCTGTGGGTCTCTATGGGTGTCTCAATGGGAGTGGGTCTCTGTGGGTGTCTCTGTGGGTATCTCTGTGGGTGTCTCTGTGTCTCTGTGAGCCTCACAGGGATGTAGTTGTTGTTATCGTCGTCGTAGCCGTCGTTGTTGTTGCCGCCCCGGGGTTTGCCGACCTTGTCCAAAGTGAAGAACAAAATTTGTTTCATGGCCGCCAGCTCCAGCTTTTGGCGATGACTCAGCTGAGGTCCAAAGAGTTCCAGGATCGCTAAACACGTGACAACAACAACAACAGCTTAAACTTTGAACTATCTCTGTTTTGTTTACATGCCAGGTAAGGCCCCCATGAAACATGACCATCATGACATCCCTCATGCAACATGGCCACAATGAAGTCCCCTTGCAAAATGGTCACAATGAAGTCCCCCATGCAACATGGCCACCATGACAACCCCCATGCAACATGGCCATCATGACATCCCTCATGCAACATGGCCGCAATGAAGTCCCCCTTGCAAAATGGCCACAATGAAGTCCCCCATGTAACATGGCCACCATGACGACCCCCATGTAACATGGCCGCTGTGATATCCCCCATGCAACATGGCCATCATGACATCCCTTATGCAACATTACTGCAATGATGTCCCCCTTGCAAAATGGCCACAATGAAGTCCCCCATGCAACATGGCCATCATGACATCCCTCATGCAACATGGCCGCAATGAAGTCCCCCTTGCAAAATGGCCGCAATGAAGTCCACCATGCAACATGGCCACTCTAACGACCCCCATGCATCATGGCCACCGTGAAATCCCCCACGTAACATGGCCATAGTGATGTCCCCCATGCAAAATGGCTGCCGTGACATCCCCCATGCAACGTGGCCATCGTGAAGACCCCTATGCAACATGGCCACCGTGAAGTCCCCCATGCAAAATGGCGGTAGTGACTTCCCCCCCATTCACCGTGGCCACGTTCCGCTCACTGCTGTTCTCACCTCGAGGCGATTTACAGCGGATAGGTCCGGTGCCGGCTGCGGACAGCGCGCTCCACGTGTTGCCACAGACTCCCTCCCTCCTTCTCGCTGCAGCTTGGCTCGTCTACACGCACACACACACACACAAAAACAATATTGCAGTAGGCTCCTCTACACACACAGACTTCACGTGAACAGTAGGCGTTAGTGCCGGGGTCGAACCCACGACCTCCTGTATACAAAGTGAGGTTGTTAACATCTCCTAGCCACCGTGGTGCCACAGAGTAGTGTACGGGCATCACAAACACACTCACTACATCTGGCGGAGGATCGTTCCCAGGTTCGGATCGCGAGTGCGAGTTGCAAGTCGATGTCAAACAAATACATATTTCATGGAAGCTCGTTCGTAAGTGTGGGTGGTGTTCGTAAGTGAGGGTGGTGTTGGTAAGTGATGGTGGTGTTGGTAAGTGAGGGTGGTGTTGGTAAGTGATGGTGGTGTTGGTAAGTGTGGGTGGTGTTGGTAAGTGTGGGTGGTGTTGGTAAGTGAGGGTGGTGTTGGTAAGTGTGGGTGGTGTTGGTAAGTGCTGGTGATGTTGGTAAGTGAGGGTGGTGTTGGTAAGTGTGGGTGGTGTTGGTAAGTGAGGGTGGTGTTGGTAAGTGTGGGTGGTGTTGGTAAGTACTGGTGGTGTTGGTAAGTGAGGGTGGTGTTGGTAAGTGTGGGTGGTGTTGGTAAGTATTGGCGGTGTTGGTAAGTGTGTGTGGTGTTGGTAAGTGCGGGTGGTGTTGGTAAGTGTGGGTGGTGTTGGTAAGTGTGGGTGGTGTTGGTAAGTGTGTGTGGTGTTGGTAAGTGAGGGTGGTGTTGGTAAGTGTGGGTGTTGTTGGTAAGTGAGGGTGGTGTTGGTAAGTGAGGGTGGTGTTGGTAAGTGTGGGTGGTGTTGGTAAGTGAGGGTGGTGTTGGTAAGTGAGGGTGGTGTTGGTAAGTGAGGGTGGTGTTGGTAAGTGAGGGTGGTGTTGGTAAGTGTGGGTGGTGTTGGTAAGTGTGGGTGGTGTTGGTAAGTGTGGGTGGTGATCGTAAGTGAGGGTGGTGTTGGTAAGTGTGGGTGGTGTTGGTAAGTGAGGGTGGTGTTGGTAAGTGTGGGTGGTGGTCGTAAGTGAGGGTGGTGTTGGTAAGTGTGGGTGGTGTTGGTAAGTGTGAGTGCTGTTGGTAAGTGTGAGTGCTGTTGGTAAGTGTGGGTGGTGTTGGTAAGTGAGGGTGGTGATCGTAAGTGTGGGTGGTGTTGGTAAGTGAGGGTGGTGTTGGTAAGTGAGGGTGGTGTTGGTAAGTGTGGGTGGTGTTGGTAAGTGTGGGTGGTGTTGGTAAGTGAGGGTGGTGTTGGTAAGTGAGGGTGGTGTTGGTAAGTGTGGGTGGTGTTGGTGAGGGTGGTGTTGGTAAGTGCGGGTGGTGTCGGTATGTGAGGGTGGTGTTGGTAAGTGTGGGTGGTGTTGGTAAGTGCTGGTGATGTTGGTAAGTGAGGGTGGTGTTGGTAAGTGTGGGTGGTGTTGGTAAGTGAGGGTGGTGTTGGTAAGTGTGGGTGGTGTTGGTAAGTACTGGTGGTGTTGGTAAGTGAGGGTGGTGTTGGTAAGTGTGGGTGGTGTTGGTAAGTATTGGCGGTGTTGGTAAGTGTGTGTGGTGTTGGTAAGTGCGGGTGGTGTTGGTAAGTGTGGGTGGTGTTGGTAAGTGTGGGTGGTGTTGGTAAGTGTGTGTGGTGTTGGTAAGTGAGGGTGGTGTTGGTAAGTGAGGGTGGTGTTGGTAAGTGAGGGTGGTGTTGGTAAGTGTGGGTGGTGTTGGTAAGTGTGGGTGGTGTTGGTAAGTGTGGGTGGTGTTGGTAAGTGTGGGTGGTGATCGTAAGTGAGGGTGGTGTTGGTAAGTGTGAGTGGTGTTGGTAAGTGAGGGTGGTGTTGGTAAGTGTGGGTGGTGGTCGTAAGTGAGGGTGGTGTTGGTAAGTGTGGGTGGTGTTGGTAAGTGTGAGTGCTGTTGGTAAGTGTGAGTGCTGTTGGTAAGTGTGGGTGGTGTTGGTAAGTGAGGGTGGTGATCGTAAGTGAGGGTGGTGTTGGTAAGTGAGGGTGGTGTTGGTAAGTGTGGGTGGTGTTGGTAAGTGTGGGTGGTGTTGGTAAGTGAGGGTGGTGTTGGTAAGTGAGGGTGGTGTTGGTAAGTGTGGGTGGTGTTGGTGAGGGTGGTGTTGGTAAGTGCGGGTGGTGTCGGTATGTGAGGGTGGTGTTGGTAAGTCGAGTGTAGGGGCCCATGCGTTACCTGCATGGTGTTGATGCTCAGAGTGGCTTCGCTCACGCAGCAGTCCCCAAGGTCTCTGTGTGGGTGGGGGGGTGGAGATGATGTAGAGAGTCACAACACGAACTCACATCCTCACCACTGACCCACATTCCCCCCACCAGGAACCCACCATTCTCACAACGAACCCCCATCCTCACCAGGAACTCCCAATACAGACTCACATCCTCACCACGAACTCACATGGACTCACATCCTCACCACGAACCCACAACACGAACCCACACACCACGAACCCACAACACTCACCACGAACCCACAACACTCACCACGAACCCACAACACGGACCCACACACCACGATCCCACAACACTCACCACGAACCCACAACACGGATCCACACACTCACCACGAACCCACAACACGGACCCACACACTCACCACGATCCCACAACACTCACCACGAACCCACAACACGGACCCACAACACTCACCACGAACCCACAACACTCACCACGAACCCACAACACGGACCCACACACTCACCACGAACCCACAACACGGACCCACAACACTCACTACGAACCCACAACACGGACCCACACACTCACCACGAACCCACAACACTCACCACGAACCCACAACACGGACCCACAACACTCACCACGAACCCACAACACTCACCACGAACCCACAACACGGACCCACACACACACCACGAACCCACAACACGGACCCACACACTCACCACGAACCCACAACACTCACCACGAACCCACAACACGGACCCACAACACTCACCACGAACCCACACACTCAGCACGAACCCACAACACTCACCACGAACCCACAACACGGACCCACACACTCACCACGAACCCACAACACTCACCACGCACCCACAACACTCACCACGAACCCACAACACGGACCCACACACTCACCACGAACCCAAAACACTCACCACGAACCCACAACAGGGACCCACACACTCACCACGAACCCACAACACTCACCACGAACCCACAACACGGACCCACACACTCACCACAGACCCACAACACTCACCACGGACCCACAACACTCACACGAACGAACAACACGGACCCACAACACTCACCACGAACCCACAACACGGACCTACACACTCACCAAGAACCCACAACACGGACCCACAACACTCACCACGAACCCACAACACGGACCCACACACTCACCACGGACCCACAACACTCACCACGGACCCACAACACTCACCACGAACCCACAACACGGACCCACAACACTCACCACGAACCCACAACACGGACCCACACACTCACCACGGACCCACAACACTCACCACGAACCCACAACACTCACCACGAACCCACAACACGAACCCACAACACTCACCACGGACCCACAACACGGACCCACAACACTCACCACGAACCAACAACACTCACCACGCACCCACAACACTCACCACGAACCCACAACACGGACCCACAACACTCACCACGAACCCACAACACGGACCCACACACTCACCACGGACCCACAACACTCACCACGGACCCACAACACTCACCACGAACCCACAACACGGACCCACAACACTCACCACGAACCCACAACACGGACCCACACACTCACCACGGACCAACAACACTCACCACGAACCCACAACACTCACCACGAACCCACAACACGAACCCACAACACTCACCACGGACCCACAACACGGACCCACAACACTCACCACGAACCAACAACACTCACCACGCACCCACAACACTCACCACGAACCCACAACACGGACCCACAACACTCACCACGAACCCACAACACTCACCACGAACCCACAACACGGACCCACACACACACCACGAACCCACAACACGGACCCACACACTCACCACGAACCCACAACACTCACCACGAACCCACAACACGGACCCACAACACTCACCACGAACCCACACACTCAGCACGAACCCACAACACTCACCACGAACCCACAATACGGACCCACACACTCACCACGAACCCACAACACTCACCACGCACCCACAACACTCACCACGAACCCACAACACGGACCCACACACTCACCACGAACCCACAACACTCACCACGAACCCACAACAGGGACCCACACACTCACCACGAACCCACAACACTCACCACGAACCCACAACACGGACCCACACACTCACCACAGACCCACAACACTCACAACGGACCCACAACACTCACACGAACCAACAACACGGACCCACAACACTCACCACGAACCCACAACACGAACCCACAACACTCACCACGAACCCACAACACGAACCCACAACACTCACCACGGACCCACAACACGGACCCACAACACTCACCACGAACCAACAACACTCACCACGCACCCACAACACTCACCACGAACCCACAACACTCACCACGAACCCACAACACGAACCCACAACACTCACCACGGACCCACAACACGGACCCACACACTCACCACGAACCCACAACACTCACCACGCACCCACAACACTCACCACGAACCCACAACACGGACCCACACGCTCACCACGAACCCACAACACTCACCACGAACCCACAACAGGGACCCACACACTAACCACGAACCCACAACACTCACCACGAACCCACAGCACGGACCCAGACACTCACCACGAACCCACAACACTCACCACGAACCCACAACACTCACCACGAACCCACAACACGGACCTACACACTCACCAAGAACCCACAACACGGACCCACACACTCACCACGAACCCACAACACTCACCACGAACCCACAACACGGACCTACACACTCACCAAGAACCCACAACACGGATCCACACACTCACCACGAACCCACAACACTCACTACGAACCCACAACACGGACCCACAACACTCACCACGAACCCGCAACACGGACCCACACGCTCACCACTAAACCCACAAAACTCACCTCGTCAAAAGTTTCTCTAGGATGGCTTCAACAGAAGTTGTTTGAAAAACGACGATGATGAAGCTGAGTCAGCTGACGTTTAAGAACCTGCCGACTCCTTCACGCCAGTCTCGTACCGAGGGAGCTCGTGATGATTGCAGCGTCACCGGTGATGTCAGAGTCCGAGTGACGTGACCACGCCCCCTTCAGCCACACCCCTCCGAGTGACGTGGCAATGCGAGACCACGCCCCCGGAAGCCGCCTTCCGCCCCGAGTCTATGGGCGCCCCCCCCCACCTCCACCCCCAACTTCTACTTCCGCTTCCGGTCGTGGCGAATTGCGGCGATGGCGGGAAAAATCTGAACCCTGACTGGGCCTCCTCGTGGTCGACTCAGCCTGAAGATGCCGACACGGGGCTCTGTGTGAGGTGAGTCTGTGGGTCTCTGTGTGTGTCTGTGTGTGGTGAGTTTGTGTGGTGAGTTTGTGTGGTGAGTCTGTGGGTCTCTGTGTGGTGAGTCTGTGGGTCTCTGTGTGGTGAGTCTGTGGGTCTCTGTGTGAGGTGAGTCTGTGGATGTCTGTGTGAGGTGAGTCTGTGGGTCTCTGTGTGGTGAGTCTGTGGGTCTCTGTGTGGTGAGTCTGTGGGTCTCTGTGTGGTGAGTCTGTGGGTCTCTGTGTAAGGTGAGTCTGTGGGTCTCTGTGTGAAGTGAGTCTGTGGGTGTCTGTGTGAGGTGAGTTTGTGGGTGTCTGTGTGGTGAGTTTGTATTTATCTGTGAGGTGAGTCTGTGCGTCTTTGTGTGAGGTGAGTGTAGGTGTCTGTGTGTGGTGAGTCTGTGGGTCTCTGTGTGTGTCTGTGTGAGGTGAGTGTGTGTGTCTGTGTGAGGTGAGGGTGTGTGTCTGTGTGAGGTGAGTCTGTGGGTCTCTGTGTCGTTAGTCTGTGTGAGGTGAGTCTGTGGGTGTCTGTGTGAGGTGAGGGTGTGTGTCTGTGTGAGGTGAGTCTGGGTCTCTGTGTGAGGTGAGTTTGTGGGTCTCTCTGTGTGGTGAGTTTGTGGGTCTCTCTGTGTGGTGAGTCTGTGGGTCTCTATGTGAGGTGAGTCTGTGGGTGTCTGTGTGAGCTGAGTCTGTTGGTGTCTGTGTGAAGTGAGTCTGTGGGTGTCTGTGTGTGGTAAGTCTGGGTCTCTGTGTGTGTCTGTGTGAGGTGAGTTTGTGGGTATCTGTGAGGTGAGTCTGTCGGTTTCTGGGTGAGGTGAGTCTGTGGGTGTCTGTGAGGTCAGTCTGTGGGTGTCTGTGTGAGGTGAGTTTGTGGGTCTCTGTGTCGTGAGTCTGTGTGAGGTGAGTCTGTGGGTCTCTGTGTGAGGTGAGTCTGTGGGTGTCTGTGTGAGGTGAGTCTGTGGGTGTCTGTGTGAGGTGAGTTTGTGGGTCTCTGTGTGTAGTGAGTCTGTGGGTCTCTGTGTGTGTCTGTGTGAGGTGAGTTTGTGGGTGTCTGTGAGGTGAGTCTGTGGGTTTCTGTGTGAGGTGAGTTTGTGGGTTTCTGTGTAAGGTGAGTCTGTGGGTCTCTGTGTGAGGTGAGTCTGTTCGTGTCTGTGTGAGGTGGGTTTGTGGGTCTCTGTGTGGTGAGTCTGTGTGAGGTGAGTCTGTGGGTGTCTGTGTGAGGGGAGTCTGTGCGTCTCTGTGTGAGGTGAGTCTGTGGGTCTCTGTGTGGTGAGTCTGTGTGAGGTGAGTCTGTGGGTGTCTGTGTGAGGTGAGTGTGTGTGTCTGTGTAAGGTGAGTTTGTGGGTATCTGTGAGGTGAGTTTGTGGGTCTCTGTGTGTGTCTGTGTGAGGTGAGTCTGTTGTTCTCTATGTGGTAAGTCTGTGGGTCTGTGTGCGTGTGAGGTGAGTTTGTGGGTATCTGTGAGGTGAGTCTGTCGGTTTCTGTGTGAGGTGAGTTTGTCGGTTTCTGTGTAAGGTAAGTCTGTGGGTCTCTGTGTGAGGTGAGTCTGTGAGTGTCTGTGTGAGGTGAGTTTGTGGGTGTCTGTGTGGTGAGTTTGTGGGTATCTGTGAGGTGAGTCTGTGCGTCTTTGTGTGAGGTGAGTGTAGGTGTCTGTGTGGTGAGTCTGGGTCTCTGTGTGTGTCTGTGTGAGGTGAGTGTGTGTGTCTGTGTGAGGTGAGGGTGTGTGTCTGTGAGGTGAGTCTGTGGGTCTCTGTGTCGTTAGTCTGTGTGAGGTGAGTCTGTGGGTGTCTGTGTGAGGTGAGGGTGTGTGTCTGTGTGAGGTGAGTCTGGGTCTCTGTGTGAGGTGAGTTTGTGGGTCTCTCTGTGTGGTGAGTTTGTGGGTCTCTGTGTGTGGTGAGTCTGTGGGTCTCTGTGTGTGTCTGGGTGAGGTGAGTCTGTGGGTGTCTGTGAGGTGAGTCTGTGGGTGTCTGTGTGAGGTGAGTTTGTGGGTCTCTGTGTCGTGAGTCTGTGTGAGGTGAGTCTGTGGGTCTCTGTGTGAGGTGGGTCTGTGGGTGTCTGTGTGAGGTGAGTCTGTGGGTGTCTGTGTGAGGTGAGTTTGTGGGTCTCTGTGTGTGGTGAGTCTGTGGGTCTCTGTGTGTGTCTGTGTGAGGTGAGTTTGTGGGTGTCTGTGAGGTGAGTCTGTGGGTTTCTGTGTGAGGTGAGTTTGTGGGTTTCTGTGTAAGGTGAGTCTGTGGGTCTCTGTGTGAGGTGAGTCTGTGGGTGTCTGTGTGAGGTGAGTTTGTGGGTCTCTGTGTGGTGAGTCTGTGTGAGGTGAGTCTGTGGGTGTCTGTGTGAGGGGAGTCTGTGCGTCTCTGTGTGAGGTGAGTCTGTGGGTCTCTGTGTGGTGAGTCTGTGTGAGGTGAGTCTGTGGGTGTCTGTGTGAGGTGAGTGTGTGGGTCTGTGTGCATGTGAGGTGAGTTTGTGGGTATCTGTGAGGTGAGTCTGTCGGTTTCTGTGTGAGGTGAGTTTGTCGGTTTCTGTGTAAGGTGAGTCTGTGAGCCTCTGTGTGAGGTGAGTCTGTGGGTGTCTGTGTGAGGTGAGTTTGTGGGTGTCTGTGTGGTGAGTTTGTGGGTATCTGTGAGGTGAGTCTGTGCATCTTTGTGTGAGGTGAGTGTAGGTGTCTGTGTGTGGTGAGTCTGGGTCTCTGTGTGTGTCTGTGTGAGGTGAGTGTGTGTGTCTGTGTGAGGTGAGGGTGTGTGTCTGTGTGAGGTGAGTCTGGGTCTCTGTGTGAGGTGAGTTTGTGTGTCTCTCTGTGTGGTGAGTCTGTGGGTCTCTGTGTGTGTCTGTGTGAGGTGAGTGTGTGTGTCTGTGTGAGGTGAGTCTGGGTCTCTGTGTGACTGAGTTTGTGGGTTTCTGTGTAAGGTGAGTCTGTGGGTCTCTGTGTGAGGTGAGTGTGGGTGTCTGTGTGAGGTGAGTTTGTGGGTCTCTGTGTCGTGAGTCTGTGTGAGGTGAGTCTGTGGGTCTCTGTGTGAGGTGAGTCTGTGGGTGTCTGTGTGAGGTGAGTTTGTGGGTCTCTGTGTGGTGAGTCTGTGTGAGGTGAGTCTGTGGGTGTCTGCGTGAGGTGAGTTTGTGAGTCTCTGTGTGTGTCTGTGTGAGGTAAGTCTGTGGGTCTCTGTGTGGTGAGTCTGTGTGAGGTGAGTCTGTGGGTGTCTGTGTGAGTTGAGTGTGGGTGTATGTGTAAGGTGAGTTTGTGGGTATCTGTGAGGTGAGTTTGTGGGTCTCTGTGTGTGTCTGTGTGAGGTGAGTCTGTTGTTCTCTATGTGGTAAGTATGTGGGTCTGTGTGCATGTGAGGTGAGTTTGTGGGTCTCTGTGTGTGTCTGTGTGAGGTGAGTCTGTTGTTCTCTATGTGGTAAGTATGTGGGTCTGTGTGCATGTGAGGTGAGTTTGTGGGTATCTGTGAGGTGAGTCTGTCGGTTTCTGTGTGAGGTGAGTTTGTGGGTTTCTGTGTAAGGTGAGTCTGTGGGTCTCTGTGTGAGGTGAGTCTGTGGGTGTCTGTGTGAGGTGAGTTTGTGGGTGTCTGTGTGAAGGGAGTCTGTGTCTCTCTGTATGAGGTGAGTGTGGGTGTCTGTGTGAGGTGAGTTTGTGGGTTTCTGTGTAAGGTGAGTCTGTGGGTCTCTGTGTGAGGTGAATCTGTGGGTCTCTGTGTGGTGAGTCTGTGTGAGGGTGAGTCTGTGGGTGTCTGTGTGAGGTGAGTGTGGGTGTCTGTGTAAGGTGAGTTTGTGGGTATCTGTGAGGTGAGTTTTTGGGTCTCTGTGTGTGTCTGTGTGAGGTAAGTCTGTTGTTCTCTATGTGGTAAGTCTGTGGGTCTGTGTGCGTGTGACGTGAGTTTGTCGGTTTCTGTGTGAGATGAGTTTGTGGGTGTCTGTGTGAGGGGAGTCTTTGGGTCTCTGTGTGGTGAGTTTGTGGGTCTCTGTGTGAGGCGAGTCTGTGGATCTCTGTGTGTGTCTGTGTGAGGTGAGTCTGTGGGTCTCTGTGTGTGTCTGTGTGTGGTGAGTCTGTGTGTCTCTGTGTGAGGTGAGTCTGTGGGTGTCTGCGTGAAGTGAGTGTGGGTAAATGTGTGAGGTGTGTTTGTGAGTCTCTGTGTGGTGTGTTTGTGGGTCTCTGTGTGATGAGTGTGTGGGTCTCTGTGTGTGTCTGTGTATGATGAGTCTGTGGGTGTCTGTGTGAGGTGAGTCTGTGGGTCTCTGTGTGAGGTGAGTATGTGGTTCTCTGTGTGAGGTGGGTCTGTGGGTCTCTGTGTTTGTGTGTGTGAGGTGAGTCTGTGGGTCTCTGTGTGTGTCTGTGTGTGGTGAGTCTGTGGGTCTCTGTTTGTGGTGAGTCTGTGGGTCTCTGTGTGGTGAGTTTGTGTGTATGTGTGTGGCGAGTGTTTGGGTCTCTGTGTGATGAGTCTGTGGGTGTGTGTGTGAGGTGATTGTGGATCTCTGTGTGAGGTGAGTTTGTGGGTCTCTTTGTCTTCAGCAGAAGTTGTTTGAAAGGCGACGATGATGAAGCTGAAGCAGCTGAAGTTTGAGAAGCTGCCGTCTCCTTCATGTCTCGTACTCTGAGGAAGCACGTGGTGATTGCGACGTCACCGGTGATATCACAGTGCGAGGGACGTGACCACGCCCCCTTCAGCCACGCCCCTCCAAGTGACGTGACAGTGCGAGTCCACACCCCCGGAAGCCGCCTCCCGCCCCTCCTTTTTGGGCGTCCCCTCCACCTCCACCCCCAGCTTCGACTTGCGCTTCCGGTCGGGGCGGATGGCGGGAAAATTCTGAACCCTGTCTGGGGCTCCTCGAGGTCGACTCAGCCTGAAGATGCCGATACGAGGTTCTGTGTGAGGTGAGTTTGTGGGTGTCTGTGTGAGGTGATTCTGTGGGTCTCTGTGTGTGTCTGTGTGAGATGAGTCTGTGTGTGTCTGTGTGAGGTGAGTCTGTGCGTGTCTGTGAGGTGATTCTGTGGGTTTCTGTGTGAGTTGAGTCTGTGGGTCTCTGTGTGAGGTGAGTCTGTGGGTCTCTTTGTGAGGTGAGTTTGTGGGTGTCTGTGTGAGGGGAGTCTGTGCGTCTCTGTGTGAGGTGAGTGTGGGTGTCTGTGTGAGGGGAGTCTGTGCGTCTCTGTGTGAGGTGAGTGTGGGTGTCTGTGTGAGGTGAGTCTGTGGTTCTCTATGTGGTGAGTCTGTGGGTCTCTGTGTGAGGTGAGTCTGTGGGTTTCTGTGTCGTAAGTCTGTGTGAGGTGAGTCTGTGGGTGTCTGTGTGAGGTGTGTGTTGGTGTCAGTGTAAGGTGAGTTTGTGGGTATCTGTGAGGTGAGTTTGTGGGTCTCTGTGAGGTGAGTCTGTCGGTTTCTGTGTGAGGTGAGTTTGTGGGTTTCTGTGTAAGGTGATTCTGTGGGTCTCTGTGTGAGGTGAGTCTGTGGGTGTCTGTGCGAGGTGAGTTTGTGGGTGTCTGTGTGAGGGGAGTCTGTGGGTCTCTGTGTGGTGAGTTTGTGTGTCTGTGTGAGGTGAGTTTGTGGGTTTCTGTGTAAGGTGAATCTGTGTATCTCTGTGTGAGGTGAGTCTGTGTGTGTCTGTTAGGTGAGTCTGTGGTTCTCTATGTGGTGAGTCTGTGGGTCTCTGTGTAAGGTGAGTCTGTGGGTCTCTGTGTGGTGAGTCTGTGTGAGGTGAGTCTGTGGGTGTCTGTGTGAGGTGAGTGTGTGTGTCTGTGTGAGGTGAGTGTGTGTGTCTGTGTGAGGTGAATTTGTGGGTCTCTGTGTGTGGTGAGTCTGTTGGTCTCTGTGTGTGTCTGTGTGAGGTGAGTCTGTGGGTGTCTGTGAGGTGAGTCTGTGGGTCTCTGTGAGGTGAGTCTGTGGGTCTCTTTGTGAGGTGAGTTTGTGGGTATCTGTGAGGTGAGTCTGTGCGTCTCTGTGTGAGGTGAGTGTGGGTGTTTTGTGTGAGGTGAGTCTGTGGGTCTCTTTGGCTCCAGCAGAAGTTGTTTGAAAGGCGACGATGATGAAACTGAAGCAGCTGAAGTTTGAGAAGCTGCCGTCTCCTTCACGTCTCGTACTCTGAGGAAGCACGTGGTGATTGCGACGTCACCGGTGATGTCACAGTGCGAGGGACGTGACCACGCCCCTTTCAGCCACGCCCCTCCGAGTGACGTGACAGTGCGAGACCACACCCCCGGAAGCCGCCTCCCGCCCCTCCTTTTTGGGCGTCCCCCCCACCTCCACCCCCAGCTTCGACTTCCGCTTCCGGTCGGGGCGAATGGCGGCGATGGCGGGAAAATTCTGAACCCTGTCTGGGGCTCCTCGAGGTCGACTCAGCCTGAAGATGCCGATACGGGGCTCTGTGTGAGGTGAGTTTGTGGGTGTCTGTGTGAGGTGATTCTGTGGGTCTCTGTTTGTGTCTGTGTGAGATGAGTCTGTGTGTGTCTGTGTGAGGTGAGTCTGTGGGTCTCTGTGTGTGTCTGTGTGAAGTGAGTCTGTGGGTGTCTGTGTGTGGTAAGTCTGGGTCTCTGTGTGTGTCTGTGTGAGGTGAGTTTGTGGGTATCTGTGAGGTGAGTCTGTCGGTTTCTGGGTGAGGTGAGTTTGTGGGTTTCTGTGTAAGGTGAGTCTGTGGGTGTCTGTGTGAGGTGAGTCTGTGGGTTTCTGTGTGGTAAGTCTGTGTGAGGTGAGTCTGTGGGTGTCTGTGTGAGGTGAGTTTGTGGGTGTCTGTGTGAGGGGAGTCTGTGGGTCTCTGTGTGGTGAGTTTGTGTGTCTGTGTGAGGTGAGTTTGTGGGTATCTGTGAGGTGAGTCTGTGCGTCTCTGTGTGAGGTGAGTGTGGGTGTCTGTGTGAGGTGAGTTTGTGGGTTTCTGTGTAAGGTGAATCTGTGTATCTCTGTGTGAGGTGAGTCTGTGTGTGTCTGTGTGAGGTGAGTCTGTGGTTCTCTATGTGGTGAGTCTGTGGGTCTCTGTGTAAGGTGAGTCTGTGGGTCTCTGTGTGGTGAGTCTGTGTGAGGTGAGTCTGTGGGTGTCTGTGTGAGGTGAGTGTGTGTGTCTGTGTGAGGTGAGTGTGTGTGTCTGTGTGAGGTGAATTTGTGGATCTCTGTGTGTGGTGAGTCTGTTGGTCTCTGTGTGTGTCTTGTGTGAGGTGAGTCTGTGGGTGTCTGTGAGGTGAGTCTGTGGGTCTCTGTGAGGTGAGTCTGTGGGTCTCTTTGTGAAGTGAGTTTGTGGGTATCTGTGAGGTGAGTCTGTGCATCTCTGTGTGAGGTGAGTGTGGGTGTTTTGTGTGAGGTGAGTCTGTCGTTCTCTATGTGGTGAGTCTGTGTGTGATGAGTCTGTGCGTCTCTGTGTGTGGTGAGTCTGTGGGTCTCTGTGTGATTTGAGTGTGGGTGTCTGTGTGTGGTGAGTCTGTGGGTCTCTGTGTGAGGTGAGTCTGTGGGTCTCTGTGTGAGGTGAGTCTGTGGGTCTCTGTGTGGTGAGTCTGTGGGTCCCTATGTGGTGAGTCTGTGGGTCTGTGTGTGTGTGTGTGAGGTGAGTCTGTTGGTCTCTGTGTGAGGTGAGTGTGGGTGTCTGTGTGAGGTGAGTCTGTGGTTTCGCTATGTGGTGAGTCTGTGGGTCTCTGTGTGGTGAGTTTGTGGGTCTCTGTGTGGTGAGTCTGTGTGTCTGTGTGTGGTGAGTCTGTGGGTCTCTGTGTGAGGTGAGTCTGTGGGTCTCTGTGTGGTGAGTTTGTGGGTCTCTGTGTTTGTCTGTGTGAGGTGAGTCTGTGGGTATCTGTGTGTGTCTGTGTATGGTGAGTCTGTGGGTCTTTGTGTGTGTCTGTGTGTGGTGAGTCTGTGGGTGTCTGTGTGTTGAGTGTTGGTAAATGTGTGAAGTGTGTTTGTGGGTCTCTGTGTGGTGAGTCTGTGGGTCTCTGTGTGAGGTGAGTCTGTGGATCTCTGTGTGTGTCTTTGTGTGGTGATTCTGTGTGTCTCTGTGCGAGGTGAGTCACTGGGTGTCTGTGTCAAGTGAGTGTGGGTGTCTGTGTGTGGTGAGTCTGTGGGTGTCTGTGTGTGATGAGTTTGTGGGTCTCTGTGTGTGGTGAGTCTGTGGGTCTCTGTGTGGTGAGTTTGTGGGTCTCTGTGTGGTGAGTCTGTGTGTGTCTGTGTGTGGTGAGTCTGTGGGTCTCTGTGTGAGGTGAGTCTGTGGATCTCTGTGTGGTGAGTTTGTGGGTCTCTGTGTTTGTCTGTGTGAGGTGAGTCTGTGGGTATCTGTGTTTGTCTGTGTGTGGTGAGTCTGTGGGTCTTTGTGTGTGTCTGTGTGTGGTGAGTCTGTGGGTGTCTGTGAGTTGAGTGTTCGTAAATGTGTGAAGTGTGTTTGTGGGTCTCTGTGTGGTGAGTCTGTGGGTCTCTGTGTGAGGTGAGTCTGTGGGTCTCAGTGTGATGAGTCTGGGTCTCTGTGTGAGGTGGGTCTCTGTATTTGTCTCTGTGAGGTGGGTCTGTTGGTCTCTGTGTGTGTCTGTGTGTGGTGGAGTCTGTGCGTCTCTGTGTGAGGTGAGTCTGTGGGTGTCTGTGTGAGTTGAGTTTGGGTAAATGTCTGAGGTGTGTTTGTGGGTCTCAGTGTGATGAGTCTGGGTCTCTGTGTGAGGTGAGTCTTTGTGTTTGTCTGTGTGAGGTGAGTCTGTGGGTCGCTGTGTTTCTGTGTGTGTTGAGTCTGCGCGTCTCTGTGTGTGGTGAGTCTGTGGGTGTCTGTGTGATTTGAGTGTGGGTGTCTGTGTGTGGTGAGTCTGTGGGTCTGTGTTTGTCTGTGAGTTGAGTATGTGGTTCTCTGTGTGATGAGTCTGTGGATGTCTGTGTGAGTTGAGTTTGGGTAAATCTGTGAGGCAAATTTGTGGGTCTCTGTGTGGTAAGTCTGTGGGTCTCTGTGTGAGGTGAGTCTGTGGGTCTCTGTGTGATGAGTATGTGGGTCTCTGTGTGATGAGTGTGTGGGTCTCTGTGTGTGTCTGTGTATGATGAGTCTGTGGATGTCTGTGTGAGGTGAGTCTGCGGTTCTCTGTGTGAGGTGGGTCTGTGGGTCTCTGTGTTTGTCTGTGTGAGGTGATTTTGTGGGTCTCTTTGTGTGTCTGTGTGAGGTGAGTCTGTGGGTCTCTGTGTGAGGTGAGTCTGTGGGTCTCTGTGTTTGTCTGTGTGTGGTGAGTCTGTGGGTCTCTGTTTGTGGTGAGTCTCTGGGTGTCTGTGTGAGGTAAGTGTGGGTGTCTGTGTGTGGTGAGTCTGTGGGTCTCTGTGTGAGGTGAGTCTGTGGGTCTCTGTGTGTGTCTGTGTGAGGTGAGTCTGTGGGTCTCTGTGTGTGTCTGCGTGTGGTGAGTCTGGGTATCTTTGTGTGGTGAGTCTGTGGGTGTTTGTGTGTTCTGAGTCTGTGGGTGTCCGTGTGTGGTGAATCTGTGTGTCTCTCTGTGAGGTGAATCTGTGGGTCTCTGTGTGAGGTGAGTCTGTGGATCTCTGTGTGTGTCTTTGTGTGGTGATTCTGTGTGTCTCTGTGCGAGGTGAGTCACTGGGTGTCTGTGTCAAGTGAGTGTGGGTGTCTGTGTGTGGTGAGTCTGTGGGTGTCTGTGTGAGTTGAGTTTGGGTAAATGTGTGAGGTGTGTTTGTGGGTCTCCGTGTGGTGAGTCTGTGAGTCTCTGTCTAAGGTGAGTCTGTGGGTCTCTGTGTGAGGTGAGTCCGTGGGTCTCTGTGTGAGGTGAGTCTGTGGGTCTCTGTGTGAGGTGTGTATGTGGTTCTCTGTTTGAGGTTGGTCTGTTGGTCTCTGTGTGTGCTGAGTCTGTGGGTCTCTGTGTGATGAGTATGTGGGTCTCTGTGTGATGAGTGTGTGGGTCTCTGTGTGTGTCTGTGTATGATGAGTCTGTGGATGTCTGTGTGAGGTGAGTCTGCGGTTCTCTGTGTGAGGTGGGTCTGTGGGTCTCTGTGTTTGTCTGTGTGCGGTGAGTCTGTGGGTCTCTGTGTGGCGAGTCTGTGGGTCTCTGTGTGATGAGTATGTGGGTCTCTGTGTGATGAGTGTGTGGGTCTCTGTGTGTGTCTGTGTATGATGAGTCTGTGGATGTCTGTGTGAGGTGAGTCTGCGGTTCTCTGTGTGAGGTGGGTCTGTGGGTCTCTGTGTTTGTCTGTGTGAGGTGAGTCTGTGGGTCTCTGTGTGGTGAGTCTGTGGGTCTCTGTGTGAGGTTAATCAGTGGGTCTCTGTTTGAGTTGAGTTTGTGGGTCTCTGTGTGTGTCTGTGTGAGGTGAGTTTGTGGGTCTCTTTGTGTGTCTGTGTGAGGTGAGTCTGTGGGTCTCTGTGTGAGGTGAGTCTGTGGGTCTCTGTGTTTGTCTGTGTGTGGTGAGTCTGTGGGTCTCTGTTTGTGGTGAGTCTCTGGGTGTCTGTGTGAGGTAAGTGTGGGTGTCTGTGTGTGGTGAGTCTGTGGGTCTCTGTGTGAGGTGAGTCTGTGGGTCTCTGTGTGTGTCTGTGTGAGGTGAGTCTGTGGGTCTCTGTGTGTGTCTGCGTGTGGTGAGTCTGGGTATCTTTGTGTGGTGAGTCTGTGGGTGTCTGTGTGTTCTGAGTCTGTGGGTGTCTGTGTGTGGTGAGTCTGTGTGTCTCTCTGTGAGGTGAATCTGTGGGTCTCTGTGTGAGGTGAGTCTGTGGATCTCTGTGTGTGTCTTTGTGTGGTGATTCTGTGTGTCTCTGTGCGAGGTGAGTCACTGGGTGTCTGTGTCAAGTGAGTGTGGGTGTCTGTGTGTGCTGAGTCTGTGGGTCTCTGTGTGATGAGTATGTGGGTCTCTGTGTGATGAGTGTGTGGGTCTCTGTGTGTGTCTGTGTATGATGAGTCTGTGGATGTCTGTGTGAGGTGAGTCTGCGGTTCTCTGTGTGAGGTGGGTCTGTGGGTCTCTGTGTTTGTCTGTGTGCGGTGAGTCTGTGGGTCTCTGTGTGGCGAGTCTGTGGGTCTCTGTGTGATGAGTATGTGGGTCTCTGTGTGATGAGTGTGTGGGTCTCTGTGTGTGTCTGTGTATGATGAGTCTGTGGATGTCTGTGTGAGGTGAGTCTGCGGTTCTCTGTGTGAGGTGGGTCTGTGGGTCTCTGTGTTTGTCTGTGTGAGGTGAGTCTGTGGGTCTCTGTGTGGTGAGTCTGTGGGTCTCTGTGTGAGGTTAATCAGTGGGTCTCTGTTTGAGTTGAGTTTGTGGGTCTCTGTGTGTGTCTGTGTGAGGTGAGTTTGTGGGTCTCTTTGTGTGTCTGTGTGAGGTGAGTCTGTGGGTCTCTGTGTGAGGTGAGTCTGTGGGTCTCTGTGTTTGTCTGTGTGTGGTGAGTCTGTGGGTCTCTGTTTGTGGTGAGTCTCTGGGTGTCTGTGTGAGGTAAGTGTGGGTGTCTGTGTGTGGTGAGTCTGTGGGTCTCTGTGTGAGGTGAGTCTGTGGGTCTCTGTGTGTGTCTGTGTGAGGTGAGTCTGTGGGTCTCTGTGTGTGTCTGCGTGTGGTGAGTCTGGGTATCTTTGTGTGGTGAGTCTGTGGGTGTCTGTGTGTTCTGAGTCTGTGGGTGTCTGTGTGTGGTGAGTCTGTGTGTCTCTCTGTGAGGTGAATCTGTGGGTCTCTGTGTGAGGTGAGTCTGTGGATCTCTGTGTGTGTCTTTGTGTGGTGATTCTGTGTGTCTCTGTGCGAGGTGAGTCACTGGGTGTCTGTGTCAAGTGAGTGTGGGTGTCTGTGTGTGGTGAGTCTGTGGGTGTCTGTGTGAGTTGAGTTTGGGTAAATGTGTGAGGTGTGTTTGTGGGTCTCCGTGTGGTGAGTCTGTGAGTCTCTGTGTGAGGTGAGTCTGTGGGTCTCTGTGTGAGGTGTGTATGTGGTTCTCTGTTTGAGGTGGGTCTGTTGGTCTCTGTGTGTGCTGAGTCTGTGGGTCTCTGTGTGATGAGTCTGTGGGTCTCTGTGTGGCGAGTCTGTGGGTCTGTGTGTGTATGTGTGTGGTGATTCTGTGGGTGTCTGTGTGAAGTGAGTGTGTGTGTATGTGTGTGGTGAGTCTGTGGGTGTCTGTTTGAGTTGAGTTTGGATAAATGTGTGAGGTGTGTTTGTGGGTCTCTGTGTGGCGAGTCTGTGAGTCTCTGTGTAAGGTGAGTCTGTGGGTCTCTGTGTGAGGTGAGTCTGTGGGTCTCTGTGTTAGGTGAGTATGTGGCTCTCTGTGTGAGGTGGGTCTGTTGGTCTCTGTTTGTCTGTGTGAGGTGAGTCGGTGGGTCTCTGTGTGGTGAGTCTGTGCGTCTCTGTGTGAGGTGAGTCTGTGGGTGTCTGTGAGTTGAGTTTGGGTAAATGTGTGAGGTGTGTTTGTGGGTCTCTGTGTGGTGAGTCTGTGTGTGTCTGTGTGTGGTGAGTCTGTGGGTTTCTGTGTGATGAGTCTGTGGGTTTCTATGTGATGAGTCTGTGGGTCTCTGTGTGATGAGTTTGTGGGTCTCTGTGTGTGTCTGTGTATGATGAGTCTGTGGGTGTCTGTTTGAGGTGAGTGTGGGTCTCTGTGTGACGTGAGTCTGTGGGTCTCTGTGTGAGGTGTGTATGTGGTTCTCTGTGTGAGGTGGGTCTGTTGGCCTCTGTGTTTGTTTGTGTGAGGTGAGTCTGTGGGTCTCTGTGTGTGTCTGTGTGTGGTGAGTCTGTGGGTCTCTGTGTGTGTATGTGTGTGGTGAGTCTGTGGGTCTCTGTGTGTGTATGTGTATGGTGAGTCTGTGGGTGTCTGTGTGAGTTGAGTTTGGGTAAATGTGTGATGTCTGTTTGTGGGTCTCTGTGTGGTGAGTCTGTGGGTCTCTGTGTGAGGTGAGTCTGTGGGTCTCTGTGTGTGTCTGTGTATGATGAGTCTGTGGCTGTCTGTGTGAGGTGAGTCTGTGGGTCTCTGTGTGTGTCTGTGTGTGTCTGTGTGTGGTGAGTCTGTGCGTCTCTGTGTTAGGTGAGTCTGTGGGTGTCTGTGTGAGTTCAGTTTGGGTAAATGTCTGAGGTGTGTTTGTGGGTCTCTGTGTGGTGAGTCTGTGGGTCTCTGTGTGAGGTGAGTCTGTGGGTGTCTGTGAGTTGAGTTTGGGTAAATGTGTGCGGTGTGTTTGTGGGTCTCTGTGTGGTTAGTCTGTGTGTGTCTGTGTGTGGTGAGTCTGTGGGTCTCTGTGTGTGTATGTGTGTGGTGAGTCTGTGGGTGTCTGTGTGAGTTGAGTTTGGGTAAATGTGTGAGGTGTGTTTGTGGGTCTCTGTGTGGTGAGTCTGTGGGTCTCTGTGTGTGGTGAGTCTGTGGGTCTCTGTGTGTGTATGTGTGTGGTGAGTCTGTGGGTGTCTGTGTGAGTTGAGTTTGGGTAAATGTGTGAGGTGTGTTTGTGGGTCTCTGTGTGGTGAGTCTGTGCATCTCTGTGTGAGGTGAGTCTGTGGGTGTCTGTGTGAGTTCAGTTTGGGTAAATGTGTCTGAGGTGTGTTTGTGGGTCTCTGTGTGGTGAGTCTGTGGGTCTCTGTGTGAGGTGAGTCTGTGGGTGTCTGTGAGTTGAGTTTGGGTAAATGTGTGAGGTGTGTTTGTGGGTCTCTGTGTGGTGAGTCTGTGTGTGTCTGTGTGTGGTGAGTCTGTGGGTTTCTGTGTGATGAGTCTGTGGGTCTCTGTGTGAGGTGTGTATGTGGTTCTCTGTGTGAGGTGGGTCTGTTGGCCTCTGTGTTTGTTTGTGTGAGGTGAGTCTGTGGGTCTCTGTGTGTGTCTGTGTGTGGTGAGTCTGTGGGTCTCTGTGTGTGTATGTGTGTGGTGAGTCTGTGGGTCTCTGTGTGTGTCTGTGTATGATGAGTCTGTGGCTGTCTGTGTGAGGTGAGTCTGTGGGTCTCTGTGTGTGTCTGTGTGTGTCTGTGTGTGGTGAGTCTGTGCGTCTCTGTGTTAGGTGAGTCTGTGGGTGTCTGTGTGAGTTCAGTTTGGGTAAATGTCTGAGGTGTGTTTGTGGGTCTCTGTGTGGTGAGTCTGTGGGTCTCTGTGTGAGGTGAGTCTGTGGGTGTCTGTGAGTTGAGTTTGGGTAAATGTGTGCGGTGTGTTTGTGGGTCTCTGTGTGGTTAGTCTGTGTGTGTCTGTGTGTGGTGAGTCTGTGGGTCTCTGTGTGTGTATGTGTGTGGTGAGTCTGTGGGTGTCTGTGTGAGTTGAGTTTGGGTAAATGTGTGAGGTGTGTTTGTGGGTCTCTGTGTGGTGAGTCTGTGGGTCTCTGTGTGAGGTGAGTCTGTGGGTCTCTGTGTGTGTCTGTGTATGATGAGTCTGTGGCTGTCTGTGTGAGGTGAGTCTGTGGATCTCTGTGTGTGTCTGTGTGTGTCTGTGTGTGGTGAGTCTGTGCGTCTCTGTGTGAGGTGAGTCTGTGGGTGTCTGTGTGAGTTCAGTTTGGGTAAATGTGTCTGAGGTGTGTTTGTGGGTCTCTGTGTGGTGAGTCTGTGGGTCTCTGTGTGAGGTGAGTCTGTGGGTGTCTGTGAGTTGAGTTTGGGTAAATGTGTGAGGTGTGTTTGTGGGTCTCTGTGTGGTGAGTCTGTGTGTGTCTGTGTGTGGTGAGTCTGTGGGTTTCTGTGTGATGAGTCTGTGGGTCTCTGTGATGAGTTTGTGGGTCTCTGTGTGTGTCTGTGTATGATGAGTCTGTGGGTGTCTGTTTGAGGTGAGTGTGGGTCTCTGTGTGACGTGGGTCTGTTGGCCTCTGTGTTTGTTTGTGTGAGGTGAGTCTGTGGGTCTCTGTGTGTGTCTGTGTGTGGTGAGTCTGTGGGTCTCTGTGTGTGTATGTGTGCGGTGAGTCTGTGGGTGTCTGTGTGAGTTGAGTTTGGGTAAATGTGTGAGGTGTGTTTGTGGGTCTCTGTGTGGTGAGTCTGTGGGTCTCTGTGTGAGGTGAGTCTGTGGGTCTCTGTGTGTGTCTGTGTATGATGAGTCTGTGGCTGTCTGTGTGAGGTGAGTCTGTGGGTCTCTGTGTGTGTCTGTGTGTGTCTGTGTGTGGTGAGTCTGTGCATCTCTGTGTGAGATGAGTCTGTGGGTGTCTGTGTGAGTTCAGTTTGGGTAAATGTGAGGTGTGTTTGTGGGTCTCTGTGTGGTGAGTCTGTGGGTCTCTGTGTGAGGTGAGTCTGTTGGCCTCTGTGTTTGTTTGGGTGAGGTGAGTCTGTGGGTCTCTGTGTGTGTATGTGTGTGTTGAGTCTGTGGGTGTCTGTGTGAGGTGAGTGTGGGTGTTTGTGTGTGGTGAGTCTATGGGTGTATGTGTGAGTTGAGTTTGGGTAAATGTGTGAGGTCTGTTTGTGGGTCTCTGTGTGAGGTGAGTTTGTGGGTCTCTGTGTGGTGAGTCTGTGTGTGTCTGTGTGTGATGAGTTTGTGGGTCTCTGTGTGTGGTGAGTCTGTGGGTCTCTTTGTGTGTCTCTCTGTGTCTCTGACTCTCTGTGTGTCTCTATGGGTCTCTGTCTATCTCTATGGGTCTCTGCGTGTGGGTCTCACGATCATCATCATCCATAATATTCTCTTAGTCTTTCACGAAGCTATGTGTGTCGGTGTTGTTGTGTGTGTCACAGTAGGGGGCACAGGTAGTGCATCGGCCAGTCAGTCGACCCGTGGCACCTGCTGGGTCTGCCCCATGACCTCCTCCTCATGCACCTAGCCTGGCACAGCAGTCAACCCACGGCACCTGCTGGGTCTGCCTCGTGACCTCCAAGTGCACCTAGCCTGGCACAGCAGTGAACCCATGGCATCTGCTGGGTCTGTTCCGTGACCTCCTCCTCCTGCACCTAGCCTGGCACAGCAATCAACCCACGGCACCTGTTGGGTATGTCCCATGGCTATCGCACACGCACACACACACGCATGGATATCACACACACACGCATGGATATCACACACACACGCGCGCCGGTGGTGTTGGCTACGTTGTTTATTGAGTTTCGCTACAGACACGGACAGAGAGACACCAACGCGATCATAGCGACAGACACAGCAGCAGCAGCCTGCAATCATCTCAGGCACCATCATCAGCATTACCGCCAGCATCATTACCACCACCATCATTACCGCCACACGGCAGTAGCAGCAGATGGCTCATGCACAGGGGCAGCTGCCACTGGGGGTGCCCCGAGGCTATAGGACCCACACAGCAGCTGACTCACACACAGGGACAGCTGCCTCTGGGGGTGCCCCCTAGGCTACGGCACCACACAGCAGCAGCAGACTCGCACACAGGGACAGCTGTCACTGGGGGTGCCCCCTAGGCTACGGCACCACACAGCAGCAGCACTCCCACACACGGACAGCTGTCACTGGGGGTACCTTTAGGCTATAGGATCCACACAGCAGCCTCGCACACAGGGACAGCTGCTACTTGGAGTGCCCCTAGGCTATAGGCACCACACAGCAGCAGACTCACACACAGGGACAGCTGTCACTGGGGGTGCCCCCTAGGCTACGGCACCACACAGCAGCAGCAGCAGACTCACACACAGGGACAGCTGCTGCTGGGGGTGCCCCCTAGGCTATAGGACCCACACAGCAGCAGCAGCAGACTCACAGGGACAGCTGCCACTGGGCGTGCCACAAGACCACACAGCAGCAGCTGACTCACAACACAGGGGCAGCTGCCGCTGGGGGTGCCCCCTATGCTACAGGACCACACAGCAGCAGCAGCAGACTCACACACAGGGACAGCTGCCCCCTCCCCGTGTGGCAGAGGAGGGGAACGCTGTAAAATTAAAGTGCAGTCCTCTCTAGTCACGTACACGCGCACGCACACACACACACCTGAGTTAAATTCCCGCTCGCCAGTATGGGTGGGAATCCAACGCGGGTCAGTGCCAGGTTCGTAGTAGTACCGGCACAGCGCAAACCACTACAGCACTCATGGAGACAGACACACACACAGAGATACACAGACACACACAACAACCGCCATTCGCCACTGGAGTGGAAAATATGGCATCTGTGCAGGACCGCCCTTTCCTGAAACCGCATTGGGGCTCCGCAAGCCTCTCCTGAGCGTGCCTGGCAAGGCGATGTTGAATAATCCTTGCCAGGACCTTTCCCGGCACACTGAGGAGTGAGATGCCCCTGTAGTTGTTACAGTCTGTGCGGTCCCCCTTCTTAAAGAGGGGGACCACCAGGGCATCATTCCAATCCTGCGGAACCCGTCCAGTGGTTCAGACTGTTGTTATGATGTCATATAGGGCAGTCTGTGCACAAACGCCACCCTCCCTCAGCATTTTGCTTGGGAGATCATCTCTGCCGGCTGCCTTTCCTGGTCTCAGACTCCGGATCGCCTTCAGTACTTCCTCAACAGATGGCACCTCAGCCAGCCACTCACAGGGGGGGACTTTGAGGCACCGAATATTTGAGGCACCGCAGCCTCAGCAGGGTCATCCCCACTTTGTGCCACGATGTTTTCCTGGCTGAGGGATTTTCCCTCCCCCAGGACCTCACAGAAATGCTCAGCAAATCTGCAAACCTGTTTCTGGGGGTCAGAGATTGGTTCACCGTTTTTTCCCCTAATGATGGTAATAGGTGTGGCGCTGCAGGTTACTTTTTGGATGGAGTTAAATAGAGATTTGTGATCACGGGCCACTGAGGCAGACTCCATCTCCTCAGCAACCCGCGACCACCACCCATCCTTGCAGCGCCTCACGGCTCTCCGAACCTCCGAGCGAAGGCTGCGGTAAGCCTCCTCATTCTCTGACTTTGGATACTGTAGACAATTAGAATGGGCCTGTCGCTTTGTCTCAACTATCCTGAACACCTCCTCTGTCAGCCAGGGTCTCTGGGGAGGTCTGGACCGCACTCAAAGCAGCCATTGCAGCTGCATGAGTCACAGTCCTAAACCTCGCCCATTTACCCTCGACATCTGGAGGAGTGGGGGACGATGCCAAGCCCAGCCGCAAGCGATGACGAAATTCTCGATTGCAACTTTCATCAGATAATTGAGACCAGGCCACTTTAGGTTGGAATGGGGTCCTGGGTGTACACCCACCACCGGAGTGGAAGAATGGCAGGAGCATCTTACAGATGACTAGTCGATGGTCAGAGGGCAGATCAGCTCCACGGTAGGTCCTGGTGTCAAGGACATGGGCTCGCATCTGCTGGTCCGTCACTATGTAGTCCAGCAGATGTTCTTGCTTGGACCCGGCATGCATCCATGATGTTGTGTGGATGCGCCGATGCCGAAACAGCGTGTTTGTAATTACAAGCCCATGGGCTGCACAAAAATCTACCAGCCTCCTACCGAGACACACACAGAGATACACAGACTCACTCCCCACAGAGACACACAGACACGCAGAAACACAGACACATAAAACTCGCTCCCCACAGAGACACAGACACATAGACACACACAAAACTCGCTTCCCACAGACACACACAGACTTGCTCCCCACAGAGAGAGACAGACACACACAGAGACACACAAGATTCGCTCCCCATAGAGACACAGAGACTCGCTCCCCACAGACACAGACTCGCTCTCCACAGAGACACACGGAGACTTGCTCCGCACAGAGACACACACACAGAGAGACACACACAGAGACTCGCTCCCCACAGAGACACACACACAGACAGACACAGACACACACACACACAGAGACTCGCTCCCCACAGAGACACACGAAGACTTGCTCCGCACAGATACACAGACTTGCTTCCCACAGAGAGACACACACACAAGACTCGCTCCCCACAGAGACACACAGACACACACACAGAGAGACACAGACACACAGAGACACACAGACTCGCTCCTCACAGAGACACACACACACAGAGACACACACACACAGAGACACACACAGAGACTCGCTCCCCACAGAGACACACAGACACACACACAGATAGACACAGACACACACACAGACACACACAGAGAGACACAGACACACAGAGACTCGCTCCCCACAGAGACACACACACAGAGAGACACAGGCACTCGCTCCCCACAGAGAGACACAGACACACAGAGACTCGCTCCCCACAGAGAGACACACACAGAGACTCGCTCCCCAGAGAGAGGCACACACACAGACACACACACAGACACGCACAGAGACTCGCTCCCCACAGAGAGAGACACACAGAGACTCGCTCCCCATAGAGACACACACAGACACACACAGAGACACACACAGAGACTCGCTCCCCACAGAGAGACACACACATAGACACTTTCTGCTGCTCCCACTTAAGAAGCCATCACAATCAAATAAATAACCCTCCCACCCACCCGCCCGATGCCCCGTCACACTACGTCAAGTATACTACCACTACTCACACCTCCCCCCGAAGCTACGAGACTACATCACGTCACCATCCCTACTCAACTCACCAGCTACCCCGACCCACCGACGCACACCACCACATCAAGTATACACCGGCCACACGCATCTTGTGGGGAGGGGTGGCGACGTGGATAATATTTACAAGTGGCAGGCGGGAATTGAGGAATCTGTGCGGCGTTTGAGAGGCGAGGGAGTTTCCGCCGCTTTGGGGTGATGTTCCAGGACGAGTGGGGGTGGTGGTGATGATGGCGATTGTGGTGATTGATGGTGGTGACGATGATGTTGATGGTGGTGATTGTGGTGACGATGGTGGTGATTATGATGGTGGTGATTGTGATGATGATGATGGTGATGATGATGATGGTGGTGATGATGGTGATGATGGTGGTGATGATGGTGGTGATGGGTTCAAATGGAACAGGCCCTGGCTAGCTCAGCTGATGCTCGTTAACCCCGAAACCCCCATATCGCTCAGGGGGCGGGGCCTAACAGTATAGGGGCGGGGCTAGCAGTTTAAGGGCGGACCTAAAGTTTGTGGGGGCGTGACTAGGATAGTTAGGGGGGTGGGGCTACTGTTTAGGGGAGGGGCTAGGGGAGTTGAGGGTGGGGCTAGTGTTTCAGGGAAGGGCCAGGGGAGTTGAGGGCGGGGTTAGGAGAGGGGCTCTGGGAGTTGAGGGTGGAGTCAGTGTTTGGGGGAGGGGCCGGGGGAGTTGAGGGCGGGGTTAGTGTTTGAGGGAGGGGCCAGGGGAGTCGAGGGCGGGGTTGGTGTTTGGGGGAGGAGCCATCGGGGTTAAGGGCGGGGTTAAGGGGAGGGTTAGTGTTTGGAGGCAGGGCCAGGGGAGTCTAGGGCGGGGTTAGTGTTTGGGGGAGGGGCCATCGGGGTTAAGGGCAGGGTTAGTGTTTGGAGGCGGGGCCAGGGGAGTCTAGGGCGGGGTTAATGTTTGGGGGAGTGGCCATCGGGGTTAAGGGCGGGGTTAGTGTTTGGAGGCGGGGCCAGGGGAGTCTAGGGCGGGGTTAGTGTTTGGGGGAGTGGCCATCGGGGTTAAGGGCGGGGTTAGTGTTTGGAGGCGGGGCCAGGGGAGTCTAGGGCGGGGTTAGTGTTTGGGGGCGGGGTTAGGGGGGTTGGGGGAGGGGCCGCCTCAGGTGGAGAAGTCGCTGGAGCGACGGCGGCTGCCCATCTTGGACCTGGGGTGGGTGGGGGGGGTCACAGAGAGAGTTCAGAGGGGGCTAGACCACAGCGTGTCTCGTCACTGTTCTGGCGTGAGTCCACCCCCGTGAGTCTCTCACCGTTAGTCTCTCACCGTGAGTCTCTCACCGTGAGTCCACCCCCGTGAGTCTCCCCCCGTGAGTCCACCCCCGTGAGTCCACCCCCGTGAGTCCACCCCCGTGAGTCTCTCACCGTGAGTCTCTCACCGTGAGTCTCTCACCGTGAGTCTCCCCCCGTGAGTCTCTCACCGTGAGTCTCTCCCCTGTGAGTCCACTCCCGTGAGTCTCCCACCGTGAGTCTCTCACCGTGAGTCTCTCACCGTGAGTCTCTCACCGTGAGTCTCTCACCGTGAGGCTCCCCCCGTGAGTCTCTCACCGTGAGTCTCTCACCGTGAGTCTCTCACCGTGAGTCCACCCCCGTGAGTCCACCCCCGTGAGTCTCTCCCCGTGAGTCTCTCACCGTGAGTCTCCCCCCGTGAGTCTCTCACCGTGAGTCACTCACCGTGAGTCTTTCACCGTGAGTCTCTCACCGTGAGTCTCTCACCGTGAGTCTCCCCCCGTGAGTATCTCACCGTGAGACTCTCACTGTGAGTCTCTCACCGTGAGTCTCTCACCGTGAGTCTCTCACCGTGAGTCTCTCACCGTGAGTCTCTCCCCTGTGAGTCCACCCCCGTGAGTCTCTCACCGTGAGTCTCTCACCGTGAGTCTCTCACCGTGAGTCTCTCCCCTGTGAGTCCACCCCCGTGAGTCTCTCACCGTGAGTCTCTCACCGTGAGTCCCTCACCGTGAGTCTCTCCCCTGTGAGTCCACCCCCGTGAGTCTCTCACCGTGAGTCTCTCACCGTGAGTCTCTCACCGTGAGTCTCTCCCCTGTGAGTCCACCCCCGTGAGTCTCTCACCGTGAGTCTCTCACCGTGAGTCTCCCCCCGTGAGTCTCCCCCGTGAGTCCCTCACCGTGAGTCTCTCACCGTGAGTCTCCCCTCGTGAGTCTCTCACCGTGAGTCTCTCACCGTGAGTCTCTCACCGTGAGTCTCTCACCGTGAGTCTCTCACCGTGAGTCTCTCACCGTGAGTCTCCCCCCGTGAGTCTCTCACCGTGAGACTCTCACCGTGAGTCCACCCCGTGAGTCTCTCACCGTGAGTCTCTCACCGTGAGTCTCTCACCGTGAGTCCACCCCCGTGAGTCTCCCCCCGTGAGCTCTCACCGTGAGTCTCTCACCGTGAGTCCACCCCCGTGAGTCTCTCACCGTGAGTCCACCCCTGTGAGTCTCTCACCGTGAGTCTCCCCCCGTGAGTCTCTCACCGTGAGTCTCTCACCGTGAGTCCACCCCCGTGAGTCTCTCACCGTGAGTCTCCCCCCGTGAGTCTCTCACCGTGAGTCTCCCCCCGTGAGTCCACCCCCGTGAGTCTCTCACCGTGAGACCCTCACCGTGAGTCTCTCCCCGTGAGTCTCTCACCGTGAATCTCTCACCGTGAGTCTCTCCCCCGTGAGTCTCCCCCCGTGAGACTCTCCCCGTGAGTCTCTCCCCGTGAGTCCACCCCCGTGAGTCTCTCCCCGTGAGTCTCTCACCGTTAGTCCACCCCCCCCGTGAGTCCACCCCCGTGAGTCCACCCCCGTGAGTCCACCTGTAAGTCCCCCCGTGAGTCCACCCCCGTGAGTCCACCCCCGTGAGTCCACCCCCGTGAGTCTCTCACCGTGAGTCTCTCACCGTGAGTCTCTCACCGTGAGTCTCCCCCCGTGAGTCTCTCACCGTGAGTCTCTCCCCTGTGAGTCCACTCCCGTGAGTCTCCCACCGTGAGTCTCTCACCGTGAGTCTCTCACCGTGAGTCTCTCACCGTGAGTCTCTCACCGTGAGGCTCCCCCCGTGAGTCTCTCACCGTGAGTCTCTCACCGTGAGTCTCTCACCGTGAGTCCACCCCCGTGAGTCCACCCCCGTGAGTCTCTCCCCGTGAGTCTCTCACCGTGAGTCTCCCCCCGTGAGTCTCTCACCGTGAGTCACTCACCGTGAGTCTTTCACCGTGAGTCTCTCACCGTGAGTCTCTCACCGTGAGTCTCCCCCCGTGAGTCTCTCACCGTGAGACTCTCACTGTGAGTCTCTCACCGTGAGTCTCTCACCGTGAGTCTCTCACCGTGAGTCTCTCACCGTGAGTCTCTCCCCTGTGAGTCCACCCCCGTGAGTCTCTCACCGTGAGTCTCTCACCGTGAGTCTCTCCCCTGTGAGTCCACCCCCGTGAGTCTCTCACCGTGAGTCTCTCACCGTGAGTCTCTCACCGTGAGTCTCTCCCCTGTGAGTCCACCCCCGTGAGTCTCTCACCGTGAGTCTCTCACCGTGAGGCTCTCCCCTGTGAGTCCACCCCCGTGAGTCTCTCACCGTGAGTCTCTCACCGTGAGTCTCCCCCCGTGAGTCTCCCCCGTGAGTCCCTCACCGTGAGTCTCTCACCGTGAGTCTCCCCCCGTGAGTCTCTCACCGTGAGTCTCTCACCGTGAGTCTCTCACCGTGAGTCTCTCACCGTGAGTCTCTCACCGTGAGTCTCTCACCGTGAGTCTCCCCCCGTGAGTCTCTCACCGTGAGACTCTCACCGTGAGTCCACCCCCGTGAGTCTCTCACCGTGAGTCTCTCACCGTGAGTCTCTCACCGTGAGTCCACCCCCGTGAGTCTCCCCCCGTGAGCTCTCACCGTGAGTCTCTCACCGTGAGTCCACCCCCGTGAGTCTCTCACCGTGAGTCCACCCCTGTGAGTCTCTCACCGTGAGTCTCCCCCCGTGAGTCTCTCACCGTGAGTCTCTCACCGTGAGTCCACCCCCGTGAGTCTCTCACCGTGAGTCTCTCACCGTGAGTCTCTCACCGTGAGTCTCTCACCGTGAGTCCACCCCCGTGAGTCTCCCCCCGTGAGCTCTCACCGTGAGTCTCTCACCGTGAGTCCACCCCCGTGAGTCTCTCACCGTGAGTCCACCCCTGTGAGTCTCTCACCGTGAGTCTCCCCCCGTGAGTCTCTCACCGTGAGTCTCTCACCGTGAGTCCACCCCCGTGAGTCTCTCACCGTGAGTCTCCTCCCGTGAGTCTCTCACCGTGAGGCTCCCCCCGTGAGTCCACCCCCGTGAGTCTCTCACCGTGAGACCCTCACCGTGAGTCTCTCCCCGTGAGTCTCTCACCGTGAATCTCTCACCGTGAGTCTCTCCCCCGTGAGTCTCCCCCCGTGAGACTCTCCCCGTGAGTCTCTCCCCGTGAGTCCACCCCCGTGAGTCTCTCCCCGTGAGACTCTCACCGTTAGTCCACCCCCCCCGTGAGTCCACCCCCGTGAGTCCACCCCCGTGAGTCCACCTGTAAGTCCCCCCGTGAGTCCACCCCCGTGAGTCCACCCCCGTGAGTCCACCTGTAAGTCCCCCCGTGATTCCACCCCCGTGAGTCCACCTGTAAGTCCCCCCGTGAGTCCACCCCCATGAGTCCACCCCCGTGAGTCCACCCCCCCCGTGAGTCCACCCCCGTGAGTTCACCCCCGTGAGGAGTCCACCTGTAAGTCCCCACGGCCAGGGGGTTGAATGTGTAGAGCCAATCCTGCAGGTCGCGGGAGCTGGAGGCCTGCAGCAGCAGCCCGCGGTGCTGTGTGCAGAGCACAAACGTGAACGGGGTCTGGGTGGGGGGGGGTGAGGGGGGGTTGAGGGGGGGTGAGGGGGGTGAGGGGGGGGGTGAGGGGGGGGTGAGAAAACCATTACACTCCATCTTTCGCCAATCTCCCCTCTCCCTCACCTCTCTCTCCCCCTCCCCTCTCCCCCTCAACTCTCACCCCTCCCCCCCCACCCCTCCCCTCCCCCCCCTCCCCCCACCGTGCAGCCCGGAGGTCCAGGGCCCCACGCTCACAGCGGTCGCTCTCCGCGTTGGTGAGGAGCTCAAACGGCCACCGCACGCACAGCCAGCGGCGGGTCCAGACGCCCGCTGGGGACTCGTTCAGGGAGCCGCTCTTGGTCACCACGGTGGGTGGGTGGTGGGTGGGTGGTGGGGAGAGAGAGGTTCAGGTAGCCGCTCTTGGTCACCACGGTGGGTGGGTGGTGGGTGGGTGGTGGGGAGAGAGAGGTTCAGGTAGCCGCTCTTGGTCACCACGGTGGGTGGGTGGTGGGTGGGTGGTGGGGAGAGAGAGGTTCAGGTAGCCGCTCTTGGTCACCACGGTGGGTGGGTGGTGGGTGGGTGGTGGGGAGAGAGAGGTTCAGGTAGCCGCTCTTGGTCACCACGGTGGGTGGGTGGTGGGTGGGTGGTGGGGAGAGAGAGGTTCAGGTAGCCGCTCTTGGTCACCACGGTGGGTGGGTGGTGGGTGGGTGGTGGGGAGAGAGAGGTTCAGGTAGCCGCTCTTGGTCACCACGGTGGGTGGGTGGTGGGTGGGTGGTGGGGAGAGAGAGGTTCAGGTAGCCGCTCTTGGTCACCACGGTGGGTGGGTGGTGGGTGGGTGGTGGGGAGAGAGAGGTTCAGGTAGCCGCTCTTGGTCACCACGGTGGGTGGGTGGTGGGTGGGTGGTGGGGAGAGAGAGGTTCAGGTAGCCGCTCTTGGTCACCACGGTGGGTGGGTGGTGGGTGGGTGGTGGGGAGAGAGAGGTTCAGGTAGCCGCTCTTGGTCACCACGGTGGGTGGGTGGTGGGTGGGTGGTGGGGAGAGAGAGGTTCAGGTAGCCGCTCTTGGTCACCACGGTGGGTGGGTGGTGGGTGGGTGGTGGGGAGAGAGAGGTTCAGGTAGCCGCTCTTGGTCACCATGGTGGGTGGGTGGTGGGTGGGTGGTGGGGAGAGAGAGGTTCAGGTAGCCGCTCTTGGTCACCACGGGGCTGTGTGGATAAGTAAAGGTGCTTATGTCATGTAGGAAATGTGGCGGAAAGGCTGACGTAAATCCTATAGAAGTCTATGGGAGTAGCCAGTGAATGATTGCAATTTGTAGTGTGGATAGGTTAGGTAAGCCGTCCGTGCAGAACTCATTCAATGCAACTCAGTGACGTGCCCCCCTTGTGACGTCACCACGGCGCTTTGTATTGGCTAGGTGCATGCACTCTGAGGCCACGTGAAGTGTCAAAGGGTCGCTGCTGGCAGGTCACGTGACAGACCCAGCAGGTGCCATGGGTTGACTGCTGTGCCAGGCTAGGTGCAGGAGGAGGTCACGGACAGACGCAGCGGGTGCCATGGGTTGTACTGCTGTGCCAGGCTAGGTGCATCTGACGACAAACACCTGGGCAGTTCACCACCATTGGTTCAAGCAGAGCCTGTCTCTTGCTTCTGCTGATGAGACACAGAGCTGGGCAGACTTCGAATACAGCAGCAGCAGCAGGCATCGTCAGGGTCGGGATGGAACCCACGACCTCCTCTGTACCAGGCAAGGTAGTTAACATCTCGTCAGGGTCGGGATCGAACCCACGACCTCCTGCGTACCAGGCGAGGTAGTCAACATCTGAACCCAAGTCACCTTAGACCCAGGCAGCAGCAACTCGCCACAACAAACACAATTGCAACGTTATGTTGAGTCCGCTTATTTATTAACAACAATCGATAATCAAACAAATGTCTAGATATATATGTACACATGATTACATTATAACTTATTTATAATATCTCTATCCTAACTCTTCACACGCGCGCGTGGTTAGGCAAGCTGTAGTCCATTGTGTGGTGAGTGTGGGTGGTGAGTGTGAGTGTTGTGTGGGTGGTGAGTGTGGGTGGTGAGTGTGGGTAGTGAGTGTGGGTGGTGAGTGTGGTGAGTGTGAGTGTGGTGGGTGTGGTGAGTGTGGGTGGTGAGTGTGGTGAGTGTGAGTGTGGGTGGTGAGTGTGGGTGGTGAGTGTGGGTGGTGAGTGTGGTGAGTGTGGGTGGTGAGTGTGGGTGGTGAGTGTGAGTGTTGTGTGGGTGGTGAGTGTGGGTGGTGAGTGTGGGTAGTGAGTGTGGGTGGTGAGTGTGGGTGGTGAGTGTGGTGAGTGTGAGTGTGGTGGGTGTGGTGAGTGTGGGTGGTGAGTGTGGTGAGTGTGAGTGTGGGTGGTGAGTGTGGGTGGTGAGTGTGGGTGGTGAGTGTGGGTGGTGTGGGTGGTGAGTATGGTGAGTGTGGGTGGTGAGTGTGGTGAGTGTGGGTGGTGCGTGTGGGTGGTGCGTGTGGGTGGTGAGTGTGGGTGGTGAGTGTGGTGAGTGTGGGTGGTGAGTGTGGGTGGTGAGTGTGGTGAGTGTGAGTGTTGTGTGGGTGGTGAGTGTGGGTGGTGAGTGTAGTGAGTGTGAGTGTGGGTGGTGAGTGTGGGTGGTGTGGGTGGTGAGTGTGGTGAGTGTGGGTGGTAAGTATGGTGAGTGTGGGTGGTGAGTGTGGTAAGTGTGGTGAGTGTGGGTGGTGAGTGTGGTAAGTGTGGTGAGTGTGGTGAGTGTGGGTGGTGAGTGTGGGTGGTGAGTGTGGTAAGTGTGGTGAGTGTGGTAAGTGTGGTGAGTGTGGGTGGTGAGTGTGGTAAGTGTGGTGAGTGTGGTGAGTGTGGGTGGTGAGTGTGGTAAGTGTGGTGACGGTGGTGAGTGTGGTGTCCAGTCCAATCTCGGTATCAGTTCTGGCGTCCTCTCATCAGGCTTCTGCCACAGCTGGGCCCACGGTGGTGAGCGGTGATGATGACGATGGCGATGATGATGGTGATGATGATGGTGATGATGACGGCGATGGTGATTGGAGCTTCTCCTCCGGCTCCGCTCTGTGGAGAGAGAGGCAGCAGCACCACAGCAGCGCATCATCATCATCATCGTCATCATCGTCATCATCATCGTCATCATCATCATCGTCGTCATCATCATCATCGTCGTCATCATCATCATCGTCGTCATCATCGTCATCATCGTCATCGTCATCATCATCATCGTCACCGTGATGATATCGAGCCCACGACTTCCTGCATACCAGGCAAGGGAGTTAACATCTCCTAGCCACCGTGATGATGATGAGAGAAAGAGAGAGACGCAGACTGCAAATATACAGCAGCAGCAGCCAGGCATCGTCAGTCGGGATCGACCCCACGACCTCCTGTGTACCAGGCGAGGTAGTTAACATCTCATCAGGGTCGGGATTGAATCCACGACCTCCTGCGTACCAGGCGAGGTAGTCAACATCTCATCAGGGTTGGGATCGAACCCCTGACCTCCTGTATACCAGGCGAGGTAGTTAACATCTCATCAGGGTCGGGATTGAACCCACGACCTCCTGTGTACCAGGCGAGGTAGTTAACATCTCATTAGGGTCGGGATTGAACCCACGACCTCCTGCGTACCAGTCGAGGTGGTTAACATCTCATCAGGGTCAGGGTTGAACCCACGACCTCCTGCGTACCAGGCAAGGTACACAGAGAGAGAGGCTCACCGTGGCTCAGCAGCTGCAGAGCCCTGCACAGGAGTGGTGCCGCCGCTGCTGCTGATGGTGGTGGTTGCCCAGCTGGTGGTGTCGGCCCAGCTGGTGGTGGTGGCCCGGATGGTGGTGGTGGTGGTGGCCCAGCTGCTGGTGGTGGCCCAGTTGATGGTGATGGGCCGGATGTAGATGATGATGGGAGTGGTGGTGGCGGTGGTGGGGGAGGCCCTGCTGGTGGTGGCCTCGCTGGTGGTGGGGGTGGCCTCGCTGGCGGTGGGCGTGGCCTGGCAGGTGGTGGGGGTGGCCTCGCTGGTGGTGGCCTCGCTGGCGGTGGGTGTGACCTAGCTGGCGGTGGGGGTGGCCTCGGTGGTGGTGGGGGTGGCCTCGCTGGTGGTGGGCGTGGCCTCGCTGGTAGTGGGGGTGGTCTCGCTGGTGGTGGGGGTGGCCTCGCTGGTGGTGGAGGTGGCCTCGGTGTGGGTGGGGGTGGCCTCGCTGGTGGTGGGGGTGGCCTCAGTGTGGGTGGGGGTGGCCTCGCTGGTGGTGGGGGTGGCCTCGGTGTGAGTGGCACTGCTGGTGGTGTGGGTGGCCCTGCTGGTGGTGGGGGTGGCCCTGCTGGTGGTGGAGGTGGCCCTGCTGGTGGTGGGGGTGGCCCTGCTAGTGGTGGGGGTGGCCCTGCTAGTGGTGGGGGTGGCCCTGCTAGTGGTGGGGGTGGCCCTGCTGGTGGTGGGGGTGGCCCTGCTGGTGGTGTGGGTGGCCCTGCTGGTGGTGGGGGTGGCCCTGCTGGTGGTGGGGGTGGCCTTGCTGGCGGTGGGAGTGGCCCTGCTGGCGGTGGGAGTGGCCCTGCTGGCGGTGGGAGTGGCCCTGCTGGTGGTGGGAGTGGCCCTGCTGGTGGTGGGCGTGGCCCTGCTGGTGGTGGGAGTGGCCCTGCTGGCGGTGGGAGTGGCCCTGCTGGCGGTGGGAGTGGCCCTGCTGGCGGTGGGAGTGGCCCTGCTGGCGGTGGGAGTGGCCCTGCTGGCAGTGGGCGTGGCCCTGCTGGCGGTGGGAGTGGCCCTGCTGGCGGTGGGAGTGGCCCTGCTGGCGGTGGGAGTGGCCCTGCTGGCGGTGGGAGTGGCCCTGCTGGCGGTGGGCGTGGCCTTGCTGGCGGTGGGCGTGGCCTTGCTGGCTGTGGGAGTGGCCTTGCTGGCGGTGGGAGTGGCCTTGCTGGCGGTGGGCGTGGCCTTGCTGGTGGTGGGCGTGGCCCTGCTGGTGGTGGGGGTGCTGCTCGTGGTGGTGGTGGTGGTGATGATGGTTTGGAGCCAGCTGTGAGCCAGCGCCTTCTTAGGCGTCATCCGGAGTTTCGGATCCCATCTGTTGGGAGGGACACGGGGAGGGAGGGAGGGGGGAGGCGCACACGTGGTGAGAGGGGCATGGTGAGATGATTTGACAGTGCAACCGTTTCAATTCGGGTAGCAACAAAAACAAATTCGTGTACATTTGTGTTTGTGTTTCTCCCTTGCGATGGGACTTTGTAGGATGAACGCTGAGATTTATAAGGGGGCACGGGGGGTGACCGATGAGTTCTGAAATTGGGTCTGCAGCGAGGCAGGGCACCGATAAGCTGTTGACAGGTATGGGGTGGTGAGCGGGGGGGTGAGTGAGGGGTGAGCGAGGGGGTGAGCGAGAGGGTGAGCGAGGGGGTGAGCGTGCTTCGTACTGCAGACAGCGGCTGACGAAGTCCACCAGCTGAGGGTGACGGCCCCGCAGGGCGCGGTCCAGGGGGAGACTTCCCGGTAGCCTCTGCTTGGACAGGTTGTCGGGGAGTCCCTCAGAGTCTGCAGAGAGACAGAGAGACAGAGAGACGCGCGCAGAGTCACCAACCACCACGTGGCCAACACACCCCGCTCATCCACTTAACCACCCACCCTTCCTATCCACCTACACACCCACTCACCCCACTTACATACCCACTCATCCACTTAACCACCCACCTTCCTATCCACCTACACACCCACTCACCCCACTTACACACCCACCCATCCACTTAACCACCCACCTTCCTATCCACCTACACACCCACTCACCCCACCTACATACCCTCTCACCCACCCACCCACCCACCCCTATAAGAGCCTCACTGCCACCACCCCCCACCCCACCTAACAAAACGGAATGGGTTACATCGCTAGCGCCGGCCTGCCCGAGCCCTTCAACTCACCAAAGTAATTTTTCCTGTAAGGGGCTTCGTCCACCATCTTCTTCGGGGGCATGCCCAGCATCTGCGCACGATTTCGGACGAAGACAAAAGGAGGAGGAGGAGGCGGGGGGGACAGTTACAGCCGGTGTAGCCTCAGCGGGCCCATTGGGGCAAGTGCCGTCAGTCAGCGGTGAGTAGTGCCGGAGGCAGCTCGTGTGGAGGCCAGCACTGTGTACAAAGATAACAATCCCCTCCTCCACGTATTAGCCTCATCTCATCGCTGGGGCAAGCGCTGTTAGTAGCGAGCAGCACCTACGAAGGCCAGCACTGTGTACAAAATCAACAATCCCCCCACTCCACGTATTAGCCTCATCTCATCGCTGGGGCAAGCGCTGCTAGTAGCGAGCGGCACCTATGAAGGCCGGAACGGCACACGAGGGGGTGGGTGCCCAGCGCCACGCCCGGCCACCTTTGTCTCCCCCAGTATAAAATGTTTACTACACACCGCTACGCCAGGTACTCGTTTGAGGCTGACTCAACCTATGATAGGCCCAGGACCAGTTCGGATATTCCTCGCTGGTGTTTGTGGCTGTGGGAGGGATACAACTCTATGGGTCTTTACGGGGTCTCTATGAGTATGGGTCTCTGTGCAGACCCACAGAGACCCATACCCATAGAGACCTGCCCGCCCGCTCACCCACCATACAGACCCATCGTACCCACCGTACCCACCCACCATACCCACCGTACCCACCCGCCATACCAACCGTACCCACCCACCATACCCACCGTACCCACCCACCATACCCACCGTACCCACCCACCCACCGTACCCACCCACCCGCCCGTACCTCGATGCAGCGGTGCAGGTGGTCTTTGTAGGTCTGTGAATTGAAGAGCACCTTGCCGGTGGCCAACTCGGCCACAGTGCAGCCCAGGGCCCACATGTCCACGGCGCAGGTGACACGGTAGCCCAGCAGCAGCTCCGGGGCCATGTAGGGCAACGTCCCGCCCACGGTTTGGGCTGAGCAACAACAACAACAACAACGACGACAACAACGACGACGACGACGATGACTACAAAGTGGTCCCTCCGTCAACAGCGACGCGGGTGGAACAGTTTTTTCCTTCGGTCGGTTAAACGCGTGGTCGGCTTCTGCGACCGATACGTCACGGCGGATGGCGAGTGTTTTTTTTCGGGTTGGACCGCGTACTCTGGCTGCCCGCCCGATGACGATGATGACGATGATGATGACGACGATGATGATGACGATGATGATGATGACGATGATGATGATGACGATGATGATGACGATGATGATGACGATGATGATGACGATGATGATGATGCTCGGCTGCAAGCGCTCGAATTGTAAACGTCGTAGCGGGTTTACAACTCCAGCGCACCGGTTAGCGCTGTGAAAGCGACGAATCGATTGGCCGCGTCCCGCCCGCGTGACGCTGAACCTCACCGGCCGGCTGCACTTTAGGTGTTCTGTCGGCTTAATGGACGCGACCTGGCTTGACTTTCTTAATTCCAATTCAAAACAACGTTTGCATTTCTAGATTTAAAGCTTTCGTGACTTGCAAGGATCCGTACTCTTTGGTTCTGTTCGGTAAAGTCACGTAGTAGGTAAAAAAATAAAACGACGAAAATCACGACGTTTCGGCCACAACACAAGCGGCCTTCATCAGGTGAAGGGATCAGGCTGTCTCGCGCCAACCGGTATGTGCACCCGCACGTACACCACCTCTATGCTAAGTCGGCCAATCAAATGCTAATTTGTTATGCTAATTCCTTTGTCAAGGCACCTTGTTTCCTCGCACACAGCTTAAAGGTCCGCGGTCTGAGCGTGGCTGTGTTCCACTCCAGCGCTGTCCTCCAGACAACCTGGTCCCTTCACTTGATGAAGGCCGCTTGTGTTGTGGCCGAAACGTCGTGATTTTTGTTGTTTTATTTTTTTTACCTACGTGACTTTACCGAATAGAACCAAAGAGTATGGATCCTTGCAGTCACGAAAGCTTCAAGCCTAGAATTACAAACGCAACGATGACGTTGACGCGAGATAACCCCCGAGCAAAATATATATATATATAAAACTCCACGCACGCAAAAGCCCCACTCACTCACTTTTATACTTCAGGTAGAAGCTGCACCCGAAGTCGTTGACCCTCACTTTGCCATCCGCGGTGAGCAGAATGTTGTCCTGGAACAAAGAGCAGAGACGGGGGAAGGGATTCCACGCTCGGAGGTTACGGCAGGAGCGTCCAGCCAGCAGTGGGTCGATCACGCGAGGTGGCGCATTTACACCCACACGGGCAGCCCTCCCCGCCCGCCCCACCCCACCCCCCACCCCGACTTGTGACACGGGCCACGTGCCTGAGACCCGTTCGAAGTCAATGAAGAATTAAAGCTTTCGTGACCGCGTAATTCGCTCGTTGTTTTTTTTCCGGTAAAGTCACGTGTGTAGGAATACCGTAAAATTATATTGAAATAAATCAATCGCGACGTTTCGACGCGCAGCACAAGTGATCCTCATCAGGTGTAAAGTAAAAAAAACAAATCACGGAGGTAAATACAACAAGAATATGAGAGACGAGAATTCATCAAACCTAGGAAAAAACATTACGTGAAGCACAACCAGTCAGGTCAACAACACAGTTAGACACTTACCTGGTGGACCACGAATTTCAGAAGAGTGTTAAATTTCGTGGTCCGCCAGGTAAGTGTCTAACTGTGTTGTTGGCCTGACTGGTCGTGCTTCTATTTAAAGCTTTCGTGACTGCAAGGATTCATCTTCTTTGGTTCTTTCGGTAAAGTCATGTAGAATGAGACTAAAATAATAAATTGATAAAATAAAATAACACAATAATATTCTCACGACGTTTCGGCCACAACGCAAGCGGCCGTCTTCAGGTGAAAGGTACGGACCCGTCGGGACGACAGAGCTTCAATGAACGATGTTAAGATTCGTAGCGACTTCTCCCAACCAGCTTAAAAGTCGCTACGAATCTTAACATCGTTTATTGAAGCTCTGTCGTCCCGACAGGTCCGTACCTTTCACCTGAAGACGGCCGCTTGCGTTGTGGCCGAAACGTCGTGAGAATTTTATCGTGTTATTTTATTATTTTATTCTCATTCTACCTGGTGACTTTACCGAAAGAACCAAAGAAGATGGTTGTGCTTCGCGTGATTTTTTTCTTAGCTGTGTTGAATTCTCGTCTCTCATCTTCTTGTTGTATTTACCTCCGTGATTTGTTACTTTTTACACCTGATCAAGATCGCTTGTGTTGCCGTTCGAAGTCGTTTTAAGAAACCACAAAACCTATTTTTACTTCACTATCAGGGTGTAAGGGCCCGGCAGAGCTGCTGTGAAGCTCTTTCATCAGACACGACCTGGCCATCACGTAATGAGAGCAGCTCAACCAAGTGGCTGATATCATCATGTGCATCATCAGCAGCAGCATCATCATCGCATGGACATTTATCACAGCAGCCAAACACTCTAAACACGTGTTTCAACAGGCCCATAGAGACCCATACAGACCCACAGAGACCCATACTGACCCACAGAGACCCATACTCATAGAGATCCATACAGACCCACAGAGACCCATACTCATAGAGACACATACAGACACACAGAGACCCATACAGACCCATACTCATAGAGACCCATACACACCCAGAGACCCATACTCATAGAGACCCATACAGACCTACAGAGACCCATACTCATAGAGACACATACAGACACACAGAGACCCATACTCATAGAGACCCATACACACCCAGAGACCCATACTCATAGAGACACATACAGACCTACAGAGACCCATACTCATAAAGACCCATAGACCCACAGAGACCCATACTCATAGAGACACATACAGACACACAGAGACCCATACTCATAGAGACCCATACACACCCAGAGACCCATACTCATAGAGACCCATACAGACCTACAAAGACCCATACTCATAGAGACCCATAGACCCACAGAGACCCATACTCATAGAGACACATACAGAGACCCATACTCATAGAGACCCACAGAGACCCATACTCATAGAGACCCACACAGAGACCCATACTCATAGAGACCCATACTCATAGAGACCCACAGAGGCCCATACTCATAGAGACCCATACTCATAGAGACCCACAGAGACCCATACTCATAGAGACTCACACAGAGACCCACAGAGACCCATACTCATCGAGACCCACATAGAGACCCACAGACGGACGGGGCCCACGGTTGGCCCCCCCCGCGGGTCGACCGTGGGCCCCGGGGGTGGCCGCCTCCGCGCCAGCCGAGCGAGCGCCCCGGCGGGAGGTGGCCACCACCGCGGCCCGCCCCCCGCTCACCGGCTTGATGTCCGCGTGGACGACGCCCCGCCCCTTGGCGTACAGCAGGAAGTCGAGGATGGCCCCGGTGTACTCCCTCAGACGCCTCGGGTAGATCCGCCCGGCGCTCCCTTTTCTCACGACGTCTTTGAGGCTCCTCCTGAGGCCACAACGACAACAACGACGACGTTAAATAAAAACCCCTTTGCCGTTCCGATGACGTCCGCAGGGCCCCAAACGGACTGTACCACTTGGTTAGTTTCGCGGGAGGGTTGGGGGGGGGGTGGTGTAAAGCCTCGTCGCTCCGCCGGTGTTCATCCGCGGCCTCGCCACGCCGCACTGCTTGCGCTGACGGAGCCAACGCCCACAAAACGACGTTGAGTATTTTACGACGGTGATTTCGTTAAATTTCTATTTGAAGCTTTCGTGACTGGCAGTGATTCATATTGTTGGTTCTTTCGGTAAAGTGACGTCGTGAGAGTTTTATTGTTTTACGTGTATATATATTTTTATAGTTTTTATTGTTTCCCTTTCAACGTGGTGACTTTACCGAAAGAACCAAGAATATAATGATTTAATGATTTTATTGTAATTTCAACTGTTTTATAAAAATTTTATTTAAAGCTTTCATGACTGCAGTAATTCATATTCTTAGTTCTTTCGGTAAAGTCAAGTTGAAGGGAAACAATAAAATATATATCAAACAATAAAAAAAATGTTTTTAATACAATTATTTTTATACAATATTTTTTATTGTTTTATGTATATTTTATTATTTTATTGTTTCCCTTCAACGTGACTTTACCGAAAGAACTAAGAATAATTTATTATTTTGTCACCATCGTTTTATCGCTACGATTTCATCGCAATTTAATCAACGCATTATTTTCATTATTGCTTTATTATCAGCGTTTCACGATTTTGATTTCTACGAGCGGTATATTTTTATTTCATCACAATATCCTCGTTGCTGTTTTACAATTGTTCCGTCATTTTATTACCATCTTATCAGGCGTTATTTTTTTGTGTTGCATCATTACCCACCTATTAATAATGTATCATTTCATAATTTTCTCACTAACCTTTCAGTGGAAATATTTTATTACTATATTATATATATTTTTAAAAAAAATGTGAACGTGTAATTCGTGGGGAGCGTTTCCGTTGAATCGCGAGGACTTCCTGCGTCCATCTAAACAAACTGTCAAATCGCTCTCCGTGGTGCTAACGTTTAAAAATAAATAAACACAAAGCGCCACTCCTTTAAAATGTTTCTTGCCGTTGGATTTCGCACCTGATGATGACTGCTTGCGTTGCGGTCGAAACGTCGTGGGAATTTTATTGTTTATATATATTTGATTATTTTCATTGTTTCCCTATGTAATTATTATTCTTGGTACTTTCGGTTAAAGTCACCGCCACGTAGATACGTAAATACATGGTGGTGACTTTAACCGAAAGAACCAAGAATAATAATTTTATTGTTTTACAATAATTTTATTGTTTTATATATTTTATATATTTTATTATTCCCCTATCTACGTGGCGGTGACTTTACCGAAAGAACCAAGAATAATAATTTTATTGTTTTACAATAATTTTATTGTTTTATATTTTTATTATTTTATTGTTTCCCTATCTACGTGACGGCGGTGGCTTTACCGAAAGAACCAAGAATAATAATTTTATTGTTTTATATTTTTATTATTTTTTTGTTTCCCCTATCTACGTGGCGGTGACTTTACCGAAACAACCAATAATATGAATAGCTGCAGTCGCGAAAGCTTTAAATAGAAAAATAAAAATAGTTTATAGTTTAGTGATTTTTCGATTTAAAGCTTTCGTGACTGCAGGGATTCATATTCTTGGTTCTTTTGGTAAAGTCACCACGTAGTAGAAGGGAAACAATAAAATAATAACAATATAAAACGATAAAGTTATTGTAAAACAATAAAATTATTATTCTTGGTTCTTTTGGTATAGTCACCACCACGTAGATAGGGGAAACAATAAAATAATAAAAATATAAAACAATAACATTATTGTAAAACAATAAAATTATTATTCTTGGTTCTTTCGGTAAAGTCACCGCCACGTAGATAGGGAAACAATAAAAATAATAAAATATAAAACAATAAAATTATTGTAAAACAATAAAATTATTATTCTTGGTTCTTTCGGTAAAGTCACCGCCACGTAGATAGGGAAACAATAAAATAATAAAAATATAAAACAATAAAATTATTATTCTTGGTTCTTTCGGTAAAGTCACCGCCACATAGATAGGGAAACAATAAAATAATAAAAATATAAAAAATAAAATTAATGTAAAACAATAAAATTATTATTCTTGGTTCTTTCGGTAAAGTCACCGCCACGTAGATAGGGAAACAATAAAATAATAAAAATATAAAACAATACAATTATTGTAAAACAATAAAATTATTATTCTTGGTTCTTTCGGTAAAGTCACCGCCACCACGTAGATAGGGAAACAATAAAATAATAAAAATATAAAAAATAAAATTATTGTAAAACAATAAAATTATTATTCTTGGTTCTTTCGGTAAAGTCACCGCCACGTAGAAGGGAAACAATAAAATAATAAAAATATAATACAATAAAATTATTGTAAAACAATAAAATTATTATTCTTGGTTCTTTCGGTAAAGTCACCACCACGTAGATAGGGAAACAATAAAATAATAAAAATATAAAACAATTAAATTATTGTAAAACAATAAAATTATTATTCTTGGTTCTTTCGGTAAAGTCACCCCCGCGTAGTAGAAGGAAAACAATAAAATAATAAAAATATAAAACAATAAAATAATAAACAAAAACATGTAACGTACACTACACTATACACTACACTACTACACACTACACTTTACACTACACACTACTATACACTACACTATACACTACACTATACACTACACTATACACTACACTATACACTACACTCTACACTACACTCTACACTACTATACACTACACTCTACACTACTATACACTACACTATACACTACACTATACACTACACTCTACACTACACTACTATACACTACACTACACTTTACACTACACTCACTACTATACACTACACTGTACACTACACTATACACTACTACACACTACACTACTACACACTACACTACACACTACTATACACTACACTGTACACTACACTATACACTACACTACACTATACACTACACTATACACTACACACTACACTATACACTACACACTACTATACACTACACTATACACTACACACTACACTTTACACTACACTATACACTACACTATACACTACACTTTACACTACACACTAGTTTCAGTTTCATTTATTTTGGTATAGCCCCGTGAGCCATCCGGTTCTTGAATCGGGTGCAACCGCAACAAACAAAAACCAAAAACACGACCAAGAAAAACATCTTAAGGTGACTTTGTGTGTGTTGACTGTGCAAAACAGAAAATCCATGGGGAAAAAACAGCAAAAATATTCCAGAAAAAGCACCGTGCACACCACCAACGCTGCGTGCAAAAATCCCAGTGTGGGATGCAAAGTCAAACAACAACCACAAGACAACTTTAGATTAAGGCCGTCAGTCTAACGCCGTACTACAACAAAACAAACATGTCCAAACCAAAAAAAACGTTTTCAAAATCACCAAAATAAAGTCATAAAAGCAATGTAACAGTGATCATAGAAACTGTGACCGAATTTTTTTACAATAAACTACATAAACAACATGTACCACCAAACCCTAGAGCCATAGCTGGCTGCATGAGTCACTCCACAATAGCAGGAGCATCGGTCGGAGTATCACATTTTAAAATGCACCTTTAAGATCAGCGCGCTAAATCAAAATACAGATAATACTTTGCAGCGGTCATCCGGAGCGAAACATTTTATTTTATTTTAGGCCACTGAATAGCAGTGGCAGCTAGGGGTGTACAACTCCTCTAGAGCAGTTTTGAGTGAAGATCTCATAAGCAGTGATTCAAGTTGCAGTTTATTGGCAGGGCCTTTGCATCGATAGCAAAGGCCCTTCCTCCAGTATTTGCACGGCAATAGGGAATGTGAAAGCTGGTAAATGAGCGAAGACCTTAGGTCAAATTTGTTCTTTGAAGCAGAGAGGAGATCCAGCAGGTAGTCTGCGGATTTTTTCGTAAGTACATCGTGAATGAATAATATCTGGTGCACAATCCGTCGAACATTAAGAGATGTTCAGTTTGACCCAATGTAGAGATCACAGCGGTGAGTCCTATACGGGCAGTTCAATGTCAATCTTAAGGCCGAGTGATAGATGGAATCAAGCTTCTTCAGTACAGTACTTGGGGCTGATTTATACACGATGTCACAGTAGTCAAGTAGAGGCGGTATGGTAGCTTTCATCAATTCCAAACGGAACATTGGCGGGTAAGCAGTGCCTGTGTCGATACAGAAAACCAATCTTTTATTTTTGTCTTTTTACCAATATAATCAATGTGCCCTTCAAAATTCAGTCTTGAATCCAGGATGACCCCAACGAATTGCCACGTTCTGTCTGCGTGACAACAAGCTGTAAACGTTGTGGGTTCACTCTTCAACACACCGGTGGGCTAAAGCAGTGAACGAATTTTGCCTTTTGTCAACGTGACACTTTATTTTTGCCGATTGGCCGTGTCGGGTGGTGGAGGGTTAACGACACGTTTATAAATAACGGCGATCTAATCCACAAAAAAACCTTCATCACTGAACCCTTACTAGTCGGCCGTGTCGGGTGGTGGCGGATTTCACGACACGACATTGATGCATTTACGCGATCCAACCCCCCCCAAAAAACAAACCAAACCTATTAAGGATGACATTGGTCGCGACAGCCCTGCGAGTGAAACTCATTCAAAGTGATAAATCGACGAATTGAGTTGCTTGATTAACCGTTAAATCAATATTAATTCCGAAATAAAGAAACCATCGAGCGGAGCAATGGACACGCACGTGGGTGGGCGGGGTGGGTGGGTGGGTGGGTGGGGTGGGTGGGGTGGGTGGGGGTAAGCGGAGGTTCGCGTACTTCAAGAGCTCGACGACGAGGCAATTGTGCCCGCGGAATTGGAACGTGTCGAGGACCCGGATGACTCCGTAGCGCTCATCGCTGGCCCTGCCCTGCAGCTCCTTGGCCATCTTCAGCTCCCTTCTCTGGCAGGCCGCTATCGAGGGGCTGTGGAGCGGGAGGTGGAAGGTCGCGAAATCGATGACGGTGACTCTGTGTGGGTGACTCTGTGTGGGTGACTCTGTGTGGGTGACTCTGTGTGGGTGACTCTGCGTGGGTGACTCTCTGTGTGGGTGTCTCTGTGTGGGTGTCTCTGCGTGGGTGACTCTGTGTGGGTGTCTCTGTGGGTGTCTCTGTGTGGGTCCGGGTGTCTCTGTGGGTCCGGGTGTCTCTGTGGGTCTGGGTGTCTCTGTAGCTCTCTGTGGGTCTCTGTGTGGGTATCTTTGTGTGGGTATCTCTGTGTGGGTCTGGGTGTCTCTGTGGGTGTCTCTGTGTGGGTGTCTCTGTGGGTATCTCTGTGTGGGTGTCTCTGTGGGTCTCCATAGGTCTGTTGGTTACACTTCACGTAGCCTCAAGGTGCACATGGCCTGGCAGAAGCAACGTGGTGACGTCACCGCCACCTAGTGGCCAATGGCGATTGTTGTTGTTAGTTTGTAGTTAGCAATAGTGGTACGGCAGTTATTATTCTGTTGGTTAACTTTGATTCACAGCAGTAGTCTTACGGCAGGTTATTATTTAGTGAGTTAGTTGATATTTAGCAGTAAGTTTTACGGCGGTAAAATTTTGTTTGTGAGTTTTATAGTTAGCAGCAGTTTTATGCCAGTTAGTATTTTGTTAGTTTATAGTTAGCAGCAGTTTTATGGCAGTAAGATTTTGTTAGTTTATAGTTAGCAGCAGTTTATGGCAGTTAGTATTTTGTTAGTTCATAGCAGCAGTTTTACAGCAGTTAGTATTTTGATAGTTCATAGTTAGCAGCAGGTTTACGGCAGTTAGTATTTTATTAGTTTATAGTTAGCAGCAGTTTTACGGCAGTTAGTATTTTGTTAGTTTATAGTTAGCAGCAGTTTTACTGCAGTTTGCATTTTGTTAGTTTATAGTTAGCAGAAGTTTTATGTCAGTTAGTATTTTGTTAGTTTATAGTTAGCAGAAGTTTTTCGGCAGTTAGTATTTTGTTCGTTTATAGTTAGCGGCAGTTTTACGTCAGTTAGTATTTTGTTAGTTTATAGTTAGCAGAAGTTTTACGGCAGTTAGTATTTTGTCGGCGAGTCCACAGTTGGTGGCAGTTTCACGGCGGTGCCTCCGATCATTTGATGATTATTTCCCGAGAATCGCGGGCCACCGCGGAAGGCCCTCCCGGCTCACCGCGAGGCCATCGACAGCATCTTGACGGCCACGAGCGTTTTGGTTTTGTGGTCGAGGCACTGCAGCACCAGGCCCTGGCCTCCCTTGCCGATCTTCTTCTGCACCTCGTAGCGGTACTGGAGCTGTTCCTTGCGGACCTAGGGAGGCGGAGGAGGAGGAGGCGGAGGCCGGTGGTCAGAGCCGTCGCGAACGGAGCGCCTGACGCTCGGTGGTGGCGGCGACGGCGGCAGTCGGGGATTCCACGACCGCCATTCTCCACCACGAAGGTTTGTTTTTGCTCGGGTATCGGATCGCGGAAACGTTTAAATGTTGCGTTAAACTTGCCGAACGCTGCTTGACTTGAAGCTTTCGTGACTGCAGGAATTCACATTCTTGGGTCCGTCGGTAAAGCCACCACGTGGATAGGCTCAAAGGAAATAATCAAAGATAACGGAAAACTCCGACGTTTCCATCGCAACGCAAGCGGTCGTCTTCCCGTTACTTTTATTATTGTCTTTGAACCTATCTACGCGACTTTACCGACGGACCCAAGAAGGCCGAATGATGTTAAAACTTGGGGGGGGTTGTTCGCCTTTTTGCGTTTATCCATCTAACACTGGGTAGTGAGACGCTGGTAGTGAGACACTGGTAGTGAGACACTGGTAGTGAGACACTGGTAGTGAGACACTGGTGGTGAGATACTGGTAGTGAGACACTGGTGGTGAGACACTGCGTAGTGAGACACTGTGTAATGAGACACTGTGTAATGAGACACTGGTGGTGAGACACTGGGTAGTGAGACACTGTGTAATGAGACACTGGTGGTGAGACACTGGGTAGTGAGACACTGGTGGTGAGACACTGGGTAGTGAGACACTGGGTAGTGAGACACTGGAAGTGAGACACTGGTGGTGAGACACTGGTAGTGAGACGCTGCTAGTGAGACACTGGTGGTGAGACACTGGGTAGTGAGACACTGTGTAATGAGACACTGGTGGTGAGACACTGGGTAGTGAGACACTGGTGGTGAGACACTGGGTAGTGAGACACTGGGCAGTGAGACACAGGTGGTGAGACACAGGTGGTGAGACACTGGATAGTGAGACACTGGGTAGTGAGACACTGGTGGTGAGACACTGGGTAGTGAGACACTGGGTAGTGAGACACTGGTAGTGAGACACTGGTAGTGAGACACAGGTAGTGAGACACTGGGTAGTGAGACACAGGGTAGCGAGACACAGGGTAGTGAGACACTGGGTAGTGAGACACTGGTGGTGAGACACTGGTGGTGAGACACTGGTAATGAGACACTGGGTAGTGAGACACTGGGTAGTGAGACACTGTGTGGTGAGACACTGGGTAGTGAGACACTGGTGGTGAGACACTGCTGGCGAGACAGGTAGTGAGACACTGGGTAGTGAGACACTGGGTAGTGAGACACTGTGTAATGAGACACTGGTGGTGAGACACTGGGTAGTGAGACACTGGGTAGTGAGACACAGGTGGTGAGACACAGGTGGTGAGACACTGGGTAGTGAGACACTGGGTAGTGAGACACTGGTGGTGAGACACTGGGTAGTGAGACACCGCCAGTGAGACACAGGTAGTGAGACACTGGGTAGTGAGACACTGGGTAGTGAGACACTGGTAGTGAGACACTGGTAGTGAGACACAGGTAGTGAGACACTGGGTAGTGAGACAGAGGGTAGTGAGACACTGGTAGTGAGACACTGGTGGTGAGACACTGGTGGTGAGACACTGGTAATGAGACACTGGGTAGTGAGACACTGGCTAGTGAGACACTGTGTGGTGAGACACTGGGTAGTGAGACACTGGTGGTGAGACACTGCTGGCGAGACACAGGTAGTGAGACACTGGTAGTGAGACACTGGGTAGTGAGACACTGGGTAGTGAGACACTGGGTAGTGAGACTGGTGGTGAGACATTGGTAGTGAGACACTGGGTGGTGTGATACTGGTAGTGAGACACTGGGTAGTGAGACACTGGGTAGTAAGACACTGGTAGTGAGACACTGGGTAGTGAGACACTGGGTGGTGAGACACAGGTAGTGTGACACTTGTAGTGAGACACTGCTAGTGAGACACTGGGTAGTGAGACACTGGTAGTGAGACACTGGGTAGTGAGACACTGGTAGTGAGACACTGGTAGTGAGACAATGGGTAGTGAGACACTGGTAGTGAGACACTGGTAGTGAGACATTGCTAGTGAGACACTGGTACTGAGACACTGGTGGTGATACACTGCTAGTGAGACACTGGGTAGTGAGACACTGGTAGTGAGACATTGCTAGTGAGACACTGGGTAGTGAGACACTGGTAGTGAGACACTGGGTAGTGAGATACTGGTAGTGAGACACTGGGTAGTGAGACACTGGTAGTGAGACAATGGGTAGTGAGACACTGGGTAGTGAGACACTGCTAGTGAGACACGGGTGGTGAGACACTGGTAGTGGGACAGGTTGTGAGACACTGGTAGTGAGACACTGGTGGTGAGACACTGGTGGTGAGACACTGGGTAGTGAGACACTGGTGGTGAGACACTCGGTAGTGAGACACTGTTAGTGAGACACTGGTAGTGAGACACTGGTAGTGAGACACTGGTGGTAAGACACTGCTAGTGAGACACTGGGTAGTGAGACACTGGTAGTGAGACACTGGTGGTGAGACACTGCTAGTGAGACACTGGGTAGTGAGACACTGGGTAGTCAGACACTGCTAGTGAGACACTAGGTAGTGAGACACTGGGTAGTGAGACACTGCTAGTGAGACACAGGTAGTGAGACACTGGGTAGTGAGACACTGGGTAGTGAGACACTGGGTAGTGAGACACAGGTAGTGAGACACTGCTAGTGAGACACTGGGTAGTGAGACACTGGGTAGTGAGACACTGGGTAGTGAGACACTGGGTAGTGAGACACAGGTTGTGAGACTAGGGCCTAAAGAAGGACGCTCTCTCTGGTGCAGACCAATTAGTGTCAAAGGCAATGCCACTTATTACCAGAGCCTGTTTTTGTTTGCATGTTCACCACAAGGTTGTGTTTTTATTTACAGAAATGGTACAGCCTATTGTTACGCTGTTAAAGACCCCACCACTTGAACTGCCTATGTAGCTCTTCTATCTCAAAAGCGACCTGGCCATCGCAAACCGTAGCTCAACGAAGTGGCCTCATCATTACCACCGTGTGGCAATGATGAGGCCCGTGGGTTCTAAATGTGCGGTGACGTCGTCTCTAAATGTCTCTAAGGAAAAACGACGGAGGGAGGACCCCGGCGGAAAGAAATCCACGCCACCCACGAGGAGAGAGATCGAGACGTAAACTCCGCATACGCAACAGCTAACAACAGCGGCATCAGCGGGTGTCAGGGCCGGTATCGAACCCACGACCTCCTGCACACCGGGCGAGGGAGCTAACATCTTCTGGCCACCGCGGCCGACGTCCTCGTCGTCGTGAGTGGATTGGCCAAAGTTCGCGACAAAACGGTGCGAAATAACTTTAACGCGATGTGTGGCGGCGCCATAGATGGAGCAAGGGGCATCAAAGGGGACCTCCCCAGGTCGATCTGGACCAGTTGAAGACCGAAAGCCTAAGACCAGCAGCTAGACAGGAAGGCCCAAGCCCAGCTAGATAGGAGACCCCCCTAGCCCCCGCTGCCCTTAGCAGGGCCGGGGGACTTTGTGCGGCTCGGCCGTGAGACTCTGGGAACCCCTGGTCCCCTGACGTCCTCGTGAGGGCCGCGTCCAGTGGGTCAGTGGTCGGAACTCGGAACCGTGGCTAGGGCCGAGTTAGAACGGCCTCCCCCCTAGGCACCCATAGCCGGAGGACCCTGAGTGTAGCCCTGTGTTACAGGGCACGTTAGCCCGGAGGCAGTACCCTCACTAGACAGTGGTGTAGGAGGACCCTGAGTGTAGCCCTGTGTTACAGGGCACGTTAGCCCAGAGGCAGTACCCTCCCTAGACAGTGGTGTAGGAGGACCCTGAGTGTAGTTCTGTGTTATAGGGCACGTTAGCCCGGAGGCAGTACCTCCCTAGAGAGTGGTGTAGGAGGACCCTGAGTGTATCCCTGTGTTATAGGGCACGTTAGCCTGGAGGCAGTACCCTCCCTAGACAGTGGTGTAGGAGGACCCTGAGTGTAGTTCTGTGTTATAGGGCACGTTAGTCCAGAGGCAGTACCCACCCTAGACAGTGGTGTAGGAGGACCCTGAGTGTAGCCCTGTGTTATACGGCACGTTAGCCCAGAGGCAGTACCCTCCCTAGACAGTGGTGTAGGAGTACCCTGAGTGTAGTTCTGTGTTACAGGGCACGTTAGCCCGGAGGCAGTACCCTCCCTAGACAGTGGTGTAGGAGGACCCTGAGTGTAGCCCTGTGTTATAGGGCACGTTAGCCCGGAGGCAGTACCCTCCCTAGACAGTGGTGTAGGAGGACCCTGAGTGTAGTTCTGTGTTATAGGGCACGTTAGCCCAGAGGCAGTACCCTCCCTAGACAGTGGTGTAGGAGGACCCTGAGTGTAGCCCTGTGTTAGGGCACGTTAACCCTAGGTGTAGAGGACAGTAACCCTGAGTGTACTGGGACTGTACTGCCGAGCGAGGTGGTTTAATGAACAGTGTTGCCTCCAAGAACCGACTCCGACGTCTCCTGAATCCACAACACTACACGTGCACAGAGACCCAGATCCCGAGAGACCCACAGAGACCCACAGACACCCAGACCAATCAAGGCTCACACAGATCATTAGAGACCCACAGAGACCCCCAGAAACCCGTAGCACAAAACCTTAACCGACTGTCTGTGTCTGGTGGTGGTGGCAGGTTTAACCATTGCACATTTATACTCGTGCCTTCTAACCCAACAAAAAGCTCTGTGGGTGTCTAATGGTGTCTCTTTGGGTGCCTGAGTGGGTCTCAATGGGAGTGGGTCTCTGTGGGTGTCTCTGTGGGTGTCTCTTTGGGTCTCTGTGGATCTCTGTGGGTGTCTCTGTGGGTGTCTCTGTGGCTGTCTCTTTGGGTCTCTGTGGGTCTCTATGGGTTTCTCTGTGGGTGTCTCTTTGGGTCTCTGTGGGTGTCTCTATGGGTGTCTATGGGTGTCTCTGTGGGTGTCTCTGTGGGTTTCTCTTTGGGTTTCTGTGGGTCTCTATCGATGTCTCTGTGGGTGTCTCTTTGGGTCTCTGTGGGTCTTTGTGGGTCTCTATGGGTGTCTCAATGGGAGTGGGTCTCTGTGGGTGTCTCTGTGGGTGTCTATGGGTGTCTCTGTGGGTCTCTGTGGGTGTCTCTGGGTGTCTCTGTGGGTGTCTCTGGGTGTCTCTGTGGGTCTCTGTGGGTGTCTCTGTGGGTGTCTCTGTGGGTCTCTGGGTATCTCAATGGGAGTGGCTCTCTGTGGGTGTCTCTGTGGGTGTCTCTGTGGGTGTCTCTTTGGGTCTCTGTGGGTTTCTATGGGTCTCTATTGGTGTCTCTGTGGGTGTCTCTGTGGGTCTCTATGGGTGTCTCTGTGGGTGTCTCTGTGGGTGTCTCTGTGGGTGTCTCTTTGGGTGTCTCTTTGGGTGTCTCTTTGGGTCTCTGTGGGTCTCTGTGAGTCTCTGTGGGTCTCTGTGGGTGTCTCTTTGGGTCTCTGTGGGTCTCTGTGGGTGTCTCAATGAGAGTGGGTCGCTGTGGGTGTCTCTGTGGGTGTCTCTGTCGGTCTCTATGGGTGTCTCTGTGGGTCTCTATGGGTGTCTCAATGGGAGTGGGTCTCTGTGGGTGTCTCTGTGGGTGTCTCTGTGGGTATCTCTGTGGGTGTCTCTGTGTCTCTGTGAGCCTCACAGGGATGTAGTTGTTGTTATCGTCGTCGTAGCCGTCGTTGTTGTTGCCGCCCCGGGGTTTGCCGACCTTGTCCAAAGTGAAGAACCAAATTTGTTTCATGGCCGCCAGCTCCAGCTTTTGGCGATGACTCAGCTGAGGTCCAAAGAGTTCCAGGATCGCTAAACACGTGACAACAACAACAGCTTAAACTTTGAACTATCTCTGTTTTGTTTACATGCCAGGTAAGGCCCCCATGAAACATGACCATCATGACATCCCTCATGCAACATGGCCACAATGAAGTCCCCCTTGCAAAATGGTCACAATGAAGTCCCCCATGCAACATGGCCACCATGACAACCCCCATGCAACATGGCCATCATGACATCCCTCATGCAACATGGCCGCAATGAAGTCCCCCTTGCAAAATGGCCACAATGAAGTCCCCCATGTAACATGGCCACCATGACGACCCCCATGTAACATGGCCGCTGTGATATCCCCCATGCAACATGGTCATCATGACATCCCTTATGCAACATTACTGCAATGATGTCCCCCTTGCAAAATGGCCACAATGAAGTCCCCCATGCAACATGGCCATCATGACATCCCTCATGCAACATGGCCGCAATGAAGTCCCCCTTGCAAAATGGCCGCAATGAAGTCCACCATGCAACATGGCCACTCTAACGACCCCCATGCATCATGGCCACCGTGAAATCCCCCACGTAACATGGCCATAGTGATGTCCCCCATGCAAAATGGCTGCCGTGACATCCCCCATGCAACGTGGCCATCGTGAAGACCCCTATGCAACATGGCCACCGTGAAGTCCCCCATGCAAAATGGCGGTAGTGACTTCCCCCCCATTCACCGTGGCCACGTTCCGCTCACTGCTGTTCTCACCTCGAGGCGATTTACAGCGGATAGGTCCGGTGCCGGCTGCGGACAGCGCGCTCCACGTGTTGCCACAGACTCCCTCCCTCCTTCTCGCTGCAGCTTGGCTCGTCTACACGCACACACACACACAAAAACAATATTGCAGTAGGCTCCTCTACACACACAGACTTCACGTGAACAGTAGGCGTTAGTGCCGGGGTCGAACCCACGACCTCCTGTATACAAAGTGAGGTTGTTAACATCTCCTAGCCACCGTGGTGCCACAGAGTAGTGTACGGGCATCACAAACACACTCACTACATCTGGCGGAGGATCGTTCCCAGGTTCGGATCGCGAGTGCGAGTTGCAAGTCGATGTCAAACAAATACATATTTCATGGAAGCTCGTTCGTAAGTGTGGGTGGTGTTCGTAAGTGAGGGTGGTGTTGGTAAGTGATGGTGGTGTTGGAAAGTGAGGGTGGTGTTGGTAAGTGATGGTGGTGTTGGTAAGTGAGGGTGGTGTTGGTAAGTGTGGGTGGTGTTGGTAAGTGTGGGTGGTGTTGGTAAGTGAGGGTGGTGTTGGTAAGTGTGGGTGGTGTTGGTAAGTGCTGGTGATGTTGGTAAGTGAGGGTGGTGTTGGTAAGTGTGGGTGGTGTTGGTAAGTGAGGGTGGTGTTGGTAAGTGTGGGTGGTGTTGGTAAGTACTGGTGGTGTTGGTAAGTGAGGGTGGTGTTGGTAAGTGTGGGTGGTGTTGGTAAGTATTGGCGGTGTTGGTAAGTGTGTGTGGTGTTGGTAAGTGCGGGTGGTGTTGATAAGTGTGGGTGGTGTTGGTAAGTGTGGGTGGTGTTGGTAAGTGTGTGTGGTGTTGGTAAGTGAGGGTGGTGTTGGTAAGTGTGGGTGTTGTTGGTAAGTGAGGGTGGTGTTGGTAAGTGAGGGTGGTGTTGGTAAGTGTGGGTGGTGTTGGTAAGTGAGGGTGGTGTTGGTAAGTGAGGGTGGTGTTGGTAAGTGAGGGTGGTGTTGGTAAGTGAGGGTGGTGTTGGTAAGTGTGGGTGGTGTTGGTAAGTGTGGGTGGTGTTGGTAAGTGTGGGTGGTGTTGGTAAGTGTGGGTGGTGATCGTAAGTGAGGGTGGTGTTGGTAAGTGTGGGTGGTGTTGGTAAGTGTGGGTGGTGGTCGTAAGTGAGGGTGGTGTTGGTAAGTGTGGGTGGTGTTGGTAAGTGAGGGTGGTGTTGGTAAGTGAGGGTGGTGTTGGTAAGTGTGGGTGGTGTTGGTGAGGGTGGTGTTGGTAAGTGCGGGTGGTGTCGGTATGTGAGGGTGGTGTTGGTAAGTGTGGGTGGTGTTGGTAAGTGCTGGTGATGTTGGTAAGTAAGGGTGGTGTTGGTAAGTGTGGTGGGTGGTGTTGGTGAGGGTGGTGTTGGTAAGTGCGGGTGGTGTCGGTATGTGAGGGTGGTGTTGGTAAGTCGAGTGTAGGGGCCCATGCGTTACCTGCATGGTGTTGATGCTCAGAGTGGCTTCGCTCACGCAGCAGTCCCCAAGGTCTCTGTGTGGGTGGGGGGGTGGAGATGATGTAGAGAGTCACAACACGAACTCACATCCTCACCACTGTCCCACATTCCCCCCACCAGGAACCCACCATTCTCACAACGAACCCCCATCCTCACCAGGAACTCCCAATACAGACTCACATCCTCACCACGAACTCACATGGACTCACATCCTCACCACGGAACCAACCTCACCACGAACCCACAACACGAACCCACACACCACGAACCCACAACACTCACCACGAACCCACAACACTCACCACGAACCCACAACACGGACCCACACACTCACCACGATCCCACAACACTCACCACGAACCCACAACACGGATCCACACACTCACCACGAACCCACAACACGGACCCACACACTCACCACGATCCCACAACACTCACCACGAACCCACAACACGGACCCACAACACTCACCACGAACCCACAACACTCACCACGAACCCACAACACGGACCCACACACTCACCACGAACCCACAACACGGACCCACAACACTCACTACGAACCCACAACACGGACCCACACACTCACCACGAACCCACAACACTCACCATGAACCCACAACACGGACCCACAACACTCACCACGAACCCACAACACTCACCACGAACCCACAACACGGACCCACACACACACCACGAACCCACAACACGGACCCACACACTCACCACGAACCCACAACACTCACCACGAACCCACAACACGGACCCACAACACTCACCACGAACCCACACACTCAGCACGAACCCACAACACTCACCACGAACCCACAACACGGACCCACACACTCACCACGAACCCACAACACTCACCACGAACCCACAACACGGACCCACACACTCACCACGAACCCAAAACACTCACCACGAACCCACAACAGGGACCCACACTCTCACCACGAACCCACAACACTCACCACGAACCCACAACACGGACCCACACACTCACCACAGACCCACAACACTCACCACGGACCCACAACACTCACACGAACGAACAACACGGACCCACAACACTCACCACGAACCCACAACACGGACCTACACACTCACCAAGAACCCACAACACGGACCCACAACACTCACCACGAACCCACAACACGGACCCACACACTCACCACGGACCCACAACACTCACCACGGACCCACAACACTCACCACGAACCCACAACACGGACCCACAACACTCACCACGAACCCACATCACGGACCCACACACTCACCACGGACCCACAACACTCACCACGAACCCACAACACTCACCACGAACCCACAACACGAACCCACGACACTCACCACGGACCCACAACACTCACCACGAACCAACAACACTCACCACGCACCCACAACACTCACCACGAACCCACAACACGGACCCACAACACTCACCACGAACCCACAACACGGACCCACACACTCACCACGGACCCACAACACTCACCACGGACCCACAACACTCACCACGAACCCACAACACGGACCCACAACACTCACCACGAACCCACAACACGGACCCACACACTCACCACGGACCCACAACACTCACCACGAACCCACAACACTCACCACGAACCCACAACACGAACCCACAACACTCACCACGGACCCACAACACGGACCCACAACACTCACCACGAACCAACAACACTCACCACGCACCCACAACACTCACCACGAACCCACAACACGGACCCACAACACTCACCACGAACCCACAACACTCACCACGAACCCACAACACGGACCCACACACACACCACGAACCCACAACACGGACCCACAACACTCACCACGAACCCACAACACGGACCCACAACACTCACCACGAACCCACACACTCAGCACGAACCCACAACACTCACCACGAACCCACAACACGGACCCACACACTCACCACGAACCCACAACACTCACCACGCACCCACAACACTCACCACGAACCCACAACACGGACCCACACACTCACCACGAACCCACAACACTCACCACGAACCCACAACAGGGACCCACACACTCACCACGAACCCACAACACTCACCACGAACCCACAACACGGACGCACACACTCACCACAGACCCACAACACTCACAACGGACCCACAACACTCACACGAACCAACAACACGGACCCACAACACTCACCACGAACCCACAACACGGACCTACACACTCACCAAGAACCCACAACACGGACCCACAACACTCACCACGAACCCACAACACGGACCCACACACTCACCACGGACCCACAACACTCACCACCAACCCACAACACTCACCACGAACCCACAACACGAACCCACAACACTCACCACGGACCCACAACACGGACCCACAACACTCACCACGAACCAACAACACTCACCACGCACCCACAACACTCACCACGAACCCACAACACTCACCACGAACCCACAACACGAACCCACAACACTCACCACGGACCCACAACACGGACCCACACACTCACCACGAACCCACAACACTCACCACGCACCCACAACACTCACCACGAACCCACAACACGGACCCACACGCTCACCACGAACCCACAACACTCACCACGAACCCACAACAGGGACCCACACACTAACCACGAACCCACAACACTCACCACGAACCCACAGCACGGACCCAGACACTCACCACGAACCCACAACACTCACCACGAACCCACAACACTCACCACGAACCCACAACACGGACCTACACACTCACCAAGAACCCACAACACGGACCCACACACTCACCACGAACCCACAACACTCACCACGAACCCACAACACGGACCTACACACTCACCAAGAACCCACAACACGGATCCACACACTCACCACGAACCCACAACACTCACTACGAACCCACAACACGGACCCACAACACTCACCACGAACCCACAACACGGACCCACACGCTCACCACTAAACCCACAAAACTCACCTCGTCAAAAGTTTCTCTAGGATGGCTTCAACAGAAGTTGTTTGAAAAACGACGATGATGAAGCTGAGTCAGCTGACGTTTAAGAACCTGCCGACTCCTTCACGCCAGTCTCGTACCGAGGGAGCTCGTGATGATTGCAGCGTCACCGGTGATGTCAGAGTCCGAGTGACGTGACCACGCCCCCTTCAGCCACACCCCTCCGAGTGACGTGCAATGCGAGACCACGCCCCCGGAAGCCGCCTTCCGCCCCGAGTCTATGGGCGCCCCCCTCCCACCTCCACCCCCAACTTCTACTTCCGCTTCCGGTCGTGGCGAATGGCGGGAAAAATCTGAACCCTGTCTGGGCCTCCTCGTGGTCGACTCAGCCTGAAGATGCCGACACGGGGCTCTGTGTGAGGTGAGTCTGTGGGTCTCTGTGTGTGTCTGTGTGTGGTGAGTTTGTGTGGTGAGTTTGTGTGGTGAGTCTGTGGGTCTCTGTGTGGTGAGTCTGTGGGTCTCTGTGTGGTGAGTCTGTGGGTCTCTGTGTGAGGTGAGTCTGTGGGTGTCTGTGTGGTGAGTCTGTGGGTCTCTGTGTGGTGAGTCTGTGGGTCTCTGTGTGGTGAGTCTGTGGGTCTCTGTGTGGTGAGTCTGTGGGTCTCTGTGTAAGGTGAGTCTGTGGGTCTCTGTGTGAAGTGAGTCTGTGGGTGTCTGTGTGAGGTGAGTTTGTGGGTGTCTGTGTGGTGAGTTTGTATTTATCTGTGAGGTGAGTCTGTGCGTCTTTGTGTGAGGTGAGTGTAGGTGTCTGTGTGTGGTGAGTCTGTGGGTCTCTGTGTGTGTCTGTGTGAGGTGAGTGTGTGTGTCTGTGTGAGGTGAGGGTGTGTGTCTGTGTGAGGTGAGTCTGTGGGTCTCTGTGTCGTTAGTCTGTGTGAGGTGAGTCTGTGGGTGTCTGTGTGAGGTGAGCGTGTGTGTCTGTGTGAGGTGAGTCTGGGTCTCTGTGTGAGGTGAGTTTGTGGGACTCTCTGTGTGGTGAGTTTGTGGGTCTCTCTGTGTGGTGAGTTTGTGGGTCTCTGTGTGAGGTGAGTCTGTGGGTGTCTGTGTGAGCTGAGTCTGTTGGTGTCTGTGTGAGGTGAGTTTGTGGGTCTCTGTGTGTGGTGAGTCTGTGGGTCTCTGTGGGTGTCTGGGTGAGGTGAGTCTGTGGGTGTCTGTGAGGTCAGTCTGTGGGTGTCTGTGTGAGGTGAGTTTGTGGGTCTCTGTGTCGTGAGTCTGTGTGAGGTGAGTCTGTGGGTCTCTGTGTGAGGTGAGTCTGTGGGTGTCTGTGTGAGGTGAGTCTGTGGGTGTCTGTGTGAGGTGAGTTTGTGGGTCTCTGTGTGTAGTGAGTCTGTGGGTCTCTGTGTGTGTCTGTGTGAGGTGAGTTTGTGGGTGTCTGTGAGGTGAGTCTGTGGGTTTCTGTGTGAGGTGAGTTTGTGGGTTTCTGTGTAAGGTGAGTCTGTGGGTCTCTGTGTGAGGTGAGTCTGTTCGTGTCTGTGTGAGGTGAGTTTGTGGGTCTCTGTGTGGTGAGTCTGTGTGAGGTGAGTCTGTGGGTGTCTGTGTGAGGGGAGTCTGTGCGTCTCTGTGTGAGGTGAGTCTGTGGGTCTCTGTGTGGTGAGTCTGTGTGAGGTGAGTCTGTGGGTGTCTGTGTGAGGTGAGTGTGTGTGTCTGTGTAAGGTGAGTTTGTGGGTATCTGTGAGGTGAGTTTGTGGGTCTCTGTGTGTGTCTGTGTGAGGTGATTCTGTTGTTCTCTATGTGGTAAGTCTGTGGGTCTGTGTGCGTGTGAGGTGAGTTTGTGGGTATCTGTGAGGTGAGTCTGTCGGTTTCTGTGTGAGGTGAGTTTGTCGGTTTCTGTGTAAGGTAAGTCTGTGGGTCTCTGTGTGAGGTGAGTCTGTGGGTGTCTGTGTGAGGTGAGTTTGTGGGTGTCTGTGTGGTGAGTTTGTGGGTATCTGTGAGGTGAGTCTGTGCGTCTTTGTGTGAGGTGAGTGTAGGTGTCTGTGTGGTGAGTCTGGGTCTCTGTGTGTGTCTGTGTGAGGTGAATGTGTGTGTCTGTGTGAGGTGAGGGTGTGTGTCTGTGAGGTGAGTCTGTGGGTCTCTGTGTCGTTAGTCTGTGTGAGGTGAGTCTGTGGGTGTCTGTGTGAGGTGAGGGTGTGTGTCTGTGTGAGGTGAGTCTGGGTCTCTGTGTGAGGTGAGTTTGTGGGGCTCTCTGTGTGGTGAGTTTGTGGGTCTCTGTGTGTGGTGAGTCTGTGGGTCTCTGTGTGTGTCTGGGTGAGGTGAGTCTGTGGGTGTCTGTGAGGTGAGTCTGTGGGTGTCTGTGTGAGGTGAGTTTGTGGGTCTCTGTGTCGTGAGTCTGTGTGAGGTGAGTCTGTGGGTCTCTGTGTGAGGTGAGTCTGTGGGTGTCTGTGTGAGGTGAGTCTGTGGGTGTCTGTGTGAGGTGAGTTTGTGGGTCTCTGTGTGTGGTGAGTCTGTGGGTCTCTGTGTGTGTCTGTGTGAGGTGAGTTTGTGGGTGTCTGTGAGGTGAGTCTGTGGGTTTCTGTGTGAGGTGAGTTTGTGGGTTTCTGTGTAAGGTGAGTCTGTGGGTCTCTGTGTGAGGTGAGTCTGTGGGTGTCTGTGTGAGGTGAGTTTGTGGGTCTCTGTGTGGTGAGTCTGTGTGAGGTGAGTCTGTGGGTGTCTGTGTGAGGGGAGTCTGTGCGTCTCTGTGTGAGGTGAGTCTGTGGGTCTCTGTGTGGTGAGTCTGTGTGAGGTGAGTCTGTGGGTGTCTGTGTGAGGTGAGTGTGTGTGTCTGTGTAAGGTGAGTTTGTGGGTATTTGTGAGGTGAGTTTGTTGGTCTCTGTGTGTGTCTGTGTGAGGTGAGTCTGTTGTTCTCTATGTGGTAAGTCTGTGGGTCTGTGTGCATGTGAGGTGAGTTTGTGGGTATCTGTGAGGTGAGTCTGTCGGTTTCTGTGTGAGGTGAGTTTGTCGGTTTCTGTGTAAGGTGAGTCTGTGAGCCTCTGTGTGAGGTGAGTCTGTGGGTGTCTGTGTGAGGTGAGTTTGTGGGTGTCTGTGTGGTGAGTTTGTGGGTATCTGTGAGGTGAGTCTGTGCATCTTTGTGTGAGGTGAGTGTAGGTGTCTGTGTGTGGTGAGTCTGGGTCTCTGTGTGTGTCTGTGTGAGGTGAGTGTGTGTGTCTGTGTGAGGTGAGGGTGTGTGTCTGTGTGAGGTGAGTCTGGGTCTCTGTGTGAGGTGAGTTTGTGGGTCTCTCTGTGTGGTGAGTCTGTGGGTCTCTGTGTGTGTCTGTGTGAGGTGAGTGTGTGTGTCTGTGTGAGGTGAGTCTGGGTCTCTGTGTGACTGAGTTTGTGGGTTTCTGTGTAAGGTGAGTCTGTGGGTCTCTGTGTGAGTTGAGTGTGGGTGTCTGTGTGAGGTGAGTTTGTGGGTCTCTGTGTCGTGAGTCTGTGTGAGGTGAGTCTGTGGGTCTCTGTGTGAGGTGAGTCTGTGGGTGTCTGTGTGAGGTGAGTTTGTGGGTCTCTGTGTGGTGAGTCTGTGTGAGGTGAGTCTGTGGGTGTCTGCGTGAGGTGAGTTTTAGAGTCTCTGTGTGTGTCTGTGTGAGGTAAGTCTGTGGGTCTCTGTGTGGTGAGTCTGTGTGAGGTGAGTCTGTGGGTGTCTGTGTGAGTTGAGTGTGGGTGTATGTGTAAGGTGAGTTTGTGGGTATCTGTGAGGTGAGTTTGTGGGTCTCTGTGTGTGTCTGTGTGAGGTGAGTCTGTTGTTCTCTATGTGGTAAGTATGTGGGTCTGTGTGCATGTGAGGTGAGTTTGTGGGTCTCTGTGTGTGTCTGTGTGAGGTGAGTCTGTTGTTCTCTATGTGGTAAGTATGTAGGTCTGTGTGCATGTGAGGTGAGTTTGTGGGTATCTGTGAGGTGAGTCTGTCGGTTTCTGTGTGAGGTGAGTTTGTGGGTTTCTGTGTAAGGTGAGTCTGTGGGTCTCTGTGTGAGGTGAGTCTGTGGGTGTCTGTGTGAGGTGAGTTTGTGGGTGTCTGTGTGAAGGGAGTCTGTGTCTCTCTGTGTGAGGTGAGTGTGGGTGTCTGTGTGAGGTGAGTTTGTGGGTTTCTGTGTAAGGTGAGTCTGTGGGTCTCTGTGTGAGGTGAATCTGTGGGTCTCTGTGTCGTGAGTCTGTGTGAGGGTGAGTCTGTGGGTGTCTGTGTGAGGTGAGTGTGGGTGTCTGTGTAAGGTGAGTTTGTGGGTATCTGTGAGGTGAGTTTTTGGGTCTCTGTGTGTGTCTGTGTGAGGTAAGTCTGTTGTTCTCTATGTGGTAAGTCTGTGGGTCTGTGTGCGTGTGACGTGAGTTTGTCGGTTTCTGTGTGAGGTGAGTTTGTGGGTGTCTGTGTGAGGGGAGTCTTTGGGTCTCTGTGTGGTGAGTTTGTGGGTCTCTGTGTGAGGCGAGTCTGTGGATCTCTGTGTGTGTCTGTGTGAGGTGAGTCTGTGGGTCTCTGTGTGTGTCTGTGTGTGGTGAGTCTGTGTGTCTCTGTGTGAGGTGAGTCTGTGGGTGTCTGCGTGAAGTGAGTGTGGGTAAATGTGTGAGGTGTGTTTGTGGGTCTCTGTGTGGTGTGTTTGTGGGTCTCTGTGTGATGAGTGTGTGGGTCTCTGTGTGTGTCTGTGTATGATGAGTCTGTGGGTGTCTGTGTGAGGTGAGTCTGTGGGTCTCTGTGTGAGGTGAGTATGTGGTTCTCTGTGTGAGGTGGGTCTGTGGGTCTCTGTGTTTGTGTGTGTGAGGTGAGTCTGTGGGTCTCTGTGTGTGTCTGTGTGTGGTGAGTCTGTGGGTCTCTGTTTGTGGTGAGTCTGTGGGTCTCTGTGTGGTGAGTTTGTGTGTATGTGTGTGGCGAGTGTGTGGGTCTCTGTGTGATGAGTCTGTGGGTGTGTGTGTGAGGTGATTGTGGATCTCTGTGTGAGGTGAGTTTGTGGGTCTCTTTGTCTTCAGCAGAAGTTGTTTGAAAGGCGACGATGATGAAGCTGAAGCAGCTGAAGTTTGAGAAGCTGCCGTCTCCTTCATGTCTCGTACTCTGAGGAAGCACGTGGTGATTGCGACGTCACCGGTGATATCACAGTGCGAGGGACGTGACCACGCCCCCTTCAGCCACGCCCCTCCAAGTGACGTGACAGTGCGAGTCCACACCCCCGGAAGCCGCCTCCCGCCCCTCCTTTTTGGGCGTCCCCTCCACCTCCACCCCCAGCTTCGACTTGCGCTTCCGGTCGGGGCGAATGGCGGCGATGGCGGGAAAATTCTGAACCCTGTCTGGGGCTCCTCGAGGTCGACTCAGCCTGAAGATGCCGATACGAGGTTCTGTGTGAGGTGAGTTTGTGGGTGTCTGTGTGAGGTGATTCTGTGGGTCTCTGTGTGTGTCTGTGTGAGATGAGTCTGTGTGTGTCTGTGTGAGGTGAGTCTGTGCGTGTCTGTGAGGTGATTCTGTGGGTTTCTGTGTGAGTTGAGTCTGTGGGTCTCTGTGTGAGGTGAGTCTGTGGGTCTCTTTGTGAGGTGAGTTTGTGGGTGTCTGTGTGAGGGGAGTCTGTGCGTCTCTGTGTGAGGTGAGTGTGGGTGTCTGTGTGAGGGGAGTCTGTGCATCTCTGTGTGAGGTGAGTGTGGGTGTCTGTGTGAGGTGAGTCTGTGGTTCTCTATGTGTTGAGTCTGTGGGTCTCTGTGTGAGGTGAGTCTGTGGGTTTCTGTGTCGTAAGTCTGTGTGAGGTGAGTCTGTGGGTGTCTGTGTGAGGTGTGTGTTGGTGTCAGTGTAAGGTGAGTTTGTGGGTATCTGTGAGGTGAGTTTGTGGGTCTCTGTGAGGTGAGTCTGTCGGTTTCTGTGTGAGGTGAGTTTGTGGGTTTCTGTGTAAGGTGAATCTGTGTATCTCTGTGTGAGGTGAGTGTGGGTGTCTGTGTGAGGTGAGTCTGTGGTTCTCTATGTGGTGAGTCTGTGGGTCTCTGTGTGAGGTGAGTTTGTGGGTCTCTGTGAGGTGAGTCTGTCGGTTTCTGTGTGAGGTGAGTTTGTGGGTTTCTGTGTAAGGTGATTCTGTGGGTCTCTGTGTGAGGTGAGTCTGTGGGTGTCTGTGCGAGGTGAGTTTGTGGGTGTCTGTGTGAGGGGAGTCTGTGGGTCTCTGTGTGGTGAGTTTGTGTGTCTGTGTGAGGTGAGTTTGTGGGTTTCTGTGTAAGGTGAATCTGTGTATCTCTGTGTAAGGTGAGTCTGTGTGTGTCTGTGTTAGGTGAGTCTGTGGTTCTCTATGTGGTGAGTCTGTGGGTCTCTGTGTAAGGTGAGTCTGTGGGTCTCTGTGTGGTGAGTCTGTGTGAGGTGAGTCTGTGGGTGTCTGTGTGAGGTGAGTGTGTGTGTCTGTGTGAGGTGAGTGTGTGTGTCTGTGTGAGGTGAATTTGTGGGTCTCTGTGTGTGGTGAGTCTGTTGGTCTCTGTGTGTGTCTGTGTGAGGTGAGTCTGTGGGTGTCTGTGAGGTGAGTCTGTGGGTCTCTGTCAGGTGAGTCTGTGGGTCTCTTTGTGAGGTGAGTTTGTGGGTATCTGTGAGGTGAGTCTGTGCGTCTCTGTGTGAGGTGAGTGTGGGTGTTTTGTGTGAGGTGAGTGTGTGGGTCTCTGTGTGATGAGTCTGTGGGTGTCTGTGTGAGGTGATTGTGGATCTCTGTGTGAGGTGAGTCTGTGGGTCTCTTTTGCTTCAGCAGAAGTTGTTTGAAAGGCGACGATGATGAAGCTGAAGCAGCTGAAGTTTGAGAAGCTGCCGTCTCCTTCACGTCTCGTACTCTGAGGAAGCACGTGGTGATTGCGACGTCACCGGTGATGTCACAGTGCGAGGGACGTGACCACGCCCCCTTCAGCCACGCCCCTCCGAGTGACGTGACAGTGCGAGCCCACACCCCCGGAAGCCGCCTCCCGCCCCTCCTTTTTGGGCGTCCCCCCCACCTCCACCCCCAGCTTCGACTTCCGCTTCCGGTCGGGGCGAATGGCGGCGATGGCGGGAAAATTCTGAACCCTGTCTGGGGCTCCTCGAGGTCGACTCAGCCTGAAGATGCCGATACGGGGCTCTGTGTGAGGTGAGTTTGTGGGTGTCTGTGTGAGGTGATTCTGTGGGTCTCTGTGTGTGTCTGTGTGAGATGAGTCTGTGTGTGTCTGTGTGAGGTGAGTCTGTGGGTCTCTGTGTGTGTCTGTGTGAAGTGAGTCTGTGGGTGTCTGTGTGTGGTGAGTCTGGGTCTCTCTGTGTGTCTGTGTGAGGTGAGTCTGTGCGTGTCTGTGAGGTGAGTCTGTGGGTTTCTGTGTGAGTTGAGTCTGTGGGTGTCTGTGTGAGGTGAGTTTGTGGGTGTCTGTGTGAAGGGAGTCTGTGGGTGTCTGTGTGAGGTGAGTTTGTGGGTGTCTGTGTGAAGGGAGTCTGTGCGTCTCTGTGTGAGGTGAGAGTGGGTGTCTGTGTGAGGTGAGTCTGTGGGTTTCTGTGTGGTAAGTCTGTGTGAGGTGAGTCTGTGGGTGTCTGTGTGAGGTGAGTGTTGGTGTCAGTATAAGGTGAGTTTGGGGTATCTGTGAGGTGAGTTTGTGGGTCTCTGTGAGGTGAGTCTGTCGGTTTCTGTGTGAGGTGAGTTTGTGGGTTTCTGTGTGAGGTGATTCTGTGGGTCTCTGTGTGAGGTGAGTCTGTGGGTGTTTGTGTGAGGTGAGTTTGTGGGTGTCTGTGTGAGGGGAGTCTGTGGGTCTCTGTGTGGTGAGTTTGTGTGTCTGTGTGAGGTGAGTTTGTGGGTATCTGTGAGGTGAGTCTGTGCGTCTCTGTGTGAGGTGAGTGTGGGTGTCTGTGTGAGGTGAGTTTGTGGGTGTCTGTGTGAAGGGAGTCTGTGCGTCTCTGTGTGAGGTGAGGGTGGGTGTCTGTGTGAGGTGAGTCTGTGGGTTTCTGTGTGGTAAGTCTGTGTGAGGTGAGTCTGTGGGTGTCTGTGTGAGGTGAGTGTTGGTGTCAGTATAAGGTGAGTTTGGGGTATCTGTGAGGTGAGTTTGTGGGTCTCTGTGAGGTGAGTCTGTCGGTTTCTGTGTGAGGTGAGTTTGTGGGTTTCTGTGTGAGGTGATTCTGTGGGTCTCTGTGTGAGGTGAGTCTGTGGGTGTCTGTGTGAGGTGAGTTTGTGGGTGTCTGTGTGAGGGGAGTCTGTGGGTCTCTGTGTGGTGAGTTTGTGTGTCTGTGTGAGGTGAGTTTGTGGGTATCTGTGAGGTGAGTCTGTGCGTCTCTGTGTGAGGTGAGTGTGGGTGTCTGTGTGAGGTGAGTTTGTGGGTTTCTGTGTAAGGTGAATCTGTGTATCTTTGTGTGAGGTGAGTCTGTGGTTCTCTATGTGGTGAGTCTGTGGGTCTCTGTGTAAGGTGAGTCTGTGGGTCTCTGTGTGGTGAGTCTGTGTGAGGTGAGTCTGTGGGTGTCTGTGTGAGGTGAGTGTGTGTGTCTGTGTGAGGTGAGTGTGTTTGTCTGTGTGAGGTGAATTTGTGGATCTCTGTGTGTGGTGAGTCTGTTGGTCTCTGTGTGTGTCTTGTGTGAGGTGAGTCTGTGGGTGTCTGTGAGGTGAGTCTGTGGGTCTCTGTGAGGTGAGTCTGTGGGTCTCTTTGTGAGGTGAGTTTGTGGGTATCTGTGAGGTGAGTCTGTGCATCTCTGTGTGAGGTGAGTGTGGGTGTTTTGTGTGAGGTGAGTCTGTCGTTCTCTATGTGGTGAGTCTGTGTGTGATGAGTCTGTGCGTCTCTGTGTGTGGTGAGTCTGTGGGTCTCTGTGTGATTTGAGTGTGGGTTTCTGTGTGTGGTGAGTCTGTGGGTCTCTGTGTGAGGTGAGTCTGTGGGTCTCTGTGTTTGTCTGTGTGAAGTGAGTATGTGGTTCTCTGTGTGATGAGTGTGTGGGTCTCTGTGTGTGTGTCTTGTGTATGATGAGTCTGTGGGTGTCTGTGTGAGGTGAGTCTGTGGGTCTCTGTGTGGTGAGTCTGTGGGTCCCTATGTGGTGAGTCTGTGGGTCTGTGTGTGTGTGTGTGAGGTGAGTCTGTTGGTCTCTGTGTGGGGTGAGTGTGGGTGTCTGTGTGAGGTGAGTCTGTGGTTTCGCTATGTGGTGAGTCTGTGGGTCTCTGTGTGGTGAGTTTGTGTGTGTCTGTGTGTGGTGAGTCTGTGGGTCTCTGTGTGAGGTGAGTCTGTGGGTCTCTGTGTGGTGAGTTTGTGGGTCTCTGTGTTTGTCTGTGTGAGGTGAGTCTGTGGGTATCTGTGTGTGTCTGTGTGTGGTGAGTCTGTGGGTCTTTGTGTGTGTCTGTGTGTGGTGAGTCTGTGGGTGTCTGTGTGTTGAGTGTTGGTAAATGTGTGAAGTGTGTTTGTGGGTCTCTGTGTGGTGAGTCTGTGGGTCTCTGTGTGAGGTGAGTCTGTGGATCTGTGTGTGTCTTTGTGTGGTGATTCTGTGTGTCTCTGTGCGAGGTGAGTCACTGGGTGTCTGTGTCAAGTGAGTGTGGGTGTCTGTGTGTGGTGAGTCTGTGGGTCTCTGTGTGAGGTGAGTCTGTGGGTCTCTGTGTTTGTCTGTGTGAAGTGAGTATGTGGTTCTCTGTGTGATGAGTGTGTGGGTCTCTGTGTGTGTGTCTTGTGTATGATGAGTCTGTGGGTGTCTGTGTGGTGAGTCTGTGGGTCCCTATGTGGTGAGTCTGTGGGTCTGTGTGTGTGTGTGTGAGGTGAGTCTGTTGGTCTCTGTGTGAGGTGAGTGTGGGTGTCTGTGTGAGGTGAGTCTGTGGTTTCGCTATGTGGTGAGTCTGTGGGTCTCTGTGTGGTGAGTTTGTGTGTGTCTGTGTGTGGTGAGTCTGTGGGTCTCTGTGTGAGGTGAGTCTGTGGGTCTCTGTGTGGTGAGTTTGTGGGTCTCTGTGTTTGTCTGTGTGAGGTGAGTCTGTGGGTATCTGTGTGTGTCTGTGTGTGGTGAGTCTGTGGGTCTTTGTGTGTGTCTGTGTGTGGTGAGTCTGTGGGTGTCTGTGTGTTGAGTGTTGGTAAATGTGTGAAGTGTGTTTGTGGGTCTCTGTGTGGTGAGTCTGTGGGTCTCTGTGTGAGGTGAGTCTGTGGATCTCTTTGTGTGTCTTTGTGTGGTGATTCTGTGTGTCTCTGTGCGAGGTGAGTCACTGGGTGTCTGTGTCAAGTGAGTGTGGGTGTCTGTGTGTGGTGAGTCTGTGGGTGTCTGTGTGAGGTGAGTCTGTTGGCCTCTGTGTTTGTTTGGGTGAGGTGCGTCTGTGGGTCTCTGTGTGATGAGTTTGTGGGTCTCTGTGTGATGAGTGTGTGGGTCTCTGTGTGTGTCTGTGTATGATGAGTCTGTGGATGTCTGTGTGAGGTGAGTCTGTGGTTCTCTGTGTGAGGTGGGTCTGTGGGTCTCTGTGTGGTGAGTCTGTGGGTCCCTATGTGGTGAGTTTGTGGGTCTCTGTGTGGTGAGTTTGTGGGTCTCTGTGTGGTGAGTCTGTGTGTGTCTGTGTGTGGTGAGTCTGTGGGTCTCTGTGTGTGTCTGTGTGTGGTGAGTCTGTGGGTCTTTGTGTGTGTCTGTGTGTGGTGAGTCTGTGGGTGTCTGTGAGTTGAGTTTGGGTAAATGTGTGAAGTGTTTTTGTGGGTCTCTGTGTGGTGAGTCTGTGGGTCTCTGTGTGAGGTGAGTCTGTGGGTCTCAGTGTGATGAGTCTGTGGGTCTCTGTGAGAGGTGGGTCTCTGTGTTTGTCTGTGTGAGGTGGGTCTGTTGGTCTCTGTGTTTGTCTGTGTGAGGTGAGTCTGTGGGTCTCTGTGTGTGTCTGTGTGTGTGTCTGTGTGTGGTGAGTCTGTGCGTCTCTGTGTGAGGTGAGTCTGTGGGTGTCTGTGTGATTTGAGTGTGGGTGTCTGTGTGTGGTGAGTCTGTGGGTCTCTGTGTTTGTCTGTGAGTTGAGTATGTGGTTCTCTGTGTGATGAGTCTGTGGATGTCTGTGTGAGTTGAGTTTGGGTAAATCTGTGAGGCGTGTTTGTGGGTCTCTGTGTGGTGAGTCTGTGGGTCTCTGTGTGAGGTTAGTCAGTGGGTCTCTGTGTGAGTTGAGTTTGTGGGTCTCTGTGTGTCTGTGTGAGGTGAGTTTGTGGGTCTCTTTGTGTGTCTGTGTGAGGTGAGTCTGTGGGTCTCTGTGTGAGGTGAGTCTGTGGGTCTCTGTGTTTGTCTGTGTGTGGTGAGTCTGTGGGTCTCTGTTTGTGGTGAGTCTCTGGGTGTCTGTGTGAGGTAAGTGTGGGTGTCTGTGTGTGGTGAGTCTGTGGGTCTCTGTGTGAGGTGAGTCTGTGGGTCTCTGTGTGTGTCTGTGTGAGGTGAGTCTGTGGGTATCTTTGTGTGGTGAGTCTGTGGGTGTCTGTGTGTTCTGAGTCTGTGGGTGTCTGTGTGTGGTGAGTCTGTGTGTCTCTCTGTGAGGTGAATCTGTGGGTCTCTGTGTGAGGTGAGTCTGTGGATCTCTGTGTGTGTCTTTGTGTGGTGATTCTGTGTCTCTGTGCGAGGTGAGTCACTGGGTGTCTGTGTCAAGTGAGTGTGGGTGTCTGTGTGTGGTGAGTCTGTGGGTGTCTGTGTGAGTTGAGTTTGGGTAAATGTTTGAGGTGTGTTTGTGGGTCTCCGTGTGGTGAGTCTGTGGGTCTCTGTGTGAGGTGAGTCTGTGGGTCTCTGTGTGTGTCTGTGTGAGGTGAGTCTGTGGGTCTCTGTGTGAGGTGTGTATGTGGTTCTCTGTTTGAGGTGGGTCTGTTGGTCTCTGTGTGTGCTGAGTCTGTGGGTCTCTGTGTGATGAGTCTGTGGGTCTCTGTGTGGTGAGTCTGTGGGTCTCTGTGTTTGTATGTGTGTGGTGATTCTGTGGGTGTCTGTGTGAAGTGAGTGTTTGTGTATGTGTGTGGTGAGTCTGTGGGTGTCTGTTTGAGTTGAGTTTGGGTAAATGTGTGAGGTGTGTTTGTGGATCTCTGTGTGGTGAGTCTGTGAGTCTCTGTGTAAGGTGAGTCTGTGGGTCTCTGTGTGAGGTGAGTCTGTGGGTCTCTGTGTGAGATGAGTATGTGGCTCTCTGTGTGAGGTGGGTCTGTTGGTCTCTGTTTGTCTGTGTGAGGTGAGTCGGTGGGTCTCTGTGTGGTGAGTCTGTGCGTCTCTGTGTGAGGTGAGTCTGTGGGTGTCTGTGAGTTGAGTTTGGGTAAATGTGTGTATGTGGTTCTCTGTGTGAGGTGGGTCTGTTGGCCTCTGTGTGAGGTGAGTCTGTGGGTCTCTGTGTGTGTCTGTGTGAGGTGAGTCTGTGGGTATCTTTGTGTGGTGAGTCTGTGGGTGTCTGTGTGTTCTGAGTCTGTGGGTGTCTGTGTGTGGTGAGTCTGTGTGTCTCTCTGTGAGGTGAATCTGTGGGTCTCTGTGTGACGTGAGTCTGTGGATCTCTGTGTGTGTCTTTGTGTGGTGATTCTGTGTCTCTGTGCGAGGTGAGTCACTGGGTGTCTGTGTCAAGTGAGTGTGGGTGTCTGTGTGTGGTGAGTCTGTGGGTGTCTGTGTGAGTTGAGTTTGGGTAAATGTTTGAGGTGTGTTTGTGGGTCTCCGTGTGGTGAGTCTGTGGGTCTCTGTGTGAGGTGAGTCTGTGGGTCTCTGTGTGTGTCTTTGTGAGGTGAGTCTGTGGGTCTCTGTGTGAGGTGTGTATGTGGTTCTCTGTTTGAGGTGGGTCTGTTGGTCTCTGTGTGTGCTGAGTCTGTGGGTCTCTGTGTGATGAGTCTGTGGGTCTCTGTGTGGTGAGTCTGTGGGTCTCTGTGTGTGTATGTGTGTGGTGATTCTGTGGGTGTCTGTGTGAAGTGAGTGTTTGTGTATGTGTGTGGTGAGTCTGTGGGTGTCTGTTTGAGTTGAGTTTGGGTAAATGTGTGAGGTGTGTTTGTGGATCTCTGTGTGGTGAGTCTGTGAGTCTCTGTGTAAGGTGAGTCTGTGGGTCTCTGTGTGAGGTGAGTCTGTGGGTCTCTGTGTGAGATGAGTATGTGGCTCTCTGTGTGAGGTGGGTCTGTTGGTCTCTGTTTGTCTGTGTGAGGTGAGTCGGTGGGTCTCTGTGTGGTGAGTCTGTGCGTCTCTGTGTGAGGTGAGTCTGTGGGTGTCTGTGAGTTGAGTTTGGGTAAATGTGTGAGGTGTGTTTGTGGGTCTCTGTGTGAGGTGTGTATGTGGTTCTCTGTGTGAGGTGGGTCTGTTGGCCTCTGTGTTTGTTCGTGTGAGGTGAGTATGTGGGTCTCTGTGTGTGTCTGTGTGTGGTGAGTCTGTAGGTCTCTGTGTGTGTATGTGTGTGGTGAGTCTGTGGGTGTCTGTGTGAGTTGAGTTTGGGTAAATGTGTGAGGTGTGTTTGTGGGTCTCTGTGTGGTGAGTCTGTGGGTCTCTGTGTGAGGTGAGTCTGTGGGTCTCTGTGTGTGTCTGTGTATGATGAGTCTGGCTGTCTGTGTGAGTTGAGTCTGTGGGTCTCTGTGTGTGTCTGTGTGTGTCTGTGTGTGGTGAGTCTGTACGTCTCTGTGTGAGGTGAGTCTGTGGGTGTCTGTGTGAGTTCAGTTTGGGTAAATGTCTGAGGTGTGTTTGTGGGTCTCTGTGTGAGGTGAGTCTGTTGGCCTCTGTGTTTGTTTGGGTGAGGTGCGTCTGTGGGTCTCTGTGTGTGGCGAGTCTGTGGGTCTCTGTGTGTGTATGTGTGTGTTGAGTCTGTGGGTGTCTGTGTGAGGTGAGTGTGGGTGTTTGTGTGTGGTGAGTCTATGGGTGTCTGTGTGAGTTGAGTTTGGGTAAATGTGTAAGGTGTGTTTGTGGGTCTCTGTGAGGTGAGTTTGTGTGTCTCTGTGTGGTGAGTCTGTGTGTGTCTGTATGTGATGAGTTTGTGTGTGTCTGTGTGTGATGAGTTTGTGGGTCTCTGTGTGTGATGAGTTTGTGGGTCTCTGTGTGAGGTGAGTCTGTGGGTCTCTGTGTGTCTCTGGATCTCTGTGTGTCTCTATGGGTCTCTGTCTATCGCTATGGGTCTCTGTATGTCTCTATGGGTCTCTATAGGTCTCTGTCTATCTCTATGGGTCTCTGCGTGTGGGGCTCACGATCATCATCATCATCCAAAATATTCTCTTGCAGTCTATCACGAAGCTATGTGTGTCGGTGTTGTTGTGTGTGTCACAGTAGGGGGCACAGGTGGTGCATCGGCCAGTCAGTCGACCCGTGGCACCTGCTGGGTCTGCCCCGTGACCTCCTCCTCATGCACCTAGCCTGGCACAGCAGTCAACCCACGGCACCTGCTGGGTCTGCCTCGTGACCTTCAAGTGCACCTAGCCTGGCACAGCAGTGAACCCATGGCACCTGCTGGGTATGTCCCGTGGCTATCGCACACGCACACACACGCATGGATATCACACACACACACGCGCGCCGGTGGTGTTGGCTACGTTGTTTATTGAGTTTCGCTACAGACACGGACAGAGAGACACCAACGCGGTCATAGCGACAGACACAGCAGCAGTGGTGCAGCAGCCTGCAATCATCTCAGGCACCATCATCAGCATTACCACCACCACCATCATCATTACCGCCACACGGCAGTAGCAGCAGATGGCTCATGCACAGGGGCAGCTGCCACTGGGGGAGCCCCGAGGCTATAGGACCCACACAGCAGCTGACTCACACACAGGGACAGCTGCCTCTGGGGGTGCCCCCTAGGCTACAGCACCACACAGCAGCCTCGCACACAGGGACAGCTGCTACTTGGAGTGCCCCTAGGCTATAGGCACCACACAGCAGCAGACTCACACACAGGGACAGCTGTCACTGGGGGTGCCCCCTAGGCTACGGCACCACACAGCAGCAGCAGCAGCAGACTCACACACAGGGACAGTTGTCACTGGGGGTGCCCCCTAGGCTACAGCACCACACAGCAGCAGCAGACTCACACACAGGGACAGCTGCTGCTGGGGGTGCCCCCTAGGCTATAGGACCCACACAGCAGCAGCAGCAGACTCACAGGGACAGCTGCCACTGGGCGTGCCACAAGACCACACAGCAGCAGCTGACTCACAACACAGGGGCAGCTGCCGCTGGGGGTGCCCCCTATGCTACAGGACCACACAGCAGCAGCAGCAGACTCACACACAGGGACAGCTGCCCCCTCCCCGTGTGGCAGAGGAGGGGAACGCTGGAAAATTAAAGTGCAGTCCTCTCTAGTCACGTACACGCGCACACACACACACCTGAGTTAAATTCCCGCTCGCCAGTATGGGTGGGAATCCAACGCGGGTCAGTGCCAGGTTCGTAGTAGTACGGGCACAGCGCAAACCACTACAGCACTCATGGAGACAGACACACACAGAGATACACAGACACACACAACAACCGCCATTCGCCACTGGAGTGGAAAATATGGCATCTGTGCAGGACCGCCCTTTCCTGAAACCGCATTGGGGCTCCGCAAGCCTCTCCTCAGCGTGCCTGGCAAGGCGATGTTGAATAATCCTTGCCAGGACCTTTCCCGGCACACTGAGGAGTGAGATGCCCCTGTAGTTGTTACAGTCTGTGCGGTCCCCCTTCTTAAAGAGGGGGACCACCAGGGCATCATTCCAATCCTGCGGAACCCGTCCAGTGGTCCAGACTGTTGTTATGATGTCATATAGGGCAGTCTGTGCACAAACGCCACCCTCCCTCAGCATTTTGCTTGGGAGATCATCTCTGCCGGCTGCCTTTCCTGGTCTCAGACTCCGGATCGCCTTCAGTACTTCCTCAACAGATGGCACCTCAGCCAGCCACTCACAGGGGGGGACTTCTTCCAATATTTGAGGCACCGCAGCCTCAGCAGGGTCATCCTCACTTTGTGCCACGATGTTTTCCTGGCTGAGGGATTTTCCCTCCCCCAGGACCTCACAGAAATGCTCAGCAAATCTGCAAACCTGTTTCTGGGGGTCAGAGATTGGTTCACCGTTTTTCCCCTAATGATGGTAATAGGTGTGGCGCTGCAGGTTACTTTTTGGATGGAGTTAAATAGAGATTTGTGATCACGGGCCACTGAGGCAGACTCCATCTCCTCAGCAACCCGCGACCACCACCCATCCTTGCAGCGCCTCACGGCTCTCCGAACCTCCGAGCGAAGGCTGCGGTAAGCCTCCTCATTCTCTGACTTTGGATACTGTAGACAATTAGAATGGGCCTGTCGCTTTGTCTCAACTATCCTGAACACCTCCTCTGTCAGCCAGGGTCTCTGGGGAGGTCTGGACCGCACTCAAAGCAGCCATTGCAGCTGCATGAGTCACAGTCCTAAACCTCGCCCATTTACCCTCGACATCTGGAGGATTGGGGGACGATGCCAAGCCCAGCCGCAAGCGATGACGAAATTCTCGATTGCAACTTTCATCAGATAACTGAGACCAGGCCACTTTAGGTTGGAATGGGGTCCTGGGTGTACACCCACCACCGGAGTGGAAGAATGGCAGGAGCATCTTACAGATGACTAGTCGATGGTCAGAGGGCAGATCAGCTCCACGGTAGGTCCTGGTGTCAAGGACATGGGCTCGCATCTGCTGGTCCGTCACTATGTAGTCCAGCAGATGTTCTTGCTTGGACCCGGCATGCATCCATGATGTTGTGTGGATGCGCCGATGCCGAAACAGCGTGTTTGTAATTACAAGCCCATGGGCTGCACAAAAATATACCAGCCTCCTACCGAGACACACACAGAGATACACAGACTCACTCCCCACAGAGACACACAGACACGCAGAAACAGACACATAAAACTCGCTCCCCACAGAGACACAGACACATAGACACACACAAAACTCGCTTCCCACAGACACACACAGACTTGCTCCCCACAGAGAGAGACAGACACACACAGAGACACACAAGATTCGCTCCCCATAGAGACACAGAGACTCGCTCCCCACAGACACAGACTCGCTCCCCACAGAGACACACGGAGACTTGCTCCGCACAGAGACACACACACAGAGAGACACACACAGAGACTCGCTCCCCACAGAGAGACACAGACACACACAGAGACTCGCTCCCCACAGAGACACACGAAGACTTGCTCCGCACAGACACACGGAGACTTGCTCCGCACAGATACACAGACTTGCTTCCCACAGAGAGACACACACACAAGACTCGCTCCCCACAGAGACACACAGACACACACACAGAGAGACACAGACACACAGAGACACACAGACACACACACAGAGACTCGCTCCTCACAGAGACACACACACAGAGACACACACAGAGACTCGCTCCCCACAGAGACACACAGACATACACACAGATAGACACAGACACACACACAGACACACACAGAGGGACACAGACACACAGAGACTCGCTCCCCACAGAGAGGCACACACACAGACACACACACAGACACGCACAGAGACTCGCTCCCCACAGAGAGAGACACACAGAGACTCGCTCCCCATAGAGACACACACAGACACACACAGAGACACACACAGAGACTCGCTCCCCACAGAGAGACACACACATAGACACTTTCTGCTGCTCCCACTTAAGAAGCCATCACAATCAAATAAATAACCCTCCCACCCACCCGCCCGATGCCCCGTCACACTACGTCAAGTATACTACCACTACTCACACCTCCCCCCGAAGCTACGAGACTACATCACGTCACCATTCCTAATAAACTCACCAGCTACCCTGACCCACCGACGCAAACCACCACATCAAGTATACACCGGCCACACGCATCTTGCGGGGAGGGGTGGCGACGTGGATAATATTTACAAATGGCAGGCGGGAATTGAGGAATCTGTGCGGCGTTTGAGAGGCGAGGGAGTTTCCGCCACTTTGGGGTGATGTTCCAGGACGAGTGGGGGGTGGTGGTGATGATGGCGATTGTGGTGATTGATTGTGGTGACGATGATGTTGATGGTGGTGATTGTGGTGACGATGGTGGTGATTATGATGGTGGTGATGATGATGATGGTGGTGGTGATGATGGTGGTGGTGATGGTGGTGATGGTGATGATGGTGATGATGGTGGTGATGGTGATGATGATGGTGATGTTGATGGCGGTGATGGTGATGATGATGGTGGTGGTGATGACGATGGTGGTGATGATGATGATGGCGGTGATGGTGGTGATGATGGTGGTGATGATGATGGTGATGATGGTGGTGATGATGGTGATGATGATGGTGGTGATGGGTTCAAATGGAACAGGCCCTGGCTAGCTCAGCTGATGCTCGTTAACCCCGAGACTCCCATACCGCGCAGGGGGCGGGGTCTAACAGTATAGGGGCGGGGCTAGCAGTTTAAGGGCGGACCTAAAGTTTGTGGGGGCGTGACTAGGATAGTTGGGGGGGGTGGAGCTACTGTTTAGGGGAGGGGCTAGGGGAGTTGAGGGTGGGGCTAGTGTTTCAGGGAAGGGCCAGGGGAGTTGAGGGCGGGGTTAGGAGAGGGGCTCTGGGAGTTGAGGGTGGAGTCGGTGTTTGGGGGATGGGCCGGGGGAGGGGCCGGGGGAGTTGAGGGCGGGGTTAGTGTTTGGGGGAGGGGCCAAGGGAGTCGAGGGCGGGGTTGGTGTTTGGGGGAGGGGCCATCGGGGTTAAGGGCGGGGTTAGTGTTTGGAGGCGGGGCCAGGGGAGTCTAGGGCGGGGTTAGTGTTTGGGGGAGGGGCCATTGGGGTTAAGGGTGGGGTTAGTGTTTGGAGGCGGGGCCAGGGGAGTCTAGGGCGGGGTTAGTGTTTGGGGGCGGGGTTAGGGTGGTTGGGGGAGGGGCCGCCTCAGGTGGAGAAGTCGCTGGAGCGACGGCGACTTCCCATCTTGGACCTGGGGTGGGTGGGGGGGGGTCACAGAGAGAGTTCAGAGGGGGCTAGACCACAGCGTGTCTCGTCACTGTTCTGGCGTGAGTCCACCCCCGTGAGTCTCTCACCGTTAGTCTCTCACCGTGAGTCTCTCACCGTGAGTCCACCCCCGTGAGTCCACCCCCGTGAGTCTCCCCCCGTGAGTCTCCCTCCGTGAGTCTCTCACCGTTAGTCTCTCACCTTGTATCTCTCACCGTGAGTCCACCCCCGTGAGTCCACCCCCGTGAGTCTCCCCCCGTGAGTCTCCCTCCGTGAGTCTCTCACCGTGAGTCTCTCACCGTGAGTCTCTCACCGTGAGTCTCTCACCGTGAGTCTCTCACTGTGAGTCCACCCCCGTGAGTCTCTCACCGTGAGTCCACCCCGGTGAGTCTCTCCCCGTGAGTCTCTCCCCGTGAGTCCACCCCCCCCCCATGAGTCCACCCCCGTGAGTCCACCCCCGTGAGTCTCTCACCGTGAGTCTCTCACCGTGAGTCCACCCCCGTGAGTCTCTCACCGTGAGTCTCTCACCGTGAGTCTCCCACCGTGAGTCCACCCCCGTGAGTCCCCCCCCGTGAGGAGTCCACCTGTAAGTCCCCGCGGCCAGGGGGTTGAATGTGTAGAGCCAATCCTGCAGGTCGCGGGAGCTGGAGGCCTGCAGCAGCAGCAGCCCGCGGTGCTGTGTGCAGAGCGCAAACGTGAACGGGGTCTGGGTGGGGGGGGGGTGAGGGGGGGTGAGGGGGGTGAGGGGGGGGGGTGAGGGGGGGGTGAGAAAACCATTACACTCCATCTTTCGCCAATCTCCCCTCTCCCTCACCTCTCTCTCCCCCTCCCCTCTCCCCCTCAACTCTCACCCCTCCCCCCCCACTCCACCCCTCCCCTCCCCCCCCTCCCCCCACCGTGCAGCCCGGAGGTCCAGGGCCCCACGCTCACAGCGGTCGCTCTCCGCGTTGGTGAGGAGCTCAAACGGCCACCGCACGCACAGCCAGCGGCGGGTCCAGACGCCCGCTGGGGACTCGTTCAGGGAGCCGCTCTTGGTCACCACGGTGGGTGGGTGGTGGGTGGGTGGTGGGGAGAGGTTCAGGTAGCCGCTCTTGGTCACCACGGTGGGTGGGTGGTGGGTGGGTGGTGGGGAGAGAGAGGTTCAGGGAGCCGCTCTTGGTCACCACGGTGGGTGGGTGGTGGGTGGGTGGTGGGGAGAGAGAGGTTCAGGTAGCCGCTCTTGGTCACCACGGTGGGTGGGTGGTGGGTGGGTGGTGGGGAGAGAGAGGTTCAGGTAGCCGCTCTTGGTCACCACGGTGGGTGGGTGGTGGGTGGGTGGTGGGGAGAGGTTCAGGTAGCCGCTCTTGGTCACCACGGTGGGTGGGTGGTGGGTGGGTGGTGGGGAGAGAGAGGTTCAGGGAGCCGCTCTTGGTCACCACGGTGGGTGGGTGGTGGGTGGGTGGTGGGGAGAGAGAGGTTCAGGGAGCCGCTCTTGGTCACCACGGTGGGTGGGTGGTGGGTGGGTGGTGGGGAGAGAGAGGTTCAGGGAGCCGCTCTTGGTCACCACGGTGGGTGGGTGGTGGGTGGGTGGTGGGGAGAGAGAGGTTCAGGTAGCCGCTCTTGGTCACCACGGTGGGTGGGTGGTGGGTGGGTGGTGGGGAGAGGTTCAGGTAGCCGCTCTTGGTCACCACGGTGGGTGGTGGGTGGGTAGGCGGGTGGTGGGGAGAGAGAGGTTCAGGTAGCCGCTCTTGGTCACCATGGTGGGTGGGTGGTGGGTGGGTGGTGGGGAGAGAGAGGTTCAGGTAGCCGCTCTTGGTCACCACGGTGGGTGGGTGGTGGGTGGGTGGTGGGGAGAGAGAGGTCCAGGTAGCCGCTCTTGGTCACCACGGGGCTGTGTGGATAAGTAAAGGTGCTTATGTCATGTAGGAAATGTGGCGGAAAGGCTGACGTAAATCCTATAGAAGTCTATGGGAGTAGCCAGTGAATGATTGCAATTTGTAGTGTGGATAGGTTAGGTAAGCCGTCCGTGCAGAACTCATTCAATGCAACTCAGTGACGTGCCCCCCTTGTGACGTCACCACGGCGCTTTGTATTGGCTAGGTGCATGCACTCTGAGGCCACGTGAAGTGTCAAAGGGTCGCTGCTGGCAGGTCACGTGACAGACCCAGCAGGTGCCATGGGTTGACTGCTGTGCCAGGCTAGGTGCAGGAGGAGGTCACGGGACAGACGCAGCGGGTGCCATGGGTTGTACTGCTGTGCCAGGCTAGGTGCATCTGACGACAAACACCTGGGCAGTTCACCACCATTGGTTCAAGCAGAGCCTGTCTCTTGCTTCTGCTGATGAGACACAGAGCTGGGCAGACTTCGAATACAGCAGCAGCAGCAGGCATCGTCAGGGTCGGGATGGAACCCACGACCTCCATGTACCAGGCGAGGTAGTTAACATCTCGTCAGGGTCGGGATCGAACCCACGACCTCCTGCGTACCAGGCGAGGTAGTCAACATCTCGTCAGGGTCGGGATCGAACCCACGACCTCCTGCGTACCAGGCGAGGTAGTCAACATCTGAACCCAAGTCACCTTAGACCCAGGCAGCAGCAACTCGCCACAACAAACACAATTGCAACGTTATGTTGAGTCCGCTTATTTATTAACAACAATCGATAATCAAACAAATGTCTAGATATATATGTACACATGATTACATTATAACTTATTTATAATATCTCTATCCTAACTCTTCACACGCGCGCGTGGCTAGGCAAGCTGTAGTCCATTGTGTGGTGAGTGTGGGTGGTGAGTGTGAGTGTTGTGTGGGTGGTGAGTGTGGGTGGTGAGTGTGGGTAGTGAGTGTGGGTGGTGAGTGTGGGTGGTGAGTGTGGTGAGTGTGAGTGTGGTGGGTGTGGTGAGTGTGGGTGGTGAGTGTGGTGAGTGTGAGTGTGGGTGGTGAGTGTGGGTGGTGAGTGTGGGTGGTGAGTGTGGGTGGTGAGTGTGGGTGGTGAGTGTGGTGAGTGTGGGTGGTGAGTGTGGGTGGTGAGTGTGAGTGTTGTGTGGGTGGTGAGTGTGGGTGGTGAGTGTGGGTGGTGAGTGTGGGTGGTGAGTGTGGGTGGTGAGTGTGGTGAGTGTGAGTGTGGTGGGTGTGGTGAGTGTGGGTGGTGAGTGTGGTGAGTGTGGGTGGTGAGTGTGGGTGGTGTGGGTGGTGAGTATGGTGAGTGTGGGTGGTGAGTGTGGTGAGTGTGGGTGGTGCGTGTGGGTGGTGCGTGTGGGTGGTGAGTGTGGTGAGTGTGGGTGGTGAGTGTGGTGAGTGTGAGTGTTGTGTGGGTGGTGAGTGTGGGTGGTGAGTGTGGGTGGTGAGTGTAGTGAGTGTGGGTGGTGAGTGTGGGTGGTGTGGGTGGTGAGTGTGGTGAGTCTGGTGAGTGTGGGTGGTAAGTATGGTGAGTGTGGGTGGTGAGTGTGGTAAGTGTGGTGAGTGTGGGTGGTGAGTGTGGTAAGTGTGGTGAGTGTGGGTGGTGAGTGTGGGTGGTGAGTGTGGTAAGTGTGGTGACGGTGGTGAGTGTGGGTGGTGAGTGTGGGTGGTGAGTGTGGTAAGTGTGGTGACGGTGGTGAGTGTGGGTGGTGAGTGTGGTAAGTGTGGTGACGGTGGTGAGTGTGGGTGGTGAGTGTGGTAAGTGTGGTGAGTGTGGGTGGTGAGTGTGGGTGGTGAGTGTGGTAAGTGTGGTGACGGTGGTGAGTGTGGTGTCCAGTCCAATCTCGGTATCAGTTCTGGCGTCCTCTCATCAGGCTTCTGCCACAGCTGGGCCCACGGTGGTGAGCGGTGATGATGACGATGGCGATGATGATGATGGTGATGACGGCGATGATGACGGCGATGGTGATTGGAGCTTCTCCTCCGGCTCCGCTCTGTGGAGAGAAGCAGCAGCACCACAGCAGCGCATCATCATCGTCATCATCGTCATCACCATCATCATCATCATCGTCATCATCGTCGTCATCGTCATCATCGTCATCATCACCGTGATGATATCGAGCCCACGACTTCCTGCGTACCAGGCAAGGGAGTTAACATCTCCTAGCCACCGTGATGATGATGAGAGAAAGAGAGAGACGCAGACTGCAAATATACAGCAGCAGCAGCAGCCAGGCATCGTCAGTCGGGATCGACCCCACGACCTCCTGCGTACCAGGCGAGGTAGTTAACATCTCATCAGGGTCAGGATTGAACCCACGACCTCCTGTGTACCAGGCGAGGTAGTTAACATCTCATCAGGGTCGGGATTGAACCCACAACCTCCTGCGTACCAGGCAAGGTACACAGAGAGAGAGGCTCACCGTGGCTCAGCAGCTGCAGAGCCCTGCATAGGAGTGGTGCCGCCGCTGCTGCTGATGGTGGTGGTGGCCCAGCTGGTGGTGTCGGCCCAGCTGGTGGTGGTGGCCCGGATGGTGGTGGTGGTGGTGGCCCAGCTGCTGGTGGTGGCCCAGTTGATGGTGATGGGCCGGATGTAGATGATGATGGGAGTGGTGGTGGCGGTGGTGGGGGAGGCCCTGCTGGTGGTGGCCTCGCTGGTGGTGGGGGTGGCCTCGCTGGCGGTGGGCGTGGCCTCGCTGGCGGTGGGTGTGGCCTCGCTGGCGGTGGGGGTGGCCTCGGTGTTGGTGGGGGTGGCCTCGCTGGTGGTGGGCGTGGCCTCGCTGGTAGTGGGGGTGGTCTCGATGGTGGTGGGGGTGGCCTCGTTGGTGGTGGGGGTGGACTCGGTGTGGGTGGGGGTGGCCTCGCTGGTGGTGGGGGTGGCCTCGGTGTGGGTGGCCTCGCTTGTGGTGGGGGTGGCCTCGGTGTGGGTGGGGGTGGCCTCGCTGGTGGTGGGGGTGGCCTAGGTGTGGGTGGCCCTACTGGTGGTGAGGGTGGCCCTACTGGTGGTGGGGGGTTGCCCTGCTGGTGGTGGGGGTGGCCCTGCTGGTGGTGTGGGTGGCCCTGCTGGCGGTGGGAGTGGCCCTGCTGGTGGTGGGCGTGGCCTTGCTGGCGGTGGGAGTGGCCTTGCTGGCGGTGGGAGTGGCCCTGCTGGTGGTGGGAGTGGCCCTGCTGGCAGTGGGCGTGGCCCTGCTGGTGGTGGGGGTGGCCTTGCTAGCGGTGGGAGTGGCCTTGCTGGCGGTGGGCGTGGCCTTGCTGGCGGTGGGAGTGGCCCTGCTGGTGGTGGGCGTGGCCTTGCTGGCGGTGGGAGTGGCCTCGGTGTGGGTGGGGGTGGCCTCGGTGTGGGTGGGGGTGGCCTCGGTGGTGGTGGGGGTGGCCCTGCTGGCGGTGGGAGTGGCCTCGGTGTGGGTGGGGGTGGCCTCGGTGTGGGTGGGGGTGGCCTCGGTGTGGGTGGGGGTGGCCTCGGTGTGGGTGGGGGTGGCCTCGGTGGTGGTGGGGGTGGCCTCGCTGGTGGTGGGGGTGGCCTCGCTGGTGGTGGGGGTGGCCTCGCTGGTGGTGGGGGTGGCCTCGCTGGTGGTGGGGGTGGCCTCGCTGGTGGTGGGGGTGGCCTCGGTGTGGGTGGGGGTGGCCTCGGTGTGGGTGGGGGTGGCCTCGCTGGTGGTGGGGGTGGCCCTGCTGGTGGTGGGCGTGGCCCTGCTGGTGGTGGGAGTGGCCCTGCTGGTGGTGGGGGTGGCCCTGCTGGTGGTGGGCGTGGCCCTACTGGTGGTGGACGTGGCCCTGCTGGTGGTGGGCGTGGCCCTGCTGGTGGTGGGGGTGGCCTTGCTGGCGGTGGGAGTGGCCTTGCTGTCGGTGGGAGTGGCCCTGCTGGTGGTGGGCGTGGCCCTGCTGGTGGTGGGCGTGGCCCTGCTAGCGGTGGGCGTGGCCTTGTTGGCGGTGGGGGTGGCCCTGCTGGCGGTGGGAGTGGCCCTGCTGGTTGTGGGGGTGGCCCTGCTGGCGGTGGGAGTGGCCTTGCTGGCGTTGGGAGTGGCCTTGCTGGCGGTGGGAGTGGCCTTGCTGGCGGTGGGAGTGGCCCTGCTGGCGGTGGGCGTGGCCTTGCTGGCGGTGGGAGTGGCCTTGCTGGCGTTGGGAGTGGCCTTGCTGGCGTTGGGAGTGGCCTTGCTGGCGGTGGGAGTGGCCCTGCTGGCGGTGGGAGTGGCTTGCTGGCGGTGGGAGTGGCCTTGCTGGTGGTGGGCGTGGCCCTGCTGGTGGTGGGGGTGCTGCTCGTGGTGGTGGTGGTGGTGGTGGTGATGATGGTTTGGAGCCAGCTGTGAGCCAGCGCCTTCTTAGGCGTCATCCGGAGTTTCGGATCCCATCTGTTGGGAGGGACACGGGGAGGGAGGGAGGGAAGGAGGGAGGGAAGGAGGGAGGGGGGAGGCGCACAGGTGGTGAGAGGGGCATGGTGAGATGATTTGACAGTGCAACCGTTTCAATTCGGGCAGCAACAACAAAAAAATTCGTGTCCATTTGTGTTTGTGTTTCTCCCTTGCGATGGGACTTTGTAGGATGAACGCTGAGATTTATAAGGGGGCACGGGGGGTGACCGATGAGTTCTGAAATTGGGTCTGCAGCGAGGCAGGGCACCGATAAGCTGTTGACAGGTATGGGGTGGTGAGCGGGGGGGTGAGCGAGAGGGTGAGCGAGAGGGTGAGCGAGAGGGTGAGCGAGAGGGTGAGCGAGAGGGTGAGCGTGCTTCGTACTGCAGACAGCGGCTGACGAAGTCCACCAGCTGAGGGTGACGGCCCCACAGAGCGCGGTGCAGGGGGATACTTCCCGGTGGCCTCAGCTTGGACAGGTTGTCGGGGAGTCCCTCAGAGTCTCCAGAGAGACAGAGAGACAGAGAGACGCGCGCAGAGTCACCAACCACCACGTGGCCCACAGACCCCGCTCACCCACTTAACCACCCACCTTCCTATCCACCTACACACCCACTCACCCCACTTACACACCCCACTCATCCACTTAACCACCCACCTTCCTATCCACCTACACACCCACTCACCCACTTACGTACCCACTCACCCACTCACCCACTCACATACCCACTCACCCACTCACCCACAACCACCCACCTTCCTATCCACCTACACACCCACTCACCCACTTACATACCCACTCATCCACTTAACCACCCACCTTCCTATCCACCTACATACCCACTCACCCCACTTACATACCCGCTCATCCACTTAACCACCCACCTTCCTATCCACCTACACACCCACTCACCCCACTTACATACCCACTCACCCACTTGACCACCCACCTTCCTATCCACCTACACACCCACTCACCCACTTACATACCCACTCATCCACTTTATCCACTCACCTTCCTATCCACCTACACACCCACTCACCCCACTTACATACCCACTCACCCACTTAACCACCCACCTTCCTATCCACCTACACACCCACTCACCCCACTTACACACCCCGCTCATCCACTTAACCACCCACCTTCCTATCCACCTACACACCCACTCACCCACTTACATACCCACTCATCCACTTAACCACCCACCTTCCTATCCACCTACACACCCACTCACCCCACCTACATACACACTCACCCACCCTCTCACTCACCCACCCACCCACCCCTATAAGAGCCTCACTGCCACCACCCCCCCCACCCCACCTAACAAAACGGAATGGGTTACATCGCTAGCGTCAGCCTGCCCGAGCCCTTCAACTCACCAAAGTAATTTTTCCTGTAAGGGGCTTCGTCCACCATCTTCTTCGGGGGCATGCCCAGCATCTGCGCACGATTTCCGACGAAGACAAAAAGAGGAGGAGGTAGAGGAGGAGGAGGAGGAGGCGGGGGGGACAGTTACAGCCGGTGTAGCCTCAGCGGGCCCATTGGGGCAAGTGCCGTCAGTCAGCGGTGAGTAGTGGCGGAGGCAGCTCGTGTGGAGGCCAGCACTGTGGCCAAAGAACAGGTCCCTGCAGGGTGGGCTGGTAGGAACATTGGAATTTTGCGCAATTTTATTTTACTCCCCAACAGCACGAGATTTCACTTTGTTAAAGTATTGAAAGGGGACGGACGGACGGACACATTAATCTATTGCAGGCTGGTACACTCAGTTTACAACTTCGTTCCTACCAGTATAACAATCCCCTCCCTCCTAGTCTTAGCCTTCTCTGATTGCTTGGGGAAAGTGCTGTTAGCAGCGAGCAGCACCTATGAAGGCCGGCACTGTGTACAAAGAGACATCAATTCCCCCGCTCCACGTATTAGCCTCATCTCATCGCTGGGGCAAGCGCTGCTAGTAGCGAGCGGCACCTATGAAGGCCGGAACGGCACACGAGGGGGTGGGTGCCCAGGGCCACGCCCGGCCACCTTTGTCTCCCCCAGTATAAAATGTTTACTACACACCGCTACGCCAGGTACTCGTTTGAGGCTGACTCAACCTATGATAGGCCCAGGACCAGTTCGGATATTCCTCGCTGGTGTTTGTGGCTATGGGAGGGAATACAACTCTATGGGTCTTTACGGGGTCTCTATGAGTATGGGTCTCTGTGCAGACCCACAGAGACCCATACCCATAGAGACCTGCCCGCCCGCTCACCCACCATACAGACCCACCGTACCCACCCGCCATACCCACCGTACCCACCCACCATACCCACCGTACCCACCCACCATACCCACCGTACCCATCCACCATACCCACCGTACCAACCCACCATACCCACCGTACCAACCCACCATACCCACCGTACCCACCCACCCGCCCGTACCTCGATGCAGCGGTGCAGGTGGTCTTTGTAGGTCTGTGAATTGAAGAGCACCTTGCCGGTGGCCAACTCGGCCACAGTGCAGCCCAGGGCCCACATGTCCACGGCGCAGGTGACACGGTAGCCCAGCAGCAGCTCCGGGGCCATGTAGGGCAACGTCCCGCCCACGGTTTGGGCTGAGCAACAACAACAACAACAACGACGACAACAACAACAACGACGATGACTACAAAGTGGTCCCTCCGTCAACAGCGACGCGGGTGGAACAGTTTTTTCTCTCGGTCGGTTAAACGCGTGGTCGGCTTCTGCGACCGATACGTCACGGCGGATGGCGAGTGTTTTTTTTCGGGTTGGACCGCGTACTCTGGCTGCCCGCCCGATGACGATGATTATGATGATGACGATGACGATGATGACGACGATGATGACGACGATGATGACGATGATGATGATGATGCTCGGCTGCAAGCGCTCGAATTGTAAACGTCGTAGCGGGTTCACAACTCCAGCGCACCGGTTAGCGCTGTGCAAGCGACGAATCGATTGGCCGCGTCCCGCCCGCGTGACGCTGAACCTCACCGGCTGGCTGCACTTTAGGTGTTCTATCGGCTTAAAGGACGCGACCTGGCTTGACTTTCTTAATTCCAATTCAAAACAACGTTTGCATTTCTAGATTTAAAGCTTTCGTGACTTGCAAGGATCCGTACTCTTTGGTTCTGTTCGGTAAAGTCACGTAGTAGGTAAAAAAATAAAACGACGAAAATCACGACGTTTCGGCCACAACACAAGCGGCCTTCATCAGGTGAAGGGATCAGGCTGTCTCGCGCCAACCGGTATGTGCACCCGCACGTACACCGCCTCTATGCCAAGTCGGCCAATCAAATGCTAATTTGTTATGCTAATTCCTTTGTCAAGGCACCTTGTTTCCTCGCACACAGCTTAAAGGTCCGCGGCCTGAGCGTGGCTGTGTTCCACTCCAGCGCTGTCCTCCAGACAGCCTGGTCCCTTCACCTGATGAAGGCTGCTTGTGTTGTGGCCGAAACGTTGTGATTTTTGTTGTTTTATTTTTTTTACCTACGTGACTTTACCGAATAGAACCAAAGAGTATGGATCCTTGCAGTCACGAAAGCTTCAAGTCTAGAATTACAAACGCAACGATGACGTTGACGCGAGATAACCCCCGAGCAAAATATATATATATAAAACTCCACGCACGCAAAAGCCCCACTCGCTCACTTTTATACTTCAGGTAGAAGCTGCATCCGAAGTCGTTGACCCTCACTTTGCCGTCCGCGGTGAGCAGAATGTTGTCCTGGAACAAAGAGTAGAGACGGGGGAAGGGATTCCACGCTCGGAGGTTACGGCAGGAGCGTCCAGCCAGCAGTGGGTCGATCACGCGAGGTGGCGCATTTACACCCACACGGGCAGCCCTCCCCACCCGCCCCACCCCACCCCCCACCCCGACTTGTGACACGGGCCACGTGCCTGAGACCCGTTCGAAGTCAATGAAGAATTAAAGCTTTCGTGACCGTGTAAATCGCTCGTTGTTTTTTTCCGGTAAAGTCACGTGTGTAGGAATACCGTAAAATTATATTGAAATAAATCAATCGCGACGTTTCGACGCACAGCACAAGCGATCCTCATCAGGTGTAAAGTAAAAAACCAAATCACAACAAGAAGATGAGAGACGAGAATTCAACAAACCTAGGAAAAACATTACGTGAAGCACAAACCAGTCAGGCCAACAACACAGTTAGACACTTACCCGACGGATCACGAATTTCAGAAGAGTGTTAAATTTCGTGGTCCGCCAGGTAAGTGTCTAACTGTGTTGTTGGCCTGACTGGTTGTGCTTCTATTTAAAGCTTTCGTGACTGCAAGGATTCATCTTCTTTGGTTCTTTCGGTAAAGTCACCAGGTAGAATGAGAATAAAATAATAAAATAACGCGATAAAATTCTCACGACGTTTCGGCCACAACGCAAGCGGCCGTCTTCAGGTGAAAGGTACGGACCCGTCGGGACGACAGAGCTTCAATAAACGATGTTAAGATTCGTAGCGACTTCTCCCAACCAGCTTAAAAGTCGCTACGAATCTTAACATCGTTGATTGAAGCTCTGTCGTCCCGACGGGTCCGTACCTTTCACCTGAAGACGGCCGCTTGCGTTGTGGCCGAAACGTCGTGAGAATTTTATTGTGTAATTTTATCATTTTATTCTCATTCTACGTGGGGACTTTACCGAAAGAACCAAAGAAGATGGTTGTGCTTTGCGTGATTGTTTTCTGAGCTGTGTTGAATTCTCGTCTCTCATCTTCTCGTCGTATTTACCTCCGTGATTTGTTACTTTTTACACCTAATCAAGATCGCTTGTGTTGCCGTTCGAAGTCGTTTTAAGAAACCACAAAACCTATTTTTATTTCACTACCAGGGTGTAAGGGCCCGGCAGAGCTGCCGTGAAGCTCTTTCATCAGAAACGACCTGGCCATCACGTAATGAGAGCAGCTCAACCAAGTGGCTGATATCATCATGAGCATCATCATCAGCAGCAGCATCATCATCGCATGGACATTTGTCACAGCACCCAAACACTCTAAACACGTGTTTCAACAGGCCCATAGAGACGCATACAGACCCACAGAGACTCATACTCATAGAGACCTATACAGGCCCACAGAGACCCATACCCATAGAGATCTATACAGACCCACAGAGACCCATACTCATAGTGACCCATAGACCCACAGAGACCCATACTCATAGAGACCCATACACACCCAGAGACCCATACTCATAGAGACCCATACTTATAGAGACTCACACAGACCCACAGAGACCCATACTCATAGAGACCCACAGAGACCCATTCTCATAGAGACTCACACAGACCTACAGAGACCCATACTCATAGAGACCCACACAGAGACCCACAGAGACCCATACTCATAGAGACCCATAGAGACCCATACTCATAGAGATCCATACAGACCCAGAGAGACCCGTACCCACAGAGACCCATACTCAGAGACCCATACAGACCCACAGAGACCCATACTCATTGAGACTCATACAGACCCACAGAGACCCATACTCATTGAGACTCATACAGACCCACAGAGACCCTTACTCATAGAGACTCATACAGACCCACAGAGACCCATACTCATAGAGACTCATACAGACCCACAGAGACCCATACTCATAGAGACCCATACAGACCCACAGAGACCCATACTCATAGAGACTCATACAGACCCACAGAGACCCATACTCATAGAGACACATAGAGACCCATAGAGACCCATACAGACCCACAGAGACCCATACTCATAGAGACCTATACACACCCACAGAGACCCATACTCATAGAGACCTATACACACCCACAGAGACCCATACTCATAGAGACCCACAGAGACCCATACTCATAGAGACCCACACAGAGACCCATACTCATAGAGACCCATACTCATAGAGACCCACAGAGACCCATACTCATAGAGACTCACAGACCCACAGAGACCCATATTCATAGAGACCCACAGAGACCCATACTCATAGAGACCCACACACAGAGACCCACAGACGGACGGGGCCCACGGTCGACCCCCCCGCGGGTCGACCGTGGGCCCCGGGGGTGGCCGCCTCCGCGCCAGCCGAGCGAGCGCCCCGGCGGGAGGTGGCCACCACCGCGGCCCGCCCCCCGCTCACCGGCTTGATGTCCGCGTGGACGACGCCCCGCCCCTTGGCGTACAGCAGGAAGTCGAGGATGGCCCCGGTGTACTCCCTCAGACGCCTCGGGTAGATCCGCCCGGCGCTCCCTTTTCTGACGACGTCTTTGAGGCTCCTCCTGACGCCACAACGACAACAACAACGACGTTAAATAAAAACCCCTTTGCCGTTCCGATGACGTCCGCAGGGCCCCAAACGGACTGTACCACTTGGTTAGTTTTGCGGGGGGGTTGGGGGGGGGGTGGTGTAAAGCCTCGTCGCTCCGCCGGTGTTCATCCGCGGCCTCGCCCCGCCGCACTGCTTGCGCTGACGGAGCCAACGCCCGCAAAACGACGTTGAGTATTTTACGACGGTGATTTCGTTAAATTTCGATTTCAAGCTTTCGTGACTGGCAGTGATTCATATTGTTGGTTCTTTCGGTAAAGTGACGTCGTGAGAGTTTTATTGTTTTACGTGTATATATATTTTTATAGTTTTTATTGTTTCCCTTTCAACGTGGTGACTTTACCGAAAGAACCAAGAATATAATGATTTAATGATTTTATTGTAATTTCAACTATTTTATAATTCTTTTTATTTAAAGCTTTCATGACTGCAGTAATTCATATTCTTAGTTCTTTCGGTAAAGTCACGTTGAAGGGAAACAATAAAATAATAAAATATATATAAAACAATTAAAAAAATGTTTTTAATACAATTATTTTTATACAATATATTTTTTATTGTTTTATGTATATTTTATTATTTTATTGTTTCCCTTCAACGTGACTTTACCGAAAGAACTAAGAATAATTTATTATTTTGTCACCATCGTTTTATCGCTACGATTTCATCGCAATTTAATCAACGCATTATTTTCATTATTGCTTTATTATCAGCGTTTCACGATTTTGATTTCTACGAGCGGTATATTTTTATTTCATCACAATATCCTCGTTGCTGTTTTACAATTGTTCCGTCATTTTATTACCATCTTATCACGCGTTATTTTTTTGTGTTGCATCATTACCCACCTATTAATAATGTATCATTTCATAATTTTCTCACTAACCTTTCAGTGGAAATATTTTATTACTATATTATATATATTTAAAAAAAAAATTTGAACGTGTAATTCGTGGGGAGCGTTTCCGTTGAATCGCGAGGACTTCCTGCGTCCATCTAAACAAACTGTCAAATCGCTCTCCGTGGTGCTAACGTTTAAAAATAAATAAACACAAAGCGCCACTCCTTTAAAATGTTTCTTGCCGTTGGATTTCGCACCTGATGATGACTGCTTGCGTTGCGGTCGAAACGTCGTGGGAATTTTATTGTTTATATATATTTGATTATTTTCATTGTTTCCCTATGTAATTATTATTCTTGGTTCTTTCGGTTAAAGTCACCGCCACGTAGATAAGTAAATACATGGTGGTGACTTTAACCGAAAGAACCAAGAATAATAATTTTATTGTTTTACAATAATTTTATTGTTTTACAATAATTTTATTGTTTTATATATTTTATATATTTTATTATTCCCCTATCTACGTGGCGGTGACTTTACCGAAAGAACCAAGAATAATAATTTTATTGTTTTACAATAATTTTATTGTTTTATATTTTTATTATTTTATTGTTTCCCTATCTACGTGACGGCGGTGGCTTTACCGAAAGAACCAAGAATAATAATTTTATTGTTTTATATTTTTATTATTTTTTGTTTCCCCTATCTACGTGGCGGTGACTTTACCGAAACAACCAATAATATGAATAGCTGCAGTCGCGAAAGCTTTAAATAGAAAAATAAAAATAGTTTATAGTTTAGTGATTTTTCGATTTAAAGCTTTCGTGACTGCAGGGATTCATATTCTTGGTTCTTTTGGTAAAGTCACCGCCACGTAGATAGGGAAACAATAAAAATAATAAAATATAAAACAATAAAATTATTGTAAAACAATAAAATTATTATTCTTGGTTCTTTCGGTAAAGTCACCGCCACGTAGATAGGGAAACAATAAAATAATAAAAATATAAAACAATAAAATTATTATTCTTGGTTCTTTCGGTAAAGTCACCGCCACGTAGATAGGGAAACAATAAAATAATAAAAATATAAAAAATAAAATTAATGTAAAACAATAAAATTATTATTCTTGGTTCTTTCGGTAAAGTCACCGCCACGTAGATAGGGAAACAATAAAATAAGAAAAATATAAAACAATACAATTATTGTAAAACATTAAAATTATTATTCTTGGTTCTTTCGGTAAAGTCACCGCCACCACGTAGATAGGGAAACAATTAAATAATAAAAATATAAAACAATAAAATTATTGTAAAACAATAAAATTATTATTCTTGGTTCTTTCGGTAAAGTCACCGCCACGTAGAAGGGAAACAATAAAATAATAAAAATATAAACCAATAAAATTATTGTAAAACAATAAAATTATTATTCTTGGTTCTTTCGGTAAAGTCACCACCACTTAGATAGGGAAACAATAAAATAATAAAAATATAAAACAATTAAATTATTGTAAAACAATAAAATTATTATTCTTGGTTCTTTCGGTAAAGTCACCCCCGCGTAGTAGAAGAAAACAATAAAATAATAAAAATATAAAACAATAAAATAATAAACAAAAACATGTAACGTACACTACACTATACACTACACTATACACTACACTACTACACACTACACTTTACACTACACACTACACTATACACTACACTCTACACTACTATACACTACACTACACTATACACTACACTATACACTACACTATACACTACACTACTATACACTACACTACTATACACTACACTACTACACACTACACTTTACACTACACTACACACTACTATACACTACACTGTACACTACACTATACACTACTACACACTACACTACTACACACTACACTTTACACTACACTACACACTACTATACACTACACTGTACACTACACTATACACTACACTACACACTACACTATACACTACACACTACACTATACACTACACACTACTATACACTACACTATACACTACACACTACACTATACACACTACACTTTACACTACACTATACACTACACTTTACACTACACACTAGTTTCAGTTTCATTTATTTTGGTATAGCCCCGTGAGCCATCCGGCTCTTGAATCGGGTGCAACCGCAACAAACAAAAACCAAAAACACGACCAAGAAAAACATCTTAAGGTGACTTTGTGTGTGTTGACTGTGCAAAACAGAAAATCCATGGGGAAAAAACAGCAAAAATATTCCAGAAAAAGCACCGTGCACACCACCAACGCTGCGTGCAAAAATCCCAGTGTGGGATGCAAAGTCAAACAACAACCACAAGACAACTTTAGATTAAGGCCGTCAGTCTAACGCCGTACTACAACAAAACAAACATGTCCAAACCAAAAAAAACGTTTTCAAAATCACCAAAATAAAGTCATAAAAGCAATGTAACAGTGATCATAGAAACTGTGACCGAATTTTTTTACAATAAACTACATAAACAACATGTACCACCAAACCCTAGAGCCATAGCTGGCTGCATGAGTCACTCCACAATAGCAGGAGCATCGGTCGGAGTATCACATTTTAAAATGCACCTTTAAGATCAGCGCGCTAAATCAAAATACAGATAATACTTTGCAGCGGTCATCCGGAGCGAAACATTTTATTTTATTTTAGGCCACTGAATAGCAGTGGCAGCTAGGGGTGTACAACTCCTCTAGAGCAGTTTTGAGTGAAGATCTCATAAGCAGTGATTCAAGTTGCAGTTTATTGGCAGGGCCTTTGCATCGATAGCAAAGGCCCTTCCTCCAGTATTTGCACGGCAATAGGGAAGGTGAAAGCTGGTAAATGAGCGAAGACCTTAGGTCAAATTTGTTCTTTGAAGCAGAGAGGAGATCCAGCAGGTAGTCTGCGGATTTTTTCGTAAGTACATCGTGAATGAATAATATCTGGTGCACAATCCGTCGAACATTAAGAGATGTTCAGTTTGACCCAATGTAGAGATCACAGTGGTGAGTCCTATACGGGCAGTTCAATGTCAATCTTAAGGCCGAGTGATAGATGGAATCAAGCTTCTTCAGTACAGTACTTGGGGCTGATTTATACACGATGTCACAGTAGTCAAGTAGAGGCGGTATGGTAGCTTTCATCAATTCCAAACGGAACATTGGCGGGTAAGCAGTGCTTGTGTCGATACAGAAAACCAATCTTTTATTTTTGTCTTTTTACCAATATAATCAATGTGCCCTTCAAAATTCAGTCTTGAATCCAGGATGACCCCAACGAATTGCCACGTTCTGTCTGCGTGACAACAAGCTGTAAACGTTGTGGGTTCACTCTTCAACACACCGGTGGGCTAAAGCAGTGAACGAATTTTGCCTTTTGTCAACGTGACACTTTATTTTTGCCGATTGGCCGTGTCGGGTGGTGGAGGGTTAACGACACGTTTATAAATAACGGCGATCTAATCCACAAAAAAACCTTCATCACTGAACCCTTACTAGTCGGCCGTGTCGGATGGTGGCGGATTTCACGACACGACATTGATGCATTTACGCGATCCAACCCCCCCCAAAAAACAAACCAAACCTATTAAGGATGACATTGGTCGCGACAGCCCTGCGAGTGAAACTCATTCAAAGTGATAAATCGACGAATTGAGTTGCTTGATTAACCGTTAAATCAATATTAATTCCGAAATAAAGAAACCATCGAGCGGAGCAATGGACACGCACGTGGGTGGGCGGGGTGGGTGGGTGGGTGGGGTGGGTGGGGTGGGTGGGTGGGTGGGGGTAAGTGGAGGTTCGCGTACTTCAAGAGCTCGACGACGAGGCAATTGTGCCCGCGGAATTGGAACGTGTCGAGGACCCGGATGACTCCGTAGCGCTCATCGCTGGCCCTGCCCTGCAGCTCCTTGGCCATCTTCAGCTCCCTTCTCTGGCAGGCCGCTATCGAGGGGCTGTGGAGCGGGAGGTGGAAGGTCGCGAAATTGATGACGGTGACTCTGCGTGGGTGACTCTGTGTGGGTGACTCTGTGTGGGTGACTCTGCGTGGGTGACTCTCTGTGTGGGTGTCTCTGTGTGGGTGTCTCTGCGTGGGTGACTCTGTGTGGGTGTCTCTGTGGGTGTCTCTGTGGGTGTCTCTGTGTGGGTCCGGGTGTCTCTGTGGGTCCGGGTGTCTCTGTGGGTCTGGGTGTCTCTGTAGCTCTCTGTGGGTCTCTGTGTGGGTATCTTTGTGTGGGTATCTCTGTGTGGGTCTGGGTGTCTCTGTGGGTGTCTCTGTGTGGGTGTCTCTGTGGGTATCTCTGTGTGGGTGTCTCTGTGGGTCTCCATAGGTCTGTTGGTTACACTTCACGTAGCCTCAAGGTGCACATGGCCTGGCAGAAGCAACGTGGTGACGTCACCGCCACCTAGTGGCCAATGGCGATTGTTGTTGTTAGTTTGTAGTTAGCAAGTGGTACGGCAGTTATTATTCTGTTGGTTAACTTTGATTCACAGCAGTAGTCTTACGGCAGGTTATTATTTAGTGAGTTAGTTGATATTTAGCAGTAAGTTTTACGGCGGTAAAATTTTGTTTGTGAGTTTTATAGTTAGCAGCAGTTTTATGGCAGTTAGTATTTTGTTAGTTTATAGTTAGCAGCAGTTTTATGGCAGTAAGATTTTGTTAGTTTATAGTTAGCAGCAGTTTATGGCAGTTAGTATTTTGTTAGTTCATAGCAGCAGTTTTACAGCAGTTAGTATTTTGTTAGTTCATAGTTAGCAGCAGGTTTACGGCAGTTAGTATTTTATTAGTTTATAGTTAGCAGCAGTTTTACGGCAGTTAGTATTTTGTTAGTTTATAGTTAGCAGCAGTTTTACTGCAGTTTGCATTTTGTTAGTTTATAGTTAGCAGAAGTTTTATGTCAGTTAGTATTTTGTTAGTTTATAGTTAGCAGAAGTTTTTCGGCAGTTAGTATTTTGTTCGTTTATAGTTAGCGGCAGTTTTACGTCAGTTAGTATTTTGTTAGTTTATAGTTAGCAGAAGTTTTACGGCAGTTAGTATTTTGTCGGCGAGTCCACAGTTGGTGGCAGTTTCACGGCGGTGCCTCCGATCATTTGATGATTATTTCCCGAGAATCGCGGGCCACCGCGGAAGGCCCTCCCGGCTCACCGCGAGGCCATCGACAGCATCTTGACGGCCACGAGCGTTTTGGTTTTGTGGTCGAGGCACTGCAGCACCAGGCCCTGGCCTCCCTTGCCGATCTTCTTCTGCACCTCGTAGCGGTACTGGAGCTGTTCCTTGCGGACCTAGGGAGGCGGAGGAGGAGGAGGCGGAGGCCGGTGGTCAGAGCCGTCGCGAACGGAGCGCCTGACGCTCGGTGGTGGCGGCGACGGCGGCAGTCGGGGATTCCACGACCGCCATTCTCCACCACGAAGGTTTGTTTTTGCTCGGGTATCGGATCGCGGAAACGTTTAAATGTTGCGTTAAACTTGCCGAACGCTGCTTGACTTGAAGCTTTCGTGACTGCAGGAATTCACATTCTTGGGTCCGTCGGTAAAGCCACCACGTGGATAGGCTCAAAGGAAATAATCAAAGATAACGGAAAACTCCGACGTTTCCATCGCAACGCAAGCGGTCGTCTTCCCGTTACTTTTATTATTGTCTTTGAACCTATCTACGCGACTTTACCGACGGACCCAAGAAGGCCGAATGATGTTAAAACTTGGGGGGGGTTGTTCGCCTTTTTGCGTTTATCCATCTAACACTGGGTAGTGAGACGCTGCTAGTGAGACACTGGTAGTGAGACACTGGTGGTGAGACACTGGGTAGTGAGACACTGTGTAATGAGACACTGGTGGTGAGACACTGGGTAGTGAGACACTGGTGGTGAGACACTGGGTAGTGAGACACTGGGCAGTGAGACACAGGTGGTGAGACACAGGTGGTGAGACACTGGATAGTGAGACACTGGGTAGTGAGACACTGGTGGTGAGACACTGGGTAGTGAGACACTGGGTAGTGAGACACTGGTAGTGAGACACTGGGTAGTGAGACACAGTGTAGCGAGACACAGGGTAGTGAGACACTGGGTAGTGAGACACTGGTGGTGAGACACTGGTGGTGAGACACTGGTAATGAGACACTGGGTAGTGAGACACTGGGTAGTGAGACACTGTGTGGTGAGACACTGGGTAGTGAGACACTGGTAGTGAGACGCTGCTAGTGAGACACTGGTAGTGAGACACTGGTGGTGAGACACTGTGTAATGAGACACTGGTGGTGAGACACTGGGTAGTGAGACACTGGTGGTGAGACACTGGGTAGTGAGACACTGGGCAGTGAGACACAGGTGGTGAGACACAGGTGGTGAGACACTGGATAGTGAGACACTGGGTAGTGAGACACTGGTGGTGAGACACTGGGTAGTGAGACACTGGGTAGTGAGACACTGGTAGTGAGACACAGGTAGTGAGACACTGGGTAGTGAGACACAGGGTAGCGAGACACAGGGTAGTGAGACACTGGGTAGTGAGACACTGGTGGTGAGACACTGGTGGTGAGACACTGGTAATGAGACACTGGGTAGTGAGACACTGGGTAGTGAGACACTGTGTGGTGAGACACTGGGTAGTGAGACACTGGTGGTGAGACACTGCTGGCAAGACAGGTAGTGAGACACTGGTAGTGAGACACTGGGTAGTCAGACACTGGGTAGTGAGACACTGTGTAATGAGACACTGGTGGTGAGACACTGGGTAGTGAGACACTGGGTAGTGAGACACAGGTGGTGAGACACAGGTGGTGAGACACTGGGTAGTGAGACACTGGGTAGTGAGACACTGGTGGTGAGACACTGGGTAGTGAGACACCGCTAGTGAGACACAGGTAGTGAGACACTGGGTAGTGAGACACTGGGTAGTGAGACACTGGTAGTGAGACACTGGTAGTGAGACACAGGTAGTGAGACACTGGGTAGTGAGACAGAGGGTAGTGAGACACTGGTGGTGAGACACTGGTGGTGAGACACTGGTAATGAGACACTGGGTAGTGAGACACTGGGTAGTGAGACACTGTGTGGTGAGACACTGGGTAGTGAGACACTGGTGGTGAGACACTGCTGGCGAGACACAGGTAGTGAGACACTGGTAGTGAGACACTGGGTAGTGAGACACTGGGTAGTGAGACTGGTGGTGAGACATTGGTAGTGAGACACTGGGTGGTGTGATACTGGTAGTGAGACACTGGGTAGTGAGACACTGGATAGTGAGACACTGGTAGTGAGACACTGGGTAGTGAGACACTGGGTGGTGAGACACAGGTAGTGTGACACTTGTAGTGAGACACTGCTAGTGAGACACTGGGTAGTGAGACACTGTTAGTGAGACACTGGGTAGTGAGACACTGGTAGTGAGACACTGGTAGTGAGACAATGGGTAGTGAGACACTGGTAGTGAGACACTGGTAGTGAGACATTGCTAGTGAGACACTGGTACTGAGACACTGGTGGTGATACACTGCTAGTGAGACACTGGGTAGTGAGACACTGGTAGTGAGACATTGCTAGTGAGACACTGGGTAGTGAGACACTGGTAGTGAGACACTGGGTAGTGAGATACTGGTAGTGAGACACTGGGTAGTGAGACACTGGTAGTGAGACAATGGGTAGTGAGACACTGGGTAGTGAGACACTGCTAGTGAGACACGGGTGGTGAGACACTGGTAGTGGGACAGGTTGTGAGACACTGGTAGTGAGACACTGGTGGTGAGACACTGGTGGTGAGACACTGGGTAGTGAGACACTGGTGGTGAGACACTCGGTAGTGAGACACTGTTAGTGAGACACTGGTAGTGAGACACTGGTAGTGAGACACTGGTGGTAAGACACTGCTAGTGAGACACTGGGTAGTGAGACACTGGTAGTGCGACACTGGTGGTGAGACACTGCTAGTGAGACACTGGGTAGTGAGACACTGGGTAGTCAGACACTGCTAGTGAGACACTAGGTAGTGAGACACTGGGTAGTGAGACACTGCTAGTGAGACACAGGTAGTGAGACACTGGGTAGTAAGACACTGGGTAGTGAGACACTGGGTAGTGAGACACAGGTAGTGAGACACTGCTAGTGAGACACTGGGTAGTGAGACACTGGGTAGTGAGACACTGGGTCGTGAGACACAGGTTGTGAGACTCGGGCCTAAAGAAGGACGCTCTCTCTGGTGCAGACCAATTAGTGTCAAAGGCAATGCCACTTATTACCAGAGCCTGTTTTTGTTTGCATGTTCACCACAAGGTTGTGTTTTTATTTACAGAAATGGTATAGCCTATTGTTACGCTGTTAAAGACCCCACCACTTGAACTGACTATGTAGCTCTTCTATCTCAAAAGCGACCTGGCCATCGCAAACCGTAGCTCAACGAAGTGGCCTCATCATTACCACCGTGTGGCAATGATGAGGCCCGTGGGTTCTAAATGTGCGGTGACGTCGTCTCTAAATGTCTCTAAGGAAAAACGACGGAGGGAGGACCCCGGCGGAAAGAAATCCACGCCACCCACGAGGAGAGAGATCGAGACGTAAACTCCGCATACGCAACAGCTAACAGCAGCGGCATCAGCGGGTGTCAGGGCCGGTATCGAACCCACGACCTCCTGCACACTGGGCGAGGGAGCTAACATCTTCTGGCCACCGCGGCCGACGTCCTCGTCGTCGTGAGTGGATTGGCCAAAGTTCGCGACAAAACGGTGCGAAATAACTTTAACGCGATGTGTGGCGGCGCCATAGATGGAGCAAGGGGCATCAAAGGGGACCTCCCCAGGTCGATCTGGACCAGTTGAAGACTGAAAGCCTAAGACCAGCAGCTAGACAGGAAGGCCCAAGCCCAGCTAGATAGGAGACCCCCCTAGCCCCCGCTGCCCTTAGCAGGGCCGGGGGACTTTGTGCGGCTCGGCCGTGAGACTCCGGGAACCCCTGGTCCCCTGACGTCCTCGTGAGGGCCGCGTCCAGTGGGTCAGTGGTCGGAACTCGGAACCGTGGCTAGGGCCGAGTTAGAACGGCCTCCCCCCTAGGCACCCATAGCCGGAGGACCCTGAGTGTAGCCCTGTGTTACAGGGCACGTTAGCCCGGAGGCAGTACCCTCACTAGACAGTGGTGTAGGAGGACCCTGAGTGTAGCCCTGTGTTACAGGGCACGTTAGCCCAGAGGCAGTACCCTCCCTAGACAGTGGTGTAGGAGGACCCTGAGTGTAGTTCTGTGTTATAGGGCACGTTAGCCCGGAGGCAGTACCTCCCTAGAGAGTGGTGTAGGAGGACCCTGAGTGTATCCCTGTGTTATAGGGCACGTTAGCCTGGAGGCAGTACCCTCCCTAGACAGTGGTGTAGGAGGACCCTGAGTGTAGTTCTGTGTTATAGGGCACGTTAGCCCAGAGGCAGTACCCTCCCTAGACAGTGGTGTAGGAGGACCCTGAGTGTAGCCCTGTGTTATAGGGCACGTTAGCCCGGAGGCAGTACCCTCCCTAGACAGTGGTGTAGGAGGACCCTGAGTGTAGTTCTGTGTTATAGGGCACGTTAGCCCAGAGGCAGTACCCTCCCTAGACAGTGGTGTAGGAGGACCCTGAGTGTAGCCCTGTGTTAGGGCACGTTAACCCTAGGTGTAGAGGACAGTAACCCTGAGTGTACTGGGACTGTACTGCCGAGCGAGGTGGTTTAATGAACAGTGTTGCCTCCAAGAACCGACTCCGACGTCTCCTGAATCCACAACACTACACGTGCACAGAGACCCAGATCCCGAGAGACCCACAGAGACCCACAGACACCCAGACCAATCAAGGCTCACACAGATCATTAGAGACCCACAGAGACCCCCAGAAACCCGTAGCACAAAACCTTAACCGACTGTCTGTGTCTGGTGGTGGTGGCAGGTTTAACCATTGCACATTTATACTCGTGCCTTCTAACCCAACAAAAAGCTCTGTGGGTGTCTAATGGTGTCTCTTTGGGTGCCTGAGTGGGTCTCAATGGGAGTGGGTCTCTGTGGGTGTCTCTGTGGGTGTCTCTTTGGGTCTCTGTGGATCTCTGTGGGTGTCTCTGTGGGTGTCTCTGTGGGTGTCTCTGTGGCTGTCTCTTTGGGTCTCTGTGGGTCTCTATGGGTTTCTCTGTGGGTGTCTCTTTGGGTCTCTGTGGGTGTCTCTATGGGTGTCTATGGGTGTCTCTGTGGGTGTCTCTGTGGGTTTCTCTTTGGGTCTCTGTGGGTCTTTGTGGGTCTCTATGGGTGTCTCAATGGGAGTGGGTCTCTGTGGGTGTCTCTGTGGGTGTCTCTGTGGGTGTCTCCGTGGGTGTCTATGGGTGTCTCTGTGGGTCTCTGTGGGTGTCTCTGGGTGTCTCTGTGGGTGTCTCTGTGGGTCTCTGGGTGTCTCAATGGGAGTGGCTCTCTGTGGGTGTCTCTGTGGGTGTCTCTGTGGGTGTCTCTTTGGGTCTCTGTGGGTTTCTATGGGTCTCTATTGGTGTCTCTGTGGGTGTCTCTGTGGGTCTCTATGGGTGTCTCTGTGGGTGTCTCTGTGGGTGTCTCTGTGGGTGTCTCTTTGGGTGTCTCTTTGGGTCTCTGTGGGTCTCTGTGGGTCTCTGTGGGTCTCTGTGGGTGTCTCTTTGGGTCTCTGTGGGTCTCTGTGGGTGTCTCAATGAGAGTGGGTCGCTGTGGGTGTCTCTGTGGGTGTCTCTGTCGGTCTCTATGGGTGTCTCTGTGGGTCTCTATGGGTGTCTCAATGGGAGTGGGTCTCTGTGGGTGTCTCTGTGGGTATCTCTGTGGGTGTCTCTGTGTCTCTGTGAGCCTCACAGGGATGTAGTTGTTGTTATCGTCGTCGTAGCCGTCGTTGTTGTTGCCGCCCCGGGGTTTGCCGACCTTGTCCAAAGTGAAGAACCAAATTTGTTTCATGGCCGCCAGCTCCAGCTTTTGGCGATGACTCAGCTGAGGTCCAAAGAGTTCCAGGATCGCTAAACACGTGACAACAACAACAACAGCTTAAACTTTGAACTATCTCTGTTTTGTTTACATGCCAGGTAAGGCCCCCATGAAACATGACCATCATGACATCCCTCATGCAACATGGCCACAATGAAGTCCCCCTTGCAAAATGGTCACAATGAAGTCCCCCATGCAACATGGCCACCATGACAACCCCCATGCAACATGGCCATCATGACATCCCTCATGCAACATGGCCGCAATGAAGTCCCCCTTGCAAAATGGCCACAATGAAGTCCCCCATGTAACATGGCCACCATGACGACCCCCATGTAACATGGCCGCTGTGATATCCCCCATGCAACATGGCCATCATGACATCCCTTATGCAACATTACTGCAATGATGTCCCCCTTGCAAAATGGCCACAATGAAGTCCCCCATGCAACATGGCCATCATGACATCCCTCATGCAACATGGCCGCAATGAAGTCCCCCTTGCAAAATGGCCGCAATGAAGTCCACCATGCAACATGGCCACTCTAACGACACCCATGCATCATGGCCACCGTGAAATCCCCCACGTAACATGGCCATAGTGATGTCCCCCATGCAAAATGGCTGCCGTGACATCCCCCATGCAACGTGGCCATCGTGAAGACCCCTATGCAACATGGCCACCGTGAAGTCCCCCATGCAAAATGGCGGTAGTGACTTCCCCCCCATTCACCGTGGCCACGTTCCGCTCACTGCTGTTCTCACCTCGAGGCGATTTACAGCGGATAGGTCCGGTGCCGGCTGCGGACAGCGCGCTCCACGTGTTGCCACAGACTCCCTCCCTCCTTCTCGCTGCAGCTTGGCTCGTCTACACGCACACACACACACAAAAACAATATTGCAGTAGGCTCCTCTACACACACAGACTTCACGTGAACAGTAGGCGTTAGTGCCGGGGTCGAACCCACGACCTCCTGTATACAAAGTGAGGTTGTTAACATCTCCTAGCCACCGTGGTGCCACAGAGTAGTGTACGGGCATCACAAACACACTCACTACATCTGGCGGAGGATCGTTCCCAGGTTCGGATCGCGAGTGCGAGTTGCAAGTCGATGTCAAACAAATACATATTTCATGGAAGCTCGTTCGTAAGTGTGGGTGGTGTTCGTAAGTGAGGGTGGTGTTGGTAAGTGATGGTGGTGTTGGTAAGTGAGGGTGGTGTTGGTAAGTGATGGTGGTGTTGGTAAGTGAGGGTGGTGTTGGTAAGTGTGGGTGGTGTTGGTAAGTGTGGGTGGTGTTGGTAAGTGAGGGTGGTGTTGGTAAGTGAGGGTGGTGTTGGTAAGTGCTGGTGATGTTGGTAAGTGAGGGTGGTGTTGGTAAGTGTGGGTGGTGTTGGTAAGTGAGGGTGGTGTTGGTAAGTGTGGGTGGTGTTGGTAAGTACTGGTGGTGTTGGTAAGTGAGGGTGGTGTTGGTAAGTGTGGGTGGTGTTGGTAAGTATTGGCGGTGTTGGTAAGTGTGTGTGGTGTTGGTAAGTGCGGGGGGTGTTGGTAAGTGTGGGTGGTGTTGGTAAGTGTGGGTGGTGTTGGTAAGTGTGTGTGGTGTTGGTAAGTGAGGGTGGTGTTGGTAAGTGTGGGTGTTGTTGGTAAGTGAGGGTGGTGTTGGTAAGTGAGGGTGGTGTTGGTAAGTGTGGGTGGTGTTGGTAAGTGAGGGTGGTGTTGGTAAGTGAGGGTGGTGTTGGTAAGTGAGGGTGGTGTTGGTAAGTGAGGGTGGTGTTGGTAAGTGTGGGTGGTGTTGGTAAGTGTGGGTGGTGTTGGTAAGTGTGGGTGGTGTTGGTAAGTGTGGATGGTGATCGTAAGTGAGGGTGGTGTTGGTAAGTGTGGGTGGTGTTGGTAAGTGAGGGTGGTGGTCGTAAGTGAGGGTGGTGTTGGTAAGTGTGGGTGGTGTTGGTAAGTGTGAGTGCTGTTGGTAAGTGTGAGTGCTGTTGGTAAGTGTGGGTGGTGTTGGTAAGTGAGGGTGGTGATCGTAAGTGTGGGTGGTGTTGGTAAGTGAGGGTGGTGTTGGTAAGTGAGGGTGGTGTTGGTAAGTGTGGGTGGTGTTGGTAAGTGTGGGTGGTGTTGGTAAGTGAGGGTGGTGTTGGTAAGTGTGGGTGGTGTTGGTGAGGGTGGTGTTGGTAAGTGCGGGTGGTGTCGGTATGTGAGGGTGGTGTTGGTAAGTGTGGGTGGTGTTGGTAAGTGCTGGTGATGTTGGTAAGTGAGGGTGGTGTTGGTAAGTGTGGGTGGTGTTGGTAAGTGAGGGTGGTGTTGGTAAGTATGGGTGGTGTTGGTAAGTACTGGTGGTGTTGGTAAGTGAGGGTGGTGTTGGTAAGTGTGGGTGGTGTTGGTAAGTATTGGCGGTGTTGGTAAGTGTGTGTGGTGTTGGTAAGTGCGGGTGGTGTTGGTAAGTGTGGGTGGTGTTGGTAAGTGTGGGTGGTGTTGGTAAGTGTGTGTGGTGTTGGTAAGTGAGGGTGGTGTTGGTAAGTGTGGGTGTTGTTGGTAAGTGAGGGTGGTGTTGGTAAGTGAGGGTGGTGTTGGTAAGTGTGGGTGGTGTTGGTAAGTGTGGGTGGTGTTGGTAAGTGTGGGTGGTGTTGGTAAGTGTGGGTGGTGATCGTAAGTGAGGGTGGTGTTGGTAAGTGTGAGTGGTGTTGGTAAGTGAGGATGGTGTTGGTAAGTGTGGGTGGTGGTCGTAAGTGAGGGTGGTGTTGGTAAGTGTGGGTGGTGTTGGTAAGTGTGAGTGCTGTTGGTAAGTGTGAGTGCTGTTGGTAAGTGTGGGTGGTGTTGGTAAGTGTGAGTGCTGTTGGTAAGTGTGAGTGCTGTTGGTAAGTGTGGGTGGTGTTGGTAAGTGAGGGTGGTGATCGTAAGTGTGGGTGGTGTTGGTAAGTGAGGGTGGTGTTGGTAAGTGAGGGTGGTGTTGGTAAGTGTGGGTGGTGTTGGTAAGTGTGGGTGGTGTTGGTAAGTGAGGGTGGTGTTGGTAAGTGAGGGTGGTGTTGGTAAGTGTGGGTGGTGTTGGTGAGGGTGGTGTTGGTAAGTGCGGGTGGTGTCGGTATGTGAGGGTGGTGTTGGTAAGTCGAGTGTAGGGGCCCATGCGTTACCTGCATGGTGTTGATGCTCAGAGTGGCTTCGCTTACGCAGCAGTCCCCAAGGTCTCTGTGTGGGTGGGGGGGTGGAGATGATGTAGAGAGTCACAACACGAACTCACATCCTCACCACTGTCCCACATTCCCCCCACCAGGAACCCACCATTCTCACAACGAACCCCCATCCTCACCAGGAACTCCAAATACAGACTCACATCCTCACCACGAACTCACTTGGACTCACATCCTCACCACGGACCCAACCTCACCACGAACCCACAACACGAACCCACACACCACGAACCCACAACACTCACCACGAACCCACAACACTCACCACGAACCCACAACACGGACCCACACACTCACCACGATCCCACAACACTCACCACGAACCCACAACACGGATCCACACACTCACCACGAACCCACAACACGGACCCACACACTCACCACGATCCCACAACACTCACCACGAACCCACAACACGGACCCACAACACTCACCACGAACCCACAACACTCACCACGAACCCACAACACGGACCCACACACTCACCACGAACCCACAACACGGACCCACAACACTCACTACGAACCCACAACACGGACCCACACACTCACCACGAACCCACAACACTCACCACGAACCCACAACACGGACCCACAACACTCACCACGAACCCACAACACTCACCACAAACCCACAACACGGACCCACACACACACCACGAACCCACAACACGGACCCACACACTCACCACGAACCCACAACACTCACCACGAACCCACAACACGGACCCACAACACTCACCACGAACCCACACACTCAGCACGAACCCACAACACTCACCACGAACCCACAACACGGACCCACACACTCACCACGAACCCACAACACTCACCACGCACCCACAACACTCACCACGAACCCACAACACGGACCCACACACTCACCACGAACCCAAAACACTCACCACGAACCCACAACAGGGACCCACACACTCACCACGAACCCACAACACTCACCACGAACCCACAACACGGACCCACACACTCACCACAGACCCACAACACTCACCACGGACCCACAACACTCACACGAACGAACAACACGGACCCACAACACTCACCACGAACCCACAACACGGACCTACACACTCACCAAGAACCCACAACACGGACCCACAACACTCACCACGAACCCACAACACGGACCCACACACTCACCACGGACCCACAACACTCACCACGGACCCACAACACTCACCACGAACCCACAACACGGACCCACAACACTCACCACGAACCCACAACACGGACCCACACACTCACCACGGACCCACAACACTCACCACGAACCCACAACACTCACCACGAACCCACAACACGAACCCACACCACTCACCACGGACCCACAACACGGACCCACAACACTCACCACGAACCAACAACACTCACCACGCACCCACAACACTCACCACGAACCCACAACACGGACCCACAACACTCACCACGAACCCACAACACGGACCCACACACTCACCACGGACCCACAACACTCACCACGGACCCACAACACTCACCAAGAACCCACAACACGGACCCACAACACTCACCACGAACCCACAACACGGACCCACACACTCACCACGGACCCACAACACTCACCACGAACCCACAACACTCACCACGAACCCACAACACGAACCCACAACACTCACCACGGACCCACAACACGGACCCACAACACTCACCACGAACCAACAACACTCACCACGCACCCACAACACTCACCACGAACCCACAACACGGACCCACAACACTCACCACGAACCCACAACACTCACCACGAACCCACAACACGGACCCACACACACACCACGAACCCACAACACGGACCCACACACTCACCACGAACCCACAACACTCACCACGAACCCACAACACGGACCCACAACACTCACCACGAACCCACACACTCAGCACGAACCCACAACACTCACCACGAACCCACAACACGGACCCACACACTCACCACGAACCCACAACACTCACCACGCACCCACAACACTCACCACAAACCCACAACACGGACCCACACACTCACCACGAACCCACAACACTCACCACGAACCCACAACAGGGACCCACACACTCACCACGAACCCACAACACTCACCACGAACCCACAACACGGACCCACACACTCACCACAGACCCACAACACTCACAACGGACCCACAACACTCACACGAACCAACAACACGGACCCACAACACTCACCACGAACCCACAACACGAACCCACAACACTCACCACGAACCCACAACACGAACCCACAACACTCACCACGGACCCACAACACGGACCCACAACACTCACCACGAACCAACAACACTCACCACGCACCCACAACACTCACCACGAACCCACAACACTCACCACGAACCCACAACACTCACCACGGACCCACAACACGGACCCACACACTCACCACGAACCCACAACACTCACCACGCACCCACAACACTCACCACGAACCCACAACACGGACCCACACGCTCACCACGAACCCACAACACTCACCACGAACCCACAACAGGGACCCACAAACTAACCACGAACCCACAACACTCACCACGAACCCACAGCACGGACCCAGACACTCACCACGAACCCACAACACTCACCACGAACCCACAACACTCACCACGAACCCACAACACGGACCTACACACTCACCAAGAACCCACAACACGGACCCACACACTCACCACGAACCCACAACACTCACCACGAACCCACAACACGGACCTACACACTCACCAAGAACCCACAACACGGATCCACACACTCACCACGAACCCACAACACTCACTACGAACCCACAACACGGACCCACAACACTCACCACGAACCCACAACACGGACCCACACGCTCACCACTAAACCCACAAAACTCACCTCGTCAAAAGTTTCTCTAGGATGGCTTCAACAGAAGTTGTTTGAAAAACGACGATGATGAAGCTGAGTCAGCTGACGTTTAAGAACCTGCCGACTCCTTCACGCCAGTCTCGTACCGAGGGAGCTCGTGATGATTGCAGCGTCACCGGTGATGTCAGAGTCCGAGTGACGTGACCACGCCCCCTTCAGCCACACCCCTCCGAGTGACGTGGCAATGCGAGACCACGCCCCCGGAAGCCGCCTTCCGCCCCGAGTCTAAGGGCGCCCCCCCCCCACCTCCACCCCCAACTTCTACTTCCGCTTCCGGTCGTGGCGAATTGCGGCGATGGCGGGAAAAATCTGAACCCTGACTGGGCCTCCTCGTGGTCGACTCAGCCTGAAGATGCCGACACGGGGCTCTGTGTGAGGTGAGTCTGTGGGTCTCTGTGTGTGGTGAGTTTGTGTGGTGAGTTTGTGTGGTGAGTCTGTGGGTCTCTGTGTGGTGAGTCTGTGGGTCTCTGTGTGGTGAGTCTGTGGGTCTCTGTGTGAGGTGAGTCTGTGGATGTCTGCGTGAGGTGAGTCTGTGGGTCTCTGTGTGGTGAGTCTGTGGGTCTCTGTGTGGTGAGTCTGTGGGTCTCTGTGTGGTGAGTCTGTGGGTCTCTGTGTAAGGTGAGTCTGTGGGTCTCTGTGTGAAGTGAGTCTGTGGGTGTCTGTGTGAGGTGAGTTTGTGGGTGTCTGTGTGGTGAGTTTGTATTTATCTGTGAGGTGAGTCTGTGCGTCTTTGTGTGAGGTGAGTGTAGGTGTCTGTGTGTGGTGAGTCTGTGGGTCTCTGTGTGTGTCTGTGTGAGGTGAGTGTGTGTGTCTGTGTGAGGTGAGGGTGTGTGTCTGTGTGAGGTGAGTCTGTGGGTCTCTGTGTCGTTAGTCTGTGTGAGGTGAGTCTGTGGGTGTCTGTGTGAGGTGAGGGTGTGTGTCTGTGTGAGGTGAGTCTGGGTCTCTGTGTGAGGTGAGTTTGTGGGTCTCTCTGTGTGGTGAGTTTGTGGGTCTCTCTGTGTGGTGAGTCTGTGGGTCTCTGTGTGAGGTGAGTCTGTGGGTGTCTGTGTGAGCTGAGTCTGTTGGTGTCTGTGTGAGGTGAGTTTGTGGGTCTCTGTGTGTGGTGAGTCTGTGGGTCTCTGTGTGTGTCTGGGTGAGGTGAGTCTGTGGGTGTCTGTGAGGTCAGTCTGTGGGTGTCTGTGTGAGGTGAGTTTGTGGGTCTCTGTGTCGTGAGTCTGTGTGAGGTGAGTCTGTGGGTCTCTGTGTGAGGTGAGTCTGTGGGTGTCTGTGTGAGGTGAGTCTGTGGGTGTCTGTGTGAGGTGAGTTTGTGGGTCTCTGTGTGTAGTGAGTCTGTGGGTCTCTGTGTGTGTCTGTGTGAGGTGAGTTTGTGGGTGTCTGTGAGGTGAGTCTGTGGGTTTCTGTGTGAGGTGAGTTTGTGGGTTTCTGTGTAAGGTGAGTCTGTGGGTCTCTGTGTGAGATGAGTCTGTTCGTGTCTGTGTGAGGTGAGTTTGTGGGTCTCTGTGTGGTGAGTCTGTGTGAGGTGAGTCTGTGGGTGTCTGTGTGAGGGGAGTCTGTGCGTCTCTGTGTGAGGTGAGTCTGTGGGTCTCTGTGTGGTGAGTCTGTGTGAGGTGAGTCTGTGGGTGTCTGTGTGAGGTGAGTGTGTGTGTCTGTGTAAGGTGAGTTTGTGGGTATCTGTGAGGTGAGTTTGTGGGTCTCTGTGTGTGTCTGTGTGAGGTGAGTCTGTTGTTCTCTATGTGGTAAGTCTGTGGGTCTGTGTGCGTGTGAGGTGAGTTTGTGGGTATCTGTGAGGTGAGTCTGTCGGTTTCTGTGTGAGGTGAGTTTGTCGGTTTCTGTGTAAGGTAAGTCTGTGGGTCTCTGTGTGAGGTGAGTCTGTGGGTGTCTGTGTGAGGTGAGTTTGTGGGTGTCTGTGTGGTGAGTTTGTGGGTATCTGTGAGGTGAGTCTGTGCGTCTTTGTGTGAGGTGAGTGTAGGTGTCTGTGTGGTGAGTCTGGGTCTCTGTGTGTGTCTGTGTGAGGTGAGTGTGTGTGTCTGTGTGAGGTGAGGGTGTGTGTCTGTGAGGTGAGTCTGTGGGTCTCTGTGTCGTTAGTCTGTGTGAGGTGAGTCTGTGGGTGTCTGTGTGAGGTGAGGGTGTGTGTCTGTGTGAGGTGAGTCTGGGTCTCTGTGTGTGGTGAGTCTGTGGGTCTCTGTGTGTGTCTGGGTGAGGTGAGTCTGTGGGTGTCTGTGAGGTGAGTCTGTGGGTGTCTGTGTGAGGTGAATTTGTGGGTCTCTGTGTCGTGAGTCTGTGTGAGGTGAGTCTGTGGGTCTCTGTGTGAGGTGAGTCTGTGGGTGTCTGTGTGAGGTGAGTCTGTGGGTGTCTGTGTGAGGTGAGTTTGTGGGTCTCTGTGTGTGGTGAGTCTGTGGGTCTCTGTGTGTGTCTGTGTGAGGTGAGTTTGTGGGTGTCTGTGAGGTGAGTCTGTGGGTTTCTGTGTGAGGTGAGTTTGTGGGTTTCTGTGTAAGGTGAGTCTGTGGGTCTCTGTGTGAGGTGAGTCTGTGGGTGTCTGTGTGAGGTGAGTTTGTGGGTCTCTGTGTGGTGAGTCTGTGTGAGGTGAGTCTGTGGGTGTCTGTGTGAGGGGAGTCTGTGCGTCTCTGTGTGAGGTGAGTCTGTGGGTCTCTGTGTGGTGAGTCTGTGTGAGGTGAGTCTGTGGGTGTCTGTGTGAGGTGAGTGTGTGTGTCTGTGTAAGGTGAGTTTGTGGGTATTTGTGAGGTGAGTTTGTTGGTCTCTGTGTGTGTCTGTGTGAGGTGAGTCTGTTGTTCTCTATGTGGTAAGTCTGTGGGTCTGTGTGCATGTGAGGTGAGTTTGTGGGTATCTGTGAGGTGAGTCTGTCGGTTTCTGTGTGAGGTGAGTTTGTCGGTTTCTGTGTAAGGTGAGTCTGTGAGCCTATGTGTGAGGTGAGTCTGTGGGTGTCTGTGTGAGGTGAGTTTGTGGGTGTCTGTGTGGTGAGTTTGTGGGTATCTGTGAGGTGAGTCTGTGCATCTTTGTGTGAGGTGAGTGTAGGTGTCTGTGTGTGGTGAGTCTGGGTCTCTGTGTGTGTCTGTGTGAGGTGAGTGTGTGTGTCTGTGTGAGGTGAGGGTGTGTGTCTGTGTGAGGTGAGTCTGGGTCTCTGTGTGAGGTGAGTTTGTGGGTCTCTCTGTGTGGTGAGTCTGTGGGTCTCTGTGTGTGTCTGTGTGAGGTGAGTCTGGGTCTCTGTGTGACTGAGTTTGTGGGTTTCTGTGTAAGGTGAGTCTGTGGGTCTCTGTGTGAGGTGAGTGTGGGTGTCTGTGTGAGGTGAGTTTGTGGGTCTCTGTGTCGTGAGTCTGTGTGAGGTGAGTCTGTGGGTCTCTGTGTGAGGTGAGTCTGTGGGTGTCTGTGTGAGGTGAGTTTGTGGGTCTCTGTGTGGTGAGTCTGTGTGAGGTGAGTCTGTGGGTGTCTGCGTGAGGTGAGTTTGTGAGTCTCTGTGTGTGTCTGTGTGAGGTAAGTCTGTGGGTCTCTGTGTGGTGAGTCTGTGTGAGGTGAGTCTGTGGGTGTCTGTGTGAGTTGAGTGTGGGTGTATGTGTAAGGTGAGTTTGTGGGTATCTGTGAGGTGAGTTTGTGGGTCTCTGTGTGTGTCTGTGTGAGGTGAGTCTGTTGTTCTCTATGTGGTAAGTATGTGGGTCTGTGTGCATGTGAGGTGAGTTTGTGGGTCTCTGTGTGTGTCTGTGTGAGGTGAGTCTGTTGTTCTCTATGTGGTAAGTATGTGGGTCTGTGTGCATGTGAGGTGAGTTTGTGGGTATCTGTGAGGTGAGTCTGTCGGTTTCTGTGTGAGGTGAGTTTGTGGGTTTCTGTGTAAGGTGAGTCTGTGGGTCTCTGTGTGAGGTGAGTCTGTGGGTGTCTGTGTGAGGTGAGTTTGTGGGTGTCTGTGTGAAGGGAGTCTGTGTCTCTCTGTGTGAGGTGAGTGTGGGTGTCTGTGTGAGGTGAGTTTGTGGGTTTCTGTGTAAGGTGAGTCTGTGGGTCTCTGTGTGAGGTGAATCTGTGGGTCTCTGTGTGGTGAGTCTGTGTGAGGGTGAGTCTGTGGGTGTCTGTGTGAGGTGAGTGTGGGTGTCTGTGTAAGGTGAGTTTGTGGGTATCTGTGAGGTGAGTTTTTGGGTCTCTGTGTGTGTCTGTGTGAGGTAAGTCTGTTGTTCTCTATGTGGTAAGTCTGTGGGTCTGTGTGCGTGTGACGTGAGTTTGTCGGTTTCTGTGTGAGGTGAGTTTGTGGGTGTCTGTGTGAGGGGAGTCTTTGGGTCTCTGTGTGGTGAGTTTGTGGGTCTCTGTGTGAGGCGAGTCTGTGGGTCTCTGTGTGTGTGTGTATGATGAGTCTGTGGGTGTCTGTGTGAGGTGAGTCTGTGGGTCTCTGTGTGAGGTGAGTATGTGGTTCTCTGTGTGAGGTGGGTCTGTGGGTCTCTGTGTTTGTGTGTGTGAGGTGAGTCTGTGGGTCTCTGTGTGTGTCTGTGTGTGGTGAATCTGTGGGTCTCTGTTTGTGGTGAGTCTGTGGGTCTCTGTGTGATGAGTCTGTGGGTGTGTGTGTGAGGTGATTGTGGATCTCTGTGTGAGGTGAGTTTGTGGGTCTCTTTGTCTTCAGCAGAAGTTGTTTGAAAGGCGACGAGGATGAAGCTGAAGCAGCTGAAGTTTGAGAAGCTGCCGTCTCCTTCATGTCTCGTACTCTGAGGAAGCACGTGGTGATTGCGACGTCACCGGTGATATCACAGTGCGAGGGACGTGACCACGCCCCCTTCAGCCACGCCCCTCCAAGTGACGTGACAGTGCGAGTCCACACCCCCGGAAGCCGCCTCCCGCCCCTCCTTTTTGGGCGTCCCCTCCACCTCCACCCCCAGCTTCGACTTGCGCTTCCGGTCGGGGCGAATGGCGGCGATGGCGGGAAAATTCTGAACCCTGTCTGGGGCTCCTCGAGGTCGACTCAGCCTGAAGATGCCGATACGAGGTTCTGTGTGAGGTGAGTTTGTGGGTGTCTGTGTGAGGTGATTCTGTGGGTCTCTGTGTGTGTCTGTGTGAGATGAGTCTGTGTGTGTCTGTGTGAGGTGAGTCTGCGTGTCTGTGAGGTGATTCTGTGGGTTTCTGTGTGAGTTGAGTCTGTGGGTCTCTGTGTGAGGTGAGTCTGTGGGTCTCTTTGTGAGGTGAGTTTGTGGGTGTCTGTGTGAGGGGAGTCTGTGCGTCTCTGTGTGAGGTGAGTGTGGGTGTCTGTGTGAGGTGAGTCTGTGGTTCTCTATGTGGTGAGTCTGTGGGTCTCTGTGTGAGGTGAGTCTGTGGGTTTCTGTGTCGTAAGTCTGTGTGAGGTGAGTCTGTGGGTGTCTGTGTGAGGTGTGTGTTGGTGTCAGTGTAAGGTGAGTTTGTGGGTATCTGTGAGGTGAGTTTGTGGGTCTCTGTGAGGTGAGTCTGTCGGTTTCTGTGTGAGGTGAGTTTGTGGGTTTCTGTGTAAGGTGATTCTGTGGGTCTCTGTGTGAGGTGAGTCTGTGGGTGTCTGTGCGAGGTGAGTTTGTGGGTGTCTGTGTGAGGGGAGTCTGTGGGTCTCTGTGTGGTGAGTTTGTGTCTGTGTGAGGTGAGTTTGTGGGTTTCTGTGTAAGGTGAATCTGTGTATCTCTGTGTGAGGTGAGTCTGTGTGTGTCTGTGTTAGGTGAGTCTGTGGTTCTCTATGTGGTGAGTCTGTGGGTCTCTGTGTAAGGTGAGTCTGTGGGTCTCTGTGTGGTGAGTATGTGTGAGGTGAGTCTGTGGGTGTCTGTGTGAGGTGAGTGTGTGTGTCTGTGTGAGGTGAGTGTGTGTGTCTGTGTGAGGTGAATTTGTGGGTCTCTGTGTGTGGTGAGTCTGTTGGTCTCTGTGTGTGTCTGTGTGAGGTGAGTCTGTGGGTGTCTGTGAGGTGAGTCTGTGGGTCTCTGTGAGGTGAGTCTGTGGGTCTCTTTGTGAGGTGAGTTTGTGGGTATCTGTGAGGTGAGTCTGTGCGTCTCTGTGTGAGGTGAGTGTGGGTGTTTTGTGTGAGGTGAGTCTGTGGGTCTCTTTGGCTCCAGCAGAAGTTGTTTGAAAGGCGACGATGATGAAACTGAAGCAGCTGAAGTTTGAGAAGCTGCCGTCTCCTTCACGTCTCGTACTCTGAGGAAGCACGTGGTGATTGCGACGTCACCGGTGATGTCACAGTGCGAGGGACGTGACCACGCCCCCTTCAGCCACGCCCCTCCGAGTGACGTGACAGTGCGAGACCACACCCCCGGAAGCCGCCTCCCGCCCCTCCTTTTTGGGCGTCCCCCCCACCTCCACCCCCAGCTTCGACTTCCGCTTCCGGTCGGGGCGAATGGCGGCGATGGCGGGAAAATTCTGAACCCTGTCTGGGGCTCCTCGAGGTCGACTCAGCCTGAAGATGCCGATACGGGGCTCTGTGTGAGGTGAGTTTGTGGGTGTCTGTGTGAGGTGATTCTGTGGGTCTCTGTTTGTGTCTGTGTGAGATGAGTCTGTGTGTGTCTGTGTGAGGTGAGTCTGTGGGTCTCTGTGTGTGTCTGTGTGAAGTGAGTCTGTGGGTGTCTGTGTGTGGTAAGTCTGGGTCTCTGTGTGTGTCTGTGTGAGGTGAGTTTGTGGGTATCTGTGAGGTGAGTCTGTCGGTTTCTGGGTGAGGTGAGTTTGTGGGTTTCTGTGTAAGGTGAGTCTGTGGGTGTCTGTGTGAGGTGAGTCTGTGGGTTTCTGTGTGGTAAGTCTGTGTGAGGTGAGTCTGTGGGTGTCTGTGTGAGGTGAGTTTGTGGGTGTCTGTGTGAGGGGAGTCTGTGGGTCTCTGTGTGGTGAGTTTGTGTGTCTGTGTGAGGTGAGTTTGTGGGTATCTGTGAGGTGAGTCTGTGCGTCTCTGTGTGAGGTGAGTGTGCGTGTCTGTGTGAGGTGAGTTTGTGGGTTTCTGTGTAAGGTGAATCTGTGTATCTCTGTGTGAGGTGAGTCTGTGTGTGTCTGTGTGAGGTGAGTCTGTGGTTCTCTATGTGGTGAGTCTGTGGGTCTCTGTGTAAGGTGAGTCTGTGGGTCTCTGTGTGGTGAGTCTGTGTGAGGTGAGTCTGTGGGTGTCTGTGTGAGGTGAGTGTGTGTGTCTGTGTGAGGTGAGTGTGTGTGTCTGTGTGAGGTGAATTTGTGGATCTCTGTGTGTGGTGAGTCTGTTGGTCTCTGTGTGTGTCTTGTGTGAGGTGAGTCTGTGGGTGTCTGTGAGGTGAGTCTGTGGGTCTCTGTGAGGTGAGTCTGTGGGTCTCTTTGTGAAGTGAGTTTGTGGGTATCTGTGAGGTGAGTCTGTGCATCTCTGTGTGAGGTGAGTGTGGGTGTTTTGTGTGAGGTGAGTCTGTCGTTCTCTATGTGGTGAGTCTGTGTGTGATGAGTCTGTGCGTCTCTGTGTGTGGTGAGTCTGTGGGTCTCTGTGTGAGGTGAGTATGTGGTTCTCTGTGTGAGGTGGGTCTGTGGGTCTCTGTGTTTGTGTGTGTGAGGTGAGTCTGTGGGTCTCTGTGTGTGTCTGTGTGTGGTGAATCTGTGGGTCTCTGTTTGTGGTGAGTCTGTGGGTCTCTGTGTGATGAGTCTGTGGGTGTGTGTGTGAGGTGATTGTGGATCTCTGTGTGAGGTGAGTTTGTGGGTCTCTTTGTCTTCAGCAGAAGTTGTTTGAAAGGCGACGATGATGAAGCTGAAGCAGCTGAAGTTTGAGAAGCTGCCGTCTCCTTCATGTCTCGTACTCTGAGGAAGCACGTGGTGATTGCGACGTCACCGGTGATATCACAGTGCGAGGGACGTGACCACGCCCCCTTCAGCCACGCCCCTCCAAGTGACGTGACAGTGCGAGTCCACACCCCCGGAAGCCGCCTCCCGCCCCTCCTTTTTGGGCGTCCCCTCCACCTCCACCCCCAGCTTCGACTTGCGCTTCCGGTCGGGGCGAATGGCGGCGATGGCGGGAAAATTCTGAACCCTGTCTGGGGCTCCTCGAGGTCGACTCAGCCTGAAGATGCCGATACGAGGTTCTGTGTGAGGTGAGTTTGTGGGTGTCTGTGTGAGGTGATTCTGTGGGTCTCTGTGTGTGTCTGTGTGAGATGAGTCTGTGTGTGTCTGTGTGAGGTGAGTCTGCGTGTCTGTGAGGTGATTCTGTGGGTTTCTGTGTGAGTTGAGTCTGTGGGTCTCTGTGTGAGGTGAGTCTGTGGGTCTCTTTGTGAGGTGAGTTTGTGGGTGTCTGTGTGAGGGGAGTCTGTGCGTCTCTGTGTGAGGTGAGTGTGGGTGTCTGTGTGAGGGGAGTCTGTGCGTCCCTGTGTGAGGTGAGTGTGGGTGTCTGTGTGAGGTGAGTCTGTGGTTCTCTATGTGGTGAGTCTGTGGGTCTCTGTGTGAGGTGAGTCTGTGGGTTTCTGTGTCGTAAGTCTGTGTGAGGTGAGTCTGTGGGTGTCTGTGTGAGGTGTGTGTTGGTGTCAGTGTAAGGTGAGTTTGTGGGTATCTGTGAGGTGAGTTTGTGGGTCTCTGTGAGGTGAGTCTGTCGGTTTCTGTGTGAGGTGAGTTTGTGGGTTTCTGTGTAAGGTGATTCTGTGGGTCTCTGTGTGAGGTGAGTCTGTGGGTGTCTGTGCGAGGTGAGTTTGTGGGTGTCTGTGTGAGGGGAGTCTGTGGGTCTCTGTGTGGTGAGTTTGTGTCTGTGTGAGGTGAGTTTGTGGGTTTCTGTGTAAGGTGAATCTGTGTATCTCTGTGTGAGGTGAGTCTGTGTGTGTCTGTGTTAGGTGAGTCTGTGGTTCTCTATGTGGTGAGTCTGTGGGTCTCTGTGTAAGGTGAGTCTGTGGGTCTCTGTGTGGTGAGTATGTGTGAGGTGAGTCTGTGGGTGTCTGTGTGAGGTGAGTGTGTGTGTCTGTGTGAGGTGAGTGTGTGTGTCTGTGTGAGGTGAATTTGTGGGTCTCTGTGTGTGGTGAGTCTGTTGGTCTCTGTGTGTGTCTGTGTGAGGTGAGTCTGTGGGTGTCTGTGAGGTGAGTCTGTGGGTCTCTGTGAGGTGAGTCTGTGGGTCTCTTTGTGAGGTGAGTTTGTGGGTATCTGTGAGGTGAGTCTGTGCGTCTCTGTGTGAGGTGAGTGTGGGTGTTTTGTGTGAGGTGAGTCTGTGGGTCTCTTTGGCTCCAGCAGAAGTTGTTTGAAAGGCGACGATGATGAAACTGAAGCAGCTGAAGTTTGAGAAGCTGCCGTCTCCTTCACGTCTCGTACTCTGAGGAAGCACGTGGTGATTGCGACGTCACCGGTGATGTCACAGTGCGAGGGACGTGACCACGCCCCCTTCAGCCACGCCCCTCCGAGTGACGTGACAGTGCGAGACCACACCCCCGGAAGCCGCCTCCCGCCCCTCCTTTTTGGGCGTCCCCCCCACCTCCACCCCCAGCTTCGACTTCCGCTTCCGGTCGGGGCGAATGGCGGCGATGGCGGGAAAATTCTGAACCCTGTCTGGGGCTCCTCGAGGTCGACTCAGCCTGAAGATGCCGATACGGGGCTCTGTGTGAGGTGAGTTTGTGGGTGTCTGTGTGAGGTGATTCTGTGGGTCTCTGTTTGTGTCTGTGTGAGATGAGTCTGTGTGTGTCTGTGTGAGGTGAGTCTGTGGGTCTCTGTGTGTGTCTGTGTGAAGTGAGTCTGTGGGTGTCTGTGTGTGGTAAGTCTGGGTCTCTGTGTGTGTCTGTGTGAGGTGAGTTTGTGGGTATCTGTGAGGTGAGTCTGTCGGTTTCTGGGTGAGGTGAGTTTGTGGGTTTCTGTGTAAGGTGAGTCTGTGGGTGTCTGTGTGAGGTGAGTCTGTGGGTTTCTGTGTGGTAAGTCTGTGTGAGGTGAGTCTGTGGGTGTCTGTGTGAGGTGAGTTTGTGGGTGTCTGTGTGAGGGGAGTCTGTGGGTCTCTGTGTGGTGAGTTTGTGTGTCTGTGTGAGGTGAGTTTGTGGGTATCTGTGAGGTGAGTCTGTGCGTCTCTGTGTGAGGTGAGTGTGCGTGTCTGTGTGAGGTGAGTTTGTGGGTTTCTGTGTAAGGTGAATCTGTGTATCTCTGTGTGAGGTGAGTCTGTGTGTGTCTGTGTGAGGTGAGTCTGTGGTTCTCTATGTGGTGAGTCTGTGGGTCTCTGTGTAAGGTGAGTCTGTGGGTCTCTGTGTGGTGAGTCTGTGTGAGGTGAGTCTGTGGGTGTCTGTGTGAGGTGAGTGTGTGTGTCTGTGTGAGGTGAGTGTGTGTGTCTGTGTGAGGTGAATTTGTGGATCTCTGTGTGTGGTGAGTCTGTTGGTCTCTGTGTGTGTCTTGTGTGAGGTGAGTCTGTGGGTGTCTGTGAGGTGAGTCTGTGGGTCTCTGTGAGGTGAGTCTGTGGGTCTCTTTGTGAAGTGAGTTTGTGGGTATCTGTGAGGTGAGTCTGTGCATCTCTGTGTGAGGTGAGTGTGGGTGTTTTGTGTGAGGTGAGTCTGTCGTTCTCTATGTGGTGAGTCTGTGTGTGATGAGTCTGTGCGTCTCTGTGTGTGGTGAGTCTGTGGGTCTCTGTGTGAGGTGAGTATGTGGTTCTCTGTGTGAGGTGGGTCTGTGGGTCTCTGTGTTTGTGTGTGTGAGGTGAGTCTGTGGGTCTCTGTGTGTGTCTGTGTGTGGTGAATCTGTGGGTCTCTGTTTGTGGTGAGTCTGTGGGTCTCTGTGTGATGAGTCTGTGGGTGTGTGTGTGAGGTGATTGTGGATCTCTGTGTGAGGTGAGTTTGTGGGTCTCTTTGTCTTCAGCAGAAGTTGTTTGAAAGGCGACGATGATGAAGCTGAAGCAGCTGAAGTTTGAGAAGCTGCCGTCTCCTTCATGTCTCGTACTCTGAGGAAGCACGTGGTGATTGCGACGTCACCGGTGATATCACAGTGCGAGGGACGTGACCACGCCCCCTTCAGCCACGCCCCTCCAAGTGACGTGACAGTGCGAGTCCACACCCCCGGAAGCCGCCTCCCGCCCCTCCTTTTTGGGCGTCCCCTCCACCTCCACCCCCAGCTTCGACTTGCGCTTCCGGTCGGGGCGAATGGCGGCGATGGCGGGAAAATTCTGAACCCTGTCTGGGGCTCCTCGAGGTCGACTCAGCCTGAAGATGCCGATACGAGGTTCTGTGTGAGGTGAGTTTGTGGGTGTCTGTGTGAGGTGATTCTGTGGGTCTCTGTGTGTGTCTGTGTGAGATGAGTCTGTGTGTGTCTGTGTGAGGTGAGTCTGCGTGTCTGTGAGGTGATTCTGTGGGTTTCTGTGTGAGTTGAGTCTGTGGGTCTCTGTGTGAGGTGAGTCTGTGGGTCTCTTTGTGAGGTGAGTTTGTGGGTGTCTGTGTGAGGGGAGTCTGTGCGTCTCTGTGTGAGGTGAGTGTGGGTGTCTGTGTGAGGTGAGTCTGTGGTTCTCTATGTGGTGAGTCTGTGGGTCTCTGTGTGAGGTGAGTCTGTGGGTTTCTGTGTCGTAAGTCTGTGTGAGGTGAGTCTGTGGGTGTCTGTGTGAGGTGTGTGTTGGTGTCAGTGTAAGGTGAGTTTGTGGGTATCTGTGAGGTGAGTTTGTGGGTCTCTGTGAGGTGAGTCTGTCGGTTTCTGTGTGAGGTGAGTTTGTGGGTTTCTGTGTAAGGTGATTCTGTGGGTCTCTGTGTGAGGTGAGTCTGTGGGTGTCTGTGCGAGGTGAGTTTGTGGGTGTCTGTGTGAGGGGAGTCTGTGGGTCTCTGTGTGGTGAGTTTGTGTCTGTGTGAGGTGAGTTTGTGGGTTTCTGTGTAAGGTGAATCTGTGTATCTCTGTGTGAGGTGAGTCTGTGTGTGTCTGTGTTAGGTGAGTCTGTGGTTCTCTATGTGGTGAGTCTGTGGGTCTCTGTGTAAGGTGAGTCTGTGGGTCTCTGTGTGGTGAGTATGTGTGAGGTGAGTCTGTGGGTGTCTGTGTGAGGTGAGTGTGTGTGTCTGTGTGAGGTGAGTGTGTGTGTCTGTGTGAGGTGAATTTGTGGGTCTCTGTGTGTGGTGAGTCTGTTGGTCTCTGTGTGTGTCTGTGTGAGGTGAGTCTGTGGGTGTCTGTGAGGTGAGTCTGTGGGTCTCTGTGAGGTGAGTCTGTGGGTCTCTTTGTGAGGTGAGTTTGTGGGTATCTGTGAGGTGAGTCTGTGCGTCTCTGTGTGAGGTGAGTGTGGGTGTTTTGTGTGAGGTGAGTCTGTGGGTCTCTTTGGCTCCAGCAGAAGTTGTTTGAAAGGCGACGATGATGAAACTGAAGCAGCTGAAGTTTGAGAAGCTGCCGTCTCCTTCACGTCTCGTACTCTGAGGAAGCACGTGGTGATTGCGACGTCACCGGTGATGTCACAGTGCGAGGGACGTGACCACGCCCCCTTCAGCCACGCCCCTCCGAGTGACGTGACAGTGCGAGACCACACCCCCGGAAGCCGCCTCCCGCCCCTCCTTTTTGGGCGTCCCCCCCACCTCCACCCCCAGCTTCGACTTCCGCTTCCGGTCGGGGCGAATGGCGGCGATGGCGGGAAAATTCTGAACCCTGTCTGGGGCTCCTCGAGGTCGACTCAGCCTGAAGATGCCGATACGGGGCTCTGTGTGAGGTGAGTTTGTGGGTGTCTGTGTGAGGTGATTCTGTGGGTCTCTGTTTGTGTCTGTGTGAGATGAGTCTGTGTGTGTCTGTGTGAGGTGAGTCTGTGGGTCTCTGTGTGTGTCTGTGTGAAGTGAGTCTGTGGGTGTCTGTGTGTGGTAAGTCTGGGTCTCTGTGTGTGTCTGTGTGAGGTGAGTTTGTGGGTATCTGTGAGGTGAGTCTGTCGGTTTCTGGGTGAGGTGAGTTTGTGGGTTTCTGTGTAAGGTGAGTCTGTGGGTGTCTGTGTGAGGTGAGTCTGTGGGTTTCTGTGTGGTAAGTCTGTGTGAGGTGAGTCTGTGGGTGTCTGTGTGAGGTGAGTTTGTGGGTGTCTGTGTGAGGGGAGTCTGTGGGTCTCTGTGTGGTGAGTTTGTGTGTCTGTGTGAGGTGAGTTTGTGGGTATCTGTGAGGTGAGTCTGTGCGTCTCTGTGTGAGGTGAGTGTGCGTGTCTGTGTGAGGTGAGTTTGTGGGTTTCTGTGTAAGGTGAATCTGTGTATCTCTGTGTGAGGTGAGTCTGTGTGTGTCTGTGTGAGGTGAGTCTGTGGTTCTCTATGTGGTGAGTCTGTGGGTCTCTGTGTAAGGTGAGTCTGTGGGTCTCTGTGTGGTGAGTCTGTGTGAGGTGAGTCTGTGGGTGTCTGTGTGAGGTGAGTGTGTGTGTCTGTGTGAGGTGAGTGTGTGTGTCTGTGTGAGGTGAATTTGTGGATCTCTGTGTGTGGTGAGTCTGTTGGTCTCTGTGTGTGTCTTGTGTGAGGTGAGTCTGTGGGTGTCTGTGAGGTGAGTCTGTGGGTCTCTGTGAGGTGAGTCTGTGGGTCTCTTTGTGAAGTGAGTTTGTGGGTATCTGTGAGGTGAGTCTGTGCATCTCTGTGTGAGGTGAGTGTGGGTGTTTTGTGTGAGGTGAGTCTGTCGTTCTCTATGTGGTGAGTCTGTGTGTGATGAGTCTGTGCGTCTCTGTGTGTGGTGAGTCTGTGGGTCTCTGTGTGAGGTGAGTATGTGGTTCTCTGTGTGAGGTGGGTCTGTGGGTCTCTGTGTTTGTGTGTGTGAGGTGAGTCTGTGGGTCTCTGTGTGTGTCTGTGTGTGGTGAATCTGTGGGTCTCTGTTTGTGGTGAGTCTGTGGGTCTCTGTGTGATGAGTCTGTGGGTGTGTGTGTGAGGTGATTGTGGATCTCTGTGTGAGGTGAGTTTGTGGGTCTCTTTGTCTTCAGCAGAAGTTGTTTGAAAGGCGACGATGATGAAGCTGAAGCAGCTGAAGTTTGAGAAGCTGCCGTCTCCTTCATGTCTCGTACTCTGAGGAAGCACGTGGTGATTGCGACGTCACCGGTGATATCACAGTGCGAGGGACGTGACCACGCCCCCTTCAGCCACGCCCCTCCAAGTGACGTGACAGTGCGAGTCCACACCCCCGGAAGCCGCCTCCCGCCCCTCCTTTTTGGGCGTCCCCTCCACCTCCACCCCCAGCTTCGACTTGCGCTTCCGGTCGGGGCGAATGGCGGCGATGGCGGGAAAATTCTGAACCCTGTCTGGGGCTCCTCGAGGTCGACTCAGCCTGAAGATGCCGATACGAGGTTCTGTGTGAGGTGAGTTTGTGGGTGTCTGTGTGAGGTGATTCTGTGGGTCTCTGTGTGTGTCTGTGTGAGATGAGTCTGTGTGTGTCTGTGTGAGGTGAGTCTGCGTGTCTGTGAGGTGATTCTGTGGGTTTCTGTGTGAGTTGAGTCTGTGGGTCTCTGTGTGAGGTGAGTCTGTGGGTCTCTTTGTGAGGTGAGTTTGTGGGTGTCTGTGTGAGGGGAGTCTGTGCGTCTCTGTGTGAGGTGAGTGTGGGTGTCTGTGTGAGGGGAGTCTGTGCGTCTCTGTGTGAGGTGAGTGTGGGTGTCTGTGTGAGGTGAGTCTGTGGTTCTCTATGTGGTGAGTCTGTGGGTCTCTGTGTGAGGTGAGTCTGTGGGTTTCTGTGTCGTAAGTCTGTGTGAGGTGAGTCTGTGGGTGTCTGTGTGAGGTGTGTGTTGGTGTCAGTGTAAGGTGAGTTTGTGGGTATCTGTGAGGTGAGTTTGTGGGTCTCTGTGAGGTGAGTCTGTCGGTTTCTGTGTGAGGTGAGTTTGTGGGTTTCTGTGTAAGGTGATTCTGTGGGTCTCTGTGTGAGGTGAGTCTGTGGGTGTCTGTGCGAGGTGAGTTTGTGGGTGTCTGTGTGAGGGGAGTCTGTGGGTCTCTGTGTGGTGAGTTTGTGTCTGTGTGAGGTGAGTTTGTGGGTTTCTGTGTAAGGTGAATCTGTGTATCTCTGTGTGAGGTGAGTCTGTGTGTGTCTGTGTTAGGTGAGTCTGTGGTTCTCTATGTGGTGAGTCTGTGGGTCTCTGTGTAAGGTGAGTCTGTGGGTCTCTGTGTGGTGAGTATGTGTGAGGTGAGTCTGTGGGTGTCTGTGTGAGGTGAGTGTGTGTGTCTGTGTGAGGTGAGTGTGTGTGTCTGTGTGAGGTGAATTTGTGGGTCTCTGTGTGTGGTGAGTCTGTTGGTCTCTGTGTGTGTCTGTGTGAGGTGAGTCTGTGGGTGTCTGTGAGGTGAGTCTGTGGGTCTCTGTGAGGTGAGTCTGTGGGTCTCTTTGTGAGGTGAGTTTGTGGGTATCTGTGAGGTGAGTCTGTGCGTCTCTGTGTGAGGTGAGTGTGGGTGTTTTGTGTGAGGTGAGTCTGTGGGTCTCTTTGGCTCCAGCAGAAGTTGTTTGAAAGGCGACGATGATGAAACTGAAGCAGCTGAAGTTTGAGAAGCTGCCGTCTCCTTCACGTCTCGTACTCTGAGGAAGCACGTGGTGATTGCGACGTCACCGGTGATGTCACAGTGCGAGGGACGTGACCACGCCCCCTTCAGCCACGCCCCTCCGAGTGACGTGACAGTGCGAGACCACACCCCCGGAAGCCGCCTCCCGCCCCTCCTTTTTGGGCGTCCCCCCCACCTCCACCCCCAGCTTCGACTTCCGCTTCCGGTCGGGGCGAATGGCGGCGATGGCGGGAAAATTCTGAACCCTGTCTGGGGCTCCTCGAGGTCGACTCAGCCTGAAGATGCCGATACGGGGCTCTGTGTGAGGTGAGTTTGTGGGTGTCTGTGTGAGGTGATTCTGTGGGTCTCTGTTTGTGTCTGTGTGAGATGAGTCTGTGTGTGTCTGTGTGAGGTGAGTCTGTGGGTCTCTGTGTGTGTCTGTGTGAAGTGAGTCTGTGGGTGTCTGTGTGTGGTAAGTCTGGGTCTCTGTGTGTGTCTGTGTGAGGTGAGTTTGTGGGTATCTGTGAGGTGAGTCTGTCGGTTTCTGGGTGAGGTGAGTTTGTGGGTTTCTGTGTAAGGTGAGTCTGTGGGTGTCTGTGTGAGGTGAGTCTGTGGGTTTCTGTGTGGTAAGTCTGTGTGAGGTGAGTCTGTGGGTGTCTGTGTGAGGTGAGTTTGTGGGTGTCTGTGTGAGGGGAGTCTGTGGGTCTCTGTGTGGTGAGTTTGTGTGTCTGTGTGAGGTGAGTTTGTGGGTATCTGTGAGGTGAGTCTGTGCGTCTCTGTGTGAGGTGAGTGTGCGTGTCTGTGTGAGGTGAGTTTGTGGGTTTCTGTGTAAGGTGAATCTGTGTATCTCTGTGTGAGGTGAGTCTGTGTGTGTCTGTGTGAGGTGAGTCTGTGGTTCTCTATGTGGTGAGTCTGTGGGTCTCTGTGTAAGGTGAGTCTGTGGGTCTCTGTGTGGTGAGTCTGTGTGAGGTGAGTCTGTGGGTGTCTGTGTGAGGTGAGTGTGTGTGTCTGTGTGAGGTGAGTGTGTGTGTCTGTGTGAGGTGAATTTGTGGATCTCTGTGTGTGGTGAGTCTGTTGGTCTCTGTGTGTGTCTTGTGTGAGGTGAGTCTGTGGGTGTCTGTGAGGTGAGTCTGTGGGTCTCTGTGAGGTGAGTCTGTGGGTCTCTTTGTGAAGTGAGTTTGTGGGTATCTGTGAGGTGAGTCTGTGCATCTCTGTGTGAGGTGAGTGTGGGTGTTTTGTGTGAGGTGAGTCTGTCGTTCTCTATGTGGTGAGTCTGTGTGTGATGAGTCTGTGCGTCTCTGTGTGTGGTGAGTCTGTGGGTCTCTGTGTGATTTGAGTGTGGGTGTCTGTGTGTGGTGAGTCTGTGGGTCTCTGTGTGAGGTGAGTCTGTGGGTCTCTGTGTGAGGTGAGTCTGTGGGTCTCTGTGTGGTGAGTCTGTGGGTCCCTATGTGGTGAGTCTGTGGGTCTGTGTGTGTGTGTGTGAGGTGAGTCTGTTGGTCTCTGTGTGAGGTGAGTGTGGGTGTCTGTGTGAGGTGAGTCTGTGGTTTCGCTATGTGGTGAGTCTGTGGGTCTCTGTGTGGTGAGTTTGTGGGTCTCTGTGTGGTGAGTCTGTGTGTGTCTGTGTGTGGTGAGTCTGTGGGTCTCTGTGTGAGGTGAGTCTGTGGGTCTCTGTGTGGTGAGTTTGTGGGTCTCTGTGTTTGTCTGTGTGAGGTGAGTCTGTGGGTATCTGTGTGTGTCTGTGTGTGGTGAGTCTGTGGGTCTTTGTGTGTGTCTGTGTGTGGTGAGTCTGTGGGTGTCTGTGTGTTGAGTGTTGGTAAATGTGTGAAGTGTGTTTGTGGGTCTCTGTGTGGTGAGTCTGTGGGTCTCTGTGTGAGGTGAGTCTGTGGATCTCTGTGTGTGTCTTTGTGTGGTGATTCTGTGTGTCTCTGTGCGAGGTGAGTCACTGGGTGTCTGTGTCAAGTGAGTGTGGGTGTCTGTGTGTGGTGAGTCTGTGGGTGTCTGTGTGTGATGAGTTTGTGGGTCTCTGTGTGTGGTGAGTCTGTGGGTCTCTGTGTGGTGAGTTTGTGGGTCTCTGTGTGGTGAGTCTGTGTGTGTCTGTGTGTGGTGAGTCTGTGGGTCTCTGTGTGAGGTGAGTCTGTGTGTCTCTGTGTGGTGAGTTTGTGGGTCTCTGTGTTTGTCTGTGTGAGGTGAGTCTGTGGGTATCTGTGTTTGTCTGTGTGTGGTGAGTCTGTGGGTCTTTGTGTGTGTCTGTGTGTGGTGAGTCTGTGGGTGTCTGTGAGTTGAGTGTTCGTAAATGTGTGAAGTGTGTTTGTGGGTCTCTGTGTGGTGAGTCTGTGGGTCTCTGTGTGAGGTGAGTCTGTGGGTCTCAGTGTGATGAGTCTGGGTCTCTGTGTGAGGTGGGTCTCTGTATTTGTCTCTGTGAGGTGGGTCTGTTGGTCTCTGTGTGTGTCTGTGTGTGGTGGAGTCTGTGCGTCTTTGTGTGAGGTGAGTCTGTGGGTGTCTGTGTGAGTTGAGTTTGGGTAAATGTCTGAGGTGTGTTTGTGGGTCTCAGTGTGATGAGTCTGGGTCTCTGTGTGAGGTGAGTCTTTGTGTTTGTCTGTGTGAGGTGAGTCTGTGGGTCGCTGTGTTTCTGTGTGTGTTGAGTCTGCGCGTCTCTGTGTGTGGTGAGTCTGTGGGTGTCTGTGTGATTTGAGTGTGGGTGTCTGTGTGTGGTGAGTCTGTGGGTCTGTGTTTGTCTGTTAGTTGAGTATGTGGTTCTCTGTGTGATGAGTCTGTGGATGTCTGTGTGAGTTGAGTTTGGGTAAATCTGTGAGGCAAATTTGTGGGTCTCTGTGTGGTAAGTCTGTGGGTCTCTGTGTGAGGTGAGTCTGTGGGTCTCTGTGTGATGAGTATGTGGGTTTCTGTGTGATGAGTGTGTGGGTCTCTGTGTGTGTCTGTGTATGATGAGTCTGTGGATGTCTGTGTGAGGTGAGTCTGCGGTTCTCTGTGTGTTGTGGGTCTGTGGGTCTCTGTGTTTGTCTGTGTGAGGTGAGTCTGTGGGTCTCTGTGTGGTGAGTCTGTGGGTCTCTGTGTGAGGTTAGTCAGTGGGTCTCTGTTTGAGTTGAGTTTGTGGGTCTCTGTGTGTGTCTGTGTGAGGTGAGTTTGTGGGTCTCTTTGTGTGTCTGTGTGAGGTGAGTCTGTGGGTCTCTGTGTGAGGTGAGTCTGTGGGTCTCTGTGTTTGTCTGTGTGTGGTGAGTCTGTGGGTCTCTGTTTGTGGTGAGTCTCTGGGTGTCTGTGTGAGGTAAGTGTGGGTGTCTGTGTGTGGTGAGTCTGTGGGTCTCTGTGTGAGGTGAGTCTGTGGGTCTCTGTGTGGTGAGTTTGTGGGTCTCTGTGTTTGTCTGTGTGAGGTGAGTCTGTGGGTATCTGTGTGTGTCTGTGTGTGGTGAGTCTGTGGGTCTTTGTGTGTGTCTGTGTGTGGTGAGTCTGTGGGTGTCTGTGTGTTGAGTGTTGGTAAATGTGTGAAGTGTGTTTGTGGGTCTCTGTGTGGTGAGTCTGTTGGTTCTCTGTGTGAGGTGAGTCTGTGGATCTCTGTGTGTGTCTTTGTGTGGTGATTCTGTGTGTCTCTGTGCGAGGTGAGTCACTGGGTGTCTGTGTCAAGTGAGTGTGGGTGTCTGTGTGTGGTGAGTCTGTGGGTGTCTGTGTGTGATGAGTTTGTGGGTCTCTGTGTGTGGTGAGTCTGTGGGTCTCTGTGTGGTGAGTTTGTGGGTCTCTGTGTGGTGAGTCTGTGTGTGTCTGTGTGTGGTGAGTCTGTGGGTCTCTGTGTGAGGTGAGTCTGTGGGTCTCTGTGTGGTGAGTTTGTGGGTCTCTGTGTTTGTCTGTGTGAGGTGAGTCTGTGGGTATCTGTGTTTGTCTGTGTGTGGTGAGTCTGTGGGTCTTTGTGTGTGTCTGTGTGTGGTGAGTCTGTGGGTGTCTGTGAGTTGAGTGTTCGTAAATGTGTGAAGTGTGTTTGTGGGTCTCTGTGTGGTGAGTCTGTGGGTCTCTGTGTGAGGTGAGTCTGTGGGTCTCAGTGTGATGAGTCTGGGTCTCTGTGTGAGGTGGGTCTCTGTATTTGTCTCTGTGAGGTGGGTCTGTTGGTCTCTGTGTGTGTCTGTGTGTGGTGATTCTGTGCGTCTCTGTGTGAGGTGAGTCTGTGGGTGTCTGTGTGAGTTGAGTTTGGGTAAATGTCTGAGGTGTGTTTGTGGGTCTCAGTGTGATGAGTCTGGGTCTCTGTGTGAGGTGAGTCTTTGTGTGTGTCTGTGTGTGGTGAGTCTGTGGGTCTCTGTGTTTGTCTGTGTGAGGTGAGTCTGTGGGTCGCTGTGTTTCTGTGTGTGTTGAGTCTGCGCGTCTCTGTGTGTGGTGAGTCTGTGGGTGTCTGTGTGATTTGAGTGTGGGTGTCTGTGTGTGGTGAGTCTGTGGGTCTGTGTTTGTCTGTGAGTTGAGTATGTGGTTCTCTGTGTGATGAGTCTGTGGATGTCTGTGTGAGTTGAGTTTGGGTAAATCTGTGAGGCAAATTTGTGGGTCTCTGTGTGGTAAGTCTGTGGGTCTCTGTGTGAGGTGAGTCTGTGGGTCTCTGTGTGATGAGTATGTGGGTTTCTGTGTGATGAGTGTGTGGGTCTCTGTGTGTGTCTGTGTATGATGAGTCTGTGGATGTCTGTGTGAGGTGAGTCTGCGGTTCTCTGTGTGAGGTGGGTCTGTGGGTCTTTGTGTTTGTCTGTGTGAGGTGAGTCTGTGGGTCTCTGTGTGGTGAGTCTGTGGGTCTCTGTGTGAGGTTAGTCAGTGGGTCTCTGTTTGAGTTGAGTTTGTGGGTCTCTGTGTGTGTCTGTGTGAGGTGAGTTTGTGGGTCTCTTTGTGTGTCTGTGTGAGGTGAGTCTGTGGGTCTCTGTGTGAGGTGAGTCTGTGGGTCTCTGTGTTTGTCTGTGTGTGGTGAGTCTGTGGGTCTCTGTTTGTGGTGAGTCTCTGGGTGTCTGTGTGAGGTAAGTGTGGGTGTCTGTGTGTTGTGAGTCTGTGGGTCTCAGTGTGATGAGTCTGGGTCTCTGTGTGAGGTGGCTCTCTGTATTTGTCTCTGTGAGGTAGGTCTGTTGGTCTCTGTGTGTGTCTGTGTGTGGTGAGTCTGTGCGTCTCTGTGTGAGGTGAGTCTGTGGGTGTCTGTGTGAGTTGAGTTTGGGTAAATGTCTGAGGTGTGTTTGTGGGTCTCAGTGTGATGAGTCTGGGTCTCTGTGTGAGGTGAGTCTTTGTGTGTGTCTGTGTGTGGTGAGTCTGTGGGTCTCTGTGTTTGTCTGTGTGAGGTGAGTCTGTGGGTCGCTGTGTTTCTGTGTGTGTTGAGTCTGCGCGTCGCTGTGTGTGGTGAGTCTGTGGGTGTCTGTGTGATTTGAGTGTGGGTGTCTGTGTGGTGAGTCTGTGGGTCTCTGTGTTTGTCTGTGAGTTGAGTATGTGGTTCTCTGTGTGATGAGTCTGTGGATGTCTGTGTGAGTTGAGTTTGGGTGAATCTGTGAGGCAAATTTGTGGGTCTCTGTGTGGTGAGTCTGTGGGTCTCTGTGTGAGGTGAGTCTGTGGGTCTCTGTGTGATGAGTATGTGTGTCTCGGTGTGATGAGTGTGTGGGTCTCTGTGTGTGTCTGTGTATGATGAGTCTGTGGATGTCTGTGTGAGGTGAGTCTGCGGTTCTCTGTGTGAGGTGGGTCTGTGGGTCTCTGTGTTTGTCTGTGTGAGGTGATTTTGTGGGTCTCTTTGTGTGTCTGTGTGAGGTGAGTCTGTGGGTCTCTGTGTGAGGTGAGTCTGTGGGTCTCTGTGTTTGTCTGTGTGTGGTGAGTCTGTGGGTCTCTGTTTGTGGTGAGTCTCTGGGTGTCTGTGTGAGGTAAGTGTGGGTGTCTGTGTGTGGTGAGTCTGTGGGTCTCTGTGTGAGGTGAGTCTGTGGGTCTCTGTGTGTGTCTGTGTGAGGTGAGTCTGTGGGTCTATGTGGTTGTCTGCGTGTGGTGAGTCTGGGTATCTTTGTGTGGTGAGTCTGTGGGTGTTTGTGTGTTCTGAGTCTGTGGGTGTCCGTGTGTGGTGAATCTGTGTGTCTCTCTGTGAGGTGAATCTGTGGGTCTCTGTGTGAGGTGAGTCTGTGGATCTCTGTGTGTGTCTTTGTGTGGTGATTCTGTGTGTCTCTGTGCGAGGTGAGTCACTGGGTGTCTGTGTCAAGTGAGTGTGGGTGTCTGTGTGTGGTGAGTCTGTGGGTGTTTGTGTGAGTTGAGTTTGGGTAAATGTGTGAGGTGTGTTTGTGGGTCTCCGTGTGGTGAGTCTGTGAGTCTCTGTCTAAGGTGAGTCTGTGGGTCTCTGTGTGAGGTGAGTCCGTGGGTCTCTGTGTGAGGTGAGTCTGTGGGTCTCTGTGTGAGGTGTGTATGTGGTTCTCTGTTTAAGGTTGGTCTGTTGGTCTCTGTGTGTGCTGAGTCTGTGGGTCTCTGTGTGATGAGTATGTGGGTCTCTGTGTGATGAGTGTGTGGGTCTCTGTGTGTGTCTGTGTATGATGAGTCTGTGGATGTCTGTGTGAGGTGAGTCTGCGGTTCTCTGTGTGAGGTGGGTCTGTGGGTCTCTGTGTTTGTCTGTGTGCGGTGAGTCTGTGGGTCTCTGTGTGGCGAGTCTGTGGGTCTCTGTGTGATGAGTATGTGGGTCTCTGTGTGATGAGTGTGTGGGTCTCTGTGTGTGTCTGTGTATGATGAGTCTGTGGATGTCTGTGTGAGGTGAGTCTGCGGTTCTCTGTGTGAGGTGGGTCTGTGGGTCTCTGTGTTTGTCTGTGTGAGGTGAGTCTGTGGGTCTCTGTGTGGTGAGTCTGTGGGTCTCTGTGTGAGGTTAATCAGTGGGTCTCTGTTTGAGTTGAGTTTGTGGGTCTCTGTGTGTGTCTGTGTGAGGTGAGTTTGTGGGTCTCTTTGTGTGTCTGTGTGAGGTGAGTCTGTGGGTCTCTGTGTGAGGTGAGTCTGTGGGTCTCTGTGTTTGTCTGTGTGTGGTGAGTCTGTGGGTCTCTGTTTGTGGTGAGTCTCTGGGTGTCTGTGTGAGGTAAGTGTGGGTGTCTGTGTGTGGTGAGTCTGTGGGTCTCTGTGTGAGGTGAGTCTGTGGGTCTCTGTGTGTGTCTGTGTGAGGTGAGTCTGTGGGTCTCTGTGTGTGTCTGCGTGTGGTGAGTCTGGGTATCTTTGTGTGGTGAGTCTGTGGGTGTCTGTGTGTTCTGAGTCTGTGGGTGTTTGTGTGTGGTGAGTCTGTGTGTCTCTCTGTGAGGTGAATCTGTGGGTCTCTGTGTGAGGTGAGTCTGTGGATCTCTGTGTGTGTCTTTGTGTGGTGATTCTGTGTGTCTCTGTGCGAGGTGAGTCACTGGGTGTCTGTGTCAAGTGAGTGTGGGTGTCTGTGTGTGGTGAGTCTGTGGGTGTCTGTGTGAGTTGAGTTTGGGTAAATGTGTGAGGTGTGTTTGTGGGTCTCCGTGTGGTGAGTCTGTGAGTCTCTGTGTAAGGTGAGTCTGTGGGTCTCTGTGTGAGGTGAGTCTGTGGGTCTCTGTGTGAGGTGAGTCTGTGGGTCTCTGTGTGAGGTGTGTATGTGGTTCTCTGTTTGAGGTGGGTCTGTTGGTCTCTGTGTGTGCTGAGTCTGTGGGTCTCTGTGTGATGAGTCTGTGGGTCTCTGTGTGGCGAGTCTGTGGGTCTGTGTGTGTATGTGTGTGGTGATTCTGTGGGTGTCTGTGTGAAGTGAGTGTGTGTGTATGTGTGTGGTGAGTCTGTGGGTGTCTGTTTGAGTTGAGTTTGGATAAATGTGTGAGGTGTGTTTGTGGGTCTCTGTGTGGCGAGTCTGTGAGTCTCTGTGTAAGGTGAGTCTGTGGGTCTCTGTGTGGTGAGTCTGTGCGTCTCTGTGTGAGGTGAGTCTGTGGGTGTCTGTGAGTTGAGTTTGGGTAAATGTGTGAGGTGTGTTTGTGGGTCTCTGTGTGGTGAGTCTGTGTGTGTCTGTGTGTGGTGAGTCTGTGGGTTTCTGTGTGATGAGTCTGTGGGTTTCTGTGTGATGAGTCTGTGGGTCTCTGTGTGATGAGTTTGTGGGTCTCTGTGTGTGTCTGTGTATGATGAGTCTGTGGGTGTCTGTTTGAGGTGAGTGTGGGTCTCTGTGTGACGTGAGTCTGTGGGTCTCTGTGTGAGGTGTGTATGTGGTTCTCTGTGTGAGGTGGGTCTGTTGGCCTCTGTGTTTGTTTGTGTGAGGTGAGTCTGTGGGTCTCTGTGTGTGTCTGTGTGTGGTGAGTCTGTGGGTCTCTGTGTGTGTATGTGTGTGGTGAGTCTGTGGGTCTCTGTGTGTGTATGTGTATGGTGAGTCTGTGGGTGTCTGTGTGAGTTGAGTTTGGGTAAATGTGTGATGTCTGTTTGTGGGTCTCTGTGTGGTGAGTCTGTGGGTCTCTGTGTGAGGTGAGTCTGTGGGTCTCTGTGTGTGTCTGTGTATGATGAGTCTGTGGCTGTCTGTGTGAGGTGAGTCTGTGGGTCTCTGTGTGTGTCTGTGTGTGTCTGTGTGTGGTGAGTCTGTGCGTCTCTGTGTTAGGTGAGTCTGTGGGTGTCTGTGTGAGTTCAGTTTGGGTAAATGTCTGAGGTGTGTTTGTGGGTCTCTGTGTGGTGAGTCTGTGGGTCTCTGTGTGAGGTGAGTCTGTGGGTGTCTGTGAGTTGAGTTTGGGTAAATGTGTGCGGTGTGTTTGTGGGTCTCTGTGTGGTTAGTCTGTGTGTGTCTGTGTGTGGTGAGTCTGTGGGTCTCTGTGTGTGTATGTGTGTGGTGAGTCTGTGGGTGTCTGTGTGAGTTGAGTTTGGGTAAATGTGTGAGGTGTGTTTGTGGGTCTCTGTGTGGTGAGTCTGTGGGTCTCTGTGTGTGGTGAGTCTGTGGGTCTCTGTGTGTGTATGTGTGTGGTGAGTCTGTGGGTGTCTGTGTGAGTTGAGTTTGGGTAAATGTGTGAGGTGTGTTTGTGGGTCTCTGTGTGGTGAGTCTGTGCATCTCTGTGTGAGGTGAGTCTGTGGGTGTCTGTGTGAGTTCAGTTTGGGTAAATGTGTCTGAGGTGTGTTTGTGGGTCTCTGTGTGGTGAGTCTGTGGGTCTCTGTGTGTGTATGTGTGTGGTGAGTCTGTGGGTGTCTGTGTGAGTTGAGTTTGGGTAAATGTGTGAGGTGTGTTTGTGGGTCTCTGTGTGGTGAGTCTGTGGGTCTCTGTGTGTGGTGAGTCTGTGGGTCTCTGTGTGTGTATGTGTGTGGTGAGTCTGTGGGTGTCTGTGTGAGTTGAGTTTGGGTAAATGTGTGAGGTGTGTTTGTGGGTCTCTGTGTGGTGAGTCTGTGCATCTCTGTGTGAGGTGAGTCTGTGGGTGTCTGTGTGAGTTCAGTTTGGGTAAATGTGTCTGAGGTGTGTTTGTGGGTCTCTGTGTGGTGAGTCTGTGGGTCTCTGTGTGAGGTGAGTCTGTGGGTGTCTGTGAGTTGAGTTTGGGTAAATGTGTGAGGTGTGTTTGTGGGTCTCTGTGTGGTGAGTCTGTGTGTGTCTGTGTGTGGTGAGTCTGTGGGTTTCTGTGTGATGAGTCTGTGGGTCTCTGTGTGAGGTGTGTATGTGGTTCTCTGTGTGAGGTGGGTCTGTTGGCCTCTGTGTTTGTTTGTGTGAGGTGAGTCTGTGGGTCTCTGTGTGTGTCTGTGTGTGGTGAGTCTGTGGGTCTCTGTGTGTGTATGTGTGTGGTGAGTCTGTGGGTCTCTGTGTGTGTCTGTGTATGATGAGTCTGTGGCTGTCTGTGTGAGGTGAGTCTGTGGGTCTCTGTGTGTGTCTGTGTGTGTCTGTGTGTGGTGAGTCTGTGCGTCTCTGTGTTAGGTGAGTCTGTGGGTGTCTGTGTGAGTTCAGTTTGGGTAAATGTCTGAGGTGTGTTTGTGGGTCTCTGTGTGGTGAGTCTGTGGGTCTCTGTGTGAGGTGAGTCTGTGGGTGTCTGTGAGTTGAGTTTGGGTAAATGTGTGCGGTGTGTTTGTGGGTCTCTGTGTGGTTAGTCTGTGTGTGTCTGTGTGTGGTGAGTCTGTGGGTCTCTGTGTGTGTATGTGTGTGGTGAGTCTGTGGGTGTCTGTGTGAGTTGAGTTTGGGTAAATGTGTGAGGTGTGTTTGTGGGTCTCTGTGTGGTGAGTCTGTGGGTCTCTGTGTGAGGTGAGTCTGTGGGTGTCTGTGTGTGTCTGTGTATGATGAGTCTGTGGCTGTCTGTGTGAGGTGAGTCTGTGGGTCTCTGTGTGTGTCTGTGTGTGTCTGTGTGTGGTGAGTCTGTGCGTCTCTGTGTTAGGTGAGTCTGTGGGTGTCTGTGTGAGTTCAGTTTGGGTAAATGTCTGAGGTGTGTTTGTGGGTCTCTGTGTGGTGAGTCTGTGGGTCTCTGTGTGAGGTGAGTCTGTGGGTGTCTGTGAGTTGAGTTTGGGTAAATGTGTGCGGTGTGTTTGTGGGTCTCTGTGTGGTTAGTCTGTGTGTGTCTGTGTGTGGTGAGTCTGTGGGTCTCTGTGTGTGTATGTGTGTGGTGAGTCTGTGGGTGTCTGTGTGAGTTGAGTTTGGGTAAATGTGTGAGGTGTGTTTGTGGGTCTCTGTGTGGTGAGTCTGTGGGTCTCTGTGTGTGGTGAGTCTGTGGGTCTCTGTGTGTGTATGTGTGTGGTGAGTCTGTGGGTGTCTGTGTGAGTTGAGTTTGGGTAAATGTGTGAGGTGTGTTTGTGGGTCTCTGTGTGGTGAGTCTGTGCATCTCTGTGTGAGGTGAGTCTGTGGGTGTCTGTGTGAGTTCAGTTTGGGTAAATGTGTCTGAGGTGTGTTTGTGGGTCTCTGTGTGGTGAGTCTGTGGGTCTCTGTGTGTGTATGTGTGTGGTGAGTCTGTGGGTGTCTGTGTGAGTTGAGTTTGGGTAAATGTGTGAGGTGTGTTTGTGGGTCTCTGTGTGGTGAGTCTGTGGGTCTCTGTGTGTGGTGAGTCTGTGGGTCTCTGTGTGTGTATGTGTGTGGTGAGTCTGTGGGTGTCTGTGTGAGTTGAGTTTGGGTAAATGTGTGAGGTGTGTTTGTGGGTCTCTGTGTGGTGAGTCTGTGCATCTCTGTGTGAGGTGAGTCTGTGGGTGTCTGTGTGAGTTCAGTTTGGGTAAATGTGTCTGAGGTGTGTTTGTGGGTCTCTGTGTGGTGAGTCTGTGGGTCTCTGTGTGAGGTGAGTCTGTGGGTGTCTGTGAGTTGAGTTTGGGTAAATGTGTGAGGTGTGTTTGTGGGTCTCTGTGTGGTGAGTCTGTGTGTGTCTGTGTGTGGTGAGTCTGTGGGTTTCTGTGTGATGAGTCTGTGGGTCTCTGTGTGAGGTGTGTATGTGGTTCTCTGTGTGAGGTGGGTCTGTTGGCCTCTGTGTTTGTTTGTGTGAGGTGAGTCTGTGGGTCTCTGTGTGTGTCTGTGTGTGGTGAGTCTGTGGGTCTCTGTGTGTGTATGTGTGTGGTGAGTCTGTGGGTCTCTGTGTGTGTCTGTGTATGATGAGTCTGTGGCTGTCTGTGTGAGGTGAGTCTGTGGGTCTCTGTGTGTGTCTGTGTGTGTCTGTGTGTGGTGAGTCTGTGCGTCTCTGTGTTAGGTGAGTCTGTGGGTGTCTGTGTGAGTTCAGTTTGGGTAAATGTCTGAGGTGTGTTTGTGGGTCTCTGTGTGGTGAGTCTGTGGGTCTCTGTGTGAGGTGAGTCTGTGGGTGTCTGTGAGTTGAGTTTGGGTAAATGTGTGCGGTGTGTTTGTGGGTCTCTGTGTGGTTAGTCTGTGTGTGTCTGTGTGTGGTGAGTCTGTGGGTCTCTGTGTGTGTATGTGTGTGGTGAGTCTGTGGGTGTCTGTGTGAGTTGAGTTTGGGTAAATGTGTGAGGTGTGTTTGTGGGTCTCTGTGTGGTGAGTCTGTGGGTCTCTGTGTGAGGTGAGTCTGTGGGTGTCTGTGAGTTGAGTTTGGGTAAATGTGTGAGGTGTGTTTGTGGGTCTCTGTGTGGTGAGTCTGTGTGTGTCTGTGTGTGGTGAGTCTGTGGGTTTCTGTGTGATGAGTCTGTGGGTCTCTGTGATGAGTTTGTGGGTCTCTGTGTGTGTCTGTGTATGATGAGTCTGTGGGTGTCTGTTTGAGGTGAGTGTGGGTCTCTGTGTGACGTGGGTCTGTTGGCCTCTGTGTTTGTTTGTGTGAGGTGAGTCTGTGGGTCTCTGTGTGTGTCTGTGTGTGGTGAGTCTGTGGGTCTCTGTGTGTGTATGTGTGCGGTGAGTCTGTGGGTGTCTGTGTGAGTTGAGTTTGGGTAAATGTGTGAGGTGTGTTTGTGGGTCTCTGTGTGGTGAGTCTGTGGGTCTCTGTGTGAGGTGAGTCTGTGGGTCTCTGTGTGTGTCTGTGTATGATGAGTCTGTGGCTGTCTGTGTGAGGTGAGTCTGTGGGTCTCTGTGTGTGTCTGTGTGTGTCTGTGTGTGGTGAGTCTGTGCATCTCTGTGTGAGATGAGTCTGTGGGTGTCTGTGTGAGTTCAGTTTGGGTAAATGTGAGGTGTGTTTGTGGGTCTCTGTGTGGTGAGTCTGTGGGTCTCTGTGTGAGGTGAGTCTGTTGGCCTCTGTGTTTGTTTGGGTGAGGTGAGTCTGTGGGTCTCTGTGTGTGTATGTGTGTGTTGAGTCTGTGGGTGTCTGTGTGAGGTGAGTGTGGGTGTTTGTGTGTGGTGAGTCTATGGGTGTATGTGTGAGTTGAGTTTGGGTAAATGTGTGAGGTCTGTTTGTGGGTCTCTGTGTGAGGTGAGTTTGTGGGTCTCTGTGTGGTGAGTCTGTGTGTGTCTGTGTGTGATGAGTTTGTGGGTCTCTGTGTGTGGTGAGTCTGTGGGTCTCTGTGTGTGTCTCTCTGTGTCTCTGACTCTCTGTGTGTCTCTATGGGTCTCTGTCTATCTCTATGGGTCTCTGCGTGTGGGTCTCACGATCATCATCATCCATAATATTCTCTTAGTCTTTCACGAAGCTATGTGTGTCGGTGTTGTTGTGTGTGTCACAGTAGGGGGCACAGGTAGTGCATCGGCCAGTCAGTCGACCCGTGGCACCTGCTGGGTCTGCCCCATGACCTCCTCCTCATGCACCTAGCCTGGCACAGCAGTCAACCCACGGCACCTGCTGGGTCTGCCTCGTGACCTCCAAGTGCACCTAGCCTGGCACAGCAGTGAACCCATGGCATCTGCTGGGTCTGTTCCGTGACCTCCTCCTCCTGCACCTAGCCTGGCACAGCAATCAACCCACGGCACCTGTTGGGTATGTCCCATGGCTATCGCACACGCACACACACACGCATGGATATCACACACACACGCATGGATATCACACACACACGCGCGCCGGTGGTGTTGGCTACGTTGTTTATTGAGTTTCGCTACAGACACGGACAGAGAGACACCAACGCGATCATAGCGACAGACACAGCAGCAGCAGCCTGCAATCATCTCAGGCACCATCATCAGCATTACCGCCACCATCATTACCACCACCATCATTACCGCCACACGGCAGTAGCAGCAGATGGCTCATGCACAGGGGCAGCTGCCACTGGGGGTGCCCCGAGGCTATAGGACCCACACAGCAGCTGACTCACACACAGGGACAGCTGCCTCTGGGGGTGCCCCCTAGGCTACGGCACCACACAGCAGCAGCAGACTCGCACACAGGGACAGCTGTCACTGGGGGTGCCCCCTAGGCTACGGCACCACACAGCAGCAGCACTCCCACACACGGACAGCTGTCACTGGGGGTACCTTTAGGCTATAGGATCCACACAGCAGCCTCGCACACAGGGACAGCTGCTACTTGGAGTGCCCCTAGGCTATAGGCACCACACAGCAGCAGACTCACACACAGGGACAGCTGTCACTGGGGGTGCCCCCTAGGCTACGGCACCACACAGCAGCAGCAGCAGACTCACACACAGGGACAGCTGTCACTGGGGGTGCCCCCTAGGCTACAGCACCCCACAGCAGCAGCAGACTCACACACAGGGACAGCTGCTGCTGGGGGTGCCCCCTAGGCTATAGGACCCACACAGCAGCAGCAGCAGACTCACAGGGACAGCTGCCACTGGGCGTGCCACAAGACCACACAGCAGCAGCTGACTCACAACACAGGGGCAGCTGCCGCTGGGGGTGCCCCCTATGCTACAGGACCACACAGCAGCGGCAGCAGACTCACACACAGGGACAGCTGCCCCCTCCCCGTGTGGCAGAGGAGGGGAACGCTGTAAAATTAAAGTGCAGTCCTCTCTAGTCACGTACACGCGCACGCACACACACACACCTGAGTTAAATTCCCGCTCGCCAGTATGGGTGGGAATCCAACGCGGGTCAGTGCCAGGTTCGTAGTAGTACCGGCACAGCGCAAACCACTACAGCACTCATGGAGACAGACACACACACAGAGATACACAGACACACACAACAACCGCCATTCGCCACTGGAGTGGAAAATATGGCATCTGTGCAGGACCGCCCTTTCCTGAAACCGCATTGGGGCTCCGCAAGCCTCTCCTGAGCGTGCCTGGCAAGGCGATGTTGAATAATCCTTGCCAGGACCTTTCCCGGCACACTGAGGAGTGAGATGCCCCTGTAGTTGTTACAGTCTGTGCGGTCCCCCTTCTTAAAGAGGGGGACCACCAGGGCATCATTCCAATCCTGCGGAACCCGTCCAGTGGTCCAGACTGTTGTTATGATGTCATATAGGGCAGTCTGTGCACAAACGCCACCCTCCCTCAGCATTTTGCTTGGGAGATCATCTCTGCCGGCTGCCTTTCCTGGTCTCAGACTCCGGATCGCCTTCAGTACTTCCTCAACAGATGGCACCTCAGCCAGCCACTCACAGGGGGGGACTTTGAGGCACCGAATATTTGAGGCACCGCAGCCTCAGCAGGGTCATCCCCACTTTGTGCCACGATGTTTTCCTGGCTGAGGGATTTTCCCTCCCCCAGGACCTCACAGAAATGCTCAGCAAATCTGCAAACCTGTTTCTGGGGGTCAGAGATTGGTTCACCGTTTTTTCCCCTAATGATGGTAATAGGTGTGGCGCTGCAGGTTACTTTTTGGATGGAGTTAAATAGAGATTTGTGATCACGGGCCACTGAGGCAGACTCCATCTCCTCAGCAACCCGCGACCACCACCCATCCTTGCAGCGCCTCACGGCTCTCCGAACCTCCGAGCGAAGGCTACGGTAAGCCTCCTCATTCTCTGACTTTGGATACTGTAGACAATTAGAATGGGCCTGTCGCTTTGTCTCAACTATCCTGAACACCTCCTCTGTCAGCCAGGGTCTCTGGGGAGGTCTGGACCGCACTCAAAGCAGCCATTGCAGCTGCATGAGTCACAGTCCTAAACCTCGCCCATTTACCCTCGACATCTGGAGGAGTGGGGGACGATGCCAAGCCCAGCCGCAAGCGATGACGAAATTCTCGATTGCAACTTTCATCAGATAATTGAGACCAGGCCACTTTAGGTTGGAATGGGGTCCTGGGTGTACACCCACCACCGGAGTGGAAGAATGGCAGGAGCATCTTACAGATGACTAGTCGATGGTCAGAGGGCAGATCAGCTCCACGGTAGGTCCTGGTGTCAAGGACATGGGCTCGCATCTGCTGGTCCGTCACTATGTAGTCCAGCAGATGTTCTTGCTTGGACCCGGCATGCATCCATGATGTTGTGTGGATGCGCCGATGCCGAAACAGCGTGTTTGTAATTACAAGCCCATGGGCTGCACAAAAATCTACCAGCCTCCTACCGAGACACACACAGAGATACACAGACTCACTCCCCACAGAGACACACAGACACGCAGAAACACAGACACATAAAACTCGCTCCCCACAGAGACACAGACACATAGACACACACAAAACTCGCTTCCCACAGACACACACAGACTTGCTCCCCACAGAGAGAGACAGACACACACAGAGACACACAAGATTCGCTCCCCATAGAGACACAGAGACTCGCTCCCCACAGACACAGACTCGCTCTCCACAGAGACACACGGAGACTTGCTCCGCACAGAGACACACACACAGAGAGACACACACAGAGACTCGCTCCCCACAGAGACACACACACAGACAGACACAGACACACACACACACAGAGACTCGCTCCCCACAGAGACACACGAAGACTTGCTCCGCACAGATACACAGACTTGCTTCCCACAGAGAGACACACACACAAGACTCGCTCCCCACAGAGACACACAGACACACACACAGAGAGACACAGACACACAGAGACACACAGACTCGCTCCTCACAGAGACACACACACACAGAGACACACACACACACAGAGACTCGCTCCCCACAGAGACACACAGACACACACACAGATAGACACAGACACACACACAGACACACACAGAGAGACACAGACACACAGAGACTCGCTCCCCACAGAGACACACACACAGAGAGACACAGGCACTCGCTCCCCACAGAGAGACACAGACACACAGAGACTCGCTCCCCACAGAGAGACACACACAGAGACTCGCTCCCCAGAGAGAGGCACACACACAGACACACACACAGACACGCACAGAGACTCGCTCCCCACAGAGAGAGACACACAGAGACTCGCTCCCCATAGAGACACACACAGACACACACAGAGACACACACAGAGACTCGCTCCCCACAGAGAGACACACATAGACACTTTCTGCTGCTCCCACTTAAGAAGCCATCACAATCAAATAAATAACCCTCCCACCCACCCGCCCGATGCCCCGTCACACTACGTCAAGTATACTACCACTACTCACACCTCCCCCCGAAGCTACGAGACTACATCACGTCACCATCCCTACTCAACTCACCAGCTACCCCGACCCACCGACGCACACCACCACATCAAGTATACACCGGCCACACGCATCTTGTGGGGAGGGGTGGCGACGTGGATAATATTTACAAGTGGCAGGCGGGAATTGAGGAATCTGTGCGGCGTTTGAGAGGCGAGGGAGTTTCCGCCGCTTTGGGGTGATGTTCCAGGACGAGTGGGGGTGGTGGTGATGATGGCGATTGTGGTGATTGATGGTGGTGACGATGATGTTGATGGTGGTGATTGTGGTGACGATGGTGGTGATTATGATGGTGGTGATTGTGATGATGATGATGGTGATGATGATGATGGTGGTGATGATGGTGATGATGGTGGTGATGATGGTGGTGATGGGTTCAAATGGAACAGGCCCTGGCTAGCTCAGCTGATGCTCGTTAACCCCGAAACCCCCATATCGCTAAGGGGGCGGGGCCTAACAGTATAGGGGCGGGGCTAGCAGTTTAAGGGCGGACCTAAAGTTTGTGGGGGCGTGACTAGGATAGTTAGGGGGGTGGGGCTACTGTTTAGGGGAGGGGCTAGGGGAGTTGAGGGTGGGGCTAGTGTTTCAGGGAAGGGCCAGGGGAGTTGAGGGCGGGGTTAGGAGAGGGGCTCTGGGAGTTGAGGGTGGAGTCAGTGTTTGGGGGAGGGGCCGGGGGAGTTGAGGGCGGGGTTAGTGTTTGAGGGAGGGGCCAGGGGAGTCGAGGGCGGGGTTGGTGTTTGGGGGAGGAGCCATCGGGGTTAAGGGCGGGGTTAAGGGCAGGGTTAGTGTTTGGAGGCAGGGCCAGGGGAGTCTAGGGCGGGGTTAGTGTTTGGGGGAGGGGCCATCGGGGTTAAGGGCAGGGTTAGTGTTTGGAGGCAGGGCCAGGGGAGTCTAGGGCGGGGTTAGTGTTTGGGGGAGGGGCCATCGGGGTTAAGGGCGGGGTTAGTGTTTGGAGGCGGGGCCAGGGGAGTCTAGGGCGGGGTTAGTGTTTGGGGGAGTGGCCATCGGGGTTAAGGGCGGGGTTAGTGTTTGGAGGCGGGGCCAGGGGAGTCTAGGGCGGGGTTAGTGTTTGGGGGAGTGGCCATCGGGGTTAAGGGCGGGGTTAGTGTTTGGAGGCGGGGCCAGGGGAGTCTAGGGCGGGGTTAGTGTTTGGGGGCGGGGTTAGGGGGGTTGGGGGAGGGGCCGCCTCAGGTGGAGAAGTCGCTGGAGCGACGGCGGCTGCCCATCTTGGACCTGGGGTGGGTGGGGGGGGGGGTCACAGAGAGAGTTCAGAGGGGGCTAGACCACAGCGTGTCTCGTCACTGTTCTGGCGTGAGTCCACCCCCGTGAGTCTCTCACCGTTAGTCTCTCACCGTGAGTCTCTCACCGTGAGTCCACCCCCGTGAGTCTCCCCCCGTGAGTCCACCCCCGTGAGTCCACCCCCGTGAGTCTCTCACCGTGAGTCTCTCACCGTGAGTCTCCCCCCGTGAGTCTCTCACCGTGAGTCTCTCCCCTGTGAGTCCACTCCCGTGAGTCTCCCACCGTGAGTCTCTCACCGTGAGTCTCTCACCGTGAGTCTCTCACCGTGAGTCTCTCACCGTGAGTCTCCCCCCGTGAGTCTCTCACCGTGAGTCTCTCACCGTGAGTCTCTCACCGTGAGTCTCTCACCGTGAGTCCACCCCCGTGAGTCCACCCCCGTGAGTCTCTCCCCGTGAGTCTCTCACCGTGAGTCTCCCCCCGTGAGTCTCTCACCGTGAGTCACTCACCGTGAGTCTTTCACCGTGAGTCTCTCACCGTGAGTCTCTCACCGTGATTCTCCCCCCGTGAGTCTCTCACCGTGAGTCTCTCACCGTGAGACTCTCACTGTGAGTCTCTCACCGTGAGTCTCTCACCGTGAGTCTCTCACCGTGAGTCTCTCACCGTGAGTCTCTCCCCTGTGAGTCCACCCCCGTGAGTCTCTCACCGTGAGTCTCTCACCGTGAGTCTCTCACCGTGAGTCTCTCCCCTGTGAGTCCACCCCCGTGAGTCTCTCACCGTGAGTCTCTCACCGTGAGTCTCTCCCCTGTGAGTCCACCCCCGTGAGTCTCTCACCGTGAGTCTCTCACCGTGAGTCTCTCCCCTGTGAGTCCACTCCCGTGAGTCTCCCACCGTGAGTCTCTCACCGTGAGTCTCACACCGTGAGTCTCTCACCGTGAGTCTCTCACCGTGAGTCTCCCCAATGTGAGTTTCTCACCGTGAGTCTCTCACCGTGAGTCTCTCACCGTGAGTCTCTCACCGTGAGTCCACCCCCGTGAGTCCACCCCCGTGAGTCTCTCCCCGTGAGTCTCTCACCGTGAGTCTCCCCCCGTGAGTCTCTCACCGTGAGTCACTCACCGTGAGTCTTTCACCGTGAGTCTCTCACCGTGAGTCTCTCACCGTGAGTCTCCCCCCGTGAGTCTCTCACCGTGAGTCTCTCACCGTGAGACTCTCACTGTGAGTCTCTCACCGTGAGTCTCTCACCGTGAGTCTCTCACCGTGAGTCTCTCCCCTGTGAGTCCACCCCCGTGAGTCTCTCACCGTGAGTCTCTCACCGTGAGTCTCTCACCGTGAGTCTCTCCCCTGTGAGTCCACCCCCGTGAGTCTCTCACCGTGAGTCTCTCACCGTGAGTCTCTCCCCTGTGAGTCCACCCCCGTGAGTCTCTCACCGTGAGTCTCTCACCGTGAGTCTCCCCCCGTGAGTCTCCCCCCGTGAGTCCCTCACCGTGAGTCTCTCACTGTGAGTCTCTCACCGTGAGTCTCCCCCCGTGAGTCTCTCACCGTGAGTCTCTCACCGTGAGTCCACCCCCGTGAGTCTCTCACCGTGAGCCTCTCACCGTGAGTCTCTCACCGTGAGTCCACCCCCGTGAGTCTCCCCCCGTGAGCTCTCACCGTGAGTCTCTCACCGTGAGTCCACCCCCGTGAGTCTCTCACCGTGAGTCCACCCCTGTGAGTCTCTCACCGTGAGTCTCCCCCCGTGAGTCTCTCACCGTGAGTCTCTCACCGTGAGTCCACCCCCGTGAGTCTCTCACCGTGAGTCTCCCCCCGTGAGTCTCTCACCGTGAGTCTCCCCCCGTGAGTCCACCCCCGTGAGTCTCTCACCGTGAGACCCTCACCGTGAGTCTCTCCCCGTGAGTCCACCCCCGTGAGTCTCTCCCCGTGAGTCTCTCACCGTTAGTCCACCCCCCCCGTGAGTCCACCCCCGTGAGTCCACCCCCGTGAGTCCACCTGTAAGTCCCCCCGTGAGTCCACCCCCGTGAGTCCACCCCGTGAGTCCACCTGTAAGTCCCCCCGTGATTCCACCCCCGTGAGTCCACCTGTAAGTCCCCCCGTGAGTCCACCCCCATGAGTCCACCCCCGTGAGTCCACCCCCCCCGTGAGTCCACCCCCGTGAGTTCACCCCCGTGAGGAGTCCACCTGTAAGTCCCCGCGGCCAGGGGGTTGAATGTGTAGAGCCAATCCTGCAGGTCGCGGGAGCTGGAGGCCTGCAGCAGCAGCAGCAGCCCGCGGTGCTGTGTGCAGAGCACAAACGTGAACGGGGTCTGGGTTGGGGGGGGGGTTGAGGGGGGGTGAGGGGGGTGAGGGGGGGGGTGAGGGGGGGGTGAGAAAACCATTACACTCCATCTTTCGCCAATCTCCCCTCTCCCTCACCTCTCTCTCCCCCTCCCCTCTCCCCCTCAACTCTCACCCCTCCCCCCCCACTCCACCCCTCCCCCCCCTCCCCCCACCGTGCAGCCCGGAGGTCCAGGGCCCCACGCTCACAGCGGTCGCTCTCCGCGTTGGTGAGGAGCTCAAACGGCCACCGCACGCACAGCCAGCGGCGGGTCCAGACGCCCGCTGGGGACTCGTTCAGGGAGCCGCTCTTGGTCACCACGGTGGGTGGGTGGTGGGTGGGTGGTGGGGAGAGAGAGGTTCAGGTAGCCGCTCTTGGTCACCACGGTGGGTGGGTGGTGGGTGGGTGGTGGGGAGAGAGAGGTTCAGGTAGCCGCTCTTGGTCACCACGGTGGGTGGGTGGTGGGTGGGTGGTGGGGAGAGGTTCAGGTAGCCGCTCTTGGTCACCACGGTGGGTGGGTGGTGGGTGGGTGGTGGGGAGAGAGAGGTTCAGGTAGCCGCTCTCGGTCACCACGGTGGGTGGGTGGTGGGTGGGTGGTGGGGAGAGAGAGGTTCAGGTAGCCGCTCTTGGTCACCACGGTGGGTGGGTGGTGGGTGGGTGGTGGGGAGAGAGAGGTTCAGGTAGCCGCTCTTGGTCACCATGGTGGGTGGGTGGTGGGTGGGTGGTGGGGAGAGAGAGGTTCAGGTAGCCGCTCTTGGTCACCATGGTGGGTGGGTGGTGGGTGGGTGGTGGGGAGAGAGAGGTTCAGGTAGCCGCTCTTGGTCACCACGGGGCTGTGTGGATAAGTAAAGGTGCTTATGTCATGTAGGAAATGTGGCGGAAAGGCTGACGTAAATCCTATAGAAGTCTATGGGAGTAGCCAGTGAATGATTGCAATTTGTAGTGTGGATAGGTTAGGTAAGCCGTCCGTGCAGAACTCATTCAATGCAACTCAGTGACGTGCCCCCCTTGTGACGTCACCACGGCGCTTTGTATTGGCTAGGTGCATGCACTCTGAGGCCACGTGAAGTGTCAAAGGGTCGCTGCTGGCAGGTCACGTGACAGACCCAGCAGGTGCCATGGGTTGACTGCTGTGCCAGGCTAGGTGCAGGAGGAGGTCACGGACAGACGCAGCGGGTGCCATGGGTTGTACTGCTGTGCCAGGCTAGGTGCATCTGACGACAAACACCTGGGCAGTTCACCACCATTGGTTCAAGCAGAGCCTGTCTCTTGCTTCTGCTGATGAGACACAGAGCTGGGCAGACTTCGAATACAGCAGCAGCAGCAGGCATCGTCAGGGTCGGGATGGAACCCACGACCTCCTCTGTACCAGGCAAGGTAGTTAACATCTCGTCAGGGTCGGGATCGAACCCACGACCTCCTGCGTACCAGGCGAGGTAGTCAACATCTGAACCCAAGTCACCTTAGACCCAGGCAGCAGCAACTCGCCACAACAAACACAATTGCAACGTTATGTTGAGTCCGCTTATTTATTAACAACAATCGATAATCAAACAAATGTCTAGATATATATGTACACATGATTACATTATAACTTATTTATAATATCTCTATCCTAACTCTTCACACGCGCGCGTGGCTAGGCAAGCTGTAGTCCATTGTGTGGTGAGTGTGGGTGGTGAGTGTGAGTGTTGTGTGGGTGGTGAGTGTGGGTGGTGAGTGTGGGTAGTGAGTGTGGGTGGTGAGTGTGGTGAGTGTGAGTGTGGTGGGTGTGGTGAGTGTGGGTGGTGAGTGTGGTGAGTGTGAGTGTGGGTGGTGAGTGTGGGTGGTGAGTGTGGGTGGTGAGTGTGGTGAGTGTGGGTGGTGAGTGTGGGTGGTGAGTGTGAGTGTTGTGTGGGTGGTGAGTGTGGGTGGTGAGTGTGGGTAGTGAGTGTGGGTGGTGAGTGTGGGTGGTGAGTGTGGTGAGTGTGAGTGTGGTGGGTGTGGTGAGTGTGGGTGGTGAGTGTGGTGAGTGTGAGTGTGGGTGGTGAGTGTGGGTGGTGAGTGTGGGTGGTGAGTGTGGGTGGTGTGGGTGGTGAGTATGGTGAGTGTGGGTGGTGAGTGTGGTGAGTGTGGGTGGTGCGTGTGGGTGGTGCGTGTGGGTGGTGAGTGTGGTGAGTGTGGGTGGTGAGTGTGGGTGGTGAGTGTGGTGAGTGTGGGTGGTGAGTGTGGGTGGTGAGTGTGGTGAGTGTGAGTGTTGTGTGGGTGGTGAGTGTGGGTGGTGAGTGTAGTGAGTGTGAGTGTGGGTGGTGAGTGTGGGTGGTGTGGGTGGTGAGTGTGGTGAGTGTGGGTGGTAAGTATGGTGAGTGTGGGTGGTGAGTGTGGTAAGTGTGGTGAGTGTGGGTGGTGAGTGTGGTAAGTGTGGTGAGTGTGGTGAGTGTGGGTGGTGAGTGTGGGTGGTGAGTGTGGTAAGTGTGGTGAGTGTGGTAAGTGTGGTGAGTGTGGGTGGTGAGTGTGGTAAGTGTGGTGAGTGTGGTGAGTGTGGGTGGTGAGTGTGGTAAGTGTGGTGACGGTGGTGAGTGTGGTGTCCAGTCCAATCTCGGTATCAGTTCTGGCGTCCTCTCATCAGGCTTCTGCCACAGCTGGGCCCACGGTGGTGAGCGGTGATGATGACGATGGCGATGATGATGGTGATGATGATGGTGATGATGACGGCGATGGTGATTGGAGCTTCTCCTCCGGCTCCGCTCTGTGGAGAGAGAGGCAGCAGCACCACAGCAGCGCATCATCATCATCATCGTCATCATCGTCATCATCATCGTCATCATCATCATCGTCGTCATCATCATCATCGTCGTCATCATCATCATCGTCGTCATCGTCATCATCGTCATCATCATCATCATCGTCATCATCATCATCGTCACCGTGATGATATCGAGCCCACGACTTCCTGCATACCAGGCAAGGGAGTTAACATCTCCTAGCCACCGTGATGATGATGAGAGAAAGAGAGAGACGCAGACTGCAAATATACAGCAGCAGCAGCCAGGCATCGTCAGTCGGGATCGACCCCACGACCTCCTGTGTACCAGGCGAGGTAGTTAACATCTCATCAGGGTCGGGATTGAACCCACGACCTCCTGCGTACCAGGCGAGGTAGTCAACATCTCATCAGGGTTGGGATCGAACCCCTGACCTCCTGTATACCAGGCGAGGTAGTTAACATCTCATCAGGGTCGGGATTGAACCCACGACCTCCTGTGTACCAGGCGAGGTAGTTAACATCTCATTAGGGTCGGGATTGAACCCACGACCTCCTGCGTACCAGTCGAGGTGGTTAACATCTCATCAGGGTCGGGATCGAACCCACGACCTCCTGCGTACCAGGCGAGGTAGCTAACATCTCATCAGGGTCGGGATCGAACCCACGACCTCCTGCGTACCAGGTGAGGTAGTTAACATCTCATCAGGGTCAGGGTTGAACCCACGACCTCCTGCGTACCAGGCAAGGTACACAGAGAGAGAGGCTCACCGTGGCTCAGCAGCTGCAGAGCCCTGCACAGGAGTGGTGCCGCCGCTGCTGCTGATGGTGGTGGTTGCCCAGCTGGTGGTGTCGGCCCAGCTGGTGGTGGTGGCCCGGATGGTGGTGGTGGTGGTGGCCCAGCTGCTGGTGGTGGCCCAGTTGATGGTGATGGGCCGGATGTAGATGATGATGGGAGTGGTGGTGGCGGTGGTGGGGGAGGCCCTGCTGGTGGTGGCCTCGCTGGTGGTGGGGGTGGCCTCGCTGGCGGTGGGCGTGGCCTGGCAGGTGGTGGGGGTGGCCTCGCTGGTGGTGGCCTCGCTGGCGGTGGGTGTGACCTAGCTGGCGGTGGGGGTGGCCTCGGTGGTGGTGGGGGTGGCCTCGCTGGTGGTGGGCGTGGCCTCGCTGGTAGTGGGGGTGGTCTCGCTGGTGGTGGGGGTGGCCTCGCTGGTGGTGGAGGTGGCCTCGGTGTGGGTGGGGGTGGCCTCGCTGGTGGTGGGGGTGGCCTCAGTGTGGGTGGGGGTGGCCTCGCTGGTGGTGGGGGTGGCCTCGGTGTGAGTGGCACTGCTGGTGGTGTGAGTGGCACTGCTGGTGGTGTGGGTGGCCCTGCTGGTGGTGGGGGTGGCCCTGCTGGTGGTGGAGGTGGCCCTGCTGGTGGTGGGGGTGGCCCTGCTAGTGGTGGGGGTGGCCCTGCTAGTGGTGGGGGTGGCCCTGCTAGTGGTGGGGGTGGCCCTGCTGGTGGTGGGGGTGGCCCTGCTGGTGGTGTGGGTGGCCCTGCTGGTGGTGGGGGTGGCCCTGCTGGCGGTGGGGGTGGCCCTGCTGGCGGTGGGGGTGGCCTTGCTGGCGGTGGGAGTGGCCCTGCTGGCGGTGGGAGTGGCCCTGCTGGTGGTGGGAGTGGCCCTGCTGGTGGTGGGCGTGGCCCTGCTGGTGGTGGGAGTGGCCCTGCTGGCGGTGGGAGTGGCCCTGCTGGCGGTGGGAGTGGCCCTGCTGGCAGTGGGCGTGGCCCTGCTGGCGGTGGGAGTGGCCCTGCTGGCGGTGGGAGTGGCCCTGCTGGCGGTGGGAGTGGCCCTGCTGGCGGTGGGAGTGGCCCTGCTGGCGGTGGGCGTGGCCTTGCTGGCGGTGGGCGTGGCCTTGCTGGCTGTGGGAGTGGCCTTGCTGGCGGTGGGAGTGGCCTTGCTGGCGGTGGGCGTGGCCTTGCTGGTGGTGGGCGTGGCCCTGCTGGTGATGGGGGTGCTGCTCGTGGTGGTGGTGGTGGTGGTGATGATGGTTTGGAGCCAGCTGTGAGCCAGCGCCTTCTTAGGCGTCATCCGGAGTTTCGGATCCCATCTGTTGGGAGGGACACGGGGAGGGAGGGAGGGGGGAGGCGCACACGTGGTGAGAGGGACATGGTGAGATGATTTGACAGTGCAACCGTTTCAATTCGGGCAGCAACAAAAACAAATTCGTGTACATTTGTGTTTGTGTTTCTCCCTTGCGATGGGACTTTGTAGGATGAACGCTGAGATTTATAAGGGGGCACGGGGGGTGACCGATGAGTTCTGAAATTGGGTCTGCAGCGAGGCAGGGCACCGATAAGCTGTTGACAGGTATGGGGTGGTGAGTGGGGGGGTGAGTGAGGGGTGAGCGAGGGGGTGAGCGAGAGGGTGAGCGAGGGGGTGAGCGTGCTTCGTACTGCAGACAGCGGCTGACGAAGTCCACCAGCTGAGGGTGACGGCCCCGCAGGGCGCGGTCCAGGGGGAGACTTCCCGGTAGCCTCTGCTTGGACGGGTTGTCGGGGAGTCCCTCAGAGTCTGCAGAGAGACAGAGAGACGCGCGCAGAGTCACCAACCACCACGTGGCCAACACACCCCGCTCATCCACTTAACCACCCACCTTCCTATCCACCTACACACCCACTCACCCCACTTACATACCCACTCATCCACTTAACCAGCCACCTTCCTATCCACCTACACACCCACTCACCCCACTTACATACCCACTCATCCACTTAACCACCCACCTTCCTATCCACCTACACACCCACTCACCCCACTTACATTACCACTCATCCACTTAACCACCCACCTTCCTATCCACCTACACACCCACTCACCCCACTTACACACCCACCCATCCACTTAACCACCCACCTTCCTATCCACCTACACACCCACTCACCCCACCTACATACCCACTCATCCACTTAACCACCCACCTTCCTATCCACCTACACACCCACTCACCCCACTTACATACCCGCTCATCCACTTAACCACCCACCTTCCTATCCACCTACACACCCACTCACCCCACCTACATACCCTCTCACCCACCCACCCACCCACCCACCCCTATAAGAGCCTCACTGCCACCACCCCCCCCCACCCCACCTAACAAAACGGAATGGGTTACATCGCTAGCGCCGGCCTGCCCGAGCCCTTCAACTCACCAAAGTAATTTTTCCTGTAAGGGGCTTCGTCCACCATCTTCTTCGGGGGCATGCCCAGCATCTGCGCACGATTTCGGACGAAGACAAAAGGAGGAGGAGGAGGCGGGGGGGACAGTTACAGCCGGTGTAGCCTCAGCGGGCCCATTGGGGCAAGTGCCGTCAGTCAGCGGTGAGTAGTGCCGGAGGCAGCTCGTGTGGAGGCCAGCACTGTGTACAAAGATAACAATCCCCTCCTCCACGTATTAGCCTCATCTCATCGCTGGGGCAAGCGCTGCTAGTAGCGAGCGGCACCTATGAAGGCCGGAACGGCACACGAGGGGGTGGGTGCCCAGCGCCACGCCCGGCCACCTTTGTCTCCCCCAGTATAAAATGTTTACTACACACCGCTACGCCAGGTACTCGTTTGAGGCTGACTCAACCTATGATAGGCCCAGGACCAGTTCGGATATTCCTCGCTGGTGTTTGTGGCTGTGGGAGGGATACAACTCTATGAGTATGGTTCTCTGTGGGTCTTTACGGGGTCTCTATGAGGATGGGTCTCTGTGCAGACCCACAGAGACCCATACCCATAGAGACCTGCCCGCCCGCTCACCCACCATACAGACCCACCGTACCCACCGTACCCACCCGCCATACCAACCGTACCCACCCACCATACCCACCGTACCCACCCACCATACCCACCGTACCCACCCACCGTACCCACCCACCCGCCCGTACCTCGATGCAGCAGTGCAGGTGGTCTTTGTAGGTATGTGAATTGAAGAGCACCTTGCCGGTGGCCAACTCGGCCACGGTGCAGCCCAGGGCCCACATGTCCACGGCACAGGTGACACGGTAGCCCAGCAGCAGCTCCGGGGCCATGTAGGGCAACGTCCCGCCCACGGTTTGGGCTGAGCAACAACAACAACAACAACGACGACGATGACTACAAAGTGGTCCCTCCGTCAACAGCGACGCGGGTGGAACAGTTTTTTCTCTCGGTCGGTTAAACGCGTGGTCGGCTTCTGCGACCGATACGTCACGGCGGATGGCGAGTGTTTTTATTTCGGGTTGGACCGCGTACTCTGGCTGCCCGCCCGATGACGATGATGATGATGACGATGACGATGATGATGACGATGATGATGACGATGATGATGACGATGATGATGATGATGATGCTCGGCTGCGAGCGCTCGAATTGTAAACGTCGTAGCGGGTTCACAACTCCAGCGCACCGGTTAGTGCTGTGCAAGCGACGAATCGATTGGCCGCGTCCCGCCCGCGTGACGCTGAACCTCACCGGCTGGCTGCACTTTAGGTGTTCTGTCGGCTTAAAGGACGCGACCTGGCTTGACTTTATTAATTCCAATTCAAAACAACGTTTGCATTTCTAGATTTAAAGTTTTCGTGACTTGCAAGGATCCGTACTCTTTGGTTCTGTTCGGTAAAGTCACGTAGTAGGTAAAAAAATAAAACGACGAAAATCACGACGTTTCGGCCACAACACAAGCGGCCTTCATCAGGTGAAGGGATCAGGCTGTCTCGCGCCAACCGGCATGTGCACCCGCACGTACACCGCCTCTATGCCAAGTCGGCCAATCAAATGCTAATTTGTTATGCTAATTCCTTTGTCAAGGCACCTTGTTTCCTCGCACACAGCTTAAAGGTCCGCGGCCTGAGCGTGGCTGTGTTCCACTCCAGCGCTGTCCTCCAGACAGCCTGGTCCCTTCACCTGATGAAGGCCGCTTGTGTTGTGGCCGAAACGTCGTGATTTTTGTTGTTTTATTTTTTTTACCTACGTGACTTTACCGAATAGAACCAAAGAGTATGGATCCTTGCAGTCACGAAAGCTTCAAGTCTAGAATTACAAACGCAACGATGACGTCGACGCGAGATAACCCCCGAGCAAAAAATATATATATATAAAACTCCACGCACGCAAAAGCCCCACTCGCTCACTTTTATACTTCAGGTAGAAGCTGCACCCGAAGTCGTTGACCCTCACTTTGCCGTCCGCGGTGAGCAGAATGTTGTCCTGGAACAAAGAGCAGAGACGGGGGAAGGGATTCCACGCTCGGAGGTTACGGCAGGAGCGTCCAGTCAGCAGTGTGTCGATCACGCAAGGTGACGCATTTACACCCACACGGGCAGCCCTCCCCACCCGCCCCACCCCACCCCGACTTGTGACACGGGCCACGTGCCTGAGACCCGTTCGAAGTCAATGAAGAATTAAAGCTTTCGTGACCGTGTAAATCGCTCGTTGTTTTTTTCCGGTAAAGTCACGTGTGTAGGAATACCGTAAAATTATATTGAAATAAATCAATCGCGACGTTTCGACGCGCAGCACAAGCGATCCTCATCAGGTGTAAAGTAAAAAAAACAAATCACGGAGGTAAATACAACAAGAATATGAGAGACGAGAATTCAACAAACCTAGGAAAAAACATTACGTGAAGCACAACCAGTCAGGTCAACAACACAGTTAGACACTTACCTGGTGGACCACGAATTTCAGAAGAGTGTTAAATTTCGTGGTTCGCCAGGTAAGTGTCTAACTGTGTTGTTGGCCTGACTGGTCGTGCTTCTATTTAAAGCTTTCGTGACTGCAAGGATTCATCTTCTTTGGTTCTTTCGGTAAAGTCATGTAGAATGAGACTAAAATAATAAATTGATAAAATAAAATAACACAATAATATTCTCACGACATTTCGGCCACAACGCAAGCGGCCGTCTTCAGGTGAAAGGTACGGACCCGTCGGGACGACAGAGCTTCAATGAACGATGTTAAGATTCGTAGCGACTTCTCCCAACCAGCTTAAAAGTCGCTACGAATCTTAACATCGTTTATTGAAGCTCTGTCGTCCCGACAGGTCCGTACCTTTCACCTGAAGACGGCCGCTTGCGTTGTGGCCGAAACGTCGTGAGAATTTTATCGTGTTATTTTATTATTTTATTCTCATTCTACCTGGTGACTTTACCGAAAGAACCAAAGAAGATGGTTGTGCTTCGCGTGATTTTTTTCTTAGCTGTGTTGAATTCTCGTCTCTCATCTTCTTGTTGTATTTACCTCCGTGATTTGTTACTTTTTACACCTGATCAAGATCGCTTGTGTTGCCGTTCGAAGTCGTTTTAAGAAACCACAAAACCTATTTTTACTTCACTATCAGGGTGTAAGGGCCCGGCAGAGCTGCTGTGAAGCTCTTTCATCAGACACGACCTGGCCATCACGTAATGAGAGCAGCTCAACCAAGTGGCTGATATCGTCATGTGCATCATCAGCAGCAGCATCATCATCGCATGGACATTTATCACAGCAGCCAAACACTCTAAACACGTGTTTCAACAGGCCCATAGAGACCCATACAGACCCACAGAGACACATACTGACCCACAGAGACCCATACTCATAGAGATCCATACAGACCCACAGAGACCCATACTCATAGAGACACATACAGACACACAGAGACCCATACAGACCCATACTCATAGAGACCCATACACACCCAGAGACCCATACTCATAGAGACCCATACAGACCTACAGAGACTCATACTCATAGAGACACATACAGACACACAGAGACCCATACTCATAGAGACCCATACACACCCAGAGACCCATACTCATAGAGACACATACAGACCTACAGAGACCCATACTCATAGAGACCCATAGACCCACAGAGACCCATACTCATAGAGACACATACAGACCCACAGAGACCCATACTCATAGAGACCCATACACACCCAGAGACCCATACTCAGAGACCCATACAGACCTACAGAGACCCATACTCATAGAGACCCATAGACCCACAGAGACCCATACTCATAGAGACACATACAGAGACCCATACTCATAGAGACCCATACTCATAGAGACCCACAGAGACCCATACTCATAGAGACCCATACTCATAGAGACCCACAGAGACCCATACTCATAGAGACACATACAGAGACCCATACTCATAGAGACCCACAGAGACCCATACTCATAGAGACCCACACAGAGACCCATACTCATAGAGACCCATACTCATAGAGACCCACAGAGACCCATACTCATAGAGACCCATACTCATAGAGACCCACAGAGACCCATACTCATAGAGACTCACACAGAGACCCACAGAGACCCATACTCATCGAGACCCACACAGAGACCCACAGACGGACGGGGCCCACGGTCGACCCCCCCGCGGGTCGACCGTGGGCCCCGGGGGTGGCCGCCTCCGCGCCAGCCGAGCGAGCGCCCCGGCGGGAGGTGGCCACCACCGCGGCCCGCCCCCCGCTCACCGGCTTGATGTCCGCGTGGACGACGCCCCGCCCCTTGGCGTACAGCAGGAAGTCGAGGATGGCCCCGGTGTACTCCCTCAGACGCCTCGGGTAGATCCGCCCGGCGCTCCCTTTTCTCACGACGTCTTTGAGGCTCCTCCTGAGGCCACAACGACAACAACGACGACGTTAAATAAAAACCCCTTTGCCGTTCCGATGACGTCCGCAGGGCCCCAAACGGACTGTACCACTTGGTTAGTTTTGCGGGGGGGTTGGGGGGGGGGTGGTGTAAAGCCTCGTCGCTCCGCCGGTGTTCATCCGCGGCCTCGCCACGCCGCACTGCTTGCGCTGACGGAGCCAACGCCCACAAAACGACGTTGAGTATTTTACGACGGTGATTTCGTTAAATTTCGATTTCAAGCTTTCGTGACTGGCAGTGATTCATATTGTTGGTTCTTTCGGTAAAGTGACGTCGTGAGAGTTTTATTGTTTTACGTGTATATATATTTTTATAGTTTTTATTGTTTCCCTTTCAACGTGGTGACTTTACCGAAAGAACCAAGAATATAATGATTTAATGATTTTATTGTAATTTCAACTATTTTATAAAAATTTTATTTAAAGCTTTCATGACTGCAGTAATTCATATTCTTAGTTCTTTCGGTAAAGTCACGTTGAAGGGAAACAATAAAATATATATAAAACAATTAAAAAAATGTTTTTAATACAATTATTTTTATACCATATTTTTTTAATTGTTTTATGTATATTTTATTATTTTATTGTTTCCCTTCAACGTGACTTTACCGAAAGAACTAAGAATAATTTATTATTTTGTCACCATCGTTTTATCGCTACGATTTCATCGCAATTTAATCAACGCATTATTTTCATTATTGCTTTATTATCAGCGTTTCACGATTTTGATTTCTACGAGCGGTATATTTTTATTTCATCACAATATCCTCGTTGCTGTTTTACAATTGTTCCGTCATTTTATTACCATCTTATCACGCATTATTTTTTTGTGTTGCATCATTACCCACCTATTAATAATGTATCATTTCATAATTTTCTCACTAACTTTTCAGTGGAAATATTTTATTACTATATTATATATATTTTAAAAAAAAAATTGAACGTGTAATTCGTGGGGAGCGTTTCCGTTGAATCGCGAGGACTTCCTGCGTCCATCTAAACAAACTGTCAAATCGCTCTCCGTGGTGCTAACGTTAAAAAATAAATAAACACAAAGCGCCACTCCTTTAAAATGTTTCTTGCCGTTGGATTTCGCACCTGATGATGACTGCTTGCGTTGCGGTCGAAACGTCGTGGGAATTTTATTGTTTATATATATTTGATTATTTTCATTGTTTCCCTATGTAATTATTATTCTTGGTTCTTTCGGTTAAAGTCACCGCCACGTAGATACGTAAATACATGGTGGTGACTTTAACCGAAAGAACCAAGAATAATAATTTTATTGTTTTACAATAATTTTATTGTTTTATATTTTTATTATTTTATTGTTTCCCTATCTACGTGACGGCGGTGGCTTTACCGAAAGAACCAAGAATAATAATTTTATTGTTTTATATTTTTATTATTTTTTTGTTTCCCCAATCTACGTGGCGGTGACTTTACCGAAACAACCAATAATATGAATAGCTGCAGTCGCGAAAGCTTTAAATAGAAAAATAAAAATAGTTTATAGTTGAGTGATTTTTCGATTTAAAGCTTTCGTGACTGCAGGGATTCATATTCTTGGTTCTTTTGGTAAAGTCACCACGTAGTAGAAGGGAAACAATAAAATAATAACAATATAAAACGATAAAGTTATTGTAAAACAATAAAATTATTATTCTTGGTTCTTTTGGTATAGTCACCACCACGTAGATAGGGGAAACAATAAAATAATAAAAATATAAAACAATAACATTATTGTAAAACAATAAAATTATTATTCTTGGTTCTTTCGGTAAAGTCACCGCCACGTAGATAGGGAAACAATAAAAATAATAAAATATAAAACAATAAAATTATTGTAAAATAATAAAATTTTTATTCTTGGTTCTTTCGGTAAAGTCACCGCCACGTAGATAGGGAAACAATAAAATAATAAAAATATAAAACAATAAAATTATTATTCTTGGTTCTTTCGGTAAAGTCACCGCCACGTAGATAGGGAAACAATAAAATAATAAAAATATAAAAAATAAAATTAATGTAAAACAATAAAATTATTATTCTTGGTTCTTTCGGTAAAGTCACCGCCACGTAGATAGGGAAACAATAAAATAAGAAAAATATAAAACAATACAATTATTGTAAAACAATAAAATTATTATTCTTGGTTCTTTCGGTAAAGTCACCGCCACCACGTAGATAGGGAAACAATAAAATAATAAAAATATAAAACAATAAAATTATTGTAAAACAATAAAATTATTATTCTTGGTTCTTTCGGTAAAGTCACCGCCACGTAGAAGGGAAACAATAAAATAATAAAAATATAAAACAATAAAATTATTGTAAAACAATAAAATTATTATTCTTGGTTCTTTCGGTAAAGTCACCACCACGTAGATAGGGAAACAATAAAATAATAAAAATATAAAACAATTAAATTATTGTAAAACAATCAAATTATTATTCTTGGTTCTTTCGGTAAAGTCACCCCCGCGTAGTAGAAGGAAAACAATAAAAGAATAAAAATATAAAACAATAAAATAATAAACAAAAACATGTAACGTACACTACACTATACACTACACTATACACTACACTACTACACACTACACTTTACACTACACACTACTATACACTACACTATACACTACACTATACACTACACTATACACTACACTCTACACTACTATACACTACACTACACTATACACTACACTATACACTACACTACTATACACTACACTACTACACACTACACTTTACACTACACTACACACTACTATACACTACACTGTACACTACACTATACACTACTACACACTACACTACTACACACTACACTACACTATACACTACACTACACACTACACTATACACTACACTATACACTACACTATACACTACACTTTACACTACACACTAGTTTCAGTTTCATTTATTTTGGTATAGCCCCGTGAGCCATCCGGCTCTTGAATCGGGTGCAACCGCAACAAACAAAAACCAAAAACACGACCAAGAAAAACATCTTAAGGTGACTTTGTGTGTGTTGACTGTGCAAAACAGAAAATCGATGGGGAAAAAACAGCAAAAATATTCCAGAAAAAGCACCGTGCACACCACCAACGCTGCGTGCAAAAATCCCAGTGTGGGATGCAAAGTCAAACAACAACCACAAGACAACTTTAGATTAAGGCCGTCAGTCTAACGCCGTACTACAACAAAACAAACATGTCCAAACCAAAAAAAACGTTTTCAAAATCACCAAAATAAAGTCATAAAAGCAATGTAACAGTGATCATAGAAACTGTGACCGAATTTTTTTTACAATAAACTACATAAACAACATGTACCACCAAACCCTAGAGCCATAGCTGGCTGCATGAGTCACTCCACAATAGCAGGAGCATCGGTCGGAGTATCACATTTTAAAATGCACCTTTAAGATCAGCGCGCTAAATCAAAATACAGATAATACTTTGCAGCGGTCATCCGGAGCGAAACATTTTATTTTATTTTAGGCCACTGAATAGCAGTGGCAGCTAGGGGTGTACAACTCCTCTAGAGCAGTTTTGAGTGAAGATCTCATAAGCAGTGATTCAAGTTGCAGTTTATTGGCAGGGCCTTTGCATCGATAGCAAAGTCCCTTCCTCCAGTATTTGCACGGCAATAGGGAATGTGAAAGCTGGTAAATGAGCGAAGACCTTAGGTCAAATTTGTTCTTTGAAGCAGAGAGGAGATCCAGCAGGTAGTCTGCGGATTTTTTCGTAAGTACATCGTGAATGAATAATATCTGGTGCACAATCCGTCGAACATTAAGAGATGTTCAGTTTGACCCAATGTAGAGATCACAGTGGTGAGTCCTATACGGGCAGTTCAATGTCAATCTTAAGGCCGAGTGATAGATGGAATCAAGCTTCTTCAGTACAGTACTTGGGGCTGATTTATACACGATGTCACAGTAGTCAAGTAGAGGCGGTATGGTAGCTTTCATCAATTCCAAACGGAACATTGGCGGGTAAGCAGTGCCTGTGTCGATACAGAAAACCAATCTTTTATTTTTGTCTTTTTACCAATATAATCAATGTGCCCTTCAAAATTCAGTCTTGAATCCAGGATGACCCCAACGAATTGCCACGTTCTGTCTGCGTGACAACAAGCTGTAAACGTTGTGGGTTCACTCTTCAACACACCGGTGGGCTAAAGCAGTGAACGAATTTTGCCTTTTGTCAACGTGACACTTTATTTTTGCCGATTGGCCGTGTCGGGTGGTGGAGGGTTAACGACACGTTTATAAATAACGGCGATCTAATCCACAAAAAAACCTTCATCACTGAACCCTTACTAGTCGGCCGTGTCGGGTGGTGGCGGATTTCACGACACGACATTGATGCATTTACGCGATCCAACCCCCCCCAAAAAACAAACCAAACCTATTAAGGATGACATTGGTCGCGACAGCCCTGCGAGTGAAACTCATTCAAAGTGATAAATCGACGAATTGAGTTGCTTGATTAACCGTTAAATCAATATTAATTCCGAAATAAAGAAACCATCGAGCGGAGCAATGGACACGCACGTGGGTGGGCGGGGTGGGTGGGTGGGTGGGGTGGGTGGGGTGGGTGGGTGGGTGGGGGTAAGCGGAGGTTCGCGTACTTCAAGAGCTCGACGACGAGGCAATTGTGCCCGCGGAATTGGAACGTGTCGAGGACCCGGATGACTCCGTAGCGCTCATCGCTGGCCCTGCCCTGCAGCTCCTTGGCCATCTTCAGCTCCCTTCTCTGGCAGGCCGCTATCGAGGGGCTGTGGAGCGGGAGGTGGAAGGTCGCGAAATCGATGACGGTGACTCTGCGTGGGTGACTCTGTGTGGGTGACTCTGTGTGGGTGACTCTGCGTGGGTGACTCTGTGTGGGTGTCTCTGTGTGGGTGTCTCTGCGTTGGTGACTCTGTGTGGGTGTCTCTGTGGGTGTCTCTGTGTGGGTCCGGGTGTCTCTGTGGGTCCGGGTGTCTCTGTGGGTCTGGGTGTCTCTGTAGCTCTCTGTGGGTCTCTGTGTGGGTATCTTTGTGTGGGTATCTCTGTGTGGGTCTGGGTGTCTCTGTGGGTGTCTCTGTGTGGGTGTCTCTGTGGGTATCTCTGTGTGGGTGTCTCTGTGGGTCTCCATAGGTCTGTTGGTTACACTTCACGTAGCCTCAAGGTGCACATGGCCTGGCAGAAGCAACGTGGTGACGTCACCGCCACCTAGTGGCCAATGGCGATTGTTGTTGTTAGTTTGTAGTTAGCAATAGTGGTACGGCAGTTATTATTCTGTTGGTTAACTTTGATTCACAGCAGTAGTCTTACGGCAGGTTATTATTTAGTGAGTTAGTTGATATTTAGCAGTAAGTTTTACGGCGGTAAAATTTTGTTTGTGAGTTTTATAGTTAGCAGCAGTTTTATGGCAGTTAGTATTTTGTTAGTTTATAGTTAGCAGCAGTTTTATGGCAGTAAGATTTTGTTAGTTTATAGTTAGCAGCAGTTTATGGCAGTTAGTATTTTGTTAGTTCATAGCAGCAGTTTTACAGCAGTTAGTATTTTGTTAGTTCATAGTTAGCAGCAGGTTTACGGCAGTTAGTATTTTATTAGTTTATAGTTAGCAGCAGTTTTACGGCAGTTAGTATTTTGTTAGTTTATAGTTAGCAGAAGTTTTTCGGCAGTTAGTATTTTGTTCGTTTATAGTTAGCGGCAGTTTTACGTCAGTTAGTATTTTGTTAGTTTATAGTTAGCAGAAGTTTTACGGCAGTTAGTATTTTGTCGGCGAGTCCACAGTTGGTGGCAGTTTCACGGCGGTGCCTCCGATCATTTGATGATTATTTCCCGAGAATCGCGGGCCACCGCGGAAGGCCCTCCCGGCTCACCGCGAGGCCATCGACAGCATCTTGACGGCCACGAGCGTTTTGGTTTTGTGGTCGAGGCACTGCAGCACCAGCCCCTGGCCTCCCTTGCCGATCTTCTTCTGCACCTCGTAGCGGTACTGGAGCTGTTCCTTGCGGACCTAGGGAGGCGGAGGAGGAGGAGGCGGAGGCCGGTGGTCAGAGCCGTCGCGAACGGAGCGCCTGACGCTCGGTGGTGGCGGCGACGGCGGCAGTCGGGGATTCCACGACCGCCATTCTCCACCACGAAGGTTTGTTTTTGCTCGGGTATCGGATCGCGGAAACGTTTAAATGTTGCGTTAAACTTGCCGAACGCTGCTTGACTTGAAGCTTTCGTGACTGCAGGAATTCACATTCTTGGGTCCGTCGGTAAAGCCACCACGTGGATAGGCTCAAAGGAAATAATCAAAGATAACGGAAAACTCCGACGTTTCCATCGCAACGCAAGCGGTCGTCTTCCCGTTACTTTTATTATTGTCTTTGAACCTATCTACGCGACTTTACCGACGGACCCAAGAAGGCCGAATGATGTTAAAACTTGGGGGGGGTTGTTCGCCTTTTTGCGTTTATCCATCTAACACTGGGTAGTGAGACGCTGGTAGTGAGACACTGGTGGTGAGACACTGGTAGTGAGACGCTGCTAGTGAGACACTGGTAGTGAGACACTGGTGGTGAGACACTGGGTAGTCAGACACTGTGTAATGAGACACTGGTGGTGAGACACTGGGTAGTGAGACACTGGTGGTGAGACACTGGGTAGTGAGACACTGGTGGTGAGACACTGGGTAGTGAGACACTGGGTAGTGAGCCACAGGTGGTGAGACACAGGTGGTGAGACACTGGATAGTGAGACACTGGGTAGTGAGACACTGGTGGTGAGACACTGGGTAGTGAGACACCGCTAGTGAGACACTGGGTAGTGAGACACTGGGTAGTGAGACACTGGTAGTGAGACACAGGTAGTGAGACACTGGGTAGTGAGACACTGGGTAGCGAGACACAGGGTAGTGAGACACTGGTAGTGAGACACTGGTGGTGAGACACTGGTGGTGAGACACTGGTAATGAGACACTGGGTAGTGAGACACTGGGAAGTGAGACACTGTGTGGTGAGACACTGGGTAGTGAGACACTGGTGGTGAGACACTGCTGGCGAGACAGGTAGTGAGACACTGGTAGTGAGACACTGGGTAGTGAGACACTGGGTAGTGAGACACTGTGTAATGAGACACTGGTGGTGAGACACTGGTGGTGAGACACTGGGTAGTGAGACACTGTGTAATGAGACACTGGTGGTGAGACACTGGTGGTGAGACACTGGGTAGTGAGACACTGGGTAGTGAGACACAGGTGGTGAGACACAGGTGGTGAGACACTGGGTAGTGAGACACTGGGTAGTGAGACACTGGTGGTGAGACACTGGGTAGTGAGACACCGCTAGTGAGACACAGGTAGTGAGACACTGGGTAGTGAGACACTGGGTAGTGAGACACTGGTAGTGAGACACTGGTGGTGAGACACTGGTAATGAGACACTGGGTAGTGAGACACTGGGTAGTGAGACACTGGGTAGTGAGACACTGGGTAGTGAGACACAGGGTAGTGAGACACTGGTGGTGAGACACTGGTGGTGAGACACTGGTAATGAGACACTGGGTAGTGAGACACTGGGTAGTGAGACACTGTGTGGTGAGACACTGGGTAGTGAGACACTGGTGGTGAGACACTGCTGGCGAGACACTGGTAGTGAGACACTGGGTAGTGAGACACTGGGTAGTGAGACACTGGGTAGTGAGACTGGTGGTGAGACATTGGTAGTGAGACATTGGGTGGTGTGATACTGGTAGTGAGACACTGGGTAGTGAGACACTGGGTAGTGAGACACTGGTAGTGAGCCACTGGGTAGTGAGACACTGGTAGTGAGACACTGGTAGTGAGACAATGGGTAGTGAGACACTGGTAGTGAGACACTGGGTAGTGAGACACTGGTAGTGAGACACTGGTAGTGAGACAATGGGTAGTGAGACACTGGTAGTGAGACACTGGTAGTGAGACATTGCTAGTGAGACACTGGTACTGAGACACTGGTGGTGATACACTGCTAGTGAGACACTGGGTAGTGAGACACTGGTAGTGAGACATTGCTAGTGAGACACTGGGTAGTGAGACACTGGTAGTGAGACACTGGGTAGTGAGATACTGGTAGTGAGACACTGGGTAGTGAGACACTGGTAGTGAGACAATGGGTAGTGAGACACTGGGTAGTGAGACACTGCTAGTGAGACACGGGTGGTGAGACACTGGTAGTGGGACAGGTTGTGAGACACTGGTAGTGAGACACTGGTGGTGAGACACTGGTGGTGAGACACTGGGTAGTGAGACACTGGTGGTGAGACACTCGGTAGTGAGACACTGTTAGTGAGACACTGGTAGCGAGACACTGGTAGTGAGACACTGGTGGTAAGACACTGCTAGTGAGACACTGGGTAGTGAGACACTGGTAGTGAGACACTGGTGGTGAGACACTGCTAGTGAGACACTGGGTAGTGAGACACTGGGTAGTCAGACACTGCTAGTGAGACACTAGGTAGTGAGACACTGGGTAGTGAGACACTGCTAGTGAGACACAGGTAGTGAGACACTGGGTAGTGAGACACTGGGTAGTGAGACACAGGTAGTGAGACACTGGGTAGTGAGACACTGGGTAGTGAGACACTGGGTAGTGAGACACAGGTAGTGAGACACTGCTAGTGAGACACTGGGTAGTGAGACACTGGGTAGTGAGACACTGGGTAGTGAGACACTGGGTAGTGAGACACAGGTTGTGAGACTAGGGCCTAAAGAAGGACGCTCTCTCTGGTGCAGACCAATTAGTGTCAAAGGCAATGCCACTTATTACCAGAGCCTGTTTTTGTTTGCATGTTCACCACAAGGTTGTGTTTTTATTTACAGAAATGGTACAGCCTATTGTTACGCTGTTAAAGACCCCACCACTTGAACTGCCTATGTAGCTCTTCTATCTCAAAAGCGACCTGGCCATCGCAAACCGTAGCTCAACGAAGTGGCCTCATCATTACCACCGTGTGGCAATGATGAGGCCCGTGGGTTCTAAATGTGCGGTGACATCGTCTCTAAATGTCTCTAAGGAAAAACGACGGAGGGAGGACCCCGGCGGAAAGAAATCCACGCCACCCACGAGGAGAGAGATCGAGACGTAAACTCCGCATATGCAACAGCTAACAGCAGCGGCATCAGCGGGTGTCAGGGCCGGTATCGAACCCACGACCTCCTGCACACCGGGCGAGGGAGCTAACATCTTCTGGCCACCGCGGCCGACGTCCTCGTCGTCGTGAGTGGATTGGCCAAAGTTCGCGACAAAACGGTGCAAAATAACTTTAACGCGATGTGTGGCGGCGCCATAGATGGAGCAAGGGGCATCAAAGGGGACCTCCCCAGGTCGATCTGGACCAGTTGAAGACCGAAAGCCTAAGACCAGCAGCTAGACAGGAAGGCCCAAGCCCAGCTAGATAGGAGACCCCCCTAGCCCCCGCTGCCCTTAGCAGGGCCGGGGGACTTTGTGCGGCTCGGCCGTGAGACTCCGGGAACCCCTGGTCCCCTGACGTCCTCGTGAGGGCCGCGTCCAGTGGGTCAGTGGTCGGAACTCGGAACCGTGGCTAGGGCCGAGTTAGAACGGCCTCCCCCCTAGGCACCCATAGCCGGAGGACCCTGAGTGTAGCCCTGTGTTACAGGGCACGTTAGCCCGGAGGCAGTACCCTCACTAGACAGTGGTGTAGGAGGACCCTGAGTGTAGCCCTGTGTTACAGGGCACGTTAGCCCAGAGGCAGTACCCTCCCTAGACAGTGGTGTAGGAGGACCCTGAGTGTAGTTCTGTGTTATAGGGCACGTTAGCCCGGAGGCAGTACCTCCCTAGAGAGTGGTGTAGGAGGACCCTGAGTGTATCCCTGTGTTATAGGGCACGTTAGCCTGGAGGCAGTACCCTCCCTAGACAGTGGTGTAGGAGGACCCTGAGTGTAGTTCTGTGTTATAGGGCACGTTAGTCCAGAGGCAGTACCCACCCTAGACAGTGGTGTAGGAGGACCCTGAGTGTAGCCCTGTGTTATAGGGCACGTTAGCCCAGAGACAGTACCCTCCCTAGACAGTGGTGTAGGAGTACCCTGAGTGTAGTTCTGTGTTACAGGGCACGTTAGCCCGGAGGCAGTACCCTCCCTAGACAGTGGTGTAGGAGGACCCTGAGTGTAGCCCTGTGTTATAGGGCACGTTAGCCCAGAGGCAGTACGCTCCCTAGACAGTGGTGTAGGAGTACCCAGAGTGTAGTTCTGTGTTATAGGGCACGTTAGCCCGGAGGCAGTACCCTCACTAGACAGTGGTGTAGGAGGACCCTGAGTGTAGCCCTGTGTTACAGGGCACGTTAGCCCAGAGGCAGTACCCTCCCTAGACAGTGGTGTAGGAGGACCCTGAGTGTAGTTCTGTGTTATAGGGCACGTTAGCCCGGAGGCAGTACCTCCCTAGAGAGTGGTGTAGGAGGACCCTGAGTGTATCCCTGTGTTATAGGGCACGTTAGCCTGGAGGCAGTACCCTCCCTAGACAGTGGTGTAGGAGGACCCTGAGTGTAGTTCTGTGTTATAGGGCACGTTAGTCCAGAGGCAGTACCCACCCTAGACAGTGGTGTAGGAGGACCCTGAGTGTAGCCCTGTGTTATACGGCACGTTAGCCCAGAGGCAGTACCCTCCCTAGACAGTGGTGTAGGAGTACCCTGAGTGTAGTTCTGTGTTACAGGGCACGTTAGCCCGGAGGCAGTACCCTCCCTAGACAGTGGTGTAGGAGGACCCTGAGTGTAGCCCTGTGTTATAGGGCACGTTAGCCCAGAGGCAGTACCCTCCCTAGACAGTGGTGTAGGAGGACCCTGAGTGTAGTTCTGTGTTATAGGGCACGTTAGCCCAGAGGCAGTACCCTCCCTAGACAGTGGTGTAGGAGGACCCTGAGTGTAGCCCTGTGTTAGGGCACGTTAACCCTAGGTGTAGAGGACAGTAACCCTGAGTGTACTGGGACTGTACTGCCGAGCGAGGTGGTTTAATGAACAGTGTTGCCTCCAAGAACCGACTCCGACGTCTCCTGAATCCACAACACTACACGTGCACAGAGACCCAGATCCCGAGAGACCCACAGAGACCCACAGACACCCAGACCAATCAAGGCTCACACAGATCATTAGAGACCCACAGAGACCCCCAGAAACCCGTAGCACAAAACCTTAACCGACTGTCTGTGTCTGGTGGTGGTGGCAGGTTTAACCATTGCACATTTATACTCGTGCCTTCTAACCCAACAAAAAGCTCTGTGGGTGTCTAATGGTGTCTCTTTGGGTGCCTGAGTGGGTCTCAATGGGAGTGGGTCTCTGTGGGTGTCTCTGTGGGTGTCTCTTTGGGTCTCTGTGGATCTCTGTGGGTGTCTCTGTGGGTGTCTCTGTGGCTGTCTCTTTGGGTCTCTGTGGGTCTCTATGGGTTTCTCTGTGGGTGTCTCTTTGGGTCTCTGTGGGTGTCTCTATGGGTGTCTATGGGTGTCTCTGTGGGTGTCTATGGGTGTCTCTGTGGGTGTCTCTGTGGGTTTCTCTTTGGGTCTCTGTGGGTCTCTATCGATGTCTCTGTGGGTGTCTCTTTGGGTCTCTGTGGGTCTTTGTGGGTCTCTATGGGTGTCTCAATGGGAGTGGGTCTCTGTGGGTGTCTCTGTGGGTGTCTCTGTGGGTGTCTCCGTGGGTGTCTATGGGTGTCTCTGTGGGTCTCTGTGGGTGTCTCTGGGTGTCTCTGTGGGTGTCTCTGGGTGTCTCTGTGGGTCTCTCTGGGTGTCTCTGTGGGTGTCTCTGTGGGTGTCTCTGTGGGTCTCTGGGTGTCTCAATGGGAGTGGCTCTCTGTGGGTGTCTCTGTGGGTGTCTCTGTAGGTGTCTCTTTGGGTCTCTGTGGGTTTCTATGGGTCTCTATTGGTGTCTCTGTGGGTGTCTCTGTGGGTCTCTATGGGTGTCTCTGTGGGTGTCTCTGTGGGTGTCTCTGTGGGTGTCTCTTTGGGTGTCTCTTTGGGTCTCTGTGGGTCTCTGTGGGTCTCTGTGGGTCTCTGTGGGTGTCTCTTTGGGTCTCTGTGGGTCTCTGTGGGTGTCTCAATGAGAGTGGGTCGCTGTGGGTGTCTCTGTGGGTGTCTCTGTCGGTCTCTATGGGTGTCTCTGTGGGTCTCTATGGGTGTCTCAATGGGAGTGGGTCTCTGTGGGTGTCTCTGTGGGTGTCTCTGTGGGTATCTCTGTGGGTGTCTCTGTGTCTCTGTGAGCCTCACAGGGATGTAGTTGTTGTTATCGTCGTCGTAGCCGTCGTTGTTGTTGCCGCCCCGTGGTTTGCCGACCTTGTCCACAGTGAAGAACCAAATTTGTTTCATGGCCGCCAGCTCCAGCTTTTGGCGATGACTCAGCTGAGGTCCAAAGAGTTCCAGGATCGCTAAACACGTGACAACAACAACAACAGCTTAAACTTTGAACTATCTCTGTTTTGTTTACATGCCAGGTAAGGCCCCCATGAAACATGACCATCATGACATCCATCATGCAACATGGCCACAATGAAGTCCCCCTTGCAAAATGGTCACAATGAAGTCCCCCATGCAACATGGCCACCATGACAACCCCCATGCAACATGGCCATCATGACATCCCTCATGCAACATGGCCGCAATGAAGTCCACCATGCAACATGGCCACAATGAAGTCCCCCATGCAACATGGCCATCATGACATCCCTCATGCAACATGGCCGCAATGAAGTCCCCCTTGCAAAATGGCCGCAATGAAGTCCACCATGCAACATGGCCACTCTAACGACCCCCATGCATCATGGCCACCGTGAAATCCCCCACGTAACATGGCCATAGTGATGTCCCCCATGCAAAATGGCTGCCGTGACATCCCCCATGCAACGTGGCCATCGTGAAGACCCCTATGCAACATGGCCACCGTGAAGTCCCCCATGCAAAATGGCGGTAGTGACTTCCCCCCCATTCACCGTGGCCACGTTCCGCTCACTGCTGTTCTCACCTCGAGGCGATTTACAGCGGATAGGTCCGGTGCCGGCTGCGGACAGCGCGCTCCACGTGTTGCCACAGACTCCCTCCCTCCTTCTCGCTGCAGCTTGGCTCGTCTACACGCACACACACACACAAAAACAATATTGCAGTAGGCTCCTCTACACACACAGACTTCACGTGAACAGTAGGCGTTAGTGCCGGGGTCGAACCCACGACCTCCTGTATACAAAGTGAGGTTGTTAACATCTCCTAGCCACCGTGGTGCCACAGAGTAGTGTACGGGCATCACAAACACACTCACTACATCTGGCGGAGGATCGTTCCCAGGTTCGGATCGTGAGTGCGAGTTGCAAGTCGATGTCAAACAAATACATATTTCATGGAAGCTCGTTCGTAAGTGTGGGTGGTGTTCGTAAGTGAGGGTGGTGTTGGTAAGTGATGGTGGTGTTGGTAAGTGAGGGTGGTGTTGGTAAGTGATGGTGGTGTTGGTAAGTGAGGGTGGTGTTGGTAAGTGTTGGTGGTGTTGGTAAGTGTGGGTGGTGTTGGTAAGTGTGGGTGGTGTTGGTAAGTGCTGGTGATGTTGGTAAGTGAGGGTGGTGTTGGTAAGTGTGGGTGGTGTTGGTAAGTGAGGGTGGTGTTGGTAAGTGTGGGTGGTGTTGGTAAGTACTGGTGGTGTTGGTAAGTGAGGGTGGTGTTGGTAAGTGTGGGTGGTGTTGGTAAGTATTGGCGGTGTTGGTAAGTGTGTGTGGTGTTGGTAAGTGCGGGTGGTGTTGGTAAGTGTGGGTGGTGTTGGTAAGTGTTGGTGGTGTTGGTAAGTGTGTGTGGTGTTGGTAAGTGAGGGTGGTGTTGGTAAGTGTGGGTGTTGTTGGTAAGTGAGGGTGGTGTTGGTAAGTGAGGGTGGTGTTGGTAAGTGTGGGTGGTGTTGGTAAGTGAGGGTGGTGTTGGTAAGTGAGGGTGGTGTTGGTAAGTGAGGGTGGTGTTGGTAAGTGAGGGTGGTGTTGGTAAGTGTGGGTGGTGTTGGTAAGTGTGGGTGGTGTTGGTAAGTGTGGGTGGTGTTGGTAAGTGTGGGTGGTGTTGGTGATGGTGGTGTTGGTAAGTGAGGGTGGTGTTCGTAAGTGTGGGTGGTGTTGGTAAGTGAGGGTGGTGTTGGTAAGGGTGGTTGGTGTTGGTAAGTGAGGGTGGTGTTGGTAAGTGTGGGTGGTGTTGCTAAGTGAGGGTGGTGTTGGTAAGTGCTGGTGGTGTTGGTAAGTGTGGGTGGTGTTGGTAAGTGTGGATGGTGTTGGTAAGTGTGAGTGCTGTTGGTAAGTGTGAGTGCTGTTGGTAAGTGTGAGTGGTGTTGGTAAGTGTGGGTGGTGTTGGTAAGTGTGGGTGGTGTTGGTAAGTGTGGGTGGTGTTGGTAAGTGAGGGTGGTGTTGGTAAGTGAGGGTGGTGTTGGTAAGTGTGGGTGGTGTTGGTAAGTGAGGATGGTGTTGGTAAGTGCTGGTAGTGTTGGTAAGTGTGAGTGCTGTTGGTAAGTGTGAGTGGTGTTGGTAAGTGTGGGTGGTGTTGGTAAGTGAGGGTGGTGTTGGTGAGGGTGGTGTTGCTAAGTGTGGGTGGTGTTGGTAAGTGTGGGTGTGGTGTTGGTAAGTGTGGGTGGTGATCGTAAGTGAGGGTGGTGTTGGTAAGTGTGGGTGGTGTTGGTAAGTGAGGGTGGTGTTGGTAAGTGTGGGTGGTGTTGGTAAGTGTGGGTGGTGTTGGTAAGTGAGGGTGGTGTTGGTAAGTGTGGGTGGTGTTGGTAAGTGTGGGTGGTGTTGGTAAGTGTGGGTGGTGTTGGTAAGTGTGGGTGGTGTTGGTGATGGTGGTGTTGGTAAGTGAGGGTGGTGTTCGTAAGTGTGGGTGGTGTTGGTAAGTGAGGGTGTGTTGGTAAGTGAGGGTGGTGTTGGTAAGTGAGGGTGGTGTTGGTAAGGGTGGTTGGTGTTGGTAAGTGAGGGTGGTGTTGGTAAGTGTGGGTGGTGTTGGTAAGTGAGGGTGGTGTTGGTAAGTGCTGGTGGTGTTGGTAAGTGTGGGTGGTGTTGGTAAGTGTGGATGGTGTTGGTAAGTGTGAGTGCTGTTGGTAAGTGTGAGTGCTGTTGGTAAGTGTGAGTGGTGTTGGTAAGTGTGGGTGGTGTTGGTAAGTGTGGGTGGTGTTGGTAAGTGTGGGTGGTGTTGGTAAGTGAGGGTGGTGTTGGTAAGTGAGGGTGGTGTTGGTAAGTGTGGGTGGTGTTGTTAAGTGAGGGTGGTGTTGGTAAGTGCTGGTAGTGTTGGTAAGTGTGAGTGCTGTTGGTAAGTGGGAGTGGTGTTGGTAAGTGTGGGTGGTGTTGGTAAGTGAGGGTGGTGTTGGTGAGGGTGGTGTTGGTAAGTGTGGGTGGTGTTGGTAAGTGTGGGTGTGGTGTTGGTAAGTGTGGGTGGTGATCGTAAGTGAGGGTGGTGTTGGTAAGTGTGGGTGGTGTTGGTAAGTGAGGGTGGTGTTGGTAAGTGTGGGTGGTGGTCGTAAGTGAGGGTGGTGTTGGTAAGTGTGGGTGGTGTTGGTAAGTGTGAGTGCTGTTGGTAAGTGTGAGTGCTGTTGGTAAGTGTGGGTGGTGTTGGTAAGTGAGGGTGGTGTTGGTAAGTGTGGGTGGTGTTGGTAAGTGTGGGTGGTGTTGGTGAGGGTGGTGTTGGTAAGTGCGGGTGGTGTCGGTATGTGAGGGTGGTGTTGGTAAGTCGAGTGTAGGGGCCCATGCGTTACCTGCATGGTGTTGATGCTCAGAGTGGCTTCGCTCACGCAGCAGTCCCCAAGGTCTCTGTGTGGGTGGGGGGGGTGGAGATGATGTAGAGAGTCACAACACGAACTCACATCCTCACCACTGTCCCACATCCCCCCCACCAGGAACCCACCATTCTCACAACGAACTCCCATCCTCACCAGGAACTCCCAATACAGACTCACATCCTCACCACGAACTCACATGGACTCACATCCTCACCACGGACCCAACCTCACCACGAACCCACAACACGAACCCACACACCACGAACCCACAACACTCACCACGAACCCACAACACTCACCACGAACCCACAACACGGACCCACACACTCACCACGATCCCACAACACTCACCACGAACCCACAACACGGATCCACACACTCACCACGAACCCACAACACGGACCCACACACTCACCACGATCCCACAACACTCACCACGAACCCACAACACGGACCCACAACACTCACCACGAACCCACAACACTCACCACGAACCCACAACACGGACCCACACACTCACCACGAACCCACAACACGGACCCACAACACTCACTACGAACCCACAACACGGACCCACACACTCACCACGAACCCACAACACTCACCACGAACCCACAACACGGACCCACAACACTCACCACGAACCCACAACACTCACCACGAACCCAAAACACGGACCCACACACACACCACGGACCCACACACTCACCACGAACCCACAACACTCACCACGAACCCACAACACGGACCCACAACATTCACCACGAACCCACACACTCAGCACGAACCCACAACACTCACCACGAACCCACAACACGGACCCACACACTCACCACGAACCCACAACACTCACCACGCACCCACAACACTCACCACGAACCCACAACACGGACCCACACACTCACCACGAACCCACAACACTCACCACGAACCCACAACAGGGACCCACACACTCACCACGAACCCACAACACTCACCACGAACCCACAGCACGGACCCAGACACTCACCACGAACCCACAACACTCACCACGAACCCACAACACTCACCACGAACCCACAACACGGACCTACACACTCACCAAGAACCCACAACACGGACCCACAACACTCACCACGAACCCACAAAACGGACCCACACACTCACCACAGACCCACAACACTCACCACGGACCCACAACACTCACAAGAACCAACAACACGGACCCACAACACTCACCACGAACCCACAACACGGACCTACACACTCACCAAGAACCCACAACACGGACCCACAACACTCACCACGAACCCACAACACGGACCCACACACTCACCACGGACCCACAACACTCACCACGGACCCACAACACTCACCACGAACCCACAACACGGACCCACAACACTCACCACGAACCCACAACACGGACCCACACACTCACCACGGACCCACAACACTCACCACGAACCCACAACACTCACCACGAACCCACAACACGAACCCACAACACTCACCACGGACCCACAACACGGACCCACAACACTCACCACGAACCAATAACACTCACCACGCACCCACAACACTCACCACGAACCCACAACACTCACCACGAACCCACAACACGAACCCACAACACTCACCACGGACCCACAACACGGACCCACACACTCACCACGAACCCACAACACTCACCACGCACCCACAACACTCACCACGAACCCACAACACGGACCCACAACACTCACCACGAACCCACAACACGGACCCACACGCTCACCACGAACCCACAACACTCACCACGAACCCACAACAGGGACCCACACACTAACCACGAACCCACAACACTCACCACGAACCCACAGCACGGACCCAGACACTCACCACGAACCCACAACACTCACCACGAACCCACAACACTCACCACGAACCCACAACACGGACCTACACACTCACCAAGAACCCACAACACGGACCCACACACTCACCACGAACCCACAACACTCACCACGAACCCACAACACGGACCTACACACGCACCAAGAACCCACAACACGGATCCACACACTCACCACGAACCCACAACACTCACTACGAACCCACAACACGGACCCACAACACTCACCACGAACCCACAACACGGACCCACACGCTCACCACGAACCCACAACACTCACCACGACCCCACAACAGGGACCCACACACTAACCACGAACCCACAACACTCACCACGAACCCACAGCACGGACCCAGACACTCACCACGAACCCACAACACTCACCACGAACCCACAACACTCACCACGAACCCACAACACGGACCTACACACTCACCAAGAACCCACAACACGGACCCACAACACTCACCACGAACCCACAACACGGACCCACACACTCACCACAGACCCACAACACTCACCACGGACCCACAACACTCACACGAACCAACAACACGGACCCACAACACTCACCACGAACCCACAACACGGACCTACACACTCACCAAGAACCCACAACACGGACCCACAACACTCACCACGAACCCACAACACGGACCCACACACTCACCACGGACCCACAACACTCACCACGGACCCACAACACTCACCACGAACCCACAACACGGACCCACAACACTCACCACGAACCCACAACACGGACCCACACACTCACCACGGACCCACAACACTCACCGCGAACCCACAACACTCACCACGAACCCACAACACGAACCCACAACACTCACCACGGACCCACAACACGGACCCACAACACTCACCACGAACCAACAACACTCACCACGCACCCACAACACTCACCACGAACCCACAACACTCACCACGAACCCACAACACGAACCCACAACACTCACCACGGACCCACAACACGGACCCACACACTCACCACGAACCCACAACACTCACCACGCACCCACAACACTCACCACGAACCCACAACACGGACCCACAACACTCACCACGAACCCACAACACGGACCCACACGCTCACCACGAACCCACAACACTCACCACGAACCCACAACAGGGACCCACACACTAACCACGAACCCACAACACTCACCACGAACCCACAGCACGGACCCAGACACTCACCACGAACCCACAACACTCACCACGAACCCACAACACGGACCTACACACTCACCAAGAACCCACAACACGGACCCACACACTCACCACGAACCCACAACACTCACAACGAACCCTCAACACGGACCTACACACTCACCAAGAACCCACAACACGGATCCACACACTCACCACGAACCCACAACACTCACTACGAACCCACAACACGGACCCACAACACTCACCACGAACCCACAACACGGACCCACACGCTCACCACTAAACCCACAAAACTCACCTCGTCAAAAGTTTCTCTAGGATGGCTTCAACAGAAGTTGTTTGAAAAACGACGATGATGAAGCTGAGTCAGCTGACGTTTAAGAACCTGCCGACTCCTTCACGCCAGTCTCGTACCGAGGGAGCTTGTGATGATTGCAGCGTCACCGGTGATGTCAGAGTCCGAGTGACGTGACCACGCCCCCTTCAGCCACACCCCTCCGAGTGACGTGGCAATGCGAGACCACGCCCCCGGAAGCCGCCTTCCGCCCCGAGTCTATGGGCGCCCACCTCCACCCCCAACTTCTACTTCCGCTTCCGGTCGTGGCGAATTGCGGCGATGGCGGGAAAAATCTGAACCCTGACTGGGCCTCCTCGTGGTCGACTCAGCCTGAAGATGCCGACACGGGGCTCTGTGTGAGGTGAGTCTGTGGGTCTCTGTGTGTGGTGAGTTTGTGTGGTGAGTTTGTGTGGTGAGTCTGTGGGTCTCTGTGTGGTGAGTCTGTGGGTCTCTGTGTGGTGAGTCTGTGGGTCTCTGTGTGAGGTGAGTCTGTGGATGTCTGTGTGAGGTGAGTCTGTGGGTCTCTGTGTGGTGAGTCTGTGGGTCTCTGTGTGGTGAGTCTGTGGGTCTCTGTGTGGTGAGTCTGTGGGTCTCTGTGTAAGGTGAGTCTGTGGGTCTCTGTGTGAAGTGAGTCTGTGGGTGTCTGTGTGAGGTGAGTTTGTGGGTGTCTGTGTGGTGAGTTTGTATTTATCTGTGAGGTGAGTCTGTGCGTCTTTGTGTGAGGTGAGTGTAGGTGTCTGTGTGTGGTGAGTCTGTGGGTCTCTGTGTGTGTCTGTGTGAGGTGAGTGTGTGTGTCTGTGTGAGGTGAGGGTGTGTGTCTGTGTGAGGTGAGTCTGTGGGTCTCTGTGTCGTTAGTCTGTGTGAGGTGAGTCTGTGGGTGTCTGTGTGAGGTGAGGGTGTGTGTCTGTGTGAGGTGAGTCTGGGTCTCTGTGTGAGGTGAGTTTGTGGGTCTCTCTGTGTGGTGAGTTTGTGGGTCTCTCTGTGTGGTGAGTCTGTGGGTCTCTGTGTGAGGTGAGTCTGTGGGTGTCTGTGTGAGCTGAGTCTGTTGGTGTCTGTGTGAGGTGAGTTTGTGGGTCTCTGTGTGTGGTGAGTCTGTGGGTCTCTGTGTGTGTCTGGGTGAGGTGAGTCTGTGGGTGTCTGTGAGGTCAGTCTGTGGGTGTCTGTGTGAGGTGAGTTTGTGGGTCTCTGTGTCGTGAGTCTGTGTGAGGTGAGTCTGTGGGTCTCTGTGTGAGGTGAGTCTGTGGGTGTCTGTGTGAGGTGAGTCTGTGGGTGTCTGTGTGAGGTGAGTTTGTGGGTCTCTGTGTGTAGTGAGTCTGTGGGTCTCTGTGTGTGTCTGTGTGAGGTGAGTTTGTGGGTGTCTGTGAGGTGAGTCTGTGGGTTTCTGTGTGAGGTGAGTTTGTGGGTTTCTGTGTAAGGTGAGTCTGTGGGTCTCTGTGTGAGGTGAGTCTGTTCGTGTCTGTGTGAGGTGAGTTTGTGGGTCTCTGTGTGGTGAGTCTGTGTGAGGTGAGTCTGTGGGTGTCTGTGTGAGGGGAGTCTGTGCGTCTCTGTGTGAGGTGAGTCTGTGGGTCTCTGTGTGGTGAGTCTGTGTGAGGTGAGTCTGTGGGTGTCTGTGTGAGGTGAGTGTGTGTGTCTGTGTAAGGTGAGTTTGTGGGTATCTGTGAGGTGAGTTTGTGGGTCTCTGTGTGTGTCTGTGTGAGGTGAGTCTGTTGTTCTCTATGTGGTAAGTCTGTGGGTCTGTGTGCGTGTGAGGTGAGTTTGTGGGTATCTGTGAGGTGAGTCTGTCGGTTTCTGTGTGAGGTGAGTTTGTCGGTTTCTGTGTAAGGTAAGTCTGTGGGTCTCTGTGTGAGGTGAGTCTGTGGGTGTCTGTGTGAGGTGAGTTTGTGGGTGTCTGTGTGGTGAGTTTGTGGGTATCTGTGAGGTGAGTCTGTGCGTCTTTGTGTGAGGTGAGTGTAGGTGTCTGTGTGGTGAGTCTGGGTCTCTGTGTGTGTCTGTGTGAGGTGAGTGTGTGTGTCTGTGTGAGGTGAGGGTGTGTGTCTGTGAGGTGAGTCTGTGGGTCTCTGTGTCGTTAGTCTGTGTGAGGTGAGTCTGTGGGTGTCTGTGTGAGGTGAGGGTGTGTGTCTGTGTGAGGTGAGTCTGGGTCTCTGTGTGTGGTGAGTCTGTGGGTCTCTGTGTGTGTCTGGGTGAGGTGAGTCTGTGGGTGTCTGTGAGGTGAGTCTGTGAGTGTCTGTGTGAGGTGAATTTGTGGGTCTCTGTGTCGTGAGTCTGTGTGAGGTGAGTCTGTGGGTCTCTGTGTGAGGTGAGTCTGTGGGTGTCTGTGTGAGGTGAGTCTGTGGGTGTCTGTGTGAGGTGAGTTTGTGGGTCTCTGTGTGTGGTGAGTCTGTGGGTCTCTGTGTGTGTCTGTGTGAGGTGAGTTTGTGGGTGTCTGTGAGGTGAGTCTGTGGGTTTCTGTGTGAGGTGAGTTTGTGGGTTTCTGTGTAAGGTGAGTCTGTGGGTCTCTGTGTGAGGTGAGTCTGTGGGTGTCTGTGTGAGGTGAGTTTGTGGGTCTCTGTGTGGTGAGTCTGTGTGAGGTGAGTCTGTGGGTGTCTGTGTGAGGGGAGTCTGTGCGTCTCTGTGTGAGGTGAGTCTGTGGGTCTCTGTGTGGTGAGTCTGTGTGAGGTGAGTCTGTGGGTGTCTGTGTGAGGTGAGTGTGTGTGTCTGTGTAAGGTGAGTTTGTGGGTATTTGTGAGGTGAGTTTGTTGGTCTCTGTGTGTGTCTGTGTGAGGTGAGTCTGTTGTTCTCTATGTGGTAAGTCTGTGGGTCTGTGTGCATGTGAGGTGAGTTTGTGGGTATCTGTGAGGTGAGTCTGTCGGTTTCTGTGTGAGGTGAGTTTGTCGGTTTCTGTGTAAGGTGAGTCTGTGAGCCTCTGTGTGAGGTGAGTCTGTGGGTGTCTGTGTGAGGTGAGTTTGTGGGTGTCTGTGTGGTGAGTTTGTGGGTATCTGTGAGGTGAGTCTGTGCATCTTTGTGTGAGGTGAGTGTAGGTGTCTGTGTGTGGTGAGTCTGGGTCTCTGTGTGTGTCTGTGTGAGGTGAGTGTGTGTGTCTGTGTGAGGTGAGGGTGTGTGTCTGTGTGAGGTGAGTCTGGGTCTCTGTGTGAGGTGAGTTTGTGGGTCTCTCTTTGTGGTGAGTCTGTGGGTCTCTGTGTGTGTCTGTGTGAGGTGAGTCTGGGTCTCTGTGTGACTGAGTTTGTGGGTTTCTGTGTAAGGTGAGTCTGTGGGTCTCTGTGTGAGGTGAGTGTGGGTGTCTGTGTGAGGTGAGTTTGTGGGTCTCTGTGTCGTGAGTCTGTGTGAGGTGAGTCTGTGGGTCTCTGTGTGAGGTGAGTCTGTGGGTGTCTGTGTGAGGTGAGTTTGTGGGTCTCTGTGTGATGAGTCTGTGTGAGGTGAGTCTGTGGGTGTCTGCGTGAGGTGAGTTTGTGAGTCTCTGTGTGTGTCTGTGTGAGGTAAGTCTGTGGGTCTCTGTGTGGTGAGTCTGTGTGAGGTGAGTCTGTGGGTGTCTGTGTGAGTTGAGTGTGGGTGTATGTGTAAGGTGAGTTTGTGGGTATCTGTGAGGTGAGTTTGTGGGTCTCTGTGTGTGTCTGTGTGAGGTGAGTCTGTTGTTCTCTATGTGGTAAGTATGTGGGTCTGTGTGCATGTGAGGTGAGTTTGTGGGTCTCTGTGTGTGTCTGTGTGAGGTGAGTCTGTTGTTCTCTATGTGGTAAGTATGTGGGTCTGTGTGCATGTGAGGTGAGTTTGTGGGTATCTGTGAGGTGAGTCTGTCGGTTTCTGTGTGAGGTGAGTTTGTGGGTTTCTGTGTAAGGTGAGTCTGTGGGTCTCTGTGTGAGGTGAGTCTGTGGGTGTCTGTGTGAGGTGAGTTTGTGGGTGTCTGTGTGAAGGGAGTCTGTGTCTCTCTGTGTGAGGTGAGTGTGGGTGTCTGTGTGAGGTGAGTTTGTGGGTTTCTGTGTAAGGTGAGTCTGTGGGTCTCTGTGTGAGGTGAATCTGTGGGTCTCTGTGTGGTGAGTCTGTGTGAGGGTGAGTCTGTGGGTGTCTGTGTGAGGTGAGTGTGGGTGTCTGTGTAAGGTGAGTTTGTGGGTATCTGTGAGGTGAGTTTTTGGGTCTCTGTGTGTGTCTGTGTGAGGTAAGTCTGTTGTTCTCTATGTGGTAAGTCTGTGGGTCTGTGTGCGTGTGACGTGAGTTTGTCGGTTTCTGTGTGAGGTGAGTTTGTGGGTGTCTGTGTGAGGGGAGTCTTTGGGTCTCTGTGTGGTGAGTTTGTGGGTCTCTGTGTGAGGCGAGTCTGTGGATCTCTGTGTGTGTCTGTGTGAGGTGAGTCTGTGGGTCTCTGTGTGTGTCTGTGTGTGGTGAGTCTGTGTGTCTCTGTGTGAGGTGAGTCTGTGGGTGTCTGCGTGAAGTGAGTGTGGGTAAATGTGTGAGGTGTGTTTGTGGGTCTCTGTGTGGTGTGTTTGTGGGTCTCTGTGTGATGAGTGTGTGGGTCTCTGTGTGTGTCTGTGTATGATGAGTCTGTGGGTGTCTGTGTGAGGTGAGTCTGTGGGTCTCTGTGTGAGGTGAGTATGTGGTTCTCTGTGTGAGGTGGGTCTGTGGGTCTCTGTGTTTGTGTGTGTGAGGTGAGTCTGTGGGTCTCTGTGTGTGTCTGTGTGTGGTGAATCTGTGGGTCTCTGTTTGTGGTGAGTCTGTGGGTCTCTGTGTGATGAGTCTGTGGGTGTGTGTGTGAGGTGATTGTGGATCTCTGTGTGAGGTGAGTTTGTGGGTCTCTTTGTCTTCAGCAGAAGTTGTTTGAAAGGCGACGATGATGAAGCTGAAGCAGCTGAAGTTTGAGAAGCTGCCGTCTCCTTCATGTCTCGTACTCTGAGGAAGCACGTGGTGATTGCGACGTCACCGGTGATATCACAGTGCGAGGGACGTGACCACGCCCCCTTCAGCCACGCCCCTCCAAGTGACGTGACAGTGCGAGTCCACACCCCCGGAAGCCGCCTCCCGCCCCTCCTTTTTGGGCGTCCCCTCCACCTCCACCCCCAGCTTCGACTTGCGCTTCCGGTCGGGGCGAATGGCGGCGATGGCGGGAAAATTCTGAACCCTGTCTGGGGCTCCTCGAGGTCGACTCAGCCTGAAGATGCCGATACGAGGTTCTGTGTGAGGTGAGTTTGTGGGTGTCTGTGTGAGGTGATTCTGTGGGTCTCTGTGTGTGTCTGTGTGAGATGAGTCTGTGTGTGTCTGTGTGAGGTGAGTCTGTGCGTGTCTGTGAGGTGATTCTGTGGGTTTCTGTGTGAGTTGAGTCTGTGGGTCTCTGTGTGAGGTGAGTCTGTGGGTCTCTTTGTGAGGTGAGTTTGTGGGTGTCTGTGTGAGGGGAGTCTGTGCGTCTCTGTGTGAGGTGAGTGTGGGTGTCTGTGTGAGGGGAGTCTGTGCGTCTCTGTGTGAGGTGAGTGTGGGTGTCTGTGTGAGGTGAGTCTGTGGTTCTCTATGTGGTGAGTCTGTGGGTCTCTGTGTGAGGTGAGTCTGTGGGTTTCTGTGTCGTAAGTCTGTGTGAGGTGAGTCTGTGGGTGTCTGTGTGAGGTGTGTGTTGGTGTCAGTGTAAGGTGAGTTTGTGGGTATCTGTGAGGTGAGTTTGTGGGTCTCTGTGAGGTGAGTCTGTCGGTTTCTGTGTGAGGTGAGTTTGTGGGTTTCTGTGTAAGGTGATTCTGTGGGTCTCTGTGTGAGGTGAGTCTGTGGGTGTCTGTGCGAGGTGAGTTTGTGGGTGTCTGTGTGAGGGGAGTCTGTGGGTCTCTGTGTGGTGAGTTTGTGTGTCTGTGTGAGGTGAGTTTGTGGGTTTCTGTGTAAGGTGAATCTGTGTATCTCTGTGTGAGGTGAGTCTGTGTGTGTCTGTGTTAGGTGAGTCTGTGGTTCTCTATGTGGTGAGTCTGTGGGTCTCTGTGTAAGGTGAGTCTGTGGGTCTCTGTGTGGTGAGTCTGTGTGAGGTGAGTCTGTGGGTGTCTGTGTGAGGTGAGTGTGTGTGTCTGTGTGAGGTGAGTGTGTGTGTCTGTGTGAGGTGAATTTGTGGGTCTCTGTGTGTGGTGAGTCTGTTGGTCTCTGTGTGTGTCTGTGTGAGGTGAGTCTGTGGGTGTCTGTGAGGTGAGTCTGTGGGTCTCTGTGAGGTGAGTCTGTGGGTCTCTTTGTGAGGTGAGTTTGTGGGTATCTGTGAGGTGAGTCTGTGCGTCTCTGTGTGAGGTGAGTGTGGGTGTTTTGTGTGAGGTGAGTCTGTGGGTCTCTTTGGCTCCAGCAGAAGTTGTTTGAAAGGCGACGATGATGAAACTGAAGCAGCTGAAGTTTGAGAAGCTGCCGTCTCCTTCACGTCTCGTACTCTGAGGAAGCACGTGGTGATTGCGACGTCACCGGTGATGTCACAGTGCGAGGGACGTGACCACGCCCCCTTCAGCCACGCCCCTCCGAGTGACGTGACAGTGCGAGACCACACCCCCGGAAGCCGCCTCCCGCCCCTCCTTTTTGGGCGTCCCCCCCACCTCCACCCCCAGCTTCGACTTCCGCTTCCGGTCGGGGCGAATGGCGGCGATGGCGGGAAAATTCTGAACCCTGTCTGGGGCTCCTCGAGGTCGACTCAGCCTGAAGATGCCGATACGGGGCTCTGTGTGAGGTGAGTTTGTGGGTGTCTGTGTGAGGTGATTCTGTGGGTCTCTGTTTGTGTCTGTGTGAGATGAGTCTGTGTGTGTCTGTGTGAGGTGAGTCTGTGGGTCTCTGTGTGTGTCTGTGTGAAGTGAGTCTGTGGGTGTCTGTGTGTGGTAAGTCTGGGTCTCTGTGTGTGTCTGTGTGAGGTGAGTTTGTGGGTATCTGTGAGGTGAGTCTGTCGGTTTCTGGGTGAGGTGAGTTTGTGGGTTTCTGTGTAAGGTGAGTCTGTGGGTGTCTGTGTGAGGTGAGTCTGTGGGTTTCTGTGTGGTAAGTCTGTGTGAGGTGAGTCTGTGGGTGTCTGTGTGAGGTGAGTTTGTGGGTGTCTGTGTGAGGGGAGTCTGTGGGTCTCTGTGTGGTGAGTTTGTGTGTCTGTGTGAGGTGAGTTTGTGGGTATCTGTGAGGTGAGTCTGTGCGTCTCTGTGTGAGGTGAGTGTGCGTGTCTGTGTGAGGTGAGTTTGTGGGTTTCTGTGTAAGGTGAATCTGTGTATCTCTGTGTGAGGTGAGTCTGTGTGTGTCTGTGTGAGGTGAGTCTGTGGTTCTCTATGTGGTGAGTCTGTGGGTCTCTGTGTAAGGTGAGTCTGTGGGTCTCTGTGTGGTGAGTCTGTGTGAGGTGAGTCTGTGGGTGTCTGTGTGAGGTGAGTGTGTGTGTCTGTGTGAGGTGAGTGTGTGTGTCTGTGTGAGGTGAATTTGTGGATCTCTGTGTGTGGTGAGTCTGTTGGTCTCTGTGTGTGTCTTGTGTGAGGTGAGTCTGTGGGTGTCTGTGAGGTGAGTCTGTGGGTCTCTGTGAGGTGAGTCTGTGGGTCTCTTTGTGAAGTGAGTTTGTGGGTATCTGTGAGGTGAGTCTGTGCATCTCTGTGTGAGGTGAGTGTGGGTGTTTTGTGTGAGGTGAGTCTGTCGTTCTCTATGTGGTGAGTCTGTGTGTGATGAGTCTGTGCGTCTCTGTGTGTGGTGAGTCTGTGGGTCTCTGTGTGATTTGAGTGTGGGTGTCTGTGTGTGGTGAGTCTGTGGGTCTCTGTGTGAGGTGAGTCTGTGGGTCTCTGTGTGAGGTGAGTCTGTGGGTCTCTGTGTGGTGAGTCTGTGGGTCCCTATGTGGTGAGTCTGTGGGTCTGTGTGTGTGTGTGTGAGGTGAGTCTGTTGGTCTCTGTGTGAGGTGAGTGTGGGTGTCTGTGTGAGGTGAGTCTGTGGTTTCGCTATGTGGTGAGTCTGTGGGTCTCTGTGTGGTGAGTTTGTGGGTCTCTGTGTGGTGAGTCTGTGTGTGTCTGTGTGTGGTGAGTCTGTGGGTCTCTGTGTGAGGTGAGTCTGTGGGTCTCTGTGTGGTGAGTTTGTGGGTCTCTGTGTTTGTCTGTGTGAGGTGAGTCTGTGGGTATCTGTGTGTGTCTGTGTGTGGTGAGTCTGTGGGTCTTTGTGTGTGTCTGTGTGTGGTGAGTCTGTGGGTGTCTGTGTGTTGAGTGTTGGTAAATGTGTGAAGTGTGTTTGTGGGTCTCTGTGTGGTGAGTCTGTGGGTCTCTGTGTGAGGTGAGTCTGTGGATCTCTGTGTGTGTCTTTGTGTGGTGATTCTGTGTGTCTCTGTGCGAGGTGAGTCACTGGGTGTCTGTGTCAAGTGAGTGTGGGTGTCTGTGTGTGGTGAGTCTGTGGGTGTCTGTGTGTGATGAGTTTGTGGGTCTCTGTGTGGTGAGTCTGTGTGTGTCTGTGTGTGGTGAGTCTGTGGGTCTCTGTGTGAAGTGAGTCTGTGGGTCTCTGTGTGGTGAGTTTGTGGGTCTCTGTGTTTGTCTGTGTGAGGTGAGTCTGTGGGTATCTGTGTTTGTCTGTGTGTGGTGAGTCTGTGGGTCTTTGTGTGTGTCTGTGTGTGGTGAGTCTGTGGGTGTCTGTGAGTTGAGTGTTCGTAAATGTGTGAAGTGTGTTTGTGGGTCTCTGTGTGGTGAGTCTGTGGGTCTCTGTGTGAGGTGAGTCTGTGGGTCTCAGTGTGATGAGTCTGGGTCTCTGTGTGAGGTGGGTCTCTGTATTTGTCTCTGTGAGGTGGGTCTGTTGGTCTCTGTGTGTGTCTGTGTGTGGTGGAGTCTGTGCGTCTCTGTGTGAGGTGAGTCTGTGGGTGTCTGTGTGAGTTGAGTTTGGGTAAATGTCTGAGGTGTGTTTGTGGGTCTCAGTGTGATGAGTCTGGGTCTCTGTGTGAGGTGAGTCTTTGTGTTTGTCTGTGTGAGGTGAGTCTGTGGGTCGCTGTGTTTCTGTGTGTGTTGAGTCTGCGCGTCTCTGTGTGTGGTGAGTCTGTGGGTGTCTGTGTGATTTGAGTGTGGGTGTCTGTGTGTGGTGAGTCTGTGGGTCTGTGTTTGTCTGTTAGTTGAGTATGTGGTTCTCTGTGTGATGAGTCTGTGGATGTCTGTGTGAGTTGAGTTTGGGTAAATCTGTGAGGCAAATTTGTGGGTCTCTGTGTGGTAAGTCTGTGGGTCTCTGTGTGAGGTGAGTCTGTGGGTCTCTGTGTGATGAGTATGTGGGTTTCTGTGTGATGAGTGTGTGGGTCTCTGTGTGTGTCTGTGTATGATGAGTCTGTGGATGTCTGTGTGAGGTGAGTCTGCGGTTCTCTGTGTGTTGTGGGTCTGTGGGTCTCTGTGTTTGTCTGTGTGAGGTGAGTCTGTGGGTCTCTGTGTGGTGAGTCTGTGGGTCTCTGTGTGAGGTTAGTCAGTGGGTCTCTGTTTGAGTTGAGTTTGTGGGTCTCTGTGTGTGTCTGTGTGAGGTGAGTTTGTGGGTCTCTTTGTGTGTCTGTGTGAGGTGAGTCTGTGGGTCTCTGTGTGAGGTGAGTCTGTGGGTCTCTGTGTTTGTCTGTGTGTGGTGAGTCTGTGGGTCTCTGTTTGTGGTGAGTCTCTGGGTGTCTGTGTGAGGTAAGTGTGGGTGTCTGTGTGTGGTGAGTCTGTGGGTCTCTGTGTGAGGTGAGTCTGTGGGTCTCTGTGTGGTGAGTTTGTGGGTCTCTGTGTTTGTCTGTGTGAGGTGAGTCTGTGGGTATCTGTGTGTGTCTGTGTGTGGTGAGTCTGTGGGTCTTTGTGTGTGTCTGTGTGTGGTGAGTCTGTGGGTGTCTGTGTGTTGAGTGTTGGTAAATGTGTGAAGTGTGTTTGTGGGTCTCTGTGTGGTGAGTCTGTGGGTCTCTGTGTGAGGTGAGTCTGTGGATCTCTGTGTGTGTCTTTGTGTGGTGATTCTGTGTGTCTCTGTGCGAGGTGAGTCACTGGGTGTCTGTGTCAAGTGAGTGTGGGTGTCTGTGTGTGGTGAGTCTGTGGGTGTCTGTGTGTGATGAGTTTGTGGGTCTCTGTGTGTGGTGAGTCTGTGGGTCTCTGTGTGGTGAGTTTGTGGGTCTCTGTGTGGTGAGTCTGTGTGTGTCTGTGTGTGGTGAGTCTGTGGGTCTCTGTGTGAGGTGAGTCTGTGGGTCTCTGTGTGGTGAGTTTGTGGGTCTCTGTGTTTGTCTGTGTGAGGTGAGTCTGTGGGTATCTGTGTTTGTCTGTGTGTGGTGAGTCTGTGGGTCTTTGTGTGTGTCTGTGTGTGGTGAGTCTGTGGGTGTCTGTGAGTTGAGTGTTCGTAAATGTGTGAAGTGTGTTTGTGGGTCTCTGTGTGGTGAGTCTGTGGGTCTCTGTGTGAGGTGAGTCTGTGGGTCTCAGTGTGATGAGTCTGGGTCTCTGTGTGAGGTGGGTCTCTGTATTTGTCTCTGTGAGGTGGGTCTGTTGGTCTCTGTGTGTGTCTGTGTGTGGTGATTCTGTGCGTCTCTGTGTGAGGTGAGTCTGTGGGTGTCTGTGTGAGTTGAGTTTGGGTAAATGTCTGAGGTGTGTTTGTGGGTCTCAGTGTGATGAGTCTGGGTCTCTGTGTGAGGTGAGTCTTTGTGTGTGTCTGTGTGTGGTGAGTCTGTGGGTCTCTGTGTTTGTCTGTGTGAGGTGAGTCTGTGGGTCGCTGTGTTTCTGTGTGTGTTGAGTCTGCGCGTCTCTGTGTGTGGTGAGTCTGTGGGTGTCTGTGTGATTTGAGTGTGGGTGTCTGTGTGTGGTGAGTCTGTGGGTCTGTGTTTGTCTGTGAGTTGAGTATGTGGTTCTCTGTGTGATGAGTCTGTGGATGTCTGTGTGAGTTGAGTTTGGGTAAATCTGTGAGGCAAATTTGTGGGTCTCTGTGTGGTAAGTCTGTGGGTCTCTGTGTGAGGTGAGTCTGTGGGTCTCTGTGTGATGAGTATGTGGGTTTCTGTGTGATGAGTGTGTGGGTCTCTGTGTGTGTCTGTGTATGATGAGTCTGTGGATGTCTGTGTGAGGTGAGTCTGCGGTTCTCTGTGTGAGGTGGGTCTGTGGGTCTTTGTGTTTGTCTGTGTGAGGTGAGTCTGTGGGTCTCTGTGTGGTGAGTCTGTGGGTCTCTGTGTGAGGTTAGTCAGTGGGTCTCTGTTTGAGTTGAGTTTGTGGGTCTCTGTGTGTGTCTGTGTGAGGTGAGTTTGTGGGTCTCTTTGTGTGTCTGTGTGAGGTGAGTCTGTGGGTCTCTGTGTGAGGTGAGTCTGTGGGTCTCTGTGTTTGTCTGTGTGTGGTGAGTCTGTGGGTCTCTGTTTGTGGTGAGTCTCTGGGTGTCTGTGTGAGGTAAGTGTGGGTGTCTGTGTGTTGTGAGTCTGTGGGTCTCAGTGTGATGAGTCTGGGTCTCTGTGTGAGGTGGCTCTCTGTATTTGTCTCTGTGAGGTAGGTCTGTTGGTCTCTGTGTGTGTCTGTGTGTGGTGAGTCTGTGCGTCTCTGTGTGAGGTGAGTCTGTGGGTGTCTGTGTGAGTTGAGTTTGGGTAAATGTCTGAGGTGTGTTTGTGGGTCTCAGTGTGATGAGTCTGGGTCTCTGTGTGAGGTGAGTCTTTGTGTGTGTCTGTGTGTGGTGAGTCTGTGGGTCTCTGTGTTTGTCTGTGTGAGGTGAGTCTGTGGGTCGCTGTGTTTCTGTGTGTGTTGAGTCTGCGCGTCGCTGTGTGTGGTGAGTCTGTGGGTGTCTGTGTGATTTGAGTGTGGGTGTCTGTGTGGTGAGTCTGTGGGTCTCTGTGTTTGTCTGTGAGTTGAGTATGTGGTTCTCTGTGTGATGAGTCTGTGGATATCTGTGTGAGTTGAGTTTGGGTGAATCTGTGAGGCAAATTTGTGGGTCTCTGTGTGGTGAGTCTGTGGGTCTCTGTGTGAGGTGAGTCTGTGGGTCTCTGTGTGATGAGTATGTGGGTCTCTGTGTGATGAGTGTGTGGGTCTCTGTGTGTGTCTGTGTATGATGAGTCTGTGGATGTCTGTGTGAGGTGAGTCTGCGGTTCTCTGTGTGAGGTGGGTCTGTGGGTCTCTGTGTTTGTCTGTGTGAGGTGATTTTGTGGGTCTCTTTGTGTGTCTGTGTGAGGTGAGTCTGTGGGTCTCTGTGTGAGGTGAGTCTGTGGGTCTCTGTGTTTGTCTGTGTGTGGTGAGTCTGTGGGTCTCTGTTTGTGGTGAGTCTCTGGGTGTCTGTGTGAGGTAAGTGTGGGTGTCTGTGTGTGGTGAGTCTGTGGGTCTCTGTGTGAGGTGAGTCTGTGGGTCTCTGTGTGTGTCTGTGTGAGGTGAGTCTGTGGGTCTCTGTGGTTGTCTGCGTGTGGTGAGTCTGGGTATCTTTGTGTGGTGAGTCTGTGGGTGTTTGTGTGTTCTGAGTCTGTGGGTGTCCGTGTGTGGTGAATCTGTGTGTCTCTCTGTGAGGTGAATCTGTGGGTCTCTGTGTGAGGTGAGTCTGTGGATCTCTGTGTGTGTCTTTGTGTGGTGATTCTGTGTGTCTCTGTGCGAGGTGAGTCACTGGGTGTCTGTGTCAAGTGAGTGTGGGTGTCTGTGTGTGGTGAGTCTGTGGGTGTTTGTGTGAGTTGAGTTTGGGTAAATGTGTGAGGTGTGTTTGTGGGTCTCCGTGTGGTGAGTCTGTGAGTCTCTGTCTAAGGTGAGTCTGTGGGTCTCTGTGTGAGGTGAGTCCGTGGGTCTCTGTGTGGTGAGTTTGTGTGTATGTGTGTGGCGAGTGTGTGGGTCTCTGTGTGATGAGTCTGTGGGTGTGTGTGTGAGGTGATTGTGGATCTCTGTGTGAGGTGAGTTTGTGGGTCTCTTTGGCTTCAGCAGAAGTTGTTTGAAAGGCGACGATGATGAAGCTGAAGCAGCTGAAGTTTGAGAAGCTGCCGTCTCCTTCATGTCTCGTACTCTGAGGAAGCACGTGGTGATTGCGACGTCACCGGTGATATCACAGTGCGAGGGACGTGACCACGCCCCCTTCAGCCACGCCCCCTTCAGCCACGCCCCTCCAAGTGACGTGACAGTGCGAGTCCACACCCCCGGAAGCCGCCTCCCGCCCCTCCTTTTTGGGCGTCCCCTCCACCTCCACCCCCAGCTTCGACTTGCGCTTCCGGTCGGGGCGAATGGCGGCGATGGCGGGAAAATTCTGAACCCTGTCTGGGGCTCCTCGAGGTCGACTCAGCCTGAAGATGCCGATACGAGGTTCTGTGTGAGGTGAGTTTGTGTGTGTCTGTGTGAGATGAGTCTGTGTGTGTCTGTGTGAGGTGAGTCTGTGCGTGTCTGTGAGGTGAGTCTGTGGGTTTCTGTGTGAGTTGAGTCTGTGGGTCTCTGTGTGAGGTGAGTCTGTGGGTGTCTGTGTGAGGTGAGTTTGTGGGTGTCTGTGTGAGGGGAGTCTGTGCGTCTCTGTGTGAGGTGAGTGTGGGTGTCTGTGTGAGGTGAGTCTGTGGTTCTCTATGTGGTGAGTCTGTGGGTCTCTGTGTGAGGTGAGTCTGTGGGTTTCTGTGTCGTAAGTCTGTGTGAGGTGAGTCTGTGGGTGTCTGTGTGAGGTGTGTGTTGGTGTCAGTGTAAGGTGAGTTTGTGGGTATCTGTGAGGTGAGTTTGTGGGTCTCTGTGAGGTGAGTCTGTCGGTTTCTGTGTGATGTGAGTTTGTGGGTTTCTGTGTAAGGTGATTCTGTGGGTCTCTGTGTGAGGTGAGTCTGTGGGTGTCTGTGCGAGGTGAGTTTGTGGGTGTCTGTGTGAGGGGAGTCTGTGGGTCTCTGTGTGGTGAGTTTGTGTGTCTGTGTGAGGTGAGTTTGTGGGTTTCTGTGTAAGGTGAATCTGTGTATCTCTGTGTGAGGTGAGTCTGTGTGTGTCTGTGTTAGGTGAGTCTGTGGTTCTCTATGTGGTGAGTCTGTGGGTCTCTGTGTAAGGTGAGTCTGTGGGTCTCTGTGTGGTGAGTCTGTGTGAGGTGAGTCTGTGGGTGTCTGTGTGAGGTGAGTGTGTGTGTCTGTGTGAGGTGAGTGTGTGTGTCTGTGTGAGGTGAATTTGTGGGTCTCTGTGTGTGGTGAGTCTGTTGGTCTCTGTGTGTGTCTGTGTGAGGTGAGTCTGTGGGTGTCTGTGAGGTGAGTCTGTGGGTCTCTGTGAGGTGAGTCTGTGGGTCTCTTTGTGAGGTGAGTTTGTGGGTATCTGTGAGGTGAGTCTGTGCGTCTCTGTGTGAGGTGAGTGTGGGTGTTTTGTGTGAGGTGAGTCTGTGGGTCTCTTTGGCTCCAGCAGAAGTTGTTTGAAAGGCGACGATGATGAAACTGAAGCAGCTGAAGTTTGAGAAGCTGCCGTCTCCTTCACGTCTCGTACTCTGAGGAAGCACGTGGTGATTGCGACGTCACCGGTGATGTCACAGTGCGAGGGACGTGACCACGCCCCCTTCAGCCACGCCCCTCCGAGTGACGTGACAGTGCGAGACCACACCCCCGGAAGCCGCCTCCCGCCCCTCCTTTTTGGGCGTCCCCCCCACCTCCACCCCCAGCTTCGACTTCCGCTTCCGGTCGGGGCGAATGGCGGCGATGGCGGGAAAATTCTGAACCCTGTCTGGGGCTCCTCGAGGTCGACTCAGCCTGAAGATGCCGATACGGGGCTCTGTGTGAGGTGAGTTTGTGGGTGTCTGTGTGAGGTGATTCTGTGGGTCTCTGTTTGTGTCTGTGTGAGATGAGTCTGTGTGTGTCTGTGTGAGGTGAGTCTGTGGGTCTCTGTGTGTGTCTGTGTGAAGTGAGTCTGTGGGTGTCTGTGTGTGGTAAGTCTGGGTCTCTGTGTGTGTCTGTGTGAGGTGAGTTTGTGGGTATCTGTGAGGTGAGTCTGTCGGTTTCTGGGTGAGGTGAGTTTGTGGGTTTCTGTGTAAGGTGAGTCTGTGGGTGTCTGTGTGAGGTGAGTCTGTGGGTTTCTGTGTGGTAAGTCTGTGTGAGGTGAGTCTGTGGGTGTCTGTGTGAGGTGAGTTTGTGGGTGTCTGTGTGAGGGGAGTCTGTGGGTCTCTGTGTGGTGAGTTTGTGTGTCTGTGTGAGGTGAGTTTGTGGGTATCTGTGAGGTGAGTCTGTGCGTCTCTGTGTGAGGTGAGTGTGCGTGTCTGTGTGAGGTGAGTTTGTGGGTTTCTGTGTAAGGTGAATCTGTGTATCTCTGTGTGAGGTGAGTCTGTGTGTGTCTGTGTGAGGTGAGTCTGTGGTTCTCTATGTGGTGAGTCTGTGGGTCTCTGTGTAAGGTGAGTCTGTGGGTCTCTGTGTGGTGAGTCTGTGTGAGGTGAGTCTGTGGGTGTCTGTGTGAGGTGAGTGTGTGTGTCTGTGTGAGGTGAGTGTGTGTGTCTGTGTGAGGTGAATTTGTGGATCTCTGTGTGTGGTGAGTCTGTTGGTCTCTGTGTGTGTCTTGTGTGAGGTGAGTCTGTGGGTGTCTGTGAGGTGAGTCTGTGGGTCTCTGTGAGGTGAGTCTGTGGGTCTCTTTGTGAAGTGAGTTTGTGGGTATCTGTGAGGTGAGTCTGTGCATCTCTGTGTGAGGTGAGTGTGGGTGTTTTGTGTGAGGTGAGTCTGTCGTTCTCTATGTGGTGAGTCTGTGTGTGATGAGTCTGTGCGTCTCTGTGTGTGGTGAGTCTGTGGGTCTCTGTGTGATTTGAGTGTGGGTGTCTGTGTGTGGTGAGTCTGTGGGTCTCTGTGTGAGGTGAGTCTGTGGGTCTCTGTGTGAGGTGAGTCTGTGGGTCTCTGTGTGGTGAGTCTGTGGGTCCCTATGTGGTGAGTCTGTGGGTCTGTGTGTGTGTGTGTGAGGTGAGTCTGTTGGTCTCTGTGTGAGGTGAGTGTGGGTGTCTGTGTGAGGTGAGTCTGTGGTTTCGCTATGTGGTGAGTCTGTGGGTCTCTGTGTGGTGAGTTTGTGGGTCTCTGTGTGGTGAGTCTGTGTGTGTCTGTGTGTGGTGAGTCTGTGGGTCTCTGTGTGAGGTGAGTCTGTGGGTCTCTGTGTGGTGAGTTTGTGGGTCTCTGTGTTTGTCTGTGTGAGGTGAGTCTGTGGGTATCTGTGTGTGTCTGTGTGTGGTGAGTCTGTGGGTCTTTGTGTGTGTCTGTGTGTGGTGAGTCTGTGGGTGTCTGTGTGTTGAGTGTTGGTAAATGTGTGAAGTGTGTTTGTGGGTCTCTGTGTGGTGAGTCTGTGGGTCTCTGTGTGAGGTGAGTCTGTGGATCTCTGTGTGTGTCTTTGTGTGGTGATTCTGTGTGTCTCTGTGCGAGGTGAGTCACTGGGTGTCTGTGTCAAGTGAGTGTGGGTGTCTGTGTGTGGTGAGTCTGTGGGTGTCTGTGTGTGATGAGTTTGTGGGTCTCTGTGTGTGGTGAGTCTGTGGGTCTCTGTGTGGTGAGTTTGTGGGTCTCTGTGTGGTGAGTCTGTGTGTGTCTGTGTGTGGTGAGTCTGTGGGTCTCTGTGTGAGGTGAGTCTGTGGGTCTCTGTGTGGTGAGTTTGTGGGTCTCTGTGTTTGTCTGTGTGAGGTGAGTCTGTGGGTATCTGTGTTTGTCTGTGTGTGGTGAGTCTGTGGGTCTTTGTGTGTGTCTGTGTGTGGTGAGTCTGTGGGTGTCTGTGAGTTGAGTGTTCGTAAATGTGTGAAGTGTGTTTGTGGGTCTCTGTGTGGTGAGTCTGTGGGTCTCTGTGTGAGGTGAGTCTGTGGGTCTCAGTGTGATGAGTCTGGGTCTCTGTGTGAGGTGGGTCTCTGTATTTGTCTCTGTGAGGTGGGTCTGTTGGTCTCTGTGTGTGTCTGTGTGTGGTGGAGTCTGTGCGTCTCTGTGTGAGGTGAGTCTGTGGGTGTCTGTGTGAGTTGAGTTTGGGTAAATGTCTGAGGTGTGTTTGTGGGTCTCAGTGTGATGAGTCTGGGTCTCTGTGTGAGGTGAGTCTTTGTGTTTGTCTGTGTGAGGTGAGTCTGTGGGTCGCTGTGTTTCTGTGTGTGTTGAGTCTGCGCGTCTCTGTGTGTGGTGAGTCTGTGGGTGTCTGTGTGATTTGAGTGTGGGTGTCTGTGTGTGGTGAGTCTGTGGGTCTGTGTTTGTCTGTTAGTTGAGTATGTGGTTCTCTGTGTGATGAGTCTGTGGATGTCTGTGTGAGTTGAGTTTGGGTAAATCTGTGAGGCAAATTTGTGGGTCTCTGTGTGGTAAGTCTGTGGGTCTCTGTGTGAGTTGAGTCTGTGGGTCTCTGTGTGATGAGTATGTGGGTTTCTGTGTGATGAGTGTGTGGGTCTCTGTGTGTGTCTGTGTATGATGAGTCTGTGGATGTCTGTGTGAGGTGAGTCTGCGGTTCTCTGTGTGTTGTGGGTCTGTGGGTCTCTGTGTTTGTCTGTGTGAGGTGAGTCTGTGGGTCTCTGTGTGGTGAGTCTGTGGGTCTCTGTGTGAGGTTAGTCAGTGGGTCTCTGTTTGAGTTGAGTTTGTGGGTCTCTGTGTGTGTCTGTGTGAGGTGAGTTTGTGGGTCTCTTTGTGTGTCTGTGTGAGGTGAGTCTGTGGGTCTCTGTGTGAGGTGAGTCTGTGGGTCTCTGTGTTTGTCTGTGTGTGGTGAGTCTGTGGGTCTCTGTTTGTGGTGAGTCTCTGGGTGTCTGTGTGAGGTAAGTGTGGGTGTCTGTGTGTTGTGAGTCTGTGGGTCTCAGTGTGATGAGTCTGGGTCTCTGTGTGAGGTGGCTCTCTGTATTTGTCTCTGTGAGGTAGGTCTGTTGGTCTCTGTGTGTGTCTGTGTGTGGTGAGTCTGTGCGTCTCTGTGTGAGGTGAGTCTGTGGGTGTCTGTGTGAGTTGAGTTTGGGTAAATGTCTGAGGTGTGTTTGTGGGTCTCAGTGTGATGAGTCTGGGTCTCTGTGTGAGGTGAGTCTTTGTGTGTGTCTGTGTGTGGTGAGTCTGTGGGTCTCTGTGTTTGTCTGTGTGAGGTGAGTCTGTGGGTCGCTGTGTTTCTGTGTGTGTTGAGTCTGCGCGTCGCTGTGTGTGGTGAGTCTGTGGGTGTCTGTGTGATTTGAGTGTGGGTGTCTGTGTGGTGAGTCTGTGGGTCTCTGTGTTTGTCTGTGAGTTGAGTATGTGGTTCTCTGTGTGATGAGTCTGTGGATATCTGTGTGAGTTGAGTTTGGGTGAATCTGTGAGGCAAATTTGTGGGTCTCTGTGTGGTGAGTCTGTGGGTCTCTGTGTGAGGTGAGTCTGTGGGTCTCTGTGTGATGAGTATGTGGGTCTCTGTGTGATGAGTGTGTGGGTCTCTGTGTGTGTCTGTGTATGATGAGTCTGTGGATGTCTGTGTGAGGTGAGTCTGCGGTTCTCTGTGTGAGGTGGGTCTGTGGGTCTCTGTGTTTGTCTGTGTGAGGTGATTTTGTGGGTCTCTTTGTGTGTCTGTGTGAGGTGAGTCTGTGGGTCTCTGTGTGAGGTGAGTCTGTGGGTCTCTGTGTTTGTCTGTGTGTGGTGAGTCTGTGGGTCTCTGTTTGTGGTGAGTCTCTGGGTGTCTGTGTGAGGTAAGTGTGGGTGTCTGTGTGTGGTGAGTCTGTGGGTCTCTGTGTGAGGTGAGTCTGTGGGTCTCTGTGTGTGTCTGTGTGAGGTGAGTCTGTGGGTCTCTGTGGTTGTCTGCGTGTGGTGAGTCTGGGTATCTTTGTGTGGTGAGTCTGTGGGTGTTTGTGTGTTCTGAGTCTGTGGGTGTCCGTGTGTGGTGAATCTGTGTGTCTCTCTGTGAGGTGAATCTGTGGGTCTCTGTGTGAGGTGAGTCTGTGGATCTCTGTGTGTGTCTTTGTGTGGTGATTCTGTGTGTCTCTGTGCGAGGTGAGTCACTGGGTGTCTGTGTCAAGTGAGTGTGGGTGTCTGTGTGTGGTGAGTCTGTGGGTGTTTGTGTGAGTTGAGTTTGGGTAAATGTGTGAGGTGTGTTTGTGGGTCTCCGTGTGGTGAGTCTGTGAGTCTCTGTCTAAGGTGAGTCTGTGGGTCTCTGTGTGAGGTGAGTCCGTGGGTCTCTGTGTGGTGAGTTTGTGTGTATGTGTGTGGCGAGTGTGTGGGTCTCTGTGTGATGAGTCTGTGGGTGTGTGTGTGAGGTGATTGTGGATCTCTGTGTGAGGTGAGTTTGTGGGTCTCTTTGGCTTCAGCAGAAGTTGTTTGAAAGGCGACGATGATGAAGCTGAAGCAGCTGAAGTTTGAGAAGCTGCCGTCTCCTTCATGTCTCGTACTCTGAGGAAGCACGTGGTGATTGCGACGTCACCGGTGATATCACAGTGCGAGGGACGTGACCACGCCCCCTTCAGCCACGCCCCCTTCAGCCACGCCCCTCCAAGTGACGTGACAGTGCGAGTCCACACCCCCGGAAGCCGCCTCCCGCCCCTCCTTTTTGGGCGTCCCCTCCACCTCCACCCCCAGCTTCGACTTGCGCTTCCGGTCGGGGCGAATGGCGGCGATGGCGGGAAAATTCTGAACCCTGTCTGGGGCTCCTCGAGGTCGACTCAGCCTGAAGATGCCGATACGAGGTTCTGTGTGAGGTGAGTTTGTGTGTGTCTGTGTGAGATGAGTCTGTGTGTGTCTGTGTGAGGTGAGTCTGTGCGTGTCTGTGAGGTGAGTCTGTGGGTTTCTGTGTGAGTTGAGTCTGTGGGTCTCTGTGTGAGGTGAGTCTGTGGGTGTCTGTGTGAGGTGAGTTTGTGGGTGTCTGTGTGAGGGGAGTCTGTGCGTCTCTGTGTGAGGTGAGTGTGGGTGTCTGTGTGAGGTGAGTCTGTGGTTCTCTATGTGGTGAGTCTGTGGGTCTCTGTGTGAGGTGAGTCTGTGGGTTTCTGTGTCGTAAGTCTGTGTGAGGTGAGTCTGTGGGTGTCTGTGTGAGGTGTGTGTTGGTGTCAGTGTAAGGTGAGTTTGTGGGTATCTGTGAGGTGAGTTTGTGGGTCTCTGTGAGGTGAGTCTGTCGGTTTCTGTGTGATGTGAGTTTGTGGGTTTCTGTGTAAGGTGATTCTGTGGGTCTCTGTGTGAGGTGAGTCTGTGGGTGTCTGTGCGAGGTGAGTTTGTGGGTGTCTGTGTGAGGGGAGTCTGTGGGTCTCTGTGTGGTGAGTTTGTGTGTCTGTGTGAGGTGAGTTTGTGGGTTTCTGTGTAAGGTGAATCTGTGTATCTCTGTGTGAGGTGAGTCTGTGTGTGTCTGTGTTAGGTGAGTCTGTGGTTCTCTATGTGGTGAGTCTGTGGGTCTCTGTGTAAGGTGAGTCTGTGGGTCTCTGTGTGGTGAGTCTGTGTGAGGTGAGTCTGTGGGTGTCTGTGTGAGGTGAGTGTGTGTGTCTGTGTGAGGTGAGTGTGTGTGTCTGTGTGAGGTGAATTTGTGGGTCTCTGTGTGTGGTGAGTCTGTTGGTCTCTGTGTGTGTCTGTGTGAGGTGAGTCTGTGGGTGTCTGTGAGGTGAGTCTGTGGGTCTCTGTGAGGTGAGTCTGTGGGTCTCTTTGTGAGGTGAGTTTGTGGGTATCTGTGAGGTGAGTCTGTGCGTCTCTGTGTGAGGTGAGTGTGGGTGTTTTGTGTGAGGTGAGTCTGTGGGTCTCTTTGGCTCCAGCAGAAGTTGTTTGAAAGGCGACGATGATGAAACTGAAGCAGCTGAAGTTTGAGAAGCTGCCGTCTCCTTCACGTCTCGTACTCTGAGGAAGCACGTGGTGATTGCGACGTCACCGGTGATGTCACAGTGCGAGGGACGTGACCACGCCCCCTTCAGCCACGCCCCTCCGAGTGACGTGACAGTGCGAGACCACACCCCCGGAAGCCGCCTCCCGCCCCTCCTTTTTGGGCGTCCCCCCCACCTCCACCCCCAGCTTCGACTTCCGCTTCCGGTCGGGGCGAATGGCGGCGATGGCGGGAAAATTCTGAACCCTGTCTGGGGCTCCTCGAGGTCGACTCAGCCTGAAGATGCCGATACGGGGCTCTGTGTGAGGTGAGTTTGTGGGTGTCTGTGTGAGGTGATTCTGTGGGTCTCTGTTTGTGTCTGTGTGAGATGAGTCTGTGTGTGTCTGTGTGAGGTGAGTCTGTGGGTCTCTGTGTGTGTCTGTGTGAAGTGAGTCTGTGGGTGTCTGTGTGTGGTAAGTCTGGGTCTCTGTGTGTGTCTGTGTGAGGTGAGTTTGTGGGTATCTGTGAGGTGAGTCTGTCGGTTTCTGGGTGAGGTGAGTTTGTGGGTTTCTGTGTAAGGTGAGTCTGTGGGTGTCTGTGTGAGGTGAGTCTGTGGGTTTCTGTGTGGTAAGTCTGTGTGAGGTGAGTCTGTGGGTGTCTGTGTGAGGTGAGTTTGTGGGTGTCTGTGTGAGGGGAGTCTGTGGGTCTCTGTGTGGTGAGTTTGTGTGTCTGTGTGAGGTGAGTTTGTGGGTATCTGTGAGGTGAGTCTGTGCGTCTCTGTGTGAGGTGAGTGTGCGTGTCTGTGTGAGGTGAGTTTGTGGGTTTCTGTGTAAGGTGAATCTGTGTATCTCTGTGTGAGGTGAGTCTGTGTGTGTCTGTGTGAGGTGAGTCTGTGGTTCTCTATGTGGTGAGTCTGTGGGTCTCTGTGTAAGGTGAGTCTGTGGGTCTCTGTGTGGTGAGTCTGTGTGAGGTGAGTCTGTGGGTGTCTGTGTGAGGTGAGTGTGTGTGTCTGTGTGAGGTGAGTGTGTGTGTCTGTGTGAGGTGAATTTGTGGATCTCTGTGTGTGGTGAGTCTGTTGGTCTCTGTGTGTGTCTTGTGTGAGGTGAGTCTGTGGGTGTCTGTGAGGTGAGTCTGTGGGTCTCTGTGAGGTGAGTCTGTGGGTCTCTTTGTGAAGTGAGTTTGTGGGTATCTGTGAGGTGAGTCTGTGCATCTCTGTGTGAGGTGAGTGTGGGTGTTTTGTGTGAGGTGAGTCTGTCGTTCTCTATGTGGTGAGTCTGTGTGTGATGAGTCTGTGCGTCTCTGTGTGTGGTGAGTCTGTGGGTCTCTGTGTGATTTGAGTGTGGGTGTCTGTGTGTGGTGAGTCTGTGGGTCTCTGTGTGAGGTGAGTCTGTGGGTCTCTGTGTGAGGTGAGTCTGTGGGTCTCTGTGTGGTGAGTCTGTGGGTCCCTATGTGGTGAGTCTGTGGGTCTGTGTGTGTGTGTGTGAGGTGAGTCTGTTGGTCTCTGTGTGAGGTGAGTGTGGGTGTCTGTGTGAGGTGAGTCTGTGGTTTCGCTATGTGGTGAGTCTGTGGGTCTCTGTGTGGTGAGTTTGTGGGTCTCTGTGTGGTGAGTCTGTGTGTGTCTGTGTGTGGTGAGTCTGTGGGTCTCTGTGTGAGGTGAGTCTGTGGGTCTCTGTGTGGTGAGTTTGTGGGTCTCTGTGTTTGTCTGTGTGAGGTGAGTCTGTGGGTATCTGTGTGTGTCTGTGTGTGGTGAGTCTGTGGGTCTTTGTGTGTGTCTGTGTGTGGTGAGTCTGTGGGTGTCTGTGTGTTGAGTGTTGGTAAATGTGTGAAGTGTGTTTGTGGGTCTCTGTGTGGTGAGTCTGTGGGTCTCTGTGTGAGGTGAGTCTGTGGATCTCTGTGTGTGTCTTTGTGTGGTGATTCTGTGTGTCTCTGTGCGAGGTGAGTCACTGGGTGTCTGTGTCAAGTGAGTGTGGGTGTCTGTGTGTGGTGAGTCTGTGGGTGTCTGTGTGTGATGAGTTTGTGGGTCTCTGTGTGTGGTGAGTCTGTGGGTCTCTGTGTGGTGAGTTTGTGGGTCTCTGTGTGGTGAGTCTGTGTGTGTCTGTGTGTGGTGAGTCTGTGGGTCTCTGTGTGAGGTGAGTCTGTGGGTCTCTGTGTGGTGAGTTTGTGGGTCTCTGTGTTTGTCTGTGTGAGGTGAGTCTGTGGGTATCTGTGTTTGTCTGTGTGTGGTGAGTCTGTGGGTCTTTGTGTGTGTCTGTGTGTGGTGAGTCTGTGGGTGTCTGTGAGTTGAGTGTTCGTAAATGTGTGAAGTGTGTTTGTGGGTCTCTGTGTGGTGAGTCTGTGGGTCTCTGTGTGAGGTGAGTCTGTGGGTCTCAGTGTGATGAGTCTGGGTCTCTGTGTGAGGTGGGTCTCTGTATTTGTCTCTGTGAGGTGGGTCTGTTGGTCTCTGTGTGTGTCTGTGTGTGGTGGAGTCTGTGCGTCTCTGTGTGAGGTGAGTCTGTGGGTGTCTGTGTGAGTTGAGTTTGGGTAAATGTCTGAGGTGTGTTTGTGGGTCTCAGTGTGATGAGTCTGGGTCTCTGTGTGAGGTGAGTCTTTGTGTTTGTCTGTGTGAGGTGAGTCTGTGGGTCGCTGTGTTTCTGTGTGTGTTGAGTCTGCGCGTCTCTGTGTGTGGTGAGTCTGTGGGTGTCTGTGTGATTTGAGTGTGGGTGTCTGTGTGTGGTGAGTCTGTGGGTCTGTGTTTGTCTGTTAGTTGAGTATGTGGTTCTCTGTGTGATGAGTCTGTGGATGTCTGTGTGAGTTGAGTTTGGGTAAATCTGTGAGGCAAATTTGTGGGTCTCTGTGTGGTAAGTCTGTGGGTCTCTGTGTGAGGTGAGTCTGTGGGTCTCTGTGTGATGAGTATGTGGGTTTCTGTGTGATGAGTGTGTGGGTCTCTGTGTGTGTCTGTGTATGATGAGTCTGTGGATGTCTGTGTGAGGTGAGTCTGCGGTTCTCTGTGTGTTGTGGGTCTGTGGGTCTCTGTGTTTGTCTGTGTGAGGTGAGTCTGTGGGTCTCTGTGTGGTGAGTCTGTGGGTCTCTGTGTGAGGTTAGTCAGTGGGTCTCTGTTTGAGTTGAGTTTGTGGGTCTCTGTGTGTGTCTGTGTGAGGTGAGTTTGTGGGTCTCTTTGTGTGTCTGTGTGAGGTGAGTCTGTGGGTCTCTGTGTGAGGTGAGTCTGTGGGTCTCTGTGTTTGTCTGTGTGTGGTGAGTCTGTGGGTCTCTGTTTGTGGTGAGTCTCTGGGTGTCTGTGTGAGGTAAGTGTGGGTGTCTGTGTGTGGTGAGTCTGTGGGTCTCTGTGTGAGGTGAGTCTGTGGGTCTCTGTGTGGTGAGTTTGTGGGTCTCTGTGTTTGTCTGTGTGAGGTGAGTCTGTGGGTATCTGTGTGTGTCTGTGTGTGGTGAGTCTGTGGGTCTTTGTGTGTGTCTGTGTGTGGTGAGTCTGTGGGTGTCTGTGTGTTGAGTGTTGGTAAATGTGTGAAGTGTGTTTGTGGGTCTCTGTGTGGTGAGTCTGTGGGTCTCTGTGTGAGGTGAGTCTGTGGATCTCTGTGTGTGTCTTTGTGTGGTGATTCTGTGTGTCTCTGTGCGAGGTGAGTCACTGGGTGTCTGTGTCAAGTGAGTGTGGGTGTCTGTGTGTGGTGAGTCTGTGGGTGTCTGTGTGTGATGAGTTTGTGGGTCTCTGTGTGTGGTGAGTCTGTGGGTCTCTGTGTGGTGAGTTTGTGGGTCTCTGTGTGGTGAGTCTGTGTGTGTCTGTGTGTGGTGAGTCTGTGGGTCTCTGTGTGAGGTGAGTCTGTGGGTCTCTGTGTGGTGAGTTTGTGGGTCTCTGTGTTTGTCTGTGTGAGGTGAGTCTGTGGGTATCTGTGTTTGTCTGTGTGTGGTGAGTCTGTGGGTCTTTGTGTGTGTCTGTGTGTGGTGAGTCTGTGGGTGTCTGTGAGTTGAGTGTTCGTAAATGTGTGAAGTGTGTTTGTGGGTCTCTGTGTGGTGAGTCTGTGGGTCTCTGTGTGAGGTGAGTCTGTGGGTCTCAGTGTGATGAGTCTGGGTCTCTGTGTGAGGTGGGTCTCTGTATTTGTCTCTGTGAGGTGGGTCTGTTGGTCTCTGTGTGTGTCTGTGTGTGGTGATTCTGTGCGTCTCTGTGTGAGGTGAGTCTGTGGGTGTCTGTGTGAGTTGAGTTTGGGTAAATGTCTGAGGTGTGTTTGTGGGTCTCAGTGTGATGAGTCTGGGTCTCTGTGTGAGGTGAGTCTTTGTGTGTGTCTGTGTGTGGTGAGTCTGTGGGTCTCTGTGTTTGTCTGTGTGAGGTGAGTCTGTGGGTCGCTGTGTTTCTGTGTGTGTTGAGTCTGCGCGTCTCTGTGTGTGGTGAGTCTGTGGGTGTCTGTGTGATTTGAGTGTGGGTGTCTGTGTGTGGTGAGTCTGTGGGTCTGTGTTTGTCTGTGAGTTGAGTATGTGGTTCTCTGTGTGATGAGTCTGTGGATGTCTGTGTGAGTTGAGTTTGGGTAAATCTGTGAGGCAAATTTGTGGGTCTCTGTGTGGTAAGTCTGTGGGTCTCTGTGTGAGGTGAGTCTGTGGGTCTCTGTGTGATGAGTATGTGGGTTTCTGTGTGATGAGTGTGTGGGTCTCTGTGTGTGTCTGTGTATGATGAGTCTGTGGATGTCTGTGTGAGGTGAGTCTGCGGTTCTCTGTGTGAGGTGGGTCTGTGGGTCTTTGTGTTTGTCTGTGTGAGGTGAGTCTGTGGGTCTCTGTGTGGTGAGTCTGTGGGTCTCTGTGTGAGGTTAGTCAGTGGGTCTCTGTTTGAGTTGAGTTTGTGGGTCTCTGTGTGTGTCTGTGTGAGGTGAGTTTGTGGGTCTCTTTGTGTGTCTGTGTGAGGTGAGTCTGTGGGTCTCTGTGTGAGGTGAGTCTGTGGGTCTCTGTGTTTGTCTGTGTGTGGTGAGTCTGTGGGTCTCTGTTTGTGGTGAGTCTCTGGGTGTCTGTGTGAGGTAAGTGTGGGTGTCTGTGTGTTGTGAGTCTGTGGGTCTCAGTGTGATGAGTCTGGGTCTCTGTGTGAGGTGGCTCTCTGTATTTGTCTCTGTGAGGTAGGTCTGTTGGTCTCTGTGTGTGTCTGTGTGTGGTGAGTCTGTGCGTCTCTGTGTGAGGTGAGTCTGTGGGTGTCTGTGTGAGTTGAGTTTGGGTAAATGTCTGAGGTGTGTTTGTGGGTCTCAGTGTGATGAGTCTGGGTCTCTGTGTGAGGTGAGTCTTTGTGTGTGTCTGTGTGTGGTGAGTCTGTGGGTCTCTGTGTTTGTCTGTGTGAGGTGAGTCTGTGGGTCGCTGTGTTTCTGTGTGTGTTGAGTCTGCGCGTCGCTGTGTGTGGTGAGTCTGTGGGTGTCTGTGTGATTTGAGTGTGGGTGTCTGTGTGGTGAGTCTGTGGGTCTCTGTGTTTGTCTGTGAGTTGAGTATGTGGTTCTCTGTGTGATGAGTCTGTGGATGTCTGTGTGAGTTGAGTTTGGGTGAATCTGTGAGGCAAATTTGTGGGTCTCTGTGTGGTGAGTCTGTGGGTCTCTGTGTGAGGTGAGTCTGTGGGTCTCTGTGTGATGAGTATGTGGGTCTCTGTGTGATGAGTGTGTGGGTCTCTGTGTGTGTCTGTGTATGATGAGTCTGTGGATGTCTGTGTGAGGTGAGTCTGCGGTTCTCTGTGTGAGGTGGGTCTGTGGGTCTCTGTGTTTGTCTGTGTGAGGTGATTTTGTGGGTCTCTTTGTGTGTCTGTGTGAGGTGAGTCTGTGGGTCTCTGTGTGAGGTGAGTCTGTGGGTCTCTGTGTTTGTCTGTGTGTGGTGAGTCTGTGGGTCTCTGTTTGTGGTGAGTCTCTGGGTGTCTGTGTGAGGTAAGTGTGGGTGTCTGTGTGTGGTGAGTCTGTGGGTCTCTGTGTGAGGTGAGTCTGTGGGTCTCTGTGTGTGTCTGTGTGAGGTGAGTCTGTGGGTCTCTGTGGTTGTCTGCGTGTGGTGAGTCTGGGTATCTTTGTGTGGTGAGTCTGTGGGTGTTTGTGTGTTCTGAGTCTGTGGGTGTCCGTGTGTGGTGAATCTGTGTGTCTCTCTGTGAGGTGAATCTGTGGGTCTCTGTGTGAGGTGAGTCTGTGGATCTCTGTGTGTGTCTTTGTGTGGTGATTCTGTGTGTCTCTGTGCGAGGTGAGTCACTGGGTGTCTGTGTCAAGTGAGTGTGGGTGTCTGTGTGTGGTGAGTCTGTGGGTGTTTGTGTGAGTTGAGTTTGGGTAAATGTGTGAGGTGTGTTTGTGGGTCTCCGTGTGGTGAGTCTGTGAGTCTCTGTCTAAGGTGAGTCTGTGGGTCTCTGTGTGAGGTGAGTCCGTGGGTCTCTGTGTGAGGTGAGTCTGTGGGTCTCTGTGTGAGGTGTGTATGTGGTTCTCTGTTTGAGGTTGGTCTGTTGGTCTCTGTGTGTGCTGAGTCTGTGGGTCTCTGTGTGATGAGTATGTGGGTCTCTGTGTGATGAGTGTGTGGGTCTCTGTGTGTGTCTGTGTATGATGAGTCTGTGGATGTCTGTGTGAGGTGAGTCTGCGGTTCTCTGTGTGAGGTGGGTCTGTGGGTCTCTGTGTTTGTCTGTGTGCGGTGAGTCTGTGGGTCTCTGTGTGGCGAGTCTGTGGGTCTCTGTGTGATGAGTATGTGGGTCTCTGTGTGATGAGTGTGTGGGTCTCTGTGTGTGTCTGTGTATGATGAGTCTGTGGATGTCTGTGTGAGGTGAGTCTGCGGTTCTCTGTGTGAGGTGGGTCTGTGGGTCTCTGTGTTTGTCTGTGTGAGGTGAGTCTGTGGGTCTCTGTGTGGTGAGTCTGTGGGTCTCTGTGTGAGGTTAATCAGTGGGTCTCTGTTTGAGTTGAGTTTGTGGGTCTCTGTGTGTGTCTGTGTGAGGTGAGTTTGTGGGTCTCTTTGTGTGTCTGTGTGAGGTGAGTCTGTGGGTCTCTGTGTGAGGTGAGTCTGTGGGTCTCTGTGTTTGTCTGTGTGTGGTGAGTCTGTGGGTCTCTGTTTGTGGTGAGTCTCTGGGTGTCTGTGTGAGGTAAGTGTGGGTGTCTGTGTGTGGTGAGTCTGTGGGTCTCTGTGTGAGGTGAGTCTGTGGGTCTCTGTGTGTGTCTGTGTGAGGTGAGTCTGTGGGTCTCTGTGTGTGTCTGCGTGTGGTGAGTCTGGGTATCTTTGTGTGGTGAGTCTGTGGGTGTCTGTGTGTTCTGAGTCTGTGGGTGTTTGTGTGTGGTGAGTCTGTGTGTCTCTCTGTGAGGTGAATCTGTGGGTCTCTGTGTGAGGTGAGTCTGTGGATCTCTGTGTGTGTCTTTGTGTGGTGATTCTGTGTGTCTCTGTGCGAGGTGAGTCACTGGGTGTCTGTGTCAAGTGAGTGTGGGTGTCTGTGTGTGGTGAGTCTGTGGGTGTCTGTGTGAGTTGAGTTTGGGTAAATGTGTGAGGTGTGTTTGTGGGTCTCCGTGTGGTGAGTCTGTGAGTCTCTGTGTAAGGTGAGTCTGTGGGTCTCTGTGTGAGGTGAGTCTGTGGGTCTCTGTGTGAGGTGAGTCTGTGGGTCTCTGTGTGAGGTGTGTATGTGGTTCTCTGTTTGAGGTGGGTCTGTTGGTCTCTGTGTGTGCTGAGTCTGTGGGTCTCTGTGTGATGAGTCTGTGGGTCTCTGTGTGGCGAGTCTGTGGGTCTGTGTGTGTATGTGTGTGGTGATTCTGTGGGTGTCTGTGTGAAGTGAGTGTGTGTGTATGTGTGTGGTGAGTCTGTGGGTGTCTGTTTGAGTTGAGTTTGGATAAATGTGTGAGGTGTGTTTGTGGGTCTCTGTGTGGCGAGTCTGTGAGTCTCTGTGTAAGGTGAGTCTGTGGGTCTCTGTGTGAGGTGAGTCTGTGGGTCTCTGTGTGAGGTGAGTATGTGGCTCTCTGTGTGAGGTGGGTCTGTTGGTCTCTGTTTGTCTGTGTGAGGTGAGTCGGTGGGTCTCTGTGTGGTGAGTCTGTGCGTCTCTGTGTGAGGTGAGTCTGTGGGTGTCTGTGAGTTGAGTTTGGGTAAATGTGTGAGGTGTGTTTGTGGGTCTCTGTGTGGTGAGTCTGTGTGTGTCTGTGTGTGGTGAGTCTGTGGGTTTCTGTGTGATGAGTCTGTGGGTTTCTGTGTGATGAGTCTGTGGGTCTCTGTGTGATGAGTTTGTGGGTCTCTGTGTGTGTCTGTGTATGATGAGTCTGTGGGTGTCTGTTTGAGGTGAGTGTGGGTCTCTGTGTGACGTGAGTCTGTGGGTCTCTGTGTGAGGTGTGTATGTGGTTCTCTGTGTGAGGTGGGTCTGTTGGCCTCTGTGTTTGTTTGTGTGAGGTGAGTCTGTGGGTCTCTGTGTGTGTCTGTGTGTGGTGAGTCTGTGGGTCTCTGTGTGTGTATGTGTGTGGTGAGTCTGTGGGTCTCTGTGTGTGTATGTGTATGGTGAGTCTGTGGGTGTCTGTGTGAGTTGAGTTTGGGTAAATGTGTGATGTCTGTTTGTGGGTCTCTGTGTGGTGAGTCTGTGGGTCTCTGTGTGAGGTGAGTCTGTGGGTCTCTGTGTGTGTCTGTGTATGATGAGTCTGTGGCTGTCTGTGTGAGGTGAGTCTGTGGGTCTCTGTGTGTGTCTGTGTGTGGTGAGTCTGTGCGTCTCTGTGTTAGGTGAGTCTGTGGGTGTCTGTGTGAGTTCAGTTTGGGTAAATGTCTGAGGTGTGTTTGTGGGTCTCTGTGTGGTGAGTCTGTGGGTCTCTGTGTGAGGTGAGTCTGTGGGTGTCTGTGAGTTGAGTTTGGGTAAATGTGTGCGGTGTGTTTGTGGGTCTCTGTGTGGTTAGTCTGTGTGTGTCTGTGTGTGGTGAGTCTGTGGGTCTCTGTGTGTGTATGTGTGTGGTGAGTCTGTGGGTGTCTGTGTGAGTTGAGTTTGGGTAAATGTGTGAGGTGTGTTTGTGGGTCTCTGTGTGGTGAGTCTGTGGGTCTCTGTGTGTGGTGAGTCTGTGGGTCTCTGTGTGTGTATGTGTGTGGTGAGTCTGTGGGTGTCTGTGTGAGTTGAGTTTGGGTAAATGTGTGAGGTGTGTTTGTGGGTCTCTGTGTGGTGAGTCTGTGCATCTCTGTGTGAGGTGAGTCTGTGGGTGTCTGTGTGAGTTCAGTTTGGGTAAATGTGTCTGAGGTGTGTTTGTGGGTCTCTGTGTGGTGAGTCTGTGGGTCTCTGTGTGTGTATGTGTGTGGTGAGTCTGTGGGTGTCTGTGTGAGTTGAGTTTGGGTAAATGTGTGAGGTGTGTTTGTGGGTCTCTGTGTGGTGAGTCTGTGGGTCTCTGTGTGTGGTGAGTCTGTGGGTCTCTGTGTGTGTATGTGTGTGGTGAGTCTGTGGGTGTCTGTGTGAGTTGAGTTTGGGTAAATGTGTGAGGTGTGTTTGTGGGTCTCTGTGTGGTGAGTCTGTGCATCTCTGTGTGAGGTGAGTCTGTGGGTGTCTGTGTGAGTTCAGTTTGGGTAAATGTGTCTGAGGTGTGTTTGTGGGTCTCTGTGTGGTGAGTCTGTGGGTCTCTGTGTGAGGTGAGTCTGTGGGTGTCTGTGAGTTGAGTTTGGGTAAATGTGTGAGGTGTGTTTGTGGGTCTCTGTGTGGTGAGTCTGTGTGTGTCTGTGTGTGGTGAGTCTGTGGGTTTCTGTGTGATGAGTCTGTGGGTCTCTGTGTGAGGTGTGTATGTGGTTCTCTGTGTGAGGTGGGTCTGTTGGCCTCTGTGTTTGTTTGTGTGAGGTGAGTCTGTGGGTCTCTGTGTGTGTCTGTGTGTGGTGAGTCTGTGGGTCTCTGTGTGTGTATGTGTGTGGTGAGTCTGTGGGTCTCTGTGTGTGTCTGTGTATGATGAGTCTGTGGCTGTCTGTGTGAGGTGAGTCTGTGGGTCTCTGTGTGTGTCTGTGTGTGTCTGTGTGTGGTGAGTCTGTGCGTCTCTGTGTTAGGTGAGTCTGTGGGTGTCTGTGTGAGTTCAGTTTGGGTAAATGTCTGAGGTGTGTTTGTGGGTCTCTGTGTGGTGAGTCTGTGGGTCTCTGTGTGAGGTGAGTCTTTGGGTGTCTGTGAGTTGAGTTTGGGTAAATGTGTGCGGTGTGTTTGTGGGTCTCTGTGTGGTTAGTCTGTGTGTGTCTGTGTGTGGTGAGTCTGTGGGTCTCTGTGTGTGTATGTGTGTGGTGAGTCTGTGGGTGTCTGTGTGAGTTGAGTTTGGGTAAATGTGTGAGGTGTGTTTGTGGGTCTCTGTGTGGTGAGTCTGTGGGTCTCTGTGTGAGGTGAGTCTGTGGGTGTCTGTGAGTTGAGTTTGGGTAAATGTGTGAGGTGTGTTTGTGGGTCTCTGTGTGGTGAGTCTGTGTGTGTCTGTGTGTGGTGAGTCTGTGGGTTTCTGTGTGATGAGTCTGTGGGTCTCTGTGATGAGTTTGTGGGTCTCTGTGTGTGTCTGTGTATGATGAGTCTGTGGGTGTCTGTTTGAGGTGAGTGTGGGTCTCTGTGTGACGTGGGTCTGTTGGCCTCTGTGTTTGTTTGTGTGAGGTGAGTCTGTGGGTCTCTGTGTGTGTCTGTGTGTGGTGAGTCTGTGGGTCTCTGTGTGTGTATGTGTGCGGTGAGTCTGTGGGTGTCTGTGTGAGTTGAGTTTGGGTAAATGTGTGAGGTGTGTTTGTGGGTCTCTGTGTGGTGAGTCTGTGGGTCTCTGTGTGAGGTGAGTCTGTGGGTCTCTGTGTGTGTCTGTGTATGATGAGTCTGTGGCTGTCTGTGTGAGGTGAGTCTGTGGGTCTCTGTGTGTGTCTGTGTGTGTCTGTGTGTGGTGAGTCTGTGCATCTCTGTGTGAGATGAGTCTGTGGGTGTCTGTGTGAGTTCAGTTTGGGTAAATGTGAGGTGTGTTTGTGGGTCTCTGTGTGGTGAGTCTGTGGGTCTCTGTGTGAGGTGAGTCTGTTGGCCTCTGTGTTTGTTTGGGTGAGGTGAGTCTGTGGGTCTCTGTGTGTGTATGTGTGTGTTGAGTCTGTGGGTGTCTGTGTGAGGTGAGTGTGGGTGTTTGTGTGTGGTGAGTCTATGGGTGTATGTGTGAGTTGAGTTTGGGTAAATGTGTGAGGTCTGTTTGTGGGTCTCTGTGTGAGGTGAGTTTGTGGGTCTCTGTGTGGTGAGTCTGTGTGTGTCTGTGTGTGATGAGTTTGTGGGTCTCTGTGTGTGGTGAGTCTGTGGGTCTCTGTGTGTGTCTCTCTGTGTCTCTGACTCTCTGTGTGTCTCTATGGGTCTCTGTCTATCTCTATGGGTCTCTGCGTGTGGGTCTCACAATCATCATCATCCATAATATTCTCTTAGTCTTTCACGAAGCTATGTGTGTCGGTGTTGTTGTGTGTGTCACAGTAGGGGGCACAGGTAGTGCATCGGCCAGTCAGTCGACCCGTGGCACCTGCTGGGTCTGCCCCATGACCTCCTCCTCATGCACCTAGCCTGGCACAGCAGTCAACCCACGGCACCTGCTGGGTCTGCCTCGTGACCTCCAAGTGCACCTAGCCTGGCACAGCAGTGAACCCATGGCATCTGCTGGGTCTGTTCCGTGACCTCCTCCTCCTGCACCTAGCCTGGCACAGCAATCAACCCACGGCACCTGTTGGGTATGTCCCATGGCTATCGCACACGCACACACACACGCATGGATATCACACACACACGCATGGATATCACACACACACGCGCGCCGGTGGTGTTGGCTACGTTGTTTATTGAGTTTCGCTACAGACACGGACAGAGAGACACCAACGCGATCATAGCGACAGACACAGCAGCAGCAGCCTGCAATCATCTCAGGCACCATCATCAGCATTACCGCCACCATCATTACCACCACCATCATTACCGCCACACGGCAGTAGCAGCAGATGGCTCATGCACAGGGGCAGCTGCCACTGGGGGTGCCCCGAGGCTATAGGACCCACACAGCAGCTGACTCACACACAGGGACAGCTGCCTCTGGGGGTGCCCCCTAGGCTACGGCACCACACAGCAGCAGCAGACTCGCACACAGGGACAGCTGTCACTGGGGGTGCCCCCTAGGCTACGGCACCACACAGCAGCAGCACTCCCACACACGGACAGCTGTCACTGGGGGTACCTTTAGGCTATAGGATCCACACAGCAGCCTCGCACACAGGGACAGCTGCTACTTGGAGTGCCCCTAGGCTATAGGCACCACACAGCAGCAGACTCACACACAGGGACAGCTGTCACTGGGGGTGCCCCCTAGGCTACGGCACCACACAGCAGCAGCAGCAGACTCACACACAGGGACAGCTGTCACTGGGGGTGCCCCCTAGGCTACAGCACCCCACAGCAGCAGCAGACTCACACACAGGGACAGCTGCTGCTGGGGGTGCCCCCTAGGCTATAGGACCCACACAGCAGCAGCAGCAGACTCACAGGGACAGCTGCCACTGGGCGTGCCACAAGACCACACAGCAGCAGCTGACTCACAACACAGGGGCAGCTGCCGCTGGGGGTGCCCCCTATGCTACAGGACCACACAGCAGCAGCAGCAGACTCACACACAGGGACAGCTGCCCCCTCCCCGTGTGGCAGAGGAGGGGAACGCTGTAAAATTAAAGTGCAGTCCTCTCTAGTCACGTACACGCGCACGCACACACACACACCTGAGTTAAATTCCCGCTCGCCAGTATGGGTGGGAATCCAACGCGGGTCAGTGCCAGGTTCGTAGTAGTACCGGCACAGCGCAAACCACTACAGCACTCATGGAGACAGACACACACACAGAGATACACAGACACACACAACAACCGCCATTCGCCACTGGAGTGGAAAATATGGCATCTGTGCAGGACCGCCCTTTCCTGAAACCGCATTGGGGCTCCGCAAGCCTCTCCTGAGCGTGCCTGGCAAGGCGATGTTGAATAATCCTTGCCAGGACCTTTCCCGGCACACTGAGGAGTGAGATGCCCCTGTAGTTGTTACAGTCTGTGCGGTCCCCCTTCTTAAAGAGGGGGACCACCAGGGTATCATTCCAATCCTGCGGAACCCGTCCAGTGGTCCAGACTGTTGTTATGATGTCATATAGGGCAGTCTGTGCACAAACGCCACCCTCCCTCAGCATTTTGCTTGGGAGATCATCTCTGCCGGCTGCCTTTCCTGGTCTCAGACTCCGGATCGCCTTCAGTACTTCCTCAACAGATGGCACCTCAGCCAGCCACTCACAGGGGGGGACTTTGAGGCACCGAATATTTGAGGCACCGCAGCCTCAGCAGGGTCATCCCCACTTTGTGCCACGATGTTTTCCTGGCTGAGGGATTTTCCCTCCCCCAGGACCTCACAGAAATGCTCAGCAAATCTGCAAACCTGTTTCTGGGGGTCAGAGATTGGTTCACCGTTTTTTCCCCTAATGATGGTAATAGGTGTGGCGCTGCAGGTTACTTTTTGGATGGAGTTAAATAGAGATTTGTGATCACGGGCCACTGAGGCAGACTCCATCTCCTCAGCAACCCGCGACCACCACCCATCCTTGCAGCGCCTCACGGCTCTCCGAACCTCCGAGCGAAGGCTACGGTAAGCCTCCTCATTCTCTGACTTTGGATACTGTAGACAATTAGAATGGGCCTGTCGCTTTGTCTCAACTATCCTGAACACCTCCTCTGTCAGCCAGGGTCTCTGGGGAGGTCTGGACCGCACTCAAAGCAGCCATTGCAGCTGCATGAGTCACAGTCCTAAACCTCGCCCATTTACCCTCGACATCTGGAGGAGTGGGGGACGATGCCAAGCCCAGCCGCAAGCGATGACGAAATTCTCGATTGCAACTTTCATCAGATAATTGAGACCAGGCCACTTTAGGTTGGAATGGGGTCCTGGGTGTACACCCACCACCGGAGTGGAAGAATGGCAGGAGCATCTTACAGATGACTAGTCGATGGTCAGAGGGCAGATCAGCTCCACGGTAGGTCCTGGTGTCAAGGACATGGGCTCGCATCTGCTGGTCCGTCACTATGTAGTCCAGCAGATGTTCTTGCTTGGACCCGGCATGCATCCATGATGTTGTGTGGATGCGCCGATGCCGAAACAGCGTGTTTGTAATTACAAGCCCATGGGCTGCACAAAAATCTACCAGCCTCCTACCGAGACACACACAGAGATACACAGACTCACTCCCCACAGAGACACACAGACACGCAGAAACACAGACACATAAAACTCGCTCCCCACAGAGACACAGACACATAGACACACACAAAACTCGCTTCCCACAGACACACACAGACTTGCTCCCCACAGAGAGAGACAGACACACACAGAGACACACAAGATTCGCTCCCCATAGAGACACAGAGACTCGCTCCCCACAGACACAGACTCGCTCTCCACAGAGACACACGGAGACTTGCTCTGCACAGAGACACACACACAGAGAGACACACACAGAGACTCGCTCCCCACAGAGACACACACACAGACAGACACAGACACACACACACACAGAGACTCGCTCCCCACAGAGACACACGAAGACTTGCTCCGCACAGATACACAGACTTGCTTCCCACAGAGAGACACACACACAAGACTCGCTCCCCACAGAGACACACAGACACACACACAGAGAGACACAGACACACAGAGACACACAGACTCGCTCCTCACAGAGACACACACACACAGAGACACACACACACAGAGACTCGCTCCCCACAGAGACACACAGACACACACACAGATAGACACAGACACACACACAGACACACACAGAGAGACACAGACACACAGAGACTCGCTCCCCACAGAGACACACACACAGAGAGACACAGGCACTCGCTCCCCACAGAGAGACACAGACACACAGAGACTCGCTCCCCACAGAGAGACACACACAGAGACTCGCTCCCCAGAGAGAGGCACACACACAGACACACACACAGACACGCACAGAGACTCGCTCCCCACAGAGAGAGACACACAGAGACTCGCTCCCCATAGAGACACACACAGACACACACAGAGACACACACAGAGACTCGCTCCCCACAGAGAGACACACACATAGACACTTTCTGCTGCTCCCACTTAAGAAGCCATCACAATCAAATAAATAACCCTCCCACCCACCCGCCCGATGCCCCGTCACACTACGTCAAGTATACTACCACTACTCACACCTCCCCCCGAAGCTACGAGACTACATCACGTCACCATCCCTACTCAACTCACCAGCTACCCCGACCCACCGACGCACACCACCACATCAAGTATACACCGGCCACACGCATCTTGTGGGGAGGGGTGGCGACGTGGATAATATTTACAAGTGGCAGGCGGGAATTGAGGAATCTGTGCGGCGTTTGAGAGGCGAGGGAGTTTCCGCCGCTTTGGGGTGATGTTCCAGGACGAGTGGGGGTGGTGGTGATGATGGCGATTGTGGTGATTGATGGTGGTGACGATGATGTTGATGGTGGTGATTGTGGTGACGATGGTGGTGATTATGATGGTGGTGATTGTGATGATGATGATGGTGATGATGATGATGGTGGTGATGATGGTGATGATGGTGGTGATGATGGTGGTGATGGGTTCAAATGGAACAGGCCCTGGCTAGCTCAGCTGATGCTCGTTAACCCCGAAACCCCCATATCGCTCAGGGGGCGGGGCCTAACAGTATAGGGGCGGGGCTAGCAGTTTAAGGGCGGACCTAAAGTTTGTGGGGGCGTGACTAGGATAGTTAGGGGGGTGGGGCTACTGTTTAGGGGAGGGGCTAGGGGAGTTGAGGGTGGGGCTAGTGTTTCAGGGAAGGGCCAGGGGAGTTGAGGGCGGGGTTAGGAGAGGGGCTCTGGGAGTTGAGGGTGGAGTCAGTGTTTGGGGGAGGGGCCGGGGGAGTTGAGGGCGGGGTTAGTGTTTGAGGGAGGGGCCAGGGGAGTCGAGGGCGGGGTTGGTGTTTGGGGGAGGAGCCATCGGGGTTAAGGGCGGGGTTAAGGGCAGGGTTAGTGTTTGGAGGCAGGGCCAGGGGAGTCTAGGGCGGGGTTAGTGTTTGGGGGAGGGGCCATCGGGGTTAAGGGCAGGGTTAGTGTTTGGAGGCAGGGCCAGGGGAGTCTAGGGCGGGGTTAGTGTTTGGGGGAGGGGCCATCGGGGTTAAGGGCGGGGTTAGTGTTTGGAGGCGGGGCCAGGGGAGTCTAGGGCGGGGTTAGTGTTTGGGGGAGTGGCCATCGGGGTTAAGGGCGGGGTTAGTGTTTGGAGGCGGGGCCAGGGGAGTCTAGGGCGGGGTTAGTGTTTGGGGGAGTGGCCATCGGGGTTAAGGGCGGGGTTAGTGTTTGGAGGCGGGGCCAGGGGAGTCTAGGGCGGGGTTAGTGTTTGGGGGCGGGGTTAGGGGGGTTGGGGGAGGGGCCGCCTCAGGTGGAGAAGTCGCTGGAGCGACGGCGGCTGCCCATCTTGGACCTGGGGTGGGTGGGGGGGGGGTCACAGAGAGAGTTCAGAGGGGGCTAGACCACAGCGTGTCTCGTCACTGTTCTGGCGTGAGTCCACCCCCGTGAGTCTCTCACCGTTAGTCTCTCACCGTGAGTCTCTCACCGTGAGTCCACCCCCGTGAGTCTCCCCCCGTGAGTCTCCCCCCGTGAGTCCACCCCCGTGAGTCCACCCCCGTGAGTCTCTCACCGTGAGTCTCTCACCGTGAGTCTCCCCCCGTGAGTCTCTCACCGTGAGTCTCTCCCCTGTGAGTCCACCCCCTTGAGTCTCCCACCGTGAGTCTCTCACCGTGAGTCTCTCACCGTGAGTCTCACCGTGAGTCTCTCACCGTGAGTCTCCCCCCGTGAGTCTCTCACCGTGAGTCTCTCACCGTGAGTCTCTCACCGTGAGTCTCTCACCGTGAGTCCACCCCCGTGAGTCCACCCCCGTGAGTCTCTCCCCGTGAGTCTCTCACCGTGAGACTCCCCCCGTGAGTCTCTCACCGTGAGTCACTCACCGTGAGTCTTTCACCGTGAGTCTCTCACCGTGAGTCTCTCACCGTGAGTCTCCCCCCGTGAGTCTCTCACCGTGAGTCTCTCACCGTGAGACTCTCACTGTGAGTCTCTCACCGTGAGTATCTCACCGTGAGTCTCTCACCGTGAGTCTCTCACCGTGAGTCTCTCCCCTGTGAGTCCACCCCCGTGAGTCTCTCACCGTGAGTCTCTCACCGTGAGTCTCTCACCGTGAGCCTCTCCCCTGTGAGTCCACCCCCGTGAGTCTCTCACCGTGAGTCTCTCACCGTGAGTCTCTCCCCTGTGAGTCCACCCCCGTGAGTCTCTCACCGTGAGTCTCTCACCGTGAGTCTCTCCCCTGTGAGTCCCTTCCCGTGAGTCTCCCACCGTGAGTCTCTCACCGTGAGTCTCTCACCGTGAGTCTCTCACCGTGAGTCTCTCACCGTGAGTCTCCCCCCGTGAGTCTCTCACCGTGAGTCTCTCACCGTGAGTCTCTCACCGTGAGTCTCTCACCGTGAGTCCACCCCCGTGAGTCCACCCCCGTGAGTCTCTCCCCGTGAGTCTCTCACCGTGAGTCTCCCCCCGTGAGTCTCTCACCGTGAGTCACTCACCGTGAGTCTTTCACCGTGAGTCTCTCACCGTGAGTCTCTCACCGTGAGTCTCCCCCCGTGAGTCTCTCACCGTGAGTCTCTCACCGTGAGACTCTCACTGTGAGTCTCTCACCGTGAGTCTCTCACCGTGAGTCTCTCACCGTGAGTCTCTCCCCTGTGAGTCCACCCCCGTGAGTCTCTCACCGTGAGTCTCTCACCGTGAGTCTCTCACCGTGAGTCTCTCCCCTGTGAGTCCACCCCCGTGAGTCTCTCACCGTGAGTCTCTCACCGTGAGTCTCTCCCCTGTGAGTCCACCCCCGTGAGTCTCTCACCGTGAGTCTCTCACCGTGAGTCTCCCCCCGTGAGTCCCTCACCGTGAGTCTCTCACCGTGAGTCTCTCACCGTGAGTCTCCCCCCGTGAGTCTCTCACCGTGAGTCTCTCACCGTGAGTCCACCCCCGTGAGTCTCTCACCGTGAGCCTCTCACCGTGAGTCTCTCACCGTGAGTCCACCCCCGTGAGTCTCCCCCCGTGAGCTCTCACCGTGAGTCTCTCACCGTGAGTCCACCCCCGTGAGTCTCTCACCGTGAGTCCACCCCTGTGAGTCTCTCACCGTGAGTCTCCCCCCGTGAGTCTCTCACCGTGAGTCTCTCACCGTGAGTCCACCCCCGTGAGTCTCTCACCGTGAGTCTCCCCCCGTGAGTCTCTCACCGTGAGTCTCCCCCCGTGAGTCCACCCCCGTGAGTCTCTCACCGTGAGACCCTCACCGTGAGTCTCTCCCCGTGAGTCTCTCACCGTGAATCTCTCACCGTGAGTCTCTCCCCCGTGAGTCTCCCCCCGTGAGACTCTCCCCGTGAGTCTCCCCCCGTGAGACTCTCCCCGTGAGTCTCTCCCCGTGAGTCCACCCCCGTGAGTCTCTCCCCGTGAGTCTCTCACCGTTAGTCCACCCCCCCCGTGAGTCCACCCCCGTGAGTCCACCCCCGTGAGTCCACCTGTAAGTCCCCCCGTGAGTCCACCCCCGTGAGTCCACCCCCGTGAGTCCACCTGTAAGTCCCCCCGTGATTCCACCCCCGTGAGTCCACCTGTAAGTCCCCCCGTGAGTCCACCCCCATGAGTCCACCCCCGTGAGTCCACCCCCCCCCGTGAGTCCACCCCCGTGAGTTCACCCCCGTGAGGAGTCCACCTGTAAGTCCCCGCGGCCAGGGGGTTGAATGTGTAGAGCCAATCCTGCAGGTCGCGGGAGCTGGAGGCCTGCAGCAGCAGCAGCCCGCGGTGCTGTGTGCAGAGCACAAACGTGAACGGGGTCTGGGTGGGGGGGGTGAGGGGGGGGGTGAGGGGGGGGGTGAGGGGGGGGGTGAGGGGGGGGGTGAGGGGGGGGGTGAGGGGGGGGGTGAGGGGGGGGGGGTGAGGGGGGGGGTGAGGGGGGGGGTGAGGGGGGGGGTGAGGGGGGGGGTGAGGGGGGGGGTGGGGGGGGGGGTGGGGGGGGGGTGAGGGGGGGGGGTGAGGGGGGGGGTGAGGGGGGGGGTGAGGGGGGGGGTGAGGGGGGGGGTGAGGGGGGGGGTGAGGGGGGGGGTGAGAATACCATTACACTCCATCTTTCGCCAATCTCCCCCCCCCCTCACCTCTCTCTCCCCCTCCCCTCTCCCCCTCAACTCTCACCCCTCCCCCCCCACTCCACTCCACCCCTCCCCCCCCTCCCCCCACCGTGCAGCCCGGAGGTCCAGGGCCCCACGCTCACAGCGGTCGCTCTCCGCGTTGGTGAGGAGCTCAAACGGCCACCGCACGCACAGCCAGCGGCGGGTCCAGACGCCCGCTGGGGACTCGTTCAGGGAGCCGCTCTTGGTCACCACGGTGGGTGGGTGGTGGGTGGGTGGTGGGGAGAGAGAGGTTCAGGTAGCCGCTCTTGGTCACCACGGTGGGTGGGTGGGTGGTGGGGAGAGGTTCAGGTAGCCGCTCTTGGTCACCACGGTGGGTGGGTGGTGGGTGGGTGGTGGGGAGAGAGAGGTTCAGGTAGCCGCTCTTGGTCACCACGGTGGGTGGGTGGTGGGTGGGTGGTGGGGAGAGAGAGGTTCAGGTAGCCGCTCTTGGTCACCACGGTGGGTGGGTGGTGGGTGGGTGGTGGGGAGAGAGAGGTTCAGGTAGCCGCTCTTGGTCACCACGGTGGGTGGGTGGTGGGTGGGTGGTGGGGAGAGAGAGGTTCAGGTAGCCGCTCTTGGTCACCACGGTGGGTGGGTGGTGGGTGGGTGGTGGGGAGAGGTTCAGGTAGCCGCTCTTGGTCACCACGGTGGGTGGGTGGTGGGTGGGTGGTGGGGAGAGAGAGGTTCAGGTAGCCGCTCTTGGTCACCACGGTGGGTGGGTGGTGGGTGGGTGGTGGGGAGAGGTTCAGGTAGCCGCTCTTGGTCACCACGGTGGGTGGTGGGTGGGTAGGCGGGTGGTGGGGAGAGAGAGGTTCAGGTAGCCGCTCTTGGTCACCATGGTGGGTGGGTGGTGGGTGGGTGGTGGGGAGAGAGAGGTTCAGGTAGCCGCTCTTGGTCACCACGGTGGGTGGGTGGTGGGTGGGTGGTGGGGAGAGAGAGGTCCAGGTAGCCGCTCTTGGTCACCACGGGGCTGTGTGGATAAGTAAAGGTGCTTATGTCATGTAGGAAATGTGGCGGAAAGGCTGACGTAAATCCTATAGAAGTCTATGGGAGTAGCCAGTGAATGATTGCAATTTGTAGTGTGGATAGGTTAGGTAAGCCGTCCGTGCAGAACTCATTCAATGCAACTCAGTGACGTGCCCCCCTTGTGACGTCACCACGGCGCTTTGTATTGGCTAGGTGCATGCACTCTGAGGCCACGTGAAGTGTCAAAGGGTCGCTGCTGGCAGGTCACGTGACAGACCCAGCAGGTGCCATGGGTTGACTGCTGTGCCAGGCTAGGTGCAGGAGGAGGTCACGGGACAGACGCAGCGGGTGCCATGGGTTGTACTGCTGTGCCAGGCTAGGTGCATCTGACGACAAACACCTGGGCAGTTCACCACCATTGGTTCAAGCAGAGCCTGTCTCTTGCTTCTGCTGATGAGACACAGAGCTGGGCAGACTTCGAATACAGCAGCAGCAGCAGGCATCGTCAGGGTCGGGATGGAACCCACGACCTCCATGTACCAGGCGAGGTAGTTAACATCTCGTCAGGGTCGGGATCGAACCCACGACCTCCTGCGTACCAGGCGAGGTAGTCAACATCTCGTCAGGGTCGGGATCGAACCCACGACCTCCTGCGTACCAGGCGAGGTAGTCAACATCTGAACCCAAGTCACCTTAGACCCAGGCAGCAGCAACTCGCCACAACAAACACAATTGCAACGTTATGTTGAGTCCGCTTATTTATTAACAACAATCGATAATCAAACAAATGTCTAGATATATATGTACACATGATTACATTATAACTTATTTATAATATCTCTATCCTAACTCTTCACACGCGCGCGTGGCTAGGCAAGCTGTAGTCCATTGTGTGGTGAGTGTGGGTGGTGAGTGTGAGTGTTGTGTGGGTGGTGAGTGTGGGTGGTGAGTGTGGGTAGTGAGTGTGGGTGGTGAGTGTGGGTGGTGAGTGTGGTGAGTGTGAGTGTGGTGGGTGTGGTGAGTGTGGGTGGTGAGTGTGGTGAGTGTGAGTGTGGGTGGTGAGTGTGGGTGGTGAGTGTGGGTGGTGAGTGTGGGTGGTGAGTGTGGGTGGTGAGTGTGGTGAGTGTGGGTGGTGAGTGTGGGTGGTGAGTGTGAGTGTTGTGTGGGTGGTGAGTGTGGGTGGTGAGTGTGGGTGGTGAGTGTGGGTGGTGAGTGTGGGTGGTGAGTGTGGTGAGTGTGAGTGTGGTGGGTGTGGTGAGTGTGGGTGGTGAGTGTGGTGAGTGTGGGTGGTGAGTGTGGGTGGTGTGGGTGGTGAGTATGGTGAGTGTGGGTGGTGAGTGTGGTGAGTGTGGGTGGTGCGTGTGGGTGGTGCGTGTGGGTGGTGAGTGTGGTGAGTGTGGGTGGTGAGTGTGGTGAGTGTGAGTGTTGTGTGGGTGGTGAGTGTGGGTGGTGAGTGTGGGTGGTGAGTGTGGTAAGTGTGGTGACGGTGGTGAGTGTGGGTGGTGAGTGTGGGTGGTGAGTGTGGTAAGTGTGGTGACGGTGGTGAGTGTGGGTGGTGAGTGTGGTAAGTGTGGTGACGGTGGTGAGTGTGGGTGGTGAGTGTGGTAAGTGTGGTGAGTGTGGGTGGTGAGTGTGGGTGGTGAGTGTGGTAAGTGTGGTGACGGTGGTGAGTGTGGTGTCCAGTCCAATCTCGGTATCAGTTCTGGCGTCCTCTCATCAGGCTTCTGCCACAGCTGGGCCCACGGTGGTGAGCGGTGATGATGACGATGGCGATGATGATGATGGTGATGACGGCGATGATGACGGCGATGGTGATTGGAGCTTCTCCTCCGGCTCCGCTCTGTGGAGAGAAGCAGCAGCACCACAGCAGCGCATCATCATCGTCATCATCGTCATCACCATCATCATCATCATCGTCATCATCGTCGTCATCGTCATCATCGTCATCATCACCGTGATGATATCGAGCCCACGACTTCCTGCGTACCAGGCAAGGGAGTTAACATCTCCTAGCCACCGTGATGATGATGAGAGAAAGAGAGAGACGCAGACTGCAAATATACAGCAGCAGCAGCAGCCAGGCATCGTCAGTCGGGATCGACCCCACGACCTCCTGCGTACCAGGCGAGGTAGTTAACATCTCATCAGGGTCAGGATTGAACCCACGACCTCCTGTGTACCAGGCGAGGTAGTTAACATCTCATCAGGGTCGGGATTGAACCCACAACCTCCTGCGTACCAGGCAAGGTACACAGAGAGAGAGGCTCACCGTGGCTCAGCAGCTGCAGAGCCCTGCACAGGAGTGGTGCCGCCGCTGCTGCTGATGGTGGTGGTGGCCCAGCTGGTGGTGTCGGCCCAGCTGGTGGTGGTGGCCCGGATGGTGGTGGTGGTGGTGGCCCAGCTGCTGGTGGTGGCCCAGTTGATGGTGATGGGCCGGATGTAGATGATGATGGGAGTGGTGGTGGCGGTGGTGGGGGAGGCCCTGCTGGTGGTGGCCTCGCTGGTGGTGGGGGTGGCCTCGCTGGCGGTGGGCGTGGCCTCGCTGGCGGTGGGTGTGGCCTCGCTGGCGGTGGGGGTGGCCTCGGTGTTGGTGGGGGTGGCCTCGCTGGTGGTGGGCGTGGCCTCGCTGGTAGTGGGGGTGGTCTCGATGGTGGTGGGGGTGGCCTCGTTGGTGGTGGGGGTGGACTCGGTGTGGGTGGGGGTGGCCTCGCTGGTGGTGGGGGTGGCCTCGGTGTGGGTGGCCTCGCTTGTGGTGGGGGTGGCCTCGGTGTGGGTGGGGGTGGCCTCGCTGGTGGTGGGGGTGGCCTAGGTGTGGGTGGCCCTACTGGTGGTGTGGGTGGCCCTGCTGGTGGTGAGGGTGGCCCTACTGGTGGTGGGGGGTTGCCCTGCTGGTGGTGTGGGTGGCCCTGCTGGTGGTGGGGGTGGCCCTGCTGGCGGTGGGAGTGGCCCTGCTGGTGGTGGGCGTGGCCTTGCTGGCGGTGGGAGTGGCCTTGCTGGCGGTGGGAGTGGCCCTGCTGGTGGTGGGAGTGGCCCTGCTGGCGGTGGGCGTGGCCCTGCTGGTGGTGGGGGTGGCCTTGCTAGCGGTGGGAGTGGCCTTGCTGGCGGTGGGCGTGGCCTTGCTGGCGGTGGGAGTGGCCCTGCTGGTGGTGGGCGTGGCCTTGCTGGCGGTGGGAGTGGCCTCGGTGTGGGTGGGGGTGGCCTCGGTGTGGGTGGGGGTGGCCTCGGTGGTGGTGGGGGTGGCCCTGCTGGCGGTGGGAGTGGCCTCGGTGTGGGTGGGGGTGGCCTCGGTGTGGGTGGGGGTGGCCTCGGTGTGGGTGGGGGTGGCCTCGGTGTGGGTGGGGGTGGCCTCGGTGGTGGTGGGGGTGGCCTCGCTGGTGGTGGGGGTGGCCTCGCTGGTAGTGGGGGTGGCCTCGCTGGTGGTGGGGGTGGCCTCGCTGGTGGTGGGGGTGGCCTCGCTGGTGGTGGGGGTGGCCTCGCTGGTGGTGGGGGTGGCCTCGGTGTGGGTGGCCTCGGTGTGGGTGGGGGTGGCCTCGGTGTGGGTGGGGGTGGCCTCGCTGGTGGTGGGGGTGGCCCTGCTGGTGGTGGGCGTGGCCCTGCTGGTGGTGGGAGTGGCCCTGCTGGTGGTGGGGGTGGCCCTGCTGGTGGTGGGCGTGGCCCTACTGGTGGTGGACGTGGCCCTGCTGGTGGTGGGCGTGGCCCTGCTGGTGGTGGGGGTGGCCTTGCTGGCGGTGGGAGTGGCCTTGCTGTCGGTGGGAGTGGCCCTGCTGGTGGTGGGCGTGGCCCTGCTGGTGGTGGGCGTGGCCCTGCTAGCGGTGGGCGTGGCCTTGTTGGCGGTGGGGGTGGCCCTGCTGGCGGTGGGAGTGGCCCTGCTGGTTGTGGGGGTGGCCCTGCTGGCGGTGGGAGTGGCCTTGCTGGCGTTGGGAGTGGCCTTGCTGGCGTTGGGAGTGGCCTTGCTGGCGGTGGGAGTGGCCCTGCTGGCGGTGGGCGTGGCCTTGCTGGCGGTGGGAGTGGCCTTGCTGGCGTTGGGAGTGGCCTTGCTGGCGTTGGGAGTGGCCTTGCTGGCGGTGGGAGTGGCCCTGCTGGCGGTGGGAGTGGCTTGCTGGCGGTGGGAGTGGCCTTGCTGGTGGTGGGCGTGGCCCTGCTGGTGGTGGGGGTGCTGCTCGTGGTGGTGGTGGTGGTGATGATGGTTTGGAGCCAGCTGTGAGCCAGCGCCTTCTTAGGCGTCATCCGGAGTTTCGGATCCCATCTGTTGGGAGGGACACGGGGAGGGAGGGAGGGAAGGAGGGAGGGAAGGAGGGAGGGGGGAGGCGCACAGGTGGTGAGAGGGGCATGGTGAGATGATTTGACAGTGCAACCGTTTCAATTCGGGCAGCAACAACAAAAAAATTCGTGTCCATTTGTGTTTGTGTTTCTCCCTTGCGATGGGACTTTGTAGGATGAACGCTGAGATTTATAAGGGGGCACGGGGGGTGACCGATGAGTTCTGAAATTGGGTCTGCAGCGAGGCAGGGCACCGATAAGCTGTTGACAGGTATGGGGTGGTGAGCGGGGGGGTGAGCGAGAGGGTGAGCGAGAGGGTGAGCGAGAGGGTGAGCGAGAGGGTGAGCGAGAGGGTGAGCGTGCTTCGTACTGCAGACAGCGGCTGACGAAGTCCACCAGCTGAGGGTGACGGCCCCACAGAGCGCGGTGCAGGGGGATACTTCCCGGTGGCCTCAGCTTGGACAGGTTGTCGGGGAGTCCCTCAGAGTCTCCAGAGAGACAGAGAGACAGAGAGACGCGCGCAGAGTCACCAACCACCACGTGGCCCACAGACCCCGCTCACCCACTTAACCACCCACCTTCCTATCCACCTACACACCCACTCACCCCACTTACACACCCCACTCATCCACTTAACCACCCACCTTCCTATCCACCTACACACCCACTCACCCACTTACGTACCCACTCACCCACTCACCCACTCACATACCCACTCACCCACTCACCCACAACCACCCACCTTCCTATCCACCTACACACCCACTCACCCACTTACATACCCACTCATCCACTTAACCACCCACCTTCCTATCCACCTACATACCCACTCACCCCACTTACATACCCGCTCATCCACTTAACCACCCACCTTCCTATCCACCTACACACCCACTCACCCCACTTACATACCCACTCACCCACTTAACCACCCACCTTCCTATCCACCTACACACCCACTCACCCACTTACATACCCACTCATCCACTTTATCCACTCACCTTCCTATCCACCTACACACCCACTCACCCCACTTACATACCCACTCACCCACTTAACCACCCACCTTCCTATCCACCTACACACCCACTCACCCCACTTACACACCCCGCTCATCCACTTAACCACCCACCTTCCTATCCACCTACACACCCACTCACCCACTTACATACCCACTCATCCACTTAACCACCCACCTTCCTATCCACCTACACACCCACTCACCCCACCTACATACACACTCACCCACCCTCTCACTCACCCACCCACCCACCCCTATAAGAGCCTCACTGCCACCACCCCCCCCACCCCACCTAACAAAACGGAATGGGTTACATCGCTAGCGTCAGCCTGCCCGAGCCCTTCAACTCACCAAAGTAATTTTTCCTGTAAGGGGCTTCGTCCACCATCTTCTTCGGGGGCATGCCCAGCATCTGCGCACGATTTCCGACGAAGACAAAAAGAGGAGGAGGTAGAGGAGGAGGAGGAGGAGGCGGGGGGGACAGTTACAGCCGGTGTAGCCTCAGCGGGCCCATTGGGGCAAGTGCCGTCAGTCAGCGGTGAGTAGTGGCGGAGGCAGCTCGTGTGGAGGCCAGCACTGTGGCCAAAGAACAGGTCCCTGCAGGGTGGGCTGGTAGGAACATTGGAATTTTGCGCAATTTTATTTTACACCCCAACAGCACGAGATTTCACTTTGTTAAAGTATTGAAAGGGGACGGACGGACGGACACATTAATCTATTGCAGGCTGGTACACTCAGTTTACAACTTCGTTCCTACCAGTATAGCAATCCCCTCCCTCCTAGTCTTAGCCTTCTCTGATTGCTTGGGGAAAGTGCTGTTAGCAGCGAGCAGCACTTATGAAGGCCGGCACTGTGTACAAAGAGACATCAATTCCCCCGCTCCACGTATTAGCCTCATCTCATCGCTGGGGCAAGCGCTGCTAGTAGCGAGCGGCACCTATGAAGGCCGGAACGGCACACGAGGGGGTGGGTGCCCAGGGCCACGCCCGGCCACCTTTGTCTCCCCCAGTATAAAATGTTTACTACACACCGCTACGCCAGGTACTCGTTTGAGGCTGACTCAACCTATGATAGGCCCAGGACCAGTTCGGATATTCCTCGCTGGTGTTTGTGGCTATGGGAGGGAATACAACTCTATGAGTATGGTTCTCTGTGGGTCTTTACGGGGTCTCTATGAGTATGGGTCTCTGTGCAGACCCACAGAGACCCGTACCCATAGAGACCTGCCCGCCCGCTCACCCACCATACAGACCCACCGTACCCACCGTACCGACCCACCATACCCACCGTACCCACCCACCGTACCCACCGTACCCACCCACCATACCCACCGTACCCACCCACCATACCCACCGTACCCACCCACCATACCCACCGTACCAACCCACCATACCCACCGTACCCACCCACCCGCCCGTACCTCGATGCAGCGGTGCAGGTGGTCTTTGTAGGTCTGTGAATTGAAGAGCACCTTGCCGGTGGCCAACTCGGCCACGGTGCAGCCCAGGGCCCACATGTCCACGGCGCAGGTGACACGGTAGCCCAGCAGCAGCTCCGGGGCCATGTAGGGCAACGTCCCGCCCACGGTTTGGGCTGAGCAACAACAACAACAACAACGATGACAACAACGACGACAACGATGACTACAAAGTGGTCCCTCCGTCAACAGCGACGCGGGTGGAACAGTTTTTTCCTTCGGTCGGTTAAACGCGTGGTCGGCTTCTGCGACCGATACGTCACGGCGGATGGCGAGTGTTTTTTTTCGGGTTGGACCGCGTACTCTGGCTGCCCGCCCGATGATGATGATGATGATGACGATGATGATGACGACGATGATGATGCTCGGCTGCAAGCGCTCGAATTGTAAACGTCGTAGCGGGTTCACAACTCCAGCGCACCGGTTAGCGCTGTGCAAGCGACGAATCGATTGGCCGCGTCCCGCCCGCGTGACGCTGAACCTCACCGGCCGGCTGCACTTTAGGTGTTCTGTCGGCTTAAAGGACGCGACCTGGCTTGACTTTCTTAATTCCAATTCAAAACAACGTTTGCATTTCTAGATTTAAAGCTTTCGTGACTTGCAAGGATCCGTACTCTTTGGTTCTGTTCGGTAAAGTCACGTAGTAGGTAAAAAAATAAAACGACGAAAATCACGACGTTTCGGCCACAACACAAGCGGCCTTCATCAGATGAAGGGATCAGGCTGTCTCGCGCCAACCGGTATGTGCACCCGCACGTACACCACCTCTATGCTAAGTCGGCCAATCAAATGCTAATTTGTTATGCTAATTCCTTTGTCAAGGCACCTTGTTTCCTCGCACACAGCTTAAAGGTCCGCGGTCTGAGCGTGGCTGTGTTCCACTCCAGCGCTGTCCTCCAGACAACCTGGTCCCTTCACTTGATGAAGGCCGCTTGTGTTGTGGCCGAAACGTCGTGATTTTTGTTGTTTTATTTTTTTTACCTACGTGACTTTACCGAATAGAACCAAAGAGTATGGATCCTTGCAGTCACGAAAGCTTCAAGCCTAGAATTACAAACGCAACGATGACGTTGACGCGAGATAACCCCCGAGCAAAATATATATATATATAAAACTCCACGCACGCAAAAGCCCCACTCGCTCACTTTTATACTTCAGGTAGAAGCTGCATCCGAAGTCGTTGACCCTCACTTTGCCGTCCGCGGTGAGCAGAATGTTGTCCTGGAACAAAGAGCAGAGACGGGGGAAGGGATTCCACGCTCGGAGGTTACGGCAGGAGCGTCCAGCCAGCAGTGGGTCGATCACGCGAGGTGACGCATTTACACCCACACGGGCAGCCCTCCCCACCCGCCCCGCCCCACCCCCCACCCCGACTTGTGACACGGGCCACGTGCCTGAGACCCGTTCGAAGTCAATGAAGAATTAAAGCTTTCGTGACCGTGTAAATCGCTCGTTGTTTTTTTCCGGTAAAGTCACGTGTGTAGGAATACCGTAAAATTATATTGAAATAAATCAATCGCGACGTTTCGACGCGCAGCACAAGCGATCCTCATCAGGTGTAAAGTAAAAAAAACAAATCACGGAGGTAAATACAACAAGAATATGAGAGACGAGAATTCAACAAACCTAGGAAAAAACATTACGTGAAGCACAACCAGTCAGGTCAACAACACAGTTAGACACTTACCTGGTGGACCACGAATTTCAGAAGAGTGTTAAATTTCGTGGTTCGCCAGGTAAGTGTCTAACTGTGTTGTTGGCCTGACTGGTCGTGCTTCTATTTAAAGCTTTCGTGACTGCAAGGATTCATCTTCTTTGGTTCTTTCGGTAAAGTCATGTAGAATGAGACTAAAATAATAAATTGATAAAATAAAATAACACAATAATATTCTCACGACGTTTCGGCCACAACGCAAGCGGCCGTCTTCAGGTGAAAGGTACGGACCCGTCGGGACGACAGAGCTTCAATGAACGATGTTAAGATTCGTAGCGACTTCTCCCAACCAGCTTAAAAGTCGCTACGAATCTTAACATCGTTTATTGAAGCTCTGTCGTCCCGACAGGTCCGTACCTTTCACCTGAAGACGGCCGCTTGCGTTGTGGCCGAAACGTCGTGAGAATTTTATCGTGTTATTTTATTATTTTATTCTCATTCTACCTGGTGACTTTACCGAAAGAACCAAAGAAGATGGTTGTGCTTCGCGTGATTTTTTTCTTAGCTGTGTTGAATTCTCGTCTCTCATCTTCTTGTTGTATTTACCTCCGTGATTTGTTACTTTTTACACCTGATCAAGATCGCTTGTGTTGCCGTTCGAAGTCGTTTTAAGAAACCACAAAACCTATTTTTACTTCACTATCAGGGTGTAAGGGCCCGGCAGAGCTGCTGTGAAGCTCTTTCATCAGACACGACCTGGCCATCACGTAATGAGAGCAGCTCAACCAAGTGGCTGATATCATCATGTGCATCATCAGCAGCAGCATCATCATCATCGCATGGACATTTATCACAGCAGCCAAACACTCTAAACACGTGTTTCAACAGGCCCATAGAGACCCATACAGACCCACAGAGACCCATACTGACCCACAGAGACCCATACTGACCCACAGAGACCCATACTCATAGAGATCCATACAGACCCACAGAGACCCATACTCATAGAGACACATACAGACACACAGAGACCCATACAGACCCATACTCATAGAGACCCATACACACCCAGAGACCCATACTCATAGAGACCCATACAGACCTACAGAGACCCATACTCATAGAGACACATACAGACCTACAGAGACCCATACTCAGAGACACATACAGACACACAGAGACCCATACTCATAGAGACACATACAGACCTACAGAGACCCATACTCATAGAGACCCATAGACCCACAGAGACCCATACTCATAGAGACACATACAGACACACAGAGACCCATACTCATAGAGACCCATACACACCCAGAGACCCATACTCATAGAGACCCATACAGACCTACAGAGACCCATACTCATAGAGACCCATAGACCCACAGAGACCCATACTCATAGAGACACATACAGAGACCCATACTCATAGAGACCCACAGAGACCCATACTCATAGAGACCCACACAGAGACCCATACTCATAGAGACCCATACTCATAGAGACCCACAGAGACCCATACTCATAGAGACTCACACAGAGACCCACAGAGACCCATGCTCATAGAGACCCACACACAGAGACCCACAGACGGACGGGGCCCACGGTCGACCCCCCCGCGGGTCGACCGTGGGCCCCGGGGGTGGCCGCCTCCGCGCCAGCCGAGCGAGCGCCCCGGCGGGAGGTGGCCACCACCGCGGCCCGCCCCCCGCTCACCGGCTTGATGTCCGCGTGGACGACGCCCCGCCCCTTGGCGTACAGCAGGAAGTCGAGGATGGCCCCGGTGTACTCCCTCAGACGCCTCGGGTAGATCCGCCCGGCGCTCCCTTTTCTCACGACGTCTTTGAGGCTCCTCCTGAGGCCACAACGACAACAACGACGACGTTAAATAAAAACCCCTTTGCCGTTCCGATGACGTCCGCAGGGCCCCAAACGGACTGTACCACTTGGTTAGTTTCGCGGGGGGGTTGGGGGGGGGGTGGTGTAAAGCCTCGTCGCTCCGCCGGTGTTCATCCGCGGCCTCGCCACGCCCCACTGCTTGCGCTGACGGAGCCAACGCCCACAAAACGACGTTGAGTATTTTACGACGGTGATTTTGTTAAATTTCTATTTGAAGCTTTCGTGACTGGCAGTGATTCATATTGTTGGTTCTTTCGGTAAAGTGACGTCGTGAGAGTTTTATTGTTTTACGTGTATATATATTTTTATAGTTTTTATTGTTTCCCTTTCAACGTGGTGACTTTACCGAAAGAACCAAGAATATAATGATTTAATGATTTTATTGTAATTTCAACTATTTTATAATTTTTTTTATTTAAAGCTTTCATGACTGCAGTAATTCATATTCTTAGTTCTTTCGGTAAAGTCACGTTGAAGGGAAACAATAAAATAATAAAATATATATAAAACAATTAAAAAATTTTTTTTAATACAATTATTTTTATACAATATTTTTTATTGTTTTACGTATATTTTATTATTTTATTGTTTCCCTTCAACGTGACTTTACCGAAAGAACTAAGAATAATTTATTATTTTGTCACCATCGTTTTATCGCTACGATTTCATCGCAATTTAATCAACGCATTATTTTCATTATTGCTTTATTATCAGCGTTTCACGATTTTGATTTCTACGAGCGGTATATTTTTATTTCATCACAATATCCTCGTTGCTGTTTTACAATTGTTCCGTCATTTTATTACCATCTTATCACGCGTTATTTTTTTGTGTTGCATCATTACCCACCTATTAATAATGTATCATTTCATAATTTTCTCACTAACCTTTCAGTGGAAATATTTTATTACTATATTATATATATTTTAAAAAAAAATTTGAACGTGTAATTCGTGGGGAGCGTTTCCGTTGAATCGCGAGGACTTCCTGCGTCCATCTAAACAAACTGTCAAATCGCTCTCCGTGGTGCTAACGTTTAAAAATAAATAAACACAAAGCACCACTCCTTTAAAATGTTTCTTGCCGTTGGATTTCGCACCTGATGATGACTGCTTGCGTTGCGGTCGAAACGTCGTGGGAATTTTATTGTTTATATATATTTGATTATTTTCATTGTTTCCCTATGTAATTATTATTCTTGGTTCTTTCGGTTAAAGTCACCGCCACGTAGATACGTAAATACATGGTGGTGACTTTAACCGAAAGAACCAAGAATAATAATTTTATTGTTTTACAATAATTTTATTGTTTTACAATAATTTTATTGTTTTATATATTTTATATATTTTATTATTCCCCTATCTACGTGGCGGTGACTTTACCGAAAGAACCAAGAATAATAATTTAATTGTTTTACAATAATTTTATTGTTTTATATTTTTATTATTTTATTGTTTCCCTATCTACGTGACGGCGGTGGCTTTACCGAAAGAACCAAGAATAATAATTTTATTGTTTTATATTTTTATTATTTTTTTGTTTCCCCTATCTACGTGGCGGTGACTTTACCGAAACAACCAATAATATGAATAGCTGCAGTCGCGAAAGCTTTAAATAGAAAAATAAAAATAGTTTATAGTTTAGTGATTTTTCGATTTAAAGCTTTCGTGACTGCAGGGATTCATATTCTTGGTTCTTTTGGTAAAGTCACCACGTAGTAGAAGGGAAACAATAAAATAATAAAAATATAAAACAATAAAATTATTGTAAAACAATAAAATTATTATTCTTGGTTCTTTCGGTAAAGTCACCACCACGTAGATAGGGAAACAAGAAAATAATAAAAATATAAAACAATTAAATTATTGTAAAACAATAAAATTATTATTCTTGGTTCTTTCGGTAAAGTCACCCCCGCGTAGTAGAAGGAAAACAATAAAATAATAAAAATATAAAACAATAAAATAATAAACAAAAACATGTAACGTACACTACACTATACACTACACTATACACTACACTACTACACACTACACTTTACACTACACACTACTATACACTACACTATACACTACACTATACATTACACTCTACACTACTATACACTACACTACACTATACACTACACTATACACTACACTACTACACACTACACTTTACACTACACTACACACTACTATACACTACACTGTACACTACACTATACACTACTACACACTACACTACTACACACTACACTTTACACTACACTACACTGTACACTACACTATACACTGCACTACACACTACACTATACACTACACACTACTATACACTACACTATACACTACACACTACACTACACACTACACTATACACACTACACTTTACACTACACTATACACTACACTATACACTACACTTTACACTACACACTAGTTTCAGTTTCATTTATTTTGGTATAGCCCCGTGAGCCATCCGGCTCTTGAATCGGGTGCAACCGCAACAAACAAAAACCAAAAACACGACCAAGAAAAACATCTTAAGGTGACTTTGTGTGTGTTGACTGTGCAAAACAGAAAATCCATGGGGAAAAAACAGCAAAAATATTCCAGAAAAAGCACCGTGCACACCACCAACGCTGCGTGCAAAAATCCCAGTGTGGGATGCAAAGTCAAACAACAACCACAAGACAACTTTAGATTAAGGCCGTCAGTCTAACGCCGTACTACAACAAAACAAACATGTCCAAACCAAAAAAAACGTTTACAAAATCACCAAAATAAAGTCATAAAAGCAATGTAACAGTGATCATAGAAACTGTGACCGAATTTTTTTACAATAAACTACATAAACAACATGTACCACCAAACCCTAGAGCCATAGCTGGCTGCATGAGTCACTCCACAATAGCAGGAGCATCGGTCGGAGTATCACATTTTAAAATGCACCTTTAAGATCAGCGCGCTAAATCAAAATACAGATAATACTTTGCAGCGGTCATCCGGAGCGAAACATTTTATTTTATTTTAGGCCACTGAATAGCAGTGGCAGCTAGGGGTGTACAACTCCTCTAGAGCAGTTTTGAGTGAAGATCTCATAAGCAGTGATTCAAGTTGCAGTTTATTGGCAGGGCCTTTGCATCGATAGCAAAGGCCCTTCCTCCAGTATTTGCACGGCAATAGGGAATGTGAAAGCTGGTAAATGAGCGAAGACCTTAGGTCAAATTTGTTCTTTGAAGCAGAGAGGAGATCCAGCAGGTAGTCTGCGGATTTTTTCGTAAGTACATCGTGAATGAATAATATCTGGTGCACAATCCGTCGAACATTAAGAGATGTTCAGTTTGACCCAATGTAGAGATCACAGTGGTGAGTCCTATACGGGCAGTTCAATGTCAATCTTAAGGCCGAGTGATAGATGGAATCAAGCTTCTTCAGTACAGTACTTGGGGCTGATTTATACACGATGTCACAGTAGTCAAGTAGAGGCGGTATGGTAGCTTTCATCAATTCCAAACGGAACATTGGCGGGTAAGCAGTGCCTGTGTCGATACAGAAAACCAATCTTTTATTTTTGTCTTTTTACCAATATAATCAATGTGCCCTTCAAAATTCAGTCTTGAATCCAGGATGACCCCAACGAATTGCCACGTTCTGTCTGCGTGACAACAAGCTGTAAACGTTGTGGGTTCACTCTTCAACACACCGGTGGGCTAAAGCAGTGAACGAATTTTGCCTTTTGTCAACGTGACACTTTATTTTTGCCGATTGGCCGTGTCGGGTGGTGGAGGGTTAACGACACGTTTATAAATAACGGCGATCTAATCCACAAAAAAACCTTCATCACTGAACCCTTACTAGTCGGCCGTGTCGGGTGGTGGCGGATTTCACGACACGACATTGATGCATTTACGCGATCCAACCCCCCCCAAAAAACAAACCAAACCTATTAAGGATGACATTGGTCGCGACAGCCCTGCGAGTGAAACTCATTCAAAGTGATAAATCGACGAATTGAGTTGCTTGATTAACCGTTAAATCAATATTAATTCCGAAATAAAGAAACCATCGAGCGGAGCAATGGACACGCACGTGGGTGGGCGGGGTGGGTGGGTGTGTGGGTGGGGTGGGTGGGGTGGGTGGGTGGGTGGGGGTAAGCGGAGGTTCGCGTACTTCAAGAGCTCGACGACGAGGCAATTGTGTCCGCGGAATTGGAACGTGTCGAGGACCCGGATGACTCCGTAGCGCTCATCGCTGGCCCTGCCCTGCAGCTCCTTGGCCATCTTCAGCTCCCTTCTCTGGCAGGCCGCTATCGAGGGGCTGTGGAGCGGGAGGTGGAAGGTCGCGAAATCGATGACGGTGACTCTGCGTGGGTGACTCTGTGTGGGTGACTCTGTGTGGGTGACTCTGCGTGGGTGACTCTGTGTGGGTGTCTCTGTGTGGGTGTCTCTGCGTTGGTGACTCTGTGTGGGTGTCTCTGTGGGTGTCTCTGTGTGGGTCCGGGTGTCTCTGTGGGTCCGGGTGTCTCTGTGGGTCTGGGTGTCTCTGTAGCTCCCTGTGGGTCTCTGTGTGGGTATCTTTGTGTGGGTATCTCTGTGTGGGTCTGGGTGTCTCTGTGGGTGTCTCTGTGTGGGTGTCTCTGTGGGTATCTCTGTGTGGGTGTCTCTGTGGGTCTCCATAGGTCTGTTGGTTACACTTCACGTAGCCTCAAGGTGCACATGGCCTGGCAGAAGCAACGTGGTGACGTCACCGCCACCTAGTGGCCAATGGCGATTGTTGTTAGTTTGTAGTTAGCAATAGTGGTACGGCAGTTATTATTCTGTTGGTTAACTTTGATTCACAGCAGTAGTCTTACGGCAGGTTATTATTTAGTGAGTTAGTTGATATTTAGCAGTAAGTTTTACGGTGGTAAAATTTTGTTTGTGAGTTTTATAGTTAGCAGCAGTTTTACTGCAGTTAGTATTTTGTTAGTTTATAGTTAGCAGAAGTTTTACGGCAGTTAGTATTTTGTCGGCGAGTCCACAGTTGGTGGCAGTTTCACGGCGGTGCCTCCGATCATTTGATGATTATTTCCCGAGAATCGCGGGCCACCGCGGAAGGCCCTCCCGGCTCACCGCGAGGCCATCGACAGCATCTTGACGGCCACGAGCGTTTTGGTTTTGTGGTCGAGGCACTGCAGCACCAGGCCCTGGCCTCCCTTGCCGATCTTCTTCTGCACCTCGTAGCGGTACTGGAGCTGTTCCTTGCGGACCTAGGGAGGCGGAGGAGGAGGAGGCGGAGGCCGGTGGTCAGAGCCGTCGCGAACGGAGCGCCTGACGCTAGGTGGTGGCGGCGACGGCGGCAGTCGGGGATTCCACGACCGCCATTCTCCACCACGAAGGTTTGTTTTTGCTCGGGTATCGGATCGCGGAAACGTTTAAATGTTGCGTTAAACTTGCCGAACGCTGCTTGACTTGAAGCTTTCGTGACTGCAGGAATTCACATTCTTGGGTCCGTCGGTAAAGCCACCACGTGGATAGGCTCAAAGGAAATAATCAAAGATAACGGAAAACTCCGACGTTTCCATCGCAACGCAAGCGGTCGTCTTCCCGTTACTTTTATTATTGTCTTTGAACCTATCTACGCGACTTTACCGACGGACCCAAGAAGGCCGAATGATGTTAAAACTTGGGGGGGGTTGTTCGCCTTTTTGCGTTTATCCATCTAACACTGGGTAGTGAGACGCTGGTAGTGAGACACTGGTGGTGAGACACTGGTAGTGAGACGCTGGGTAGTCAGACACTGTGTAATGAGACACTGGTGGTGAGACACTGGGTAGTGAGACACTGGTGGTGAGACACTGGGTAGTGAGACACTGGGCAGTGAGACACAGGTGGTGAGACACAGGTAGTGAGACGCTGCTAGTGAGACACTGGTAGTGAGACACTGGTGGTGAGACACTGGGTAGTGAGACACTGTGTAATGAGACACTGGTGGTGAGACACTGGGTAGTGAGACACTGGGTAGTGAGACACTGGGCAGTGAGACACAGGTGGTGAGACACAGGTGGTGAGACACAGGTGGTGAGACACTGGATAGTGAGACACTGGGTAGTGAGACACTGGTGGTGAGACACTGGGTAGTGAGACACTGGGTAGTGAGACACTGGTAGTGAGACACTGGTAGTGAGACACTGGGTAGTGAGACACAGGGTAGCGAGACACAGGGTAGTGAGACACTGGGTAGTGAGACACTGGGTAGTGAGACACTGGTGGTGAGACACTGGTGGTGAGACACTGGTAATGAGACACTGGGTAGTGAGACACTGGGTAGTGAGACACTGTGTGGTGAGACACTGGGTAGTGAGACACTGGTGGTGAGACACTGCTGGCGAGACAGGTAGTGAGACACTGGTAGTGAGACACTGGGTAGTGAGACACTGGGTAGTGAGACACTGTGTAATGAGACACTGGTGGTGAGACACTGGGTAGTGAGACACTGGGTAGTGAGACACAGGTGGTGAGACACAGGTGGTGAGACACTGGGTAGTGAGACACTGGGTAGTGAGACACTGGTGGTGAGACACTGGGTAGTGAGACACCGCTAGTGAGACACAGGTAGTGAGACACTGGGTAGTGAGACACTGGGTAGTGAGACACTGGTAGTGAGACACTGGTAGTGAGACACAGGTAGTGTAGACACTGGGTAGTGAGACAGAGGGTAGTGAGACACTGGTAGTGAGACACTGGTGGTGAGACACTGGTGGTGAGACACTGGGTAGTGAGACACTGGGTAGTGAGACACTGTGTGGTGAGACACTGGGTAGTGAGACACTGGTGGTGAGACACTGCTGGCGAGACACAGGTAGTGAGACACTGGTAGTGAGACACTGGGTAGTGAGACACTGGGTAGTGAGACTGGTGGTGAGACATTGGTAGTGAGACACTGGGTGGTGTGATACTGGTAGTGAGACACTGGGTAGTGAGACACTGGGTAGTGAGACACTGGTAGTGAGACACTGGGTAGTGAGACACTGGGTGGTGAGACACAGGTAGTGTGACACTTGTAGTGAGACACTGCTAGTGAGACACTGGGTAGTGAGACACTGGTAGTGAGACACTGGGTAGTGAGACACTGGTAGTGAGACACTGGTAGTGAGACAATGGGTAGTGAGACACTGGTAGTGAGACACTGGTAGTGAGACATTGCTAGTGAGACACTGGTACTGAGACACTGGTGGTGATACACTGCTAGTGAGACACTGGGTAGTGAGACACTGGTAGTGAGACAATGGGTAGTGAGACACTGGGTAGTGAGACACTGCTAGTGAGACACGGGTGGTGAGACACTGGTAGTGGGACAGGTTGTGAGACACTGGTAGTGAGACACTGGTGGTGAGACACTGGTGGTGAGACACTGGGTAGTGAGACACTGGTGGTGAGACACTCGGTAGTGAGACACTGTTAGTGAGACACTGGTAGTGAGACACTGGTAGTGAGACACTGGTGGTAAGACACTGCTAGTGAGACACTGGGTAGTGAGACACTGGTAGTGAGACACTGGTGGTGAGACACTGCTAGTGAGACACTGGGTAGTGAGACACTGGGTAGTCAGACACTGCTAGTGAGACACTAGGTAGTGAGACACTGGGTAGTAAGACACTGCTAGTGAGACACAGGTAGTGAGACACTGGGTAGTGAGACACTGGGTAGTGAGACACTGGGTAGTGAGACACAGGTAGTGAGACACTGCTAGTGAGACACTGGGTAGTGAGACACTGGGTAGTGAGACACTGGGTAGTGAGACACAGGTTGTGAGACTAGGGCCTAAAGAAGGACGCTCTCTCTGGTGCAGACCAATTAGTGTCAAAGGCAATGCCACTTATTACCAGAGCCTGTTTTTGTTTGCATGTTCACCACAAGGTTGTGTTTTTATTTACAGAAATGGTACAGCCTATTGTTACGCTGTTAAAGACCCCACCACTTGAACTGCCTATGTAGCTCTTCTATCTCAAAAGCGACCTGGCCATCGCAAACCGTAGCTCAACGAAGTGGCCTCATCATTACCACCGTGTGGCAATGATGAGGCCCGTGGGTTCTAAATGTGCGGTGACATCGTCTCTAAATGTCTCTAAGGAAAAACGACGGAGGGAGGACCCCGGCGGAAAGAAATCCACGCCACCCACGAGGAGAGAGATCGAGACGTAAGCTCCGCATACGCAACAGCTAACAACAGCGGCATCAGCGGGTGTCAGGGCCGGTATCGAACCCACGACCTCCTGCACACCGGGCGAGGGAGCTAACATCTTCTGGCCACCGCGGCCGACGTCCTCGTCGTCGTGAGTGGATTGGCCAAAGTTCGCGACATAACGGTGCGAAATAACTTTAAAGCGATGTGTGGCGGCGCCATAGATGGAGCAAGGGGCATCAAAGGGGACCTCCCCAGGTCGATCTGGACCAGTTGAAGACCGAAAGCCTAAGACCAGCAGCTAGACAGGAAGGCCCAAGCCCAGCTAGATAGGAGACCCCCCTAGCCCCCGCTGCCCTTAGCAGGGCCGGGGGACTTTGTGCGGCTCGGCCGTGAGACTCCGGGAACCCCTGGTCCCCTGACGTCCTCGTGAGGGCCGCGTCCAGTGGGTCAGTGGTCGGAACTCGGAACCGTGGCTAGGGCCGAGTTAGAACGGCCTCCCCCCTAGGCACCCATAGCCGGAGGACCCTGAGTGTAGCCCTGTGTTACAGGGCACGTTAGCCCGGAGGCAGTACCCTCACTAGACAGTGGTGTAGGAGGACCCTGAGTGTAGCCCTGTGTTACAGGGCACGTTAGCCCAGAGGCAGTACCCTCCCTAGACAGTGGTGTAGGAGGACCCTGAGTGTAGTTCTGTGTTATAGGGCACGTTAGCCCGGAGGCAGTACCTCCCTAGAGAGTGGTGTAGGAGGACCCTGAGTGTATCCCTGTGTTATAGAGCACGTTAGCCTGGAGGCAGTACCCTCTCTAGACAGTGGTGTAGGAGGACCCTGAGTGTAGTTCTGTGTTATAGGGCACGTTAGCCTGGAGGCAGTACCCTCCCTAGACAGTGGTGTAGGAGGACCCTGAGTGTAGTTCTGTGTTATAGGGCACGTTAGTCCAGAGGCAGTACCCACCCTAGACAGTGGTGTAGGAGGACCCTGAGTGTAGCCCTGTGTTATACGGCACGTTAGCCCAGAGGCAGTACCCTCCCTAGACAGTGGTGTAGGAGTACCCTGAGTGTAGTTCTGTGTTACAGGGCACGTTAGCCCGGAGGCAGTACCCTCCCTAGACAGTGGTGTAGGAGGACCCTGAGTGTAGCCCTGTGTTATAGGGCACGTTAGCCCGGAGGCAGTACCCTCCCTAGACAGTGGTGTAGGAGGACCCTGAGTGTAGTTCTGTGTTATAGGGCACGTTAGCCCAGAGGCAGTACCCTCCCTAGACAGTGGTGTAGGAGGACCCTGAGTGTAGTTCTGTGTTATAGGGCACGTTAGCCCGGAGGCAGTACCCTCCCTAGACAGTGGTGTAGGAGGACCCTGAGTGTAGCCCTGTGTTAGGGCACGTTAACCCTAGGTGTAGAGGACAGTAACCCTGAGTGTACTGGGACTGTACTGCCGAGCGAGGTGGTTTAATGAACAGTGTTGCCTCCAAGAACCGACTCCGACGTCTCCTGAATCCACAACACTACACGTGCACAGAGACCCAGATCCCGAGAGACCCACAGAGACCCACAGACACCCAGACCAATCAAGGCTCACACAGATCATTAGAGACCCACAGAGACCCCCAGAAACCCGTAGCACAAAACCTTAACCGACTGTCTGTGTCTGGTGGTGGTGGCAGGTTTAACCATTGCACATTTATACTCGTGCCTTCTAACCCAACAAAAAGCTCTGTGGGTGTCTAATGGTGTCTCTTTGGGTGCCTGAGTGGGTCTCAATGGGAGTGGGTCTCTGTGGGTGTCTCTGTGGGTGTCTCTTTGGGTCTCTGTGGATCTCTGTGGGTGTCTCTGTGGGTGTCTCTGTGGGTGTCTCTGTGGCTGTCTCTTTGGGTCTCTGTGGGTCTCTATGGGTTTCTCTGTGGGTGTCTCTTTGGGTCTCTGTGGGTGTCTCTATGGGTGTCTATGGGTGTCTCTGTGGGTGTCTCTGTGGGTTTCTCTTTGGGTCTCTGTGGGTCTCTATCGATGTCTCTGTGGGTGTCTCTTTGGGTCTCTGTGGGTCTTTGTGGGTCTCTATGGGTGTCTCAATGGGAGTGGGTCTCTGTGGGTGTCTCTGTGGGTGTCTCTGTGGGTGTCTCCGTGGGTGTCTATGGGTGTCTCTGTGGGTCTCTGTGGGTGTCTCTGGGTGTCTCTGTGGGTGTCTCTGGGTGTCTCTGTGGGTCTCTGTGGGTGTCTCTGTGGGTGTCTCTGTGGGTGTCTCTGTGGGTCTCTGGGTATCTCAATGGGAGTGGCTCTCTGTGGGTGTCTCTGTGGGTGTCTCTGTGGGTGTCTCTTTGGGTCTCTGTGGGTTTCTATGGGTCTCTATTGGTGTCTCTGTGGGTGTCTCTGTGGGTCTCTATGGGTGTCTCTGTGGGTGTCTCTGTGGGTGTCTCTGTGGGTGTCTCTTTGGGTGTCTCTGTGGGTCTCTGTGGGTCTCTGTGGGTCTCTGTGGGTGTCTCTTTGGGTCTCTGTGGGTCTCTGTGGGTGTCTCAATGAGAGTGGGTCGCTGTGGGTGTCTCTGTGGGTGTCTCTGTCGGTCTCTATGGGTGTCTCTGTGGGTCTCTATGGGTGTCTCAATGGGAGTGGGTCTCTGTGGGTGTCTCTGTGGGTGTCTCTGTGGGTATCTCTGTGGGTGTCTCTGTGTCTCTGTGAGCCTCACAGGGATGTAGTTGTTGTTATCGTCGTCGTAGCCGTCGTTGTTGTTGCCGCCCCGGGGTTTGCCGACCTTGTCCAAAGTGAAGAACCAAATTTGTTTCATGGCCGCCAGCTCCAGCTTTTGGCGATGACTCAGCTGAGGTCCAAAGAGTTCCAGGATCGCTAAACACGTGACAACAACAACAACAGCTTAAACTTTGAACTATCTCTGTTTTGTTTACATGCCAGGTAAGGCCCCCATGAAACATGACCATCATGACATCCCTCATGCAACATGGCCACAATGAAGTCCCCCTTGCAAAATGGTCACAATGAAGTCCCCCATGCAACATGGCCACCATGACAACCCCCATGCAACATGGCCATCATGACATCCCTCATGCAACATGGCCGCAATGAAGTCTCCCTTGCAAAATGGCCACAATGAAGTCCCCCATGTAACATGGCCACCATGACGACCCCCATGTAACATGGCCGCTGTGATATCCCCCATGCAACATGGCCATCATGACATCCCTTATGCAACATGGCCGCAATGAAGTCCCCTATGCAACATGGCCACCGTGAAGTCCCCCATGCAAAATGGCGGTAGTGACTTCCCCCCATTCACCGTGGCCACGTTCCGCTCACTGCTGTTCTCACCTCGAGGCGATTTACAGCGGATAGGTCCGGTGCCGGCTGCGGACAGCGCGCTCCACGTGTTTCCACAGACTCCCTCCCTCCTTCTCGCTGCAGCTTGGCTCGTCTACACGCACACACACACACACAAAAACAATATTGCAGTAGGCTCCTCTACACACACAGACTTCACGTGAACAGTAGGCGTTAGTGCCGGGGTCGAACCCACGACCTCCTGTATACAAAGTGAGGTTGTTAACATCTCCTAGCCACCGTGGTGCCACAGAGTAGTGTACGGGCATCACAAACACACTCACTACATCTGGCGGAGGATCGTTCCCAGGTTCGGATCGCGAGTGCGAGTTGCAAGTCGATGTCAAACAAATACATATTTCATGGAAGCTCGTTCGTAAGTGTGGGTGGTGTTCGTAAGTGAGGGTGGTGTTGGTAAGTGATGGTGGTGTTGGTAAGTGAGGGTGGTGTTGGTAAGTGATGGTGGTGTTGGTAAGTGAGGGTGGTGTTAGTAAGTGTGGGTGGTGTTGGTAAGTGTGGGTGGTGTTGGTAAGTGAGGGTGGTGTTGGTAAGTGTGGGTGGTGTTGGTAAGTGCTGGTGATGTTGGTAAGTGAGGGTGGTGTTGGTAAGTGTGGGTGGTGTTGGTAAGTGTGGGTGGTGTTGGTAAGTGTGGTTGATGTTGGTAAGTACTGGTGGTGTTGGTAAGTGAGGGTGGTGTTGGTAAGTGTGGGTGGTGTTGGTAAGTATTGGCGGTGTTGGTAAGTGTGTGTGGTGTTGGTAAGTGCGGGTGGTGTTGGTAAGTGTGGGTGGTGTTGGTAAGTGTGGGTGGTGTTGGTAAGTGTGTGTGGTGTTGGTAAGTGAGGGTGGTGTTGGTAAGTGTGGGTGTTGTTGGTAAGTGAGGGTGGTGTTGGTAAGTGAGGGTGGTGTTGGTAAGTGTGGGTGGTGTTGGTAAGTGAGGGTGGTGTTGGTAAGTGAGGGTGGTGTTGGTAAGTGAGGGTGGTGTTGGTAAGTGAGGGTGGTGTTGGTAAGTGTGGGTGGTGTTGGTAAGTGTGGGTGGTGTTGGTAAGTGTGGGTGGTGTTGGTGATGGTGGTGTTGGTAAGTGAGGGTGGTGTTGGTAAGTGCTGGTAGTGTTGGTAAGTGTGAGTGCTGTTGGTAAGTGTGAGTGGTGTTGGTAAGTGTGGGTGGTGTTGGTAAGTGAGGGTGGTGTTGGTGAGGGTGGTGTTGGTAAGTGTGGGTGGTGTTGGTAAGTGTGGGTGTGGTGTTGGTAAGTGTGGGTGGTGATCGTAAGTGAGGGTGGTGTTGGTAAGTGTGGGTGGTGTTGGTAAGTGAGGGTGGTGTTGGTAAGTGTGGGTGGTGGTCGTAAGTGAGGGTGGTGTTGGTAAGTGTGGGTGGTGTTGGTAAGTGTGAGTGCTGTTGGTAAGTGTGAGTGCTGTTGGTAAGTGTGGGTGGTGTTGGTAAGTGAGGGTGGTGTTGGTAAGTGTGGGTGGTGTTGGTAAGTGTGGGTGGTGTTGGTGAGGGTGGTGTTGGTAAGTGCGGGTGGTGTCGGTATGTGAGGGTGGTGTTGGTGAGGGTGGTGTTGGTAAGTGCGGGTGGTGTCGGTATGTGAGGGTGGTGTTGGTAAGTCGAGTGTAGGGGCCCATGCGTTACCTGCATGGTGTTGATGCTCAGAGTGGCTTCGCTCACGCAGCAGTCCCCAAGGTCTCTGTGTGGGTGGGGGGGTGGAGATGATGTAGAGAGTCACAACACGAACTCACATCCTCACCACTGTCCCACATTCCCCCCACCAGGAACCCACCATTCTCACAACGAACCCCCATCCTCACCAGGAACTCCCAATACAGACTCACATCCTCACCACGAACTCACATGGACTCACATCCTCACCACGGACCCAACCTCACCACGAACCCACAACACGAACCCACACACCACGAACCCACAACACTCACCACGAACCCACAACACTCACCACGAACCCACAACACGGACCCACACACTCACCACGATCCCACAACACTCACCACGAACCCACAACACGGATCCACACACTCACCACGAACCCACAACACGGACCCACACACTCACCACGATCCCACAACACTCACCACGAACCCACAACACGGACCCACAACACTCACCACGAACCCACAACACTCACCACGAACCCACAACACGGAGCCACACACTCACCACGAACCCACAACACGGACCCACAACACTCACTACGAACCCACAACACGGACCCACACACTCACCACGAACCCACAACACTCACCACGAACCCACAACACGGACCCACAACACTCACCACGAACCCACAACACTCACCACGAACCCACAACACGGACCCACACACACACCACGAACCCACAACACGGACCCACACACTCACCACGAACCCACAACACTCACCACGAACCCACAACACGGACCCACAACACTCACCACGAACCCACACACTCAGCACGAACCCACAACACTCACCACGAACCCACAACACGGACCCACACACTCACCACGAACCCAAAACACTCACCACGAACCCACAACAGGGACCCACACACTCACCACGAACCCACAACACTCACCACGAACCCACAACACGGACCCACACACTCACCACAGACCCACAACACTCACCACGGACCCACAACACTCACACGAACGAACAACACGGACCCACAACACTCACCACGAACCCACAACACGGACCTACACACTCACCAAGAACCCACAACACGGACCCACAACACTCACCACGAACCCACAACACGGACCCACACACTCACCACGGACCCACAACACTCACCACGGACCCACAACACTCACCACGAACCCACAACACTCACCACGAACCCACAACACGGACCCACACACTCACCACGGACCCACAACACTCACCACGAACCCACAACACTCACCACGAACCCACAACACGAACCCACAACACTCACCACGGACCCACAACACGGACCCACAACACTCACCACGAACCAACAACACTCACCACGCACCCACAACACTCACCACGAACCCACAACACGGACCCACAACACTCACCACGAACCCACAACACGGACCCACACACTCACCACGGACCCACAACACTCACCACGGACCCACAACACTCACCACGAACCCACAACACGGACCCACAACACTCACCACGAACCCACAACACGGACCCACACACTCACCACGGACCCACAACACTCACCACGAACCCACAACACTCACCACGAACCCACAACACGAACCCACAACACTCACCACGGACCCACAACACGGACCCACAACACTCACCACGAACCAACAACACTCACCACGCACCCACAACACTCACCACGAACCCACAACACGGACCCACAACACTCACCACGAACCCACAACACTCACCACGAACCCACAACACGGACCCACACACACACCACGAACCCACAACACGGACCCACACACTCACCACGAACCCACAACACTCACCACGAACCCACAACACGGACCCACAACACTCACCACGAACCCACACACTCAGCACGAACCCACAACACTCACCACGAACCCACAACACGGACCCACACACTCACCACGAACCCACAACACTCACCACGCACCCACAACACTCACCACGAACCCACAACACGGACCCACACACTCACCACGAACCCACAACACTCACCACGAACCCACAACAGGGACCCACACACTCACCACGAACCCACAACACTCACCACGAACCCACAACACGGACCCACACACTCACCACAGACCCACAACACTCACAACGGACCCACAACACTCACACGAACCAACAACACGGACCCACAACACTCACCACGAACCCACAACACGGACCTACACACTCACCAAGAACCCACAACACGGACCCACAACACTCACCACGAACCCACAACACGGACCCACACACTCACCACGGACCCACAACACTCACCACGAACCCACAACACTCACCACGAACCCACAACACGAACCCACAACACGAACCCACAACACGAACCTACAACACTCACCACGGACCCACAACACGGACCCACAACACTCACCACGAACCAACAACACTCACCACGCACCCACAACACTCACCACGAACCCACAACACTCACCACGAACCCACAACACGAACCCACAACACTCACCACGGACCCACAACACGGACCCACACACTCACCACGAACCCACAACACTCACCACGCACCCACAACACTCACCACGAACCCACAACACGGACCCACACGCTCACCACGAACCCACAACACTCACCACGAACCCACAACAGGGACCCACACACTAACCACGAACCCACAACACTCACCACGAACCCACAGCACGGACCCAGACACTCACCACGAACCCACAACACTCACCACGAACCCACAATACTCACCACGAACCCACAACACGGACCTACACACTCACCAAGAACCCACAACACGGACCCACACACTCACCACGAACCCACAACACTCACCACGAACCCACAACACGGACCTACACACTCACCAAGAACCCACAACACGGATCCACACACTCACCACGAACCCACAACACTCACTACGAACCCACAACACGGACCCACAACACTCACCACGAACCCACAACACGGACCCACACGCTCACCACTAAACCCACAAAACTCACCTCGTCAAAAGTTTCTCTAGGATGGCTTCAACAGAAGTTGTTTGAAAAACGACGATGATGAAGCTGAGTCAGCTGACGTTTAAGAACCTGCCGACTCCTTCACGCCAGTCTCGTACCGAGGGAGCGCGTGATGATTGCAGCGTCACCGGTGATGTCAGAGTCCGAGTGACGTGACCACGCCCCCTTCAGCCACACCCCTCCGAGTGACGTGGCAATGCGAGACCACGCCCCCGGAAGCCGCCTTCCGCCCCGAGTCTATGGGCGCCCCCCCCCACCTCCACCCCCAACTTCTACTTCCGCTTCCGGTCGTGGCGAATTGCGGCGATGGCGGGAAAAATCTGAACCCTGACTGGGCCTCCTCGTGGTCGACTCAGCCTGAAGATGCCGACACGGGGCTCTGTGTGAGGTGAGTCTGTGGGTCTCTGTGTGTGCCTGTGTGTGGTGAGTTTGTGTGGTGAGTCTGTGTGAGGTGAGTCTGTGGGTCTCTGTGTGGTGAGTCTGTGGGTCTCTGTGTGGTGAGTCTGTGGGTGTCTGTGTGGTGAGTCTGTGGGTCTCTGTGGTGAGTCTGTGGGTCTCTGTGTGGTGAGTCTGTGGGTCTCTGTGTAAGGTGAGTCTGTGGGTCTCTGTGTGAGGTGAGTCTGTGGGTGTCTGTGTGAGGTGAGTTTGTGGGTGGCTGTGTGGTGAGTTTGTGGGTATCTGTGAGGTGAGTCTGTGCGTCTTTGTGTGAGGTGAGTGTAGGTGTCTGTGTGTGGTGAGTCTGTGGGTCTCTGTGTGTGTCTGTGTGAGGTGAGTGTGTGTGTCTGTGTGAGGTGAGGGTGTGTGTCTCTGTGAGGTGAGTCTGTGGGTCTCTGTGTCGTTAGTCTGTGTGAGGTGAGTCTGTGGGTGTCTGTGTGAGGTGAGGGTGTGTGTCTGTGTGAGGTGAGTCTGGGTCTCTGTGTGAGGTGAGTTTGTGGGTCTCTCTGTGTGGTGAGTTTGTGGGTCTCTCTGTGTGGTGAGTCTGTGGGTCTCTGTGTGAGGTGAGTCTGTGGGTGTCTGTGTGAGCTGAGTCTGTTGGTGTCTGTGTGAGGTGAGTTTGTGGGTCTCTGTGTGTGGTGAGTCTGTGGGTCTCTGTGTGTGTCTGTGTGAGGTGAGTTTGTGGGTGTCTGTGAGGTGAGTCTGTGGGTTTCTGTGTGAGGTGAGTCTGTGGGTGTCTGTGTGAGGGGAGTCTGTGCGTCTCTGTGTGAGGTGAGTCTGTGGGTGTCTGTGTGAGGGGAGTCTGTGCGTCTCTGTGTGAGGTGAGTCTGTGGGTCTCTGTGTGGTGAGTCTGTGTGAGGTGAGTCTGTGGGTGTCTGTGTGAGGTGAGTGTGGATGTCTGTGTAAGGTAAGTTTGTGGGTATCTGTGAGGTGAGTTTGTGGGTCTCTGTGTGTGTCTGTGTGAGGTGAGTCTGTTGTTCTCTATGTGGTAAGTCTGTGGGTCTGTGTGCGTGTGAGGTGAGTTTGTGGGTATCTGTGAGGTGAGTCTGTCGGTTTCTGTGTGAGGTGAGTTTGTGGGTTTCTGTGTAAGGTGAGTCTGTGGGTCTCTGTGTGAGGTGAATCTGTGGGTCTCTGTGTGGTGAGTCTGTGTGAGGGTGAGTCTGTGGGTGTCTGTGTGAGGTGAGTGTGGGTGTCTGTGTAAGGTGAGTTTGTGGGTATCTGTGAGGTGAGTTTGTGGGTCTCTGTGTGTGTCTATGTGAGGTAAGTCTGTTGTTCTCTATGTGGTAAGTCTGTGGGTCTGTGTGCGTGTGAGGTGAGTTTGTCGGTTTCTGTGTGAGATGAGTTTGTAGGTTTCCGTGTAAGGTGAGTCTGTGGGTGTCTGTGTGAGGTGAGTTTGTTGGTGTCTGTGTGAGGGGAGTCTGTGGGTCTCTGTGTGGTGAGTTTGTGGGTCTCTGTGTGAGGCGAGTCTGTGGGTCTCTGTGTGAGGTGAGTCTGTGGGTCTCTGTGTGGTGAGTCTGTGTGAGGTGAGTCTGTGGGTGTCTGTGTGAGGTGAGTGTGGGTGTCTGTGTAAGGTGAGTTTGTGGGTATCTGTGAGGTGAGTTTGTGGGTCTCTGTGTGTGTCTGTGTGAGGTGAGTCTGTTGTTATCTATGTGGTAAGTCTGTAGGTCTGTGTGCGTGTGAGGTGAGTTTGTCGGTTTCTGTGTGAGGTGAGTTTGTGGGTTTCCGTGTAAGGTGAGTCTGTGGGTGTCTGTGTGAGGTGAGTTTGTGGGTGTCTGTGTGAGGGGAGTCTGTGGGTCTCTGTGTGGTGAGTTTGTGGGTCTCTGTGTGAGGCGAGTCTGTGGGTCTCTGTGTGTGTCTGTGTGAGGTGAGTCTGTGGGTCTCTGTGTGTGTCTGTGTGTGGTGAGTCTGTGTGTCTCTGTGTGAGGTGAGTCTGTGGGTGTCTGCGTGAAGTGAGTGTGGGTGTCTGTGTGAGGTGAGTCTGTGGGTCTCTGTGTGTGTCTGTGTGTGGTGAGTCTGTGTGTCTCTGTGTGAGGTGAGTCTGTGGGTGTCTGCGTGAAGTGAGTGTGGGTGTCTGTGTGTGGTGAGTCTGTGGGTGTCTGTATGAGTTGAGTTTGGGTAAATGTGTGAGGTGTGTTTGTGGGTCTCTGTGTGGTGTGTTTGTGGGTCTCTGTGTGATGAGTGTGTGGGTCTCTGTGTGTGTCTGTGTTTGATGAGTCTGTGGGTGTCTGTGTGAGGTGAGTTTGTGGGTTTCTGTGTAAGGTGAGTCTGTGGGTCTCTGTGTGAGGTGAGTCTGTGGGTGTCTGTGTGAGGTGAGTTTGTGGGTCTCTGTGTGGTGAGTCTGTGTGAGGTGAGTCTGTGGGTGTCTGTGTGAGGGGAGTCTGTGCGTCTCTGTGTGAGGTGAGTGTGGGTGGCTGTGTGAGGTGAGTCTGTGGGTCTCTGTGTGGTGAGTCTGTGTGAGGTGAGTCTGTGGGTGTCTGTGTGAGGTGAGTGTGGGTGTGTGTGTAAGGTGAGTTTGTGGGTATCTGTGAGGTGAGTTTGTGGGTCTCTGTGTGTGTCTGTGTGAGGTGAGTCTGTTGTTCTCTATGTGGTAAGTATGTGGGTCTGTGTGCATGTGAGGTGAGTCTGTGGGTGTCTGTGTGAGATGAGTTTGTGGGTGTCTGTGTGAGGTGAGTTTGTGGGTTTCTGTGTAAGGTGAGTCTGTGGGTCTCTGTGTGAGGTGAATCTGTGGGTCTCTGTGTGGTGAGTCTGTGTGAGGGTGAGTCTGTGGGTGTCTGTGTGAGGTGAGTGTGGGTGTCTGTGTAAGGTGAGTCTGTGTGAGGTGAGTCTGTGGGTGTCTGTGTGAGGGGAGTCTGTGCGTCTCTGTGTGAGGTGAGTGTGGGTGTCTGTGTGAGGGGAGTCTGTGGGTCTCTGTGTGGTGAGTTTGTGGGTCTCTGTGTGTGTGTCTGTGTGAGGTGAGTCTGTGGGTCTCTGTGTGGTGAGTTTGTGGGTCTCTGTGTGAGGCGAGTCTGTGGATCTCTGTGTGTGTCTGTGTGAGGTGAGTCTGTGGGTCTCTGTGTGTGTCTGTGTATGATGAGTCTGTGGGTGTCTGTGTGAGGTGAGTCTGTGGGTCTCTGTGTGAGGTGAGTATGTGGTTCTCTGTGTGAGGTGGGTCTGTGGGTCTCTGTGTTTGTGTGTGTGTGGTGAGTCTGTGGGTCTCTGTTTGTGGTGAGTCTGTGGGTCTCTGCGTGGTGAGTTTGTGTGTATGTGTGTGGCGAGTGTGTGGGTCTCTGGGTGATGAGTCTGTGGGTGTGTGTGTGAGGTGATTGTGGATCTCTGTGTGAGGTGAGTTTGTGGGTCTCTTTGGCTTCAGCAGAAGTTGTTTGAAAGGCGACGATGATGAAGCTGAAGCAGCTGAAGTTTGAGAAGCTGCCGTCTCCTTCACGTCTCGTACTCTGAGGAAGCACGTGGTGATTGCGACGTCACCGGTGATGTCACAGTGCGAGGGACGTGACCACGCCCCCTTCAGCCACGCCCCTCCGAGTGACGTGACAGTGCGAGACCACACCCCTGGAAGCCGCCTCCCGCCCCTCCTTATTGGGCGTCCCCCCCACCTCCACCCCCAGCTTCGACTTCCGCTTCCGGTCGAGGCGAATGGCGGCGATGGCGGGAAAATTCTGAACCCTGTCTGGGGCTCCTCGAGGTCGACTCAGCCTGAAGATGCCGATACGGGGCTCTGTGTGAGGTGAGTTTGTGGGTGTCTGTGTGAGGTGATTCTGTGGGTCTCTGTGTGTGTCTGTGTGAGATGAGTCTGTGTGTGTCTGTGTGAGGTGAGTCTGTGGGTCTCTGTGTGTGTCTGTGTGAAGTGAGTCTGTGGGTGTCTGTGTGTGGTGAGTCTGGGTCTCTGTGTGTGTCTGTGTGAGGTGAGTCTGTGCGTGTCTGTGAGGTGAGTCTGTGGGTTTCTGCGTGAGTTGAGTCTGTGGGTGTCTGTGTGAGGTGAGTTTGTGGGTGTCTGTGTGAAGGGAGTCTGTGCGTCTCTGTGTGAGGTGAGTGTGGGTGTCTGTGTGAGGTGAGTCTGTGGGTTTCTGTGTGGTAAGTCTGTGTGAGGTGAGTCTGTGGGTGTCTGTGTGAGGTGAGTGTTGGTGTCAGTGTAAGGTGAGTTTGTGGGTATCTATGAGGTGAGTTTGTGGGTCTCTGTGAGGTGAGTCTGTCGGTTTCTGTGTGAGGTGAGTTTGTGGGTTTCTGTGTAAGGTGATTCTGTGGGTCTCTGTGTGAGGTGAGTCTGTGGGTGTCTGTGTGAGGTGAGTTTGTTGGTGTCTGTGTGAGGGGAGTCTGTGGGTCTCTGTGTGGTGAGTTTGTGTGTCTGTGTGAGGTGAGTTTGTGGGTATCTGTGAGGTGAGTCTGTGCGTCTCTGTGTGAGGTGAGTGTGGGTGTCTGTGTGAGGTGAGTTTGTGGGTTTCTGTGTAAGGTGAATCTGTGTATCTCTGTGTGAGGTGAATCTGTGTGTGTCTGTGTGAGGTGAGTCTGTGGTTCTCTATGTGGTGAGTCTGTGGGTCTCTGTGTCAGGTGAGTCTGTGGGTCTCTGTGTGGTGAGTCTGTGTGAGGTGAGTCTGTGGGTGTCTGTGTGAGGTGAGTGTGTGTGTCTGTGTGAGGTGAGTTTGTGGGTTTCTGTGTAAGGTGAATCTGTGTATCTCTGTGTGAGGTGAGTCTGTGTGTGTCTGTGTGAGGTGAGTCTGTGGTTCTCTATGTGGTGAGTCTGTGGGTCTCTGTGTAAGGTGAGTCTGTGGGTCTCTGTGTGGTGAGTCTGTGTGAGGTGAGTCTGTGGGTGTCTGTGTGAGGTGAGTGTGTGGGTGTCTGTGTGAGGTGAGTGTGTGTGTGTCTGTGTGAGGTGAGTGTGTGTGTCTGTGTGAGGTGAATTTGTGGGTCTCTGTGTGTGGTGAGTCTGTTGGTCTCTGTGTGTGTCTTGTGTGAGGTGAGTCTGTGGGTGTCTGTGAGGTGAGTCTGTGGGTCTCTGTGAGGTGAGTCTGTGTGAGGTGAGTCTGTGGGTGTCTGTGTGAGGGGAGTCTGTGCGTCTCTGTGTGAGGTGAGTGTGGGTGTCTGCGTGAGGTGAGTTTGTGAGTCTCTGTGTGTGTCTGTGTGAGGTGAGTCTGTGGGTCTCTGTGTGGTGAGTCTGTGTGAGGTGAGCCTGTGGGTGTCTGTGTGAGGTGAGTGTGGGTGTGTGTGTAAGGTGAGTTTGTGGGTATCTGTGAGGTGAGTTTGTGGGTCTCTGTGTGTGTCTGTGTGAGGTGAGTCTGTTGTTCTCTATGTGGTAAGTATATGGGTCTGTGTGCATGTGAGGTGAGTCTGTGGGTGTCTGTGTGAGATGAGTTTGTGGGTGTCTGTGTGAGGTGAGTTTGTGGGTTTCTGTGTAAGGTGAGTCTGTGGGTCTCTGTGTGAGGTGAATCTGTGGGACTCTGTGTGGTGAGTCTGTGTGAGGGTGAGTCTGTGGGTGTCTGTGTGAGGTGAGTGTGGGTGTCTGTGTAAGGTGAGTCTGTGTGAGGTGAGTCTGTGGGTGTCTGTGTGAGGGGAGTCTGTGCGTCTCTGTGTGAGGTGAGTGTGGGTGTCTGTGTGAGGGGAGTCTGTGGGTGTCTGTGTGAGGGGAGTCTGTGCGTCTCTGTGTGAGGTGAGTGTGGGTGTCTGTGTGAGGGGAGTCTGTGGGTCTCTGTGTGGTGAGTTTGTGGGTCTCTGTGTGTGTCTGTGTGAGGTGAGTCTGTGGGTTTCTGTGTGGTGAGCTTGTGGGTCTCTGTGTGAGGCGAGTCTGTGGATCTCTGTGTGTGTCTGTGTGAGGTGAGTCTGTGGGTCTCTGTGTGTGTCTGTGTATGATGAGTCTGTGGGTGTCTGTGTGAGGTGAGTCTGTGGGTCTCTGTGTGAGGTGAGTATGTGGTTCTCTGTGTGAGGTGGGTCTGTGGGTCTCTGTGTTTGTGTGTGTGTGGTGAGTCTGTGGGTCTCTGTTTGTGGTGAGTCTGTGGGTCTCTGCGTGGTGAGTTTGTGTGTATGTGTGTGGCGAGTGTGTGGGTCTCTGTGTGATGAGTCTGTGGGTGTGTGTGTGAGGTGATTGTGGATCTCTGTGTGAGGTGAGTTTGTGGGTCTCTTTGGCTTCAGCAGAAGTTGTTTGAAAGGCGACGATGATGAAGCTGAAGCAGCTGAAGTTTGAGAAGCTGCCGTCTCCTTCACGTCTCGTACTCTGAGGAAGCACGTGGTGATTGCGACGTCACCGGTGATGTCACAGTGCGAGGGACGTGACCACGCCCCCTTCAGCCACGCCCCTCCGAGTGACGTGACAGTGCGAGACCACACCCCCGGAAGCCGCCTCCCGCCCCTCCTTTTTGGGCGTCCCCCCCACCTCCACCCCCAGCTTCGACTTCCGCTTCCGGTCGAGGCGAATGGCGGCGATGGCGGGAAAATTCTGAACCCTGTCTGGGGCTCCTCGAGGTCGACTCAGCCTGAAGATGCCGATACGGGGCTCTGTGTGAGGTGAGTTTGTGGGTGTCTGTGTGAGGTGATTCTGTGGGTCTCTGTGTGTGTCTGTGTGAGAAGAGTCTGTGTGTGTCTGTGTGACGTGAGTCTGTGGGTCTCTGTGTGTGTCTGTGTGAAGTGAGTCTGTGGGTGTCTGTGTGTGGTGAGTCTGGGTCTCTGTGTGTGTCTGTGTGAGGTGAGTCTGTGCGTGTCTGTGTGAAGGGAGTCTATGCGTCTCTGTGTGAGGTGAGTGTGGGTGTCTGTGTGAGGTGAGTCTGTGGGTTTCTGTGTGGTAAGTCTGTGTGAGGTGAGTCTGTGGGTGTCTGTGTGAGGTGAGTGTTGGTGTCAGTGTAAGGTGAGTTTGTGGGTATCTGTGAGGTGAGTTTGTGGGTCTCTGTGAGGTGAGTCTGTCGGTTTCTGTGTGAGGTGAGTTTGTGGGTTTCTGTGTAAGGTGATTCTGTGGGTCTCTGTGTGAGGTGAGTCTGTGGGTGTCTGTGTGAGGTGAGTTTGTGGGTTTCTGTGTAAGGTGAATCTGTGTATCTCTGTGTGAGGTGAGTCTGTGTGTGTCTGTGTGAGGTGAGTCTGTGGTTCTCTATGTGGTGAGTCTGTGGGTCTCTGTGTGGTGAGTCTGTGTGAGGTGAGTCTGTGGGTGTCTGTGTGAGGTGAGTGTGTGTGTCTGTGTGAGGTGAGTTTGTGGGTTTCTGTGTAAGGTGAATCTGTGTATCTCTGTGTGAGGTGAGTCTGTGTGTGTCTGTGTGAGGTGAGTCTGTGGTTCTCTATGTGGTGAGTCTGTGGGTCTCTGTGTAAGGTGAGTCTGTGGGTCTCTGTGTGGTGAGTCTGTGTGAGGTGAGTCTGTGGGTGTCTGTGTGTGGTGAGTCTGGGTCTCTGTGTGTGTCTGTGTGAGGTGAGTCTGTGCGTGTCTGTGTGAAGGGAGTCTGTGCGTCTCTGTGTGAGGTGAGTGTGGGTGTCTGTGTGAGGTGAGTCTGTGGGTTTCTGTGTGGTAAGTCTGTGTGAGGTGAGTCTGTGGGTGTCTGTGTGAGGTGAGTGTTGGTGTCAGTGTAAGGTGAGTTTGTGGGTATCTGTGAGGTGAGTTTGTGGGTCTCTGTGAGGTGAGTCTGTCGGTTTCTGTGTGAGGTGAGTTTGTGGGTTTCTGTGTAAGGTGATTCTGTGGGTCTCTGTGTGAGGTGAGTCTGTGGGTGTCTGTGTGAGGTGAGTTTGTGGGTTTCTGTGTAAGGTGAATCTGTGTATCTCTGTGTGAGGTGAGTCTGTGTGTGTCTGTGTGAGGTGAGTCTGTGGTTCTCTATGTGGTGAGTCTGTGGGTCTCTGTGTCAGGTGAGTCTGTGGGTCTCTGTGTGGTGAGTCTGTGTGAGGTGAGTCTGTGGGTGTCTGTGTGAGGTGAGTGTGTGTGTCTGTGTGAGGTGAGTTTGTGGGTTTCTGTTTAAGGTGAATCTGTGTATCTCTGTGTGAGGTGAGTCTGTGGGTCTCTGTGTAAGGTGAGTCTGTGGGTCTCTGTGTGGTGAGTCTGTGTGAGGTGAGTCTGTGGGTGTCTGTGTGAGGTGAGTGTGTGTGTGTCTGTGTGAGGTGAATTTGTGGGTCTCTGTGTGTGGTGAGTCTGTTGGTCTCTGTGTGTGTCTTGTGTGAGGTGAGTCTGTGGGTGTCTGTGAGGTGAGTCTGTGGGTCTCTGTGAGGTGAGTCTGTGGGTCTCTTTGTGAGGTGAGTTTGTGGGTATCTGTGAGGTGAGTCTGTGCATCTCTGTGTGAGGTGAGTGTGGGTGTTTTGTGTGAGGTGAGTCTGTCGTTCTCTATGTGGTGAGTCTGTGTGTGATGAGTCTGTGCGTCTCTGTGTGTGGTGAGTCTGTGGGTCTCTGTGTGATTTGAGTGTGGGTGTCTGTGTGTGGTGAGTCTGTGGGTCTCTGTGTGAGGTGAGTCTGTGGGTCTCTGTGTTTGTCTGTGTGAAGTGAGTATGTGGTTCTCTGTGTGATGAGTGTGTGGGTCTCTGTGTGTGTGTCTTGTGTATGATGAGTCTGTGGGTGTCTGTGTGAGGTGAGTCTGTGGGTCTCTGTGTGGTGAGTCTGTGGGTCCCTATGTGGTGAGTCTGTGGGTCTGTGTGTGTGAGGTGAGTCTGTGGGTCTCTGTGTGAGGTGAGTGTGGGTGTCTGTGTGAGGTGAGTCTGTGGTTTCGCTATGTGGTGAGTCTGTGGGTCTCTGTGTGGTGAGTTTGTGGGTCTCTGTGTGGTGAGTCTGTATGTGTCTGTGTGTGGTTAGTCTGTGGGTCTCTGTGTGAGGTGAGTTTGTGGGTCTCTGTGTTTGTCTGTGTGAGGTGAGTCTGTGGGTATCTGTGTGTGGTGAGTCTGTGGGTCTTTATGTGTGTCTGTGTGTGGTGAGTCTGTGGGTGTCTGCGAGTTGAGTGTTGGTAAATGTGTGAAGTGTGTTTGTGGGTCTCTGTGTGGTGAGTCTGTGGGTCTCAGTGTGATGAGTCTGGGTCTCTGTGTGAGGTGGGTCTCTGTATTTATCTCTGTGAGGTGGGTCTGTTGGTCTCTGTGTGTGTCTGTGTGTGGTGAGTCTGTGCGTCTCTGTGTGAGGTGAGTCTTTGTGTGTGTCTGTGTGTGGTGAGTCTGTGGGTCTCTGTGTTTGTCTGTGTGAGGTGAGTCTGTGGGTCGCTGTGTTTCTGTGTGTGTTGAGTCCGCGCGTCTCTGTGTGTGGTGAGTCTGTGGGTGTCTGTGTGATTTGAGTGTGGGTGTCTGTGTGTGGTGAGTCTGTGGGTCTCTGTGTTTGTCTGTGAGTTGAGTATGTGGTTCTCTGTGTGATGAGTCTGTGGATGTCTGTGTGAGTTGAGTTTGGGTAAATCTGTGAGGCAAATTTGTGGGTCTCTGTGTGGTGAGTCTGTGGGTCTCTGTGTGAGGTGAGCCTGTGGGTCTCTGTGTGATGAGTTTGTGGGTCTCTGTGTGATGAGTGTGTGGGTCTCTGTGTGTGTCTGTGTATGATGAGTCTGTGGATGTCTGTGTGAGGTGAGTCTGCGGTTCTCTGTGTGAAGTGGGTCTGTGGGTCTCTGTGTTTGTCTGTGTGAGGTGAGTCTGTGGGTCTCTGTGTGGTGAGTCTGTGGGTCTCTGTGTGAGGTTAGTCAGTGGGTCTCTGTTTGAGTTGAGTTTGTGGGTCTCTGTGTGTGTCTGTGTGAGGTGAGTTTGTGGGTCTCTTTGTGTGTCTGTGTGAGGTGAGTCTGTGGGTCTCTGTGTGAGGTGAGTCTGTGGGTCTCTGTGTTTGTCTGTGTGTGGTGAGTCTCTGGGTGTCTGTGTGAGGTAAGTGTGGGTGTCTGTGTGTGGTGAGTCTGTGGGTCTCTGTGTGAGGTGAGTCTGTGGGTCTCTGTGTGTGTCTGTGTGAGGTGAGTCTGTGGGTCTCTGTGTGTGTCTGCGTGTGGTGAGTCTGTGGGTATCTTTGTGTGGTGAGTCTGTGGGTGTCTGTGTGTTCTGAGTCTGTGGGTGTCTGTGTGTGGTGAGTCTGTGTGTTTCTCTGTGAGGTGAATCTGTGGGTCTCTGTGTGAGGTGAGTCTGTGGATCTCTGTGTGTGTCTTTGTGTGGTGATTCTGTGTGTCTCTGTGCGAGGTGAGTCACTGGATGTCTGTGTCAAGTGAGTGTGGGTGTCTGTGTGTGGTGAGTCTGTGGGTGTCTGTGTGAGTTGAGTTTGGGTAAATGTGTGAGGTGTGTTTGTGGGTCTCCGTGTGGTGAGTCTGTGAGTCTCTGTGTAAGGTGAGTCTGTGGGTCTCTGTGTGAGTTGAGTCTGTGGGTCTCTGTGTGAGGTGAGTCTGTGGGTCTCTGTGTGAGGTGTGTATGTGGTTCTCTGTTTGAGGTGGGTCTGTTGGTCTCTGTGTGTGCTGAGTCTGTGGGTCTCTGTGTGATGAGTCTGTGGGTCTCTGTGTGTGTATGTGTGTGGTGAGTCTGTGGGTGTCTGTTTGAGTTGAGTTTGGGTAAATGTGTGAGGTGTGTTTGTGGGTCTCTGTGTGGTGAGTCTGTGAGTCTCTGTGTAAGGTGAGTCTGTGGGTCTCTGTGTGAGGTGAGTCTGTTGGTCTCTGTTTGTCTGTGTGAGGTGAGTCGGTGGGTCTCTGTGTGGTGAGTCTGTGCGTCTCTGTGTGAGGTGAGTCTGTGGGTGTCTGTGAGTTGAGTTTGGGTAAATGTGTGAGGTGTGTTTGTGGGTCTCTGTGTGGTGAGTCTGTGGGTTTCTGTGTGATGAGTCTGTGGGTCTCTGTGTGATGAGTTTGTGGGTCTCTGTGTGTGTCTGTGTATGATGAGTCTGTGGGTGTCTGTTTGAGGTGAGTGTGGGTCTCTGTGTGACGTGGGTCTGTTGGCCTCTGTGTTTGTTTGTGTGAGGTGAGTCTGTGGGTCTCTGTGTGTGTCTGTGTGTGGTGAGTCTGTGGGTTTCTGTGTGTGTATGTGTGTGGTGAGTCTGTGGGTCTCTGTGTGTGTTTGTGTGTGGTGAGTCTGTGGCTGTCTGTGTGAGGCGAGTCTGTGGGTCTCTGTGTGTGTCTGTGTGTGGTGAGTCTGTGCATCTCTGTGTGAGGTGAGTCTGTGGGTGTCTGTGTGAGTTCAGTTTGGGTAAATGTGAGGTGTGTTTGTGGGTCTCTGTGTGGTGAGTCTGTGGGTCTCTGTGTGAGGTGAGTCTGTTGGCCTCGGTGTTTGTTTGGGTGAGGTGAGTCTGTGGGTCTCTGTGTGTGTATGTGTGTGTTGAGTCTGTGGGTGTCTGTGTGAGTTGAGTTTGGGTAAATGTGTGAGGTGTGTTTGTGGGTCTCTGTGTGAGGTGAGTTTGTGGGTCTCTGTGTGGTGAGTCTGTGGGTCTCTGTGTGTGTCTCTCTGTGTCTCTGACTCTCTGTGTGTCTCTATGGGTCTCTGTCTATCTCTATGGGTCTCTGCGTGTGGGTCTCACGATCATCATCATCCAAAATATGATCTTAGTCTTTCACGAAGCTATGTGTGTCGGTGTTGTTGTGTGTGTCACAGTAGGGGGCACAGGTAGTGCATCGGCCAGTCAGTCGACCCGTGGCACCTGCTGGGTCTGCCCCGTGACCTCCTCCTCATGCACCTAGCCTGGCACAGCAGTCAACCCACGGCACCTGCTGGGTCTGCCTCGTGACCTCCAAGTGTACCTAGCCTGGCACAGCAGTGAACCATGGCATCTGCTGGGTCTGTTCCGTGACCTCCTCCTCCTGCACCTAGCCTGGCACAGCAATCAACCCACGGCACCTGTTGGGTATGTCCCATGGCTATCGCACACGCACACACACACGCATGGATATCACACACACACGCATGGATATCACACACACACGCGCGCCGGTGGTGTTGGCTACGTTGTTTATTGAGTTTCGCTACAGACACGGACAGAGAGACACCAACGCGATCATAGCGACAGACACAGCAGCAGCAGCCTGCAATCATCTCAGGCACCATCATCAGCATTACCACCACCATCATTACCGCCACACGGCAGTAGCAGCAGATGGCTCATGCACAGGGGCAGCTGCCACTGGGGGTGCCCCGAGGCTATAGGACCCACACAGCAGCAGCAGACTCGCACACAGGGACAGCTGTCACTGGGGGTGCCCCCTAGGCTACGGCACCACACAGCAGCAGCACTCCCACACACGGACAGCTGTCACTGGGGGTACCTTTAGGCTATAGGATCCACACAGCAGCCTTGCACACAGGGACAGCTGCTACTTGGAGTGCCCCTAGGCTATAGGCACCACACAGCAGCAGACTCACACACAGGGACAGCTGTCACTGGGGGTGCCCCCTAGGCTACGGCACCACACAGCAGCAGCAGACTCACACACAGGGACAGCTGTCACTGGGGGTGCCCCCTAGGCTACAGCATCACACAGCAGCAGCAGACTCACACACAGGGACAGCTGCTGCTGGGGGTGCCCCCTAGGCTATAGGACCCACACAGCATCAGCAGCAGACTCACAGGGACAGCTGCCACTGGGCGTGCCACAAGACCACACAGCAGCTGACTCACAACACAGGGGCAGCTGCCGCTGGGGGTGCCCCCTATGCTACAGGACCACACAGCAGCAGCAGCAGACTCACACACAGGGACAGCTGCCCCCTCCCCGTGTGGCAGAGGAGGGGAACGCTGGAAAATTAAAGTGCAGTCCTCTCTAGTCACGTACACGCGCACGCACACACACACACCTGAGTTAAATTCCCGCTCGCCAGTATGGGTGGGAATCCAACGCAGGTCAGTGCCAGGTTCGTAGTAGTACAGGCACAGCGTAAACCACTACAGCACTCATGGAGACAGACACACACACAGAGATACACAGACACACACAACAACCGCCATTCGCCACTGGAGTGGAAAATATGGCATCTGTGCAGGACCGCCCTTTCCTGAAACCGCATTGGGGCTCTGCAAGCCTCTCCTCAGCGTGCCTGGCAAGGCGATGTTGAATAATCCTTGCCAGGACCTTTCCCGGCACACTGAGGAGTGAGATGCCCCTGTACTTCTTACAGTCTGTGCGGTCCCCCTTCTTAAAGAGGGGGACCACCAGGGCATCATTCCAATCCTGCGGAACCCGTCCAGTGGTCCAGACTGTTGTTATGATGTCATATAGGGCAGTCTGTGCACAAACGCCACCCTCCCTCAGCATTTTGCTTGGGAGATCATCTCTGCCGGCTGCCTTTCCTGGTCTCAGACTCCGGATCGCCTTCAGTACTTCCTCAACAGATGGCACCTCAGCCAGCCACTCACAGGGGGGGACTTCTTCCAATATTTGAGGCACCGCAGCCTCAGCAGGGTCATCCTCACTTTGTGCCACGATGTTTTCCTGGCTGAGGGATTTTCCCTCTCCCAGGACCTCACAGAAATGCTCAGCAAATCTGCAAACCTGTTTCTGGGGGTCAGAGATTGGTTCACCGTTTTTTCCCCTAATGATGGTAATAGGTGTGGCGCTGCAGGTTACTTTTTGGATGGAGTTAAATAGAGATTTGTGATCACGGGCCACTGAGGCAGACTCCATCTCCTCAGCAACCCGCGACCACCACCCATCCTTGCAGCGCCTCACGGCTCTCCGAACCTCCGAGCGAAGGCTGCGGTAAGCCTCCTCATTCTCTGACTTTGGATACTGTAGACAATTAGAATGGGCCTGTCGCTTTGTCTCAACTATCCTGAACACCTACTCTGTCAGCCAGGGTCTCTGGGGAGGTCTGGACCGCACTCAAAGCAGCCATTGCAGCTGCATGAGTCACAGTCCTAAACCTCGTCCATTTACCCTCGACATCTGGAGGAGTGGGGGACGATGCCAAGCCCAGCCGCAAGCGATGACGAAATTCTCGATTGCAACTTTCATCAGATAACTGAGACCAGGCCACTTTAGGTTGGAATGGGGTCCTGGGTGTACACCCACCACCGGAGTGGAAGAATGGCAGGAGCATCTTACAGATGACTAGTCGATGGTCAGAGGGCAGATCAGCTCCACGGTAGGTCCTGGTGTCAAGGACATGGGCTCGCATCTGCTGGTCCGTCACTATGTAGTCCAGCAGATGTTTTTGCTTGGACCCGGCATGCATCCATGATGTGTGGATGCGCCGATGCCGAAACAGCGTGTTGGTAATTACAAGCCCATGGGCTGCACAAAAATCTACCAGCCTCCTACCGAGACACACACACAGAGATACACAGACTCACTCCCCACAGAGACACACAGACACGCAGAAACACAGACACATACACACAAAACTCGCTCCCCACAGAGACACAGACACATAGACACACACAAAACTCGCTTCCCACAGACACACACAGACTTGCTCCCCACAGAGAGAGACAGACACACACAGAGACACACAAGATTCGCTCCCCATAGAGACACAGAGACTCGCTCCCCACAGACACAGACTCGCTCCCCACAGAGACACACGGAGACTTGCTCCGCACAGACACACGGAGACTTGCTTCCCACAGAGAGACACACACACAGACACACACACACAGACACACACACAGTCACACACACACAGACACACACACACAGACACACAGACTCGCTCCCCACAGAGACACACACACAGACACACACAGAGACTCACTCCCCACAGAGACACACAGACACACAGAGAGACACAGACACACACACACAGACACAGAGACACTCGCTCCCCACAGAGAGACACACACACAGACACACAGAGAGACACACAGACACACACAGACACTCGCTCCCCACAGAGAGACACACACAGAGAGACACAGACACACACAGAGACTCGCTCCCCACAGAGAGACACACACATAGACACTTTCTGCTGCTCCCACTTAAGAAGCCATCACAATCAAATAAATAACCCTCCCACCCACCCGCCCGATGCCCCGTCACACTACGTCAAGTATACTACCACTACTCACACCTCCCCCCGAAGCTACGAGACTACATCACGTCACCATCCCTACTCAACTCACCAGCTACCCCGACCCACCGACGCACACCACCACATCAAGTATACACCGGCCACACGCATCTTGTGGGGAGGGGTGGCGACGTGGATAATATTTACAAGTGGCAGGCGGGAATTGAGGAATCTGTGCGGCGTTTGAGAGGCGAGGGAGTTTCCGCCGCTTTGGGGCGATGTTCCAGGACGAGTGGGGGTGGTGGTGATGATGGCGATTGTGGTGATTGATGGTGGTGACGATGTTGATGGTGGTGATTGTGATGGCGGTGATGATGGTGGTGGTGGTGATGATGGTGGTGATGATGGTGGTGATGATGATGATAATGATGGCGGTGATGATGATGGTGGTGATGATGGTGGTGATGATGGGTTCAAATGGAACAGGCCCTGGCTAGCTCAGCTGATGCTCGTTAACCCCGAGACTCCCATATCGCGCAGGGGGCGGGGCCTAACAGTATAGGGGCGGGGCTAGCAGTTTAAGGGCGGACCTATAGTTTGTGGGGGCGTGACTAGGATAGTTAGGGGGGGTGGGGCTACTGTTTAGGGGAGGGGTTAGGGGAGTTGAGGGTGGGGCTAGTGTTTCAGGGAAGGGCCAGGGGAGTTGAGGGCGGGGTTAGGAGAGGGGCTCTGGGATTTGAGGGTGGAGTCGGTGTTTGGGGGAGGGACCAGGGGAGTCGAGGGTGGGGTTGGTGTTTGGGGGAGGGGCCATCAGGGTTAAGGGCGGGGTTAGTGTTTGGAGGCGGGTCCAGGGGAGTCTAGGGCGGGGTTAGTGTTTGGGGGAGGGGCCATCGGGGTTAAGGGCGGGGTTAGTGTTTGAAGGCGGGGCCAGGGGAGTCTAGGGCGGGGTTATTATTTGGGGGCGGGGTTAGGGGGGTTGGGGGAGGGGCCGCCTCAGGTGGAGAAGTCGCTGGAGCGACGGCGACTGCCCATCTTGGACCTGGGGTGGGTGGGGGGGGGTCACAGAGAGAGTTCAGAGGGGGCTAGACCACAGCGTGTCTCGTCACTGTTCTGGCGTGAGTCCACCCCCGTGAGTCTATCACCGTGAGTCCACCCCCGTGAGTCTCTCACCGTGAGTCTCTCACCGTGAGTCTCTCACTGTGAGTGTCCCCCCCCCCCGTGAGTCCACCTGTAAGTCCACCCCCGTGAGTCCACCCCCGTGAGTCCACCCCCGCGAGTCCACCCCCGTGAGTCTCTCACTGTGAGTCTCTCACCGTGAGTCCACCCCCGTGAGTCTCCCTGTAAGTCCCCCTGTGAGTCCACCCCCGTGAGTCCACCCCCCCCCGTGAGGAGTCCACCTGTAAGTCCCCCCGTGAGTCCACCCCCGTGAGTCCACCCCCGCCCCCGTGAGGAGTCCACCTGTAAGTCCCCGCGGCCAGGGGGTTGAATGTGTAGAGCCAATCCTGCAGGTCGCGGGAGCTGGAGGCCTGCAGCAGCAGCCCGCGGTGCTGTGTGCAGAGCGCAAACGTGAACGGGGTCTGGGTGGGGGGGGGTGAGGGGGGGTGACGGGTGGGTGAGGAAGAGAAAACCATTACACTCCATCTTTCGCCAATCTCTCTCCCCCCCACCTCTCTCCCCCCCACCTCTCTCTCCCCCTCCCTCTCCCTCTTTTTTTACGATCAGAGGAAACAAGAAGATGCTCGGTGTAGTCGGCACTTTGCTCCGTTCATCATTTCGGTTTTTTTGTTTTTTGTTATGCTTTGCTTTATGTAAACCCCCCCCCCCCCTTTTAAATGAAAGACCCAAAACATTTTTTTCCCCTTCCCTCTCTCTCTACCCCCTCTCTGCCTCTCCTCTCTCTCTGCCCCCTCTCTTCCTACTCCATTTGGCTCTCTCTCGCTCTCTCTTTTTTATTTATAACTACGACAAGTGCTGCATCTGCACGCAGCCCTTCCCACAGTCAAACGGCCTCCGACGGGTAGCTCAGATCCGCACGCGCAGAGCTCTCTACCGTCATCTGCCACCGAGCACACGGCCTCCTCCGGTGCCCACTGCTCCTTGAAGGCCGGCACGGCGTGGGTCAGCCGCGCACGGCGGAACTCCGGCCCACACACCCTGGCTCCGACCAGAGCGCGGAAGATGCCCAGGCTGCTGGCTGGACGTTTCCCCTCCAGGGCCACCTTCCTCGCCCTGTATATGGCGAGGCTTTGGCGTAGCCGAAGAGCAACGTTGACCGGCCCCTGAAGATGTTGGGGTCCGTCGCCCTTCGGGTATCCAAAGATGAGGACCGTCGGGGAGAAGTGGAGGCTGAACCTTAGGAGGATGTTTCTCAGGACCTTGAACAGCGAGTCCAGGCTCTTGCACTCCACGTATTGGTGCGCCACCGTCTCCACTTTACCGCAGAACCGGCACTCCGGGGACGTGTCGGTGAAGCGCGCCAGGGAGACGTTGGTGGTGACGGTGCCGTGGGCGATGCTCCAGCCGAGGTCGCCGATGCGGTTGTACGTCGGCCTGCAGTAGAGTTGCCTCCAGCGAGGCCTCTCCGGATAGACGCAGGGCAGGGCTCTCCTCCAGGCGTGGTCCTTGTGGCTCCTCAGGGTGTCCTGTTGGTGGAACCGGACCATGTAGGAGTAGAGCACCTTCCTCTTTACATTTGCGAAGGCCACCTCCGGTAGGTCTTCTAGCCGGCACAGGTTGTGATCCGCCTTGGTTTGTCGGCATTGGAGATGCAGTGGCACGACTGAGAGCTCCGGTGGAGGGGGATCGAGAGGGGCCTCGTCATCCCCAACGCCGATGGGGGGGCGTTCTCCCCGCTGCCGCTGAGAAGGCCCCCTTGGCTTCGGCCAGGATCCGGGCAGCCACCCGGAGCGACTGCAGCCCTGTCTTTGCGGCCATGTCTGCTGGTCCGAGCCACCGGCCCCGTGTTTCAGGCTCCACCAGATCTCCCATCCTGGTGAGCCGCGCGTTGGCGAGGCGCCTCTCCATGCCAGGGGTGGTGGTGGTGGATGGCAGCTTTTTCTGTGGGTTCCTGAGGATCGGTTCGAAGACCAGATCCTCGGCCGATCGCGGTTGGTTCAGCCTCCTGATGGCGAGGGAGCTCCACGTCTGCAGGACGCTTCTGTAGAAGGGTGGCAGCTGTCCCAAGTGGGAGGCCCTGCAGGTCCATGTAGAATATTTGCTTGGAGCACTGCAGACCCCCCAGCTGTTTCAGGAGGAAGGAGGCCGTGACGCTCCAGGCCGGTGCAGGGGCGGCGTGCAGGAACTTTTGCGCCGCCTCAGTCGGAAGGTGGCCAGCTGACTCCGCACGCACACCAGCCCGTGACCGCCCTCGTCCAGTGGCAGGGCCAGGACCCCAGCCGCGACTCCGGTGTCCTCCACCCGACCGGAAGAAGTCGAGGACTCGCTTCTGAAGTGCGTTGACGAGGCTCATGGGGGGGTGCAGGGAGAAGAGTCGGTGCCACAGCATGGACATCACCAGCTGGTTCACCACCAACGTCTTTGTCCTGAAGGTGAGGAACTTGCACAGGCGACCCCAGGTGCCCAGCCGCTCCTTCACCTTCTCCTCCAGCCCGACCCAGTTCCCTCTGCGGTGGTTCCTCCTCTGGTCCGAGGAACACTCCCAGGTGGTGCAGCGATGTTGTGCTCCAATTGATGGCTTTTGTCTTCTCGGGACACTCGGTAATGTCCCACGCTCCAACCAGCAGGCCGCTGCACTTTTGCCAGTTCATTTTTGATGAGGAGGCTTTCGAAAAGACCTCCTGGCACTCGTGCAGCAGGGCGACATCAGCCAGGGAGCGCAGGATGAGGAGGACGTCGTCGGCGTATGCCGTCAGGACCAACTTGACGCTTGGTTCCCTCAGCACCAGGCCGCTGAGTCTCCGCCTTATGAGACTCAGGAAAGGCTCTAATCCCAGGGCATAAAGTTGGCCCGACAATGGGCATCCCTGTCTTACTCCTCGCTCGAATTTGACCGGGGCAGTGAGGGCGCCGTTGATCTTGATCATGCACTCCGCCTTGGTGTAGAGTAGGCGGATCGTTCGGACAAAGGCATCCCCAAAACCCAAGGTCTTGAGGGTTCCCAGCAGGTACTTGTGGTCCACTCTGTCAAAAGCCTTTTCCTGGTCAAGAGCCAGAAACGCGATTGGGATGCCCAACCTCTGGGACACCACGATGAGGTCCCTGACCAGGAAGATGCCGTCGTGGATGGTTCGTCCGGGGATGGTGTAGGACTGGGTCCCCGTTTACGACTTGCGCAATCACCCCTTTCAGTCGCAGGGAGAGAGCCTTCGTCAATATTTTGTAGTCTGTGTTCAGGAGGGACACCGGACGCCAGTTTTGCAGGTGCCTCAGGTCTCCGTTCTTGGGAAGCAGAGTGAGCACCGCCCTCCTCCAAGACTGAGGCGTCACCCCCGGTGACTGAGGCTTCCTCCAGCACCTCTCTGTAGTCCTCCCGCAGGGATGGCCAAAAAAGCGGCATAAAACTCCCCTGTTAGTCCGTCTAACCCTGGGGATTTATTCGGGGCCAGTCCTCTTACGGCTGCGTCAAGGTCAGTCCTGGTGAGCTTTTGCTCTAGCAGCTCTCCCCCGTCTTCCCCCAGGGTGGGTAGACCGCTCCATGCCTCCGCCTGGGCCGGTTCCGATGTTTCTTCAGGGGAGAACAGGCTGCCGTAGAAGTCTCTGTTGACGGTCGACTTCTGCTGGAGTTCGTGCACCAGGACACCGTCACCATCAGAGGCACTCCGTGGATTTGCGTCTCCCGTTCTGCCTCCCGAGGGAGTAGAAAAGCGGGGATCCCGTGTCGAGGTCCGTGATGAGCTTCACCCGGGATCGCACAAACGCTCCCCTCGTCTGCTCCTCCTGTAGCCCTTTGAGATGCTCCCTATTCTCCTCGTATTCTCGGAGAAGAGCGGGGGTCGCTGTCCTCGGCGAGGCGACCCTCCAAATTGAGGACTCGGGCTTCCATGTCGGTGATGTCCACGTTCTTCAGTCTGGTGCTCCCCCAGGTGTATTGTTGGCACAACAGCCTGGTGTGCACTTTGCCCATATCCCACCACTGGGCCAGAGAGTCGAACTGCGTTTTGGTTTTTCGCCACTCTTCTCAGAAGTCCTCGAACATTTCTAAGAAGGTGCCATCCTGCAGCAGTGAGTTGTTAAAATGCCAGCGGGACGCGCCCTCACGGTGGGCCCTCTCCAGCCTGACACGGAGCACGATGAGGTTGTGGTCCGTGAAGGGTGCCGCCCTCATGCCAGACGTTATGGCGCACGTCACAAAGCTCTTAGAGATGTAAAATCTGTCGAGCCTGGACTGCGTCACTGAGCCATCGCGCCTCGTCCTCGTGTACGTGAACTGGCGTTGGCCCGGGTGATGTATGTGCCTCTCTCTCTCTCCCCCTCACCTCTCTCTCTCCCCCTCACCTCTCTCTCTCCCCCTCACCTCTCTCTCTCCCCCTCACCTCTCTCTCTCCCCCTCACCTCTCTCTCTCCCCCTCACCTCTCTCTCTCCCCCTCACCTCTCTCTCTCCCCCTCACCTCTCTCTCTCCCCCTCACCTCTCTCTCTCCCCCTCACCTCTCTCTCTCCCTCACCTCTCCCCCCCACCTCTCCCCCCCACCTCTTCCCCCCACTCCACCTCTCACCGCCCCCTCACCCTCCCCCCCTCACCCCCCCCTCACCCTCCCCCCCTACCGTGAGTGAGGCCTGCCGATCCTGCCCGTGCTGCTGCACCACGCGTGCAGCCCGGAGGTCCAGGGCCCCACGCTCACAGCGGTCGCTCTCCGCGTTGTAGAGGAGTGCAAACGGCCGCCGCACGCACAGCCAGCGGCGGGTCCAGATGCCCGCTGGGGACTCGAGCACGTTCAGGTAGCCGCTCTTGGTCACCACGGGGCTACACGGTGGGCGGGTGGTGGGTGGGTGGTGGGGAGAGAGAGGTTCAGGTTGACACTCTTGGTCACCACGGTGGGTGGGTGGTGGGAAGAGAGAGGTTCAGGTTGACACTCTTGGTAGGTGGTGAGTGAGTGGGTGGTGAATGACTGGGTGAGGAGGTGGTGGGTGAGTGAGTGAGTGGCTGAGTGAGTGGCTGAGTGAGTGAGTTGGTGGTTGAGTAAGTGGGTTGGTGAGTAGGTGAGCTAGTAGGTGACCGAGTTATTGAGTAGGTGAGTGGATGGGTAGGCGAGTGGCTGGGTAGGTGAGTGGCTGGGTCGGTGAGTGGCTGGGTCGGTGAGTGAATGAGTGGCTGAGTGAGTAGATGAGTGAGTAGGTGAGCGAGTGAGTAGGTGAGCGAGTGAGTGGCTGGGTAGGTGAGTGGCTGGGTCGGTGAGTGAATGAGTGGCTGAGTGAGTAGTTGAGTGAGTGAGAAGGTGAGTGAGCGGCCGAGTGAGTAGATGAGTGAGTGAGTGAGTAGATGAGTGAGTGAGTGGCTGAGTGGCTGGGTCAGTGAGTGGCTGGGTCGGTGAGTGGCTGGGTCGGTGAGTAAATGAGTGGCTGAGTAGTTGAGTGAGTGAGTAGGTGAGTGAGTAAGAAGGTGAGTGAGCGGCCGAGTGAGTAGATGAGTGAGTGAGTAGATGAGTGAGTGAGTAGGTGAGTAAGTGAGTGGCTGGGTAGGTGAGTGGCTGGGTTGGTGAGTGAATGAGTGGCTGAGTGAGTAGTTGAGTGAGTGAGTAGGTGAGTGAGTAGATGGGTGAGTGAGTGAGTAGGTGAACGAGTAAGTGGCTGAGTGGCTGGGTAGGTGAGTGGCTGGGTCGGTGAGTGGCTGGGTCAGTGAGTGAATGAGTGGCTGAGTGAGGAGATGGGTGAGTGAATAGGTGAGTGAGTAGATGGGTGAGTGAGTAGTTGAGTGAGTGAGAAGGTGAGTGAGTAGTTGAGCAAGTGAGTAGATGGGTGAATGAGTAGATGGGTGAGTGAATAGGTGTGTGAGTGAGTAGATGGGTAAGTGAGTAGTTGAGTGAGAAGTTGAGCGAGTGAGTAGATGAGTGAGTGGTTAGGTGAGTGAGTGGCTGGCCTGACTGGCCGGGCGAGTGGCAGGGTGAGCGGCAGGTGGTGAGTGGTGAGTTGCACTCACCTCAGCCGGACCTCGCTCACCCGCGCCACGCAGCGGCCGCCGCCGTCGGCCACCGCCTCCCTCCCCCTCTCCTCGGCGACGAGGAGCGGCAGCTCGCTCCTCACCACCTCGCTCACCTCGCTCACCTCGCTCACCAGCCTACACTCGCAGAGAGAGAGAGAGAGACACTCACCCACACTCATCCACCCACCCACTCACCCACCCACCCACTCACCCACCCACCCACTCACCCACCCACCCACCCACCCACCCACCCACCCACCCACTCACCCACCCACCCACCCACTCACCCACTCACCCACCCACCCACCCACTCACCCACCCACCCACTCACCCACCCACCCACCCACCGACTCACCCACCCACTCACCCACCCACCCACCGACTCACCCACCCACTCACCCACCCACCCACTCACCCACCCACTCACCCACCCACCCACTCACCCACCCACTCACCCACCCACCCACTCACCCACCCACCCACTCACCCACCCCCCACTCACTCACCCACCCCCCACTCACTCACCCACCCTTCCACTGACTCACTCACCCACCCACTCACTCACCCACTCACTCACTCACCCACTCACTCACCCACCCACTCCCCATTCACCCACCCAGTCATACCTTCACCTATCCACCCACCCACTCATCCCCTCACTCATCCACCCACCAATTTACTCACCCACCCATCCACTCACCCACCCACTCATCCACTCACCTACCCTTCCACTGACTCACCCACTCCCCACCCACTCACTCACCCACCCACCCACTCACTCATCCCCTCACCCATCCACCCACCCCCTCACCCATCCACTCATCCACCCACTCATCCACCCATCCACTCACCCACCCTTCCACTGACTCACCCATTCCCCACCCTTCCACTGACTCACCCACTCACCCACCCACCGACTCCCCACTCACCCACTCACTAACCCACCCACCCACTCCCCACTCACTCATCCCCTCACCCATCCACCCATCCACTCACCCACCCTTCCACTGACTCACCCATTCCCCACTCACCCACCCACCCACTCATCCCCTCACCCATCCACCCATCCACTCATCCACCCACCAATTCACTCACTCACCCACCCATCCACTCACCCACCCACCCTTCCACTGACTCACCCACCCACCTACTCACTCACCCGTGCTCACACACGTGATGAGAGAGTGGGGGGGATGGAGTCCCGGGGGCGGAGTCAGAGGAGGAGCCGTGGGAGGAGCCTCCTCCAGCTCCGCCACCTCCTCCCAGTCCCACTCCACTGCTAGATGACTCCGACAGCTGAAAGGGTTAGGAGAACAGATACTGGATGGTGAGTGGCTGGATCAGTGTGTGGGTGGGTTAGTGGGTGGGTGAGTGAGTGAGTGGATGTATGGGTGTGTGGGTGGGTGTGTGAGTGCGAATGGGTGGGCGAGCTGGTGGGCGAGCGGGTGGGTGGGTGAGCGGGTGGGTGGGTGAGCGGGTGGGTGGATGAGCGGGTGGGTGGGTGAGCGGGTGGGTGGGCGGGTGGGTGGGTGGGTGAGCGGGTGGGCGGTTGAGTGAGTGAGTGGATGTATGGGTGTGTGGGCGGGTGAGCGGGTGGGTGGGTGTGTGGGCGGGTGAGCGGGTGGGTGGGTGGGTGAGTGAGTGAGTGGATGTATGGGTGTGTGGGCGGGTTTGTGAGTGCGAATGGGTGGCTGAGCGGGTGGGTGGCCGAGCGGGTGGGCGGGTGAGCGGGTGAGTGAGTGGTTGGGTCCGGCAACAACAACCCCCTACCTCCTCGTGGTGCCGGACGGCAACGCTTTGGTGGGCAGTGCCATGGGGGGGGGAGGGCCAATTCCGATTGGCCCTTTCCCTTCTTACGTCTGTAACAACCACAGCGGCCGAAGGGGGGCTCTGGACAGGTGTGAGGGGCTGGTAACCCCTCCACCTTCAATTAACTACCACTAAACTACGATGTAAAAAACGTATTAAGCTTGTGCCGGAGGCCCCGGGGGGACAGGCGTCATGATGCTGGCACCTGGCCTGGAGTGATTGTAAGGCATGGGCCGGATCAGCTCAATAACAACGGTAGGAGGCTGCTAGATTTTTGTGCAGCCACGTGGGCTTGTAATTACCAACACGCCGTTCCGGCATCGGCGCATCCACACAACATCATGGATGCACGCCGGGTCCAAGCAAGAACATCTGCTGGACTACGTAGTGACGGACCAGCGGATGCGGGCCCATGTCCTTGACACCAGGACCTACTGTGGAGCTGATCTGCCCTCTGACCATCGACTAGTCATCTGTAAGATGCGCCTGCCATTCTTCCACTCCGGTGGTGGGTGTACACCCAGGACCCCATTCCAACCTGAAGTGGTCTGGTCTCAGTTATCTGATGAAAGTTGCAAGCGAGAATTTCATCATCGCTTGCGGCTGGGGTTGGAATCGCCCCCCACTCCTGATGTCGAGGGTAAATGAGCGATGTTTAGGACTGTGACTCATGCAGCTGCAATGGCTGCTTTGGGTACGTGGTCCAGACCTCCCCAGAGACCTTGGCTGACAGAGGAGGTGTGTTCAGGCTAGCTGAGAAAAAGCGACAGGCCCATTCTCATCGTCTACAGCAGGAGTGGGGATCCTTTTTTCTGCCAAGGGCCATTCGGATATTTATAACATAATTCGCGGGCCATACAAAATGATCAACTTAAAAATTAGCCTGTTATATTTGGTCAAACGTTTAACTAACTCACCCCTAATGTGATGGCTGGAACAGACTAAATGATTTCGCGGGCCTTATACGGCCTGTGGGCCCGGACGTTCCCCACCCCTGGTCTACAGAATCCCACGTCAGAGAATGAGGAGGCTGACTGCAGCCTTCGCTCGGAGGTTCGGACAGCCGTGAGGCACTGCAAGGATGGGTGGTGGTCACGGGTTGCTGAGGAGATGGAGTCTGCCTCAATGGCCCGCGATCACAAATCGCTCTTTAATTCCATCATTAGGATAAATAATGGTGATCCAATATCCGACCCCCAGGAACAAGTTTGCAGATTTGCTGAGCATTTCTGTGAGGTCCTGGCGGAGGAGAAATCCCTCAGCCAGGAAAACAACGTGGGACAAAGTGGGGATGACCCTGCTGAGGCTGCGGTGCCTCAAATATTGGAAGAAGTCACCCCCTGTGAGTGGCTGGCTGAGGTGCCATCTGTGGAGGAAGTACTGAAAGCGATCCGGAGTCTGAGACCAGGAAAGGCAGCAGGCAGAGATGATCTCCCAAGCGAAATGCTGAGGGAGGGTGGCATTGGTGCACAGACTGCTCTATATGACATCATAACAACAGTCTGGACCACTGGACGGGTTCCACAGGATTGGAAGGATGCCCTGGTGGTCCCCCTCTTTAAGACAGAGGACCACACAGACTGTAACAACTACAGGGGCATCTCACTCCTCAATGTGCCGGGAAAGGTCCTGGCAAGGATTATTCAACATCGCCTTGCCTGACCCACTGCTCACGATCATTAAGGACATTCATGATTGTGAGCGGGCCCGTGTAAAACTACGTGGCCGGGAGTCAGAGCCATTCCCTGTACACCTTGGGGTGCAACAGGGATGTCTTCTGGTTCCCACATTATTTAACATCTATTTCGACCACGTTTGTGAAGCCTTCAGTAGCTGTACCAGATGAATTTCCATCTGGTACAGATACAATGGGAGGCTGATCGATGCCCGGGTGTGGTCAAGGGATGGCTCCCTATCGCTCAACCATGTTATGTATGCCGATGATCTCAGAGGAGGAGTTGGAGGCGCTGCTGCTGAACCTGGAGCTTGCCACTAAGAGGTGGGGCCTTACCATCAGCCCCACCAAAACTAAACACCTGCCTGGGTATTTTGTACCATCAGGCACTCCACCCCCACAACTCCCAATCGGTGATGGGGCAGTTGTGGAGAGAGTGGAGATTTTCTCATACCTGGGCAGTGTGCTCTTGATCGGCTCCAGTTTGACAGCAGAGGTCTCACTCCGAATCAGTCGAGCGGCAATATCTTTTCATCGGTTGCGTAACGCTGTGTGAAAGCTACCTGGTCTGTCGCTCTGCACGAAGCTTCAGGTCTTCTCCGCCACAGTCATTCCCTCCCTTCACTACGCTTGCAAAACATGGACCCCCCCCTAATGGAACATCTTCGCCGGTTAGAAACATTTAGGCTCGCCTGCCTCAGATCCATCCTGGGTTTAACCAGGCTGGAATGTGTGAGGAGCTCACAAATCCTTGAAAGATCTGGACAGAGTCCCATCGGTGAGCTCCTCCGGCAGGCAAGGCTGCATTGGCTGGGTCACATAGCCCGCATGCCCAGCCACCGCATGCCGAAACAGCTTTTGTTTGGCCAGATCGAGGAGGCTAAACGGGCGGGTTACGGGCTAGAGAAGAGATGGAGTGACGTGGTACAGGAGGACGTGGAGCTGAGTTGACTTGCCGATGACTGGTACCAGCGGTGTCAAGATCGGCCTCTGTGGAGGAGGCTCGTGAAGGACGCTACTGGGCAGTTGGAGGCAGTCGCCCTCCAACAACGGCGGAGGAGCGACGCTCACAACAACGAGCGGAGCGCCGGGTGGCTAAAGCACAACCAGTTGGCACAGTAGGGGGCACAGGTGGTGCATCAGCCAGTCGTCTCAGTCAGTCGACCCGTGGCACCTGCTGGGTCTGCCCCGTGACCTCCCGCCCGCGGGCTTTCGCCACTTCATGTGGCCTCAGGGTGCACATAGCCTGGCACAAGCGTCGTGGTGACGTCACCGCCACTTAGTGGCGAATGGCGGTTGTTGTTGTTGTTGGGTGGGTGGGTGAGTGGGTGCGTGGGTGAGGGAGTGGGCGCGTGGGTGAGTGGGCGCGTGGGTGAGTGAGTGGGTGGGTGGGTGAGTGGGTGGGTGGGTGAGTGGGTGGGTGGGTGGGTGAGTGGCTGGGTGGGTGAGTGGGTGGGTGGGTGAGGGAGTGGGCGGGCGACGCTTACCTTGAGGCAACTGAAGCTCCCGTGCAGGGTTCCATGCGTGCGGTTGAACGTGTGCGTCATGAGCTTCAGACACTGCAATGACAAACGATCCCCCCGGGGGTAGCCTCAAGCACCGACCTCTTCCACTGCCGCTCGCCACTCACCGCTACCATGTCTCTAACGCCGAGCCCATGTCACTGTGACCCTGCCCCGTGAGCCTGGCGATGACCCTGACCCGTGACCCTGACCTGTGACCCTGCCCCGTGAGCCTGCCCTGTGAGCCTGGCGATGACCCTAACCCGTGACCCTGCCCTGTGAGCCTGGCGATGACCCGTGACCCTGCCCCGTGACCCTGCCCCGTGACCCTGCCCCGTGAACCTGGCCATGACCCTGCCCCGTGACCCCGCCCATCACCCCCACGTTGACCCTGCCCGTGACCCCCCCCGACCCATGACCTCCACCCCCGACCCCTGACCTTGAGCACGAGGGCCCTCTCCCTGTCGTGGAGGCAGTCGCAGGACCTCACGAGGGCCGACTCCTCCACCCCCGCTCCTCCGCCTCCCCCGCAGCCGGGGCCCCCCGGGCCCCCCGGGCCCCCCCCGGCCCCACCCCCTCCGGGGGTGCAGGTGCCCACGTCCCTGCGGCCGGAGGGGGGGCCCCCAAGTTGGGGGGCGCCCGGCCCCCCGGCGTCGTCGTCGTCGTCGTCGCGGTCGTCGTGGTCGTGGTCGTCGTGGTGGTCGCCATGGTCACCGTGCAGGAGCTGCTGCTGCTGCTGGTGCTGGTGGTGCTGCTGGTGGTGCTGCTGCTGGTGGCGGTTGCGGCGGTGGTCCAATTGGGGGGCCCGGGAGGGGGAGTCGAGCGCCGAGGGAGGGGGGCCCGCTTTGTGGGGGCAGCCGTGGGTCAGCTTGTCGCGGAGAGACAGGAAGTGGCGAGTTCGCTCCACCTGCACGGTGGGTGGGTAGAGGGGAGTGGGTGGGTAGGGAGTGGGTGGGGGGGGTAGGGAGTGGTGGGGGGGGCAGGGAGTGGTGGGGGGTTAGGGGGAGGGTGCGTGGGGGGGGGGTATTGGTGCCCCTGTGGACATCTATGACCAAGGAGCCGCGTAGGCCCCCCCCCCTATTGGATTTCCCCGTTACGGCAGAAATAGTCGTCGGTTTAAAGCTTCTCGTGCCTGCGGGGCAAATTCACGTTGTTCTTGGTTTTCTCATTTCGGTAAAAAGGTCGCCGCCACGTTAGGAGGAGGAGGAGGAGGAGGCGGCGGCGGGGGGATTGAAACGATTAAAAAAAACACGACGGAAATTATAAAAACGATGCAATTCTCACGACGTTTCGACTGCAGCACCAGATAGCAATCGTTGTCATCATCATCGTCGGAGTGTGTGTGTGTGTGTGAGTGTGTGAGTGTGTGTGTGTGAGTGTGTGAGTGTGTGTGTGAGTGTGTGTGTGTGAGTGTGTGTGTGGTGAGTGTGTGTGTGTGTGTCTGTGTGTGTGTGTGTGAGTGTGTGTGTGTGAGTGTGTGTGTGTGTTGTCCGGCAAAACAACCCCCTACCTCCTCGCGGTGCCGGACGGGCAACTCTGTCGTGGACAGTGCTGTGGGGGGAGATCCAATTTTGATTGGCTCCTCCCCTCATGGCATATGTGTCCACCACAGGGGCTAAACGGGGGCTCTGGACGGGTGCGAGGGGCTGGTAACCCCTCCACCTTCAATTAATTACCACGAAACCACGAATTAAACTGAAATATGTAACTAATAAGCTTGTGCCGGAGGCCCCGCGGGGCCAGGCGTCTATGACGTCTCCTGGCCAAACCCCAATTGGCGGAGCCAGGAGATTGAATACCTACCCTCGGGGCTACTCCAGAAACAACGAAAAGCCACTACGGGTGGCCACGTGGAATGTTCGAACGCTCACTGCAGAGGAGAGGCTGCCACTCCTCTGTCGGGAGCTGGACCGGTACCGCCTGGATCTATGCGGCATTTAGGAGGTCCGGTGGACCGCCTCTGGCTCCTGCCACCATGAGGGGTGGACAGTCCTCTACTCGGGGCAGCAGACTGCCAAACAACAGGGTGTGGGTCTTCTTTTGAACAAAAGAATGAAGGGGGCGTGGGAGCGTGGCGGTGAGGTGTGGGAAGCTGTAAGCCCCAGGCTACTTTGGGCTCGCCTTCCCATCAACCGGAGGCGAGGAATGGTGGTCGTGGTTACTTATGCCCCCACCGAAGATGAACATCCGTGGAGGGATGCAAGCAAAGCCGATGAGTCAGATGCCTTCTATGACCTCCTGTCACAGGTGCTGGCTAAAGTGGCCCCTCGGGATAGAGTCATCGTGTTCGGTGACTTCAATGCCCGAGTTTGTCATGATACTGGCACCTGGTCTGGAGTGATTGGAGGGCATGGGCCAGATCAGCTCAATAACAACGGTAGGAGGCTGCTAGATTTTTGTGCAGCCCATGGGCTTGTAATTACCAACACGCTGTTCCGGCATCGGCGCATCCACACAACATCATGGATGCATGCCGGGTCCAAGCAAGAACATCTGCTGGACTACATAGTGACGGACCAGCGAATGCGAGCCCATGTCCTTGACACCAGGACCTACCGTGGAGCTGATCTGCCCTCTGACCATCGACTAGTCATCTGTAAGATGCGCCTGCCATTCTTCCACTCCGGTGGTGGGTGTACACCCAGGACCCCATTCCAACATAAAGTGGCCTGGTCTCAGTTATCTGATGAAAGTTGCAAGCGAGAATTTCATCATCGCTTGCGGCTGGGATTGGCATCGTCCCCGACTCCTCCTGATGTCGAGGGTAAATGGGCGAGGTTTAGGACTGTGACTCATGCAGCTGCAATGGCTGCTTTGGGTATGCGGTCCAGACCTCCCCAGAGACCCTGGCTGACAGAGGAGGTGTTCAGGATGGTTGAGAAAAAGCGACAGGCCCACTGTCATCGGTTACAGAATCCTACGTCAGAGAATGAGGAGGCTTACCGCAGCCTTCGCTCGGAGGTTCGGAGAGCCGTGAGGCGCTGCAAGGATGGGTGGTGGTCGCGGGTTTCTGAGGAGATGGAGTCTGCCTCAGTGGCCCGTGATCACAAATCTCTATTTAACTCCATCAAAAAAGTAACCTGCAGCGCCACACCTATTACCATCATTAGGGGAAAAAACGGTGATCCAATCTCCGACCCCCAGGAACAGGTTCGCAGATTTGCTGAGCATTTCTGTGAGGTCCTGGGGGAGGGAAAATCCCTCAGCCAGGAAAACATCGTGGCACAAAGTGAGGATGACCCTGCTGAGGCTGCGGTGCCTCAAATATTGGAAGAAGTCACCCCCTGTGAGTGGCTGGCTGAGGTGCCATCTGCTGAGGAAGTATTGAAGGCGATCCGGAGTCTGAGACCAGGAAAGGCAGCGGGCAGAGATGATCTCCCAAGCGAAATGCTGAGGGAGGGTGGCGTTTGTGCACAGACTGCACTATGTGACATCATAACAACAGTCTGGACCACTGGACGGGTTCCGCAGGATTGGAAGGATGCCCTGGTGGTCCCCCTTTTTAAGAAGGGGGACCGCACAGACTTTAACAACTACAGGGGCATCTCACTCCTCAGTGTGCCGGGAAAGGTCCTGGCAAGGATTATTCAGCATCGCCTTGCCAGGCACGCTGAGGAGAGGCTTACGGAGCCCCAATGCGGTTTCAGGAAAGGGCGGTCCTGCACAGATGCCATATTTTCTGTCCGTCTGCTACAGCAGAGGTGTAGGGAATTCCAACAAGACCTACATCTCTGCTTTATTGACCTGGTCAAGGCCTATGATACCATCAGTAGGCCTGGGCTCTGGGTCGTTCTTCGTGCTTTTGGAGTACTTGACCCTCTGCTCACGATCATTAAGGACCTTCATGATGGTGAGCGGGCCCGGGTAAAACTACGTGGCCGGGAGTCAGAGCCATTCCCTGTACACCTTGGGGTGCCACAGGGATGTCCTCTGGCTCCCACATTATTTAACATCTATTTTGACCACGTAGTTCGTGAAGCCTTCAATAGCTGTACCGGGGGAATCTCCATATGGTACAGATATAATGGGAGGCTGATCGATGCCCGGGTGCGGTCAAGGCATGGCTCCCTATTGCTCAACCACGTTATGTATGCTGATGATTTGGTAATAGCTGCTCAGTCAGAGGAGGAGTTGGAGACGCTGCTGCTGAGACTGGAGCGTGCCACTAAGAGGTGGGGCCTTACCATCAGCCTCACCAAAACTAAGCACCTGCCTGGGTATTTTGTACCATCGGACACTCCACCCCCACAACTCCCAATCGGTGATGGGGCAGTTGTGGAGAGAGTGGAGAGTTTCCCATACCTGGGCAGTGTGCTTATGACTGGCTCCAGTTTAACAGCAGAGGTCTCACTCCGAATCAGTCGAGTGGCAATATCTTTTCATCGGTTGCGTAACGCTGTGTGGAAGCTACCTGGTCTGTTGCTCCGCACTAAGCTTCAGGTCTTCTCGGCCACGGTCATTCCCTCCCTTCTCTACGCTTGCGAAACGTGGACCCCCCTAATGGAACATCTTCGCCGGTTAGAAACATTTAGGCTGGCCTGCCTACGATCCATCCTGGGTTTAACCAGACTGGATTGTGTGAGGAGCTCACAAATCCTTGAAAGATCTGGGCAGGGTCCCATCGGTGAGCTCCTCCGGCAGGCAAGGCTGCGATGGCTGGGTCATGTAGCCCGCATGCCCAGCCACCGCATGCCGAAACAGCTTTTGTTTGGCCGGATTGAGGGGGCTAAGCGGGCGCGGCACGGGCTAGAGAAGAGATGGAGTGATGTACAGGAGGACGTGGAGCTGAGTGGAATTGCCGATGACTGGTACCAGCGGTGTCAAGATCGGCCTCTGTGGAGGAGGCTCGTGAAGGATGTTACTGGGCAGTTGGAGGCAGTCGCCCTCCAACAACAACGGAGGGTGGAGGAGCGACGCTCAGAACAACGAGCGGAGCGCCGGGTGGCTAAAGCACAGCAGGTTGGCACAGTAGGGGGCACAGGTGGTGCATCAGCCAGTCATCTCAGTCAGTCGACCCGTGGCACCTGGGTCTGCCCCGTGACCTCCTGCCAGCGGGCGTTCGACACTTCACGTGGCCTCAGGGTGCACATAGCCTGGCACAAGCGTCGTGGTGACGTCACCGCCACTTAGTGGCGAATGGCGGTTGTTGTTGTTGTGTGTCTGTGTGTGTGTGTCTGTGTGTGTGTGTCTGTGTGTGTGTGACTGTGTCTGTGTGTGTGTCTGTGTGTGTCTGTGTGTGTGACTGTGTGTGTGTGACTGTGTGTGTGTGTGACTCTGTGTGTGTCTGTGTTTGTCTGTGTGTGTGTCTGTGTGTGTGACTGTGTGTGTGTGTCTGTGTGTGTGTCTGTGTGTGTGTGTCTGTGTGTCTGTGTGACTGTGTGTGTGTGTGTGTGACTGTGTGTGTGTGTGTCTGTGTGTGACTGTGTGTGACTGTGTGAGTGTGTGTGTGAGTGTGTGAGTGTGTGTGTGTGAGTGTGTCTGTGTGAGTGTGTCTGTGTGAGTGTGTGTGTGAGTGTGTGTGAGTGTGAGTGTGTGAGTGTGTGAGTGAGTGTGTGTGTGAGTGTGTGAGTGTGTGTGTGTGTATGTGTGAAAACCACAGCAAGAACAGTTCCAGATTTGAAGCGGTCGTGACCGCAGGGACCCATACTCCTTTGGTTCGATTCCGGGTAAAGTCAGTCGCCACGTCGAATGAGAATGAAATGAAAATAAATTGATCAAATAAAAATAACGCGATAAAAATTCTCACGACGTTTCGGCCACAGCGCGAAGCGGCCTTCATCAGGTGAAGGGGACCCGGCGCTGTCTCGAAGGCCTGATGAAGGCCCGCTTGTGTTTGTGGCCGAAACGTCGGGATTTTTTGTTGTTTTATTTTTTTTACCTTTACCTAACGTGATGGACTTTACCGAGTGGAACCAAAGAGTACGGCAAGAACATTTGAAGACAAATCCTCTTCGCGGGTTACCCTGCGGGTTACCCTGCGAGTTACCCGGCCAGGATTGCCCCCCGCCAGGATTGCCCCCCGCCACGATTGCCCCCCGCCCCCCGAGGGTACCTCGTGCATGCGCTGCAAGCGCTGCAGCTCCCACTGGTGCTCCAGCAGCAGGCTGTCGGCCCGGGGCCTCCACGAGCCCAGGTTCTCCTGGCCACGCACGTAGCCGCTGGCCGAGTCGACGACGCGGCGGGTACGTCGCGCCGTGCCTGCCGAGGGTGGGGGGGAGGGGGTGGGGGGAGAGGGGGGGGGGAGGGGGTGGGGGGAGAGGGGGGAGAGAGGGGGGGAGAGAGGGGGGAGAGAGGGGGGGAGAGAGGGGGGGAGAGAGGGGGGGAGAGAGGGGGGGAGAGAGGGGGGGGAGAGGGGGGGGAGAGGGGGGGAGTCAGAGAGAGGGTGAGAGAGAGGATGAGAGAGAAAGAGAGAGAGGGGGAGAGAGGGGGAGAGAGAAAGAGAGAGAGGGGGAGAGAGTCAGAGAGAGAGAGTCAGAGAGAGGGAGAGAGAGAGGGTGAGAGGGAGAGAGAGAGGGTGAGAGAGAGGGGGAGAGAGTCAGAGAGAGAGTCAGAGAGAGAGGGTGAGAGAGAGGCTGAGAGAGACAGGAGGGAGGCAGGGAGGGAGAGTGCCTCACCTGGACTCCCGGGATCCACCGGGCGACACAGCCTCAGCTCGTACAACCCACTCACCCTCCTAGAGCACACACACACAGACACATAGGTTACACACACACACACAGGTTACACACACACAGACACACAGACACACACAGGTTACACACACACACACACAGGTTACACACACAGACACACATACACAGGTTACACACACACAGACACACACACACACAGGTTACACACACACACACACAGACACACACACAGGTTACACACACACACACAGACACACACACACAGGTTACACACACAGAGAGACACACACAGACACACACACACAGACATACACAGAGAGACACACACACAGACACACACAGAGAGACACACACACAGACACACAGACACACACAGACACACACAGAGAGACACACACACACAGAGACACAGAGACAGACACACAGACACACACACACAGGTTACACACACAGAGAGACACAGACACATTACACACACTGACACGTTACACACAGACACACACACAGACACACACACACACAGATACTTTACACACACACACAGGTTACACACACAGAGAGACACAGACACGTTACACACACAGACACGTTACACACACAGACACGTTACACACAGACACACACACAGAGAGACACACACAGAGACAGACACACACAGAGACACACACACAGAGACACACACACAGACACAGACACACACACAGGTTACACACACACAGACACACACACAGGTTACACACACACACAGGTTACACACACACACACAGACACACACACACGTTACACACACACGCTACACACACAGACACGTTACACACACACAGGTTACACACACAGAGAGACACACACACACACAGACACGTTACACACAGACACACACACAGAGAGACACACACACACGCAGACACACAGACACACACACAGCCACGTTACACACAGACACACAGACACGTTACACACAGACACGTTACACACAGACAAACACACAGACACGTTACACACAGCCACATTACACACAGCCACAGACACGTTACACACACACACACAGACAGGTTACACACACAGACAGGTTACACACGCAGACACACAGACACACACAGACAAGTTACACACACAGACAGGTTACACACACAGATACACACACAGGTTACACACACATACTCAGACAACAACAACAACCGCCATTCGCCACTAAGTGGCGGTGACGTCACCACCCTGAGGCCACGTGAAGTGTCGAACGCCCGCTGGCAGGAGGTCACGGGGCAGACACAGGTGCCACGGGTTGACTGACTGAGATGACTGGCTGATGCACCACCTGTGCCCCCTACTGTGCCAACCTGCTGTGCTTTAGCCACCCGGCGCTCCGCTCGTTGTTGTGAGCGTCGCTCCTCCGCCCTCCGTTGTTATTGGAGGGCGACTACCTCCAACTGCCCAGTAGCATCCTTCACGAGCCTCCTCCACAGAGGCCGATCTTGACACCGCAGGTACCAGTCATCGGCAAGTCCACTCAGCTCCACGTCCTCCTGTACCACATCACTCCATCTCTTCTCTAGCCCGTGCCGCGCCCGTTTAGCCCCCTCAATCCGGCCGAACAAAAGCTGTTTCGGCATGCGTTAGCTGGGCATGCGGGCTACATGACCCAGCCATCCCAGCCTTGCCCGCCGGAGGAGCTCACCGATGGGACCTTGCCCAGATCTTTCAAGGATTTGTGAGCTCCTCACACAATCCAGTCTGGTTAAACCCAGGATGGATCGTAGGCAGGCCAGCCTAAATGTTTCTAACCGGCGAAGATGTTCCATTAGGGGGGTCCACGTTTCGCAAGCGTAGAGAAGGGAGGGAATGACCGTGGCCGAGAAGACCTGAAGCTGAGTGCGGAGCGACAGACCAGGTAGCTTCCACACAGCGTTACGCAACCGATGAAAAGATATTGCCGCTCGACTGATTCGGAGTGAGACCTCTGCTGTTAAACTGGAGCCAGTCATAAGCACACTGCCCAGGTATGGGAAACTCTCCACTCGCTCCACAACTGCCCCATCACCGATTGGGAGTTGTGGGGGTGGAGTGTCCGATGGTACAAAATACCCAGGCAGGTGCTTAGTTTTGGTGGGGCTGATGGTAAGGCCCCACCTCTTAGTGCCACGCTCCAGTCTCAGCAGCAGTGTCTCCAACTCCTCCTCTGATTGAGCAGCTATTACCAAATCATCAGCATACATAACGTGGTTGAGCAATAGGGAGCCATCCCTTGATCGCACCCGGGCATCGATCAGCCTCCCATTATATCTGTACCATATGGAGATTCCCCCGGTACAGCTATTGAAGGCTTCACGAACTACGTCGTCAAAATAGATGTTGAATAATGTGGGAGCCAGAGGACATCCCTGTCGCACCCCAAGGTGTACAGGGAATGGCTCTGACTCCCGGCCACGTAGTTTTACCCGGGCCCGCTCACCATCATGAAGGTCCTTAATGATCGTGAGCAGAGGGTCAGGTACTCCAAAAGCACGAAGAACGACCCAGAGCCCAGGCCTACTGATGGTATCATAGGCCTTAACCAGGTCAATAAAGCAGAGATGTAGGTCTTGTTGGAATTCCCTACACCTCTGCTGTAGCAGACGGACAGAAAATATGGCATCTGTGCAGGACCGCCCTTTCCTGAAACCGCATTGGGGCTCCGCAAGCCTCTCCTCAGCGTGCTTGGCAAGGCGATGCTGAATAATCCTTGCCAGGACCTTTCCCGGCACACTGAGGAGTGAGATGCCCCTGTAGTTGTTACAGTCTGTGCGGTCCCCCTTCTTAAAGAGAGGGACCACCAGGGCATCGTTCCAATCCTGCGAAACCCGTCCAGTGGTCCAGACCGTTGTTATGATGTCATATAGGGCAGTCTGTGCACAAACGCCACCCTCCCTCAGCATTTCGCTTGGGAGATCATCTCTGCCTGCTGCCTTTCCTGGTCTCAGACTCCGGATCGCCTTCAGTACTTCCTCAACAGATGGCACCTCAGCCAGCCACTCACAGGGTGTGACTTCTTCCAATATTTGAGGCACCGCAGCCTCAGCAGGGTCATCCTCACTTTGTGCCACGATGTTTTCCTGGCTGAGGGATTTTCCCTCTCCCAGGACCTCACAGAAATGCTCAGCAAATCTGCAAACCTGTTCCTGGGGGTCGGAGATTGGATCACCGTTTTTTCCCCTAATGATGGTAAGAGGTGTGGCGCTGCAGGTTACTTTTTTGATGGAGTTAAATAGAGATTTGTGATCACGGGCCACTGAGGCAGACTCCATCTCCTCAGCAACCCGCGACCACCACCCATCCTTGCAGCGCCTCACGGCTCTCCGAACCTCCGAGCGAAGGCTGCGGTAAGCCTCCTCATTCTCTGACGTGGGTTCTGTAGCCGATGACAGTGGGCCTGTCGCTTTTTCTCAACCATCCTGAACACCTCCTCTGTCAGCCAGGGTCTCTGGGGAGGTCTGGACCGCGTACCCAAAGCAGCCATTGTAGCTGCATGAGTCACAGTCCTAAACCTCGCCCATTTACCCTCGACATCAGGAGGAGTCGGGGACGATGCCAATCCCAGCTGCAAGCGATGATGAAATTCTCGCTTGCAACTTTTATCAGATAACTGAGACCAGGCCACTTTAGGTCGGAATGGGGTCCTGGGTGTACACCCATCACCGGAGTAGAAGAATGGCAGGCGCATCTAACAGATGACTAGTCGATGGTCAGAGGGCAGATCAGCTCCACGGTAGGTCCTGGTGTCAAGGACATGGGCTCGGATCTGCTGGTCCGTCACTATGTAGTCCAGCAGATGTTCTTGCTTGGACCCGGCATGCATCCATGATGTTGTGTGGATGCGCCGATGCCGGAACAGCGTGTTGGTAATTACAAGCCCATGGGCTGCACAAAAATCTAGCAGCCTCCTACCGTTGTTATTGAGCTGATCTGGCCCATGCCCTCCAATCACTCCAGACCAGGTGCCAGTATCATGACCAACTCGGGCATTGAAGTCACCCAACATGATGACTCTATCCCGAGGGGCCACTTTAGCCAGCACCTGTGACAGGAGGTCATAGAAGACATCTGACTCATCGGCTTTGCCTGCATCCCTCCACGGATGTTCATCTTCGGTGGGGGCATAAGTAACCACGACCACCATTCCTCGCCTCCGGTTGATGGGAAGGCGAGCCCAAAGTAGCCTGGGGCTTACAGCTTCCCACACCTCACCGCCACGCTCCCACGCCCCCTTCATTCTTTTGTTCAAAAGAAGAGCCACACCCTGTTGTTTGGCAGTCTGCTGCCCCGAGTAGAGGACTGTCCACCCCTCAGACACACACACAGAAACACACGAACAGGTTACACACAGACACACACATACTCAGACACACAGACAGGTTACACACACAGACACACACAGACACGTTACACACACAGACACACACTCACCCACATATACACACACACAACAACAACCGCCATTCGCCACTAAGTGGCGGTGACGTCACCACGACGCTTGTGCCAGGCCATGTGCACCTTGAGGCCATGTGAAGTGTCGAACGGCCGCTGGCAGGAGGTCACGGGGCAGACCCAGGTGCCACGGGTCGACTGACTGAGATGACTGGCTGATGCACCACCTGTGCCCCCTACTGTGCCAACCTGCTGTGCCCTAGTCACCCGGCGCTCCGCTCGTTGTTGTGAGCGTCGCTCCTCCGCCCTCCGTTGTTGTTGGAGGGCGACTGCCTCCAACTGCCCAGTAGCGTCCTTCACGAGCCTCCTCCACAGAGGCCGATCTTGACACCGCTGGTACCAGTCATCGGCAAGTCCACTCAGCTCCACGTCCTCCTGTACCACATCACTCCATCTCTTCTCTAGCCCGTGCCGCGCCCATTTAGCCCCCTCGATCCGGCCGACAAAAAAGCTGTTTCGGTATGCAGTGGCTGGTTATGTGGGCTACATGACCCAGCCATCGCAGCCTTGCCTGCCGGAGGAGCTCACCGATGGGACCTTGCCCAGATCTTTCAAGGATATGTGAGCTCCTCACACAATCCAGTCTGGTTAAACCCAGGATGGATCGTAGGCAGGCCAGCCTAAATGTTTCTAACCGGCGAAGATGTTCCATTAGGGGTGTTCACGTTTCGCAAGCGTAGAGAAGGGAGTGAATGACTGTGGCCGAGAAGACCTGAAGCTTAGTCCGGAGCGACAGACCAGGTAGCTTCCACACAGCGTTACGCAACCGATGAAAAGATATTGCCGCTCGACTGATTCGGAGTGAGACCTCTCCTGTTAAACTGGAGCCAGTCATAAGCACACTACCCAGGTATGGGAAACTCTCCACTCTCTCCACAACTGCCCCATCACCGATTGGGAGTTGTGGGGGTGGAGTGTCTGATGGTACAAAATACACAGGCAGCTGCTTAGTTTTGGTGGGGCTGATGGTAAGGCCCCACCTCTTAGTGGCACGCTCCAGTCTCAGCAGCAGCGTCTCCAACTCCTCCTCTGAGTGAGCAGCAATTACCAGATCATCGGCATACATAACGTGGTTGACCAATAGGGAGCCATCCCTTAACCGCACCCGGGCATCGATCAGCCTCCCATTGTATCTGTACCATATGGAGATTCCTCCTCAGACACTCACGCACAGACTCACCCACTCACCGACACACTCACCCACACACTCACCCACCCACCACTCTAGATTTCACACATCACACAGGCACACACATCTCTAGATTTCACACATCACACAGGCACATGGCTCTAGATTTCACACATCACACAGGCACACACATCTCTAGATTTCACACATCACACAGGCACACACATCTCTAGATTTCACACATCACACAGGCACACACATCTCTAGATTTCACACATCACACAGGCACACACGGCTCTAGATTTCACACATCACACAGGCACACACGGCTCTAGATTTCACACATCACACAGGCACACACGGCTCTAGATTTCACACAGGCACACACGGCTCTAGATTTCACACATCACACAGGCGCACACATCTCTAGATTTTCCACATCACATAGGCACACACAGCTCTATGGACCTGTCGGGGCAGGGAGGGCTTCCGAAGAGGCTGCGCAGGGAGCGACGTGGGGAGATGCGAGCCTCTCGCGAGAAGAACACCAGACGGAGGTCCTTGGTGAACACCACAGGGTCAGCGCAGCCCTCCAGCTGTGGATAGAACATGGCCACACACAGAAACCCTCCAGACCCTGCCCCATGGTGAACCCAGCTAGACCAGGCCGTGGTGAACCCCGCTAGACCAGGCCGTGGTGAACCCAGCTAGACCCAGGCCGTGGTGAACCCAGCTAGACCAGGACGTGGTGAACCCAGCTAGACCCAGGCCGTGGTGAACCCTCTAAACCCAGGGCATGGTGAACACTCTAGACCAGGCCGTGGTGAACCCAGCTAGACCCAGGCCGTGGTGAACCCAGCTAGACCAGGCCATGGTGAACCCAGCTAGACCAGGCCATGGTGAACCCAGCTAGACCAGGCCATGGTGAACCCAGCTAGACCAGGCCGTGGTGAACCCAGCTAGACCCAGGCCGTGGTGAACCCTCTAGACCAGGCCGTGGTGAACCCAGCTAGACCAGGCCATGGTGAACCCTCTAGACTAGGCCGTGGTGAACCCTCTAGACCAGGCCATGGTGAACCCAGCTAGACCCAGGCCATGGTGAACCCAGCTAGACCCAGGCCGTGGTGAACCCAGCTAGACCCTGCCCCATCGTGAACCCAGCTAGACCCAGGCCGTGGTGAACCCTCTAAACCCAGGGCATGGTGAACCCTCTAGACTAGGCCGTGGTGAACCCACTAGACCAGGCCGTGGTGAACCCAGCTAGACCAGGCCGTGGTGAACCCAGCTAGACCCAGGCCATGGTGAACCCTCTAGACCAGGCCGTGGTGAACCCTCTAGACCAGGCCGTGGTGAACCCACTAGACTAGGCCGTGGTGAACCCACTAGACCAGGCCGTGGTGAACCCTCTAGACCAGGCCGTGGTGAACCCTCTAGACCAGGCCGTGGTGAACCCACTAGACTAGGCCGTGGTGAACCCACTAGACCAGGCCGTGGTGAACCCTCTAGACCAGGGCCATGGTGAACCCTCTAGACCAGGCCGTGGTGAACCCAGCTAGACCCTGCCCCATGGTGAACCCTCTAGACCAGGCCGTGGTGAACCCTCTAGACCAGGCCGTGGTGAACCCAGCTAGACCCAGGCCATGGTGAACCCTCTAGACCAGGCCGTGGTGAACCCTCTAGACCAGGCCGTGGTGAACCCTCTAGACCAGGCTGTGGTGAACCCTCTAGACCAGGCCGTGGTGAACCCTCTAGACCAGGCCGTGGTGAACCCTCTAGACCAGGCCGTGGTGAACCCAGCTAGACCCAGGCCGTGGTGAACCCACTAGACCAGGCCGTGGTGAACCCAGCTAGACCCAGGCCATGGTGAACCCAGTTAGACCCGGGCCGTGGTGAATCGACCTGCAGGCGTGCGGTAAGTGTCAGGAGGATGCGCTGTGACCGGGGGGTCACACGGTTCAGCAGGATGGAGTTGTGAACGGCGCTGTCCCAGACAGCTTCCACGCGGTAGAACGTCCTGGGGGGAGGGGGGGGGCGGTGAGAGGGGTGGGGGTGAGGGGGATGGGGGGGGGGGGAGATTGAGGGGGTGGGGGGGGGCGGAGGGGGGAGACAGAGGGGGGGTTGAGGGGGAGGGGGGAGACGGTGGGGGGGAGGGGGGGAAGGAGAGATTGAGTGGGGGAGCAGAGGGAGAGACAAAGATTGATACACACAGATAGACACAGACAGATAGACACAGATAGATACACACGTAGAAAGACACACAGATAGACACACAAATAGACACACACACAGACACATAGATAGACACACGCACAGATAGACAGACACACACAGACACACCCACACACAGATAGACACACACAGATAGACACACAGACCCACACATGCAAAAACAAAGATCCCCCGTGTAGCCTGTAACAGACTGTAGGGGCAAGTGCTGTTAGCGAGCACCTATGAAGGCCGGAACGGTACACGAAGGGGTGGGTGGCCAGCACCACGCCCGACCGCCTTTGTCTCCCTAGTGGCGATGTTTACACACCGCACCAGGTACTCATTTGAGGCTGAGTCGACCTAGGGGAGGCCCAGGACCGGTTCAGATAATCGTCACTGGTGTTGGCCATGAGCGGGAATCGAACCCGGGTCGCCAGGTTCATAGCGCAGCGTAGCGCTAACCGCTACACCACCGCTCCCCACACACACACACAGACACACACACAGACACACAGACACACACAGACACACACAGACACTACACACACAGACACACACACAGACACTACACACACAGACACACACAGACACTACACACACAGACACACACAGACACACACAGACACTACACACACAGACACAGACACACAGACACTACACACACACAGACACTACACACACAGACACTACACACAGACACACACTACACACACAGACACACACACAGACACTACACACACACACAGACACTACACACACAGACACTACACACAGACACACAGACACTACACAAACACACAGACACACACAGACAGACACACAGACACACACACAGACACACACAGACACAGACAGACACACAGACACACACAGACACATAGACACACACACAGACACTACACACACACACAGACACTACACACACAGACAGACACAGACACACACACAGACACGCACACACAGACACACACACACAGACACACGCACACACAAGACACACAGACACACACACAGACACACACACACAGACACACACACACAGACACACAATGCTGAGATGATGCGGCACGGAGAGCCACCGGACGGCCAAAGCAAAACGAACTGGGAGAGCTGCGGAGCAAACAGCAATCAGCGCAAAAGCAACCACGGTGTGGGGGGGGGGGGGGTGGAGGGGGTGTGGGGGGGGGGTGGAGGTGAGGGTGTGGAGGGGGGGTGGAGGGGGGGTGGAGGTGAGGGTGTGGAGGGGGGGGGTGGAGGTGAGGGGGTGGAGGTGAGGGGTGGAGGTGAGGGGGTGGAGGGGGGGGTGGAGGTGAGGGGTGGATGTGAGGGTGCTCTGTGTATGGGGCAGGGTGACATCAACTGACACAGACACTGGGCATCACCATCATCACCACCGTCACCACCGTCGTCACGATCACCACCGTCAACACCGTCACCACCATCACCACCGTCAACACCGTCAACACCGTCACCACCGTCAACACCGTCACCACCGTCACCACCATCACGATCACCACCGTCACCACCACCGTCACCACCGTCAGCACCGTCACCCACCATCACGATCACCACCGTCACCACCGTCACCACCATCACCGTCACCACCGTCACCACCATCACCGTCACCACCGCCACCACCATCACACCACCGTCACCACCTCTACCATCGCCATTACCGCCGCTTTCACCAACACCCGCCATTCGCAACTACGTGGCGGTGACGTCACCACGTTGCCTGTGCCAGGCTAGGTGCATGAGGAAGTCACGGGACAGAGCCAGCAGGTGCCATGGGTTGACTGCTGTGCCAGGCTAGGTGCACGAGGAGGTCACGGGACAGACCCAGCAGGTGCCATGGGTTGACTGCTGTGCCAGGCTAGGTGCAGGAGGAGGCCACGGGACAGACCCAGCAGGTGCCATGGGTTGACTGCTGTGCCAGGCTAGGTGCAGGAGGTCTCAGGACAAACCCAGCAGGTGCCATTGGTAGGTTGACTGAGATGAGCGGTAGATGCACCACCACCTGTGGCCCCTACTGTGCCAACCTGCTGTGTTTTAGCTGCCCGGCGCTCTGCTCGTTGTTGTGAGCGTCGCTCCTCTGCCCTCCGTTGTTGTTGAAGGGCGACTGCCTCCAACTGCCCAGTAGCAGCGTCCTTCACGAGCCTCCTCCACCACCATCAACATGAATTCCACCACCACAACCATCATCACCACCACTGCCTCATCATCACCACCATCACACAATCCAGCCTGCAGGTTAAACCGTAGGCAGGCCAGCCTGAATGTTTCTAACCGGCGAAGATGTTCCATTAGGGGGGTCCACGTTTCGCAAGCGTAGACAAGGGAGGGAATGACCGTGGCCGAGAAGACCTGAAGCTTCGTGCGGAGCGACAGACCAGGTAGCTTCCACACAGCGTCACGCAACCGATGGAAAGATAATGCCGCTCGACTGATTCGGAGTGAGACCTCTGCTGTCCAACTGGAGCTGGTCAATAATATTCTCACGACGTTTCGGCCACAACACAAGCGGCCTTCATCAGGTGAAGTCTCGTCCCTTCACCTGATGAAGGCCGCTTGTGTTGTGGCCGAAACGTCGTGAGAATATGGTTGTGTTATTTTATTTTATCAATTTATTATTTTATTCTCATTCTACGTGGTGACTTTACCGAAAGAACCAAAGAAGATGAATCATTGCAGTCACGAAAGCTTTAAATCGAAATTCATTTTGAGTTAAAGAGTTAAAGCTTTCGTGACTGCACAGATTACTCATCGTTTTTTTCCGGTAAAGTCACGTGTGTAGGAATACCGTAGAATTACATCTTTGGTGTCTCCGTATATGTACTTGTGACTTGTGCCTCGTATTTGTTCACTCGGTCTATGCTGGTATGTTCAATCCAGAGGGTGAACACGAAATTTAGCACTCTTCTGAAATTCGTGGTCCGTCAGGTAAGTGTCTAACTGTGTTGTTGGCCTGACTGGGTTGTGCTTCACGTAATGTTTTTCCTAGGTTTGTTGAATTCTCGTCTCTCATCTTCTTGTTGTATTTACCTCCATGATTTGTTTTTTTTTACTTTACACCTGATGAGGATCGCTTGTGCTGCGCGTCGAAACGTCCTGACTGATTTTGTTTTAGTGTAATTTTATGGTACTCCTACGTACGTGACTTTGCCGAAAAATCCAACGAGGAATGAATTTTGATCGGTTCTTTGGGTGAAGTCCGCCGGATGACGACGGCCGCTTGTGTCGAAACGTCGTGGGTTTTGGCTTTCATTTTTTAGTAATTTTGTTCATTTTATTTTGTGTTTCCTGTCCACGTGGCTTCACCGAAGGAACCAAGAATGCGCATTCACAATGGGTGACTACTCACGCCAATAATTGAGGCACCACAGCCCCAGCAGAATCGTTCCCACCTTGCCCCATGATGAGGGAAATCCCCTCCCCCACCAAGAACCTCACAAAAATGCTCCCCGAACCTGCGGGTCGGAGATCGGATCACCGTTCTTTCCCCGAAAGGATGGTGATAGGCGAGGTGGGTGTACACCCACCAGCGGAGTGAAAGAATGGCAGGCGCATCTTTACAGATGACAAGTCGATGGTCAGTGGGCAGATCAGCTCAACGGTAGGTGTTGGTGTCAAGGACATGGGCTCGCATCCGCTGGTCTGTCACTATGTATTCCAGCAGATGTTCTTGCTTGGACCTGGCATGCATCCATGATGTTGTGTGGATGCGCCGATGCCGGAACAGCGTGTTGGTAATTACAAGCCCATGGGCTGCACAAAAATCTAGCAGCCTCCTACCGTTGTTATTGAGCTGATCTGGCCCATGCCTTCCAATCACTCCAGACCAGGTGCCAGCATCATGACCAACTCAGGCATTGAAGTCACCCAACAAGATGACTCTATCCCGAGGGGCCACTTTAGCCAGCACCTGTGACAGGAGGTCATAGAAAGCATCTGACTCATCGTCCTTACCAGCATCCCTCCACGGATGTTCGTCTTCGGTGGGGGCATAAGTAACCACGACCACCATTCCTCGCCTCCGGTTGATAGGAAGGCGAGCCCAAAGTAGCCTGGGGCTTACAGCTTCCCACACCTTACCGCCACGCTCCCACGCCCCCTTCATTCTTTTGTTCAGAAGAGCCACACCCTGTTGTTTGGCAGTCTGCTGCCCCGAGTAGAGGACTGTCAACCCCTCATGGTGACAGGAGCCAGAGCCAGTCCACCGGACCTCCTGAATGCCACAGAGATCCAGGCGGTACCGGTCCAGCTCCTGATAGAGGTGTGGCAGCCTCTCCTCCGCAGTGAGCGTTCGAACATTCCACGTGGCCATCCGTAGTGGCTTTTTGGTTGTTTCTGGAAGAGCTCAGAGGGTAGAGATTCAGTCTGAACATTCCATCACCACCACGACTACGACAACCATCACCACTATTATCATCACTGTCAACGCTATCACCACCACCATCATCACTACCACCACCATCAACAACATCAATACCACCACCATAACCATCATCACCACAACCATCATCATCAACAACACCATAATCATGATGGTGATGGCAGTGGTGATGGTGGTGATGGTGGTGATGGTGATGATGGTAGTGATGGTAGTGATGATGGTGATGGTAGTGATGATGGTGGTGATGGTGATGATGGTGGTGATGGTGATGATGGTGCTGATGGTTGTGATGGTAGTGATGATGGTGGTGATGGTGATGATGGTGGTGATGGTGATGGTAGTGATGGTGGTGATGGTAGTGATGGTAGTGATGGTGATGATGGTAGTGTTGGTGATGGTAGTGATGATGGTGGTGATGGTGATGATGGTGATGATGGTAATGATGGTGATGGTAGTGATGATGGTGGTGATGGTGGTGATGGTGATGGTAGTGGTGATGGTAGTGATGATGGTGGTGATGGTAGTGGTGGTGATGATGGTGATGGTAGTGATGGTGGTGATGGTGGTGATGGTGGTGATTATGGTGGTGATGGTGGTGATGGTAATGATGGTAGTGATGGTGATGATGGTGGTGATGGTAGTGATGGTAGTGATGATGGTGGTGATAGTGGCGATGGTGGTGATGGTAGTGATGGTGATGATGGTAGTGATGGTAGTGATGATGGTGGTGATGGTGATGATGGTGGTGGTGATGGTAGTGATGGTAGTGATGGGTGATGATGGTGATAGTATTGATGGTGTGGGTGATACTGGTGGTGATGGTGATGGTAGTGATGGTGGTGATGGTGATGGTGGTGATGGTAGTGATGATGGAAGTGATGGTGGTGATGGTAGTGATGATGGTAGTGATGGTGGTGGTGATGGGATGTTGGTGATGATGGTGATGTGGTATTGATGGTGATGGTTGTGATGATGGTGGTGGTGGTGATGGTGATGGTATGTGGTGATGGTGTGATGGTGTGGTGGTGTGGAGGTGGTGTGGGTGATGGAGTGGGTGGTGGTGGGATGGTGATGATGGTGGTTGAGGTGGTGATGGTGGTGATGGTGATGATGGTGGTGTGGTGGTGATGGTAGTGATGGTGGTGATGGCAGTGATGGTGGCGATGGTGGTGATGGCAGTGATGGTGGCGATGGTGGTGATGGTAGTGATGGTGATGATGGTAGTGATGGTAGTGATGATGGTGGTGATGGTGATGATGGTGGTGGTGATGATAGTGATGATGGTGGTGATGGTAGTGATGGTAGTGATGGTGATGATGGTAGTGATGGTATTGATGGTGGTGATACTGGTGGTGATGGTGATGGTAGTGATGGTGGTGATGGTGATGGTGGTGATGGTGGTGATGGTAGTGATGATGGAAGTGATGGTGATGGTAGTGATGGTGATGATGGTGGTGATGGTGGTGATGGTGGTGATGGTGGTGGATGATGGTGGTGATGATGGTGGTGATGGTGGTGATAATGGTAGTGATGGTGATGATGGTAGTGATGGTGGTGGTGGTTAGTGATGGTGGTGATGGTGGTAGTGATGGTGGTGATGGTGGTGGTGATGGTAGTGATGGTAGTGATGGTGGTGATGGTAGTGATGGTGGTGATGATGGTAGTGATGGTGGTGATGGTGGTGGTGATGGTGGTGATGGTAGTGATGATGGTGGTGATGGTAGTGATGGTGATGTAATGGTGGTGATGATGGTGGTGATGGTGGTAGTGATGGTGGTAGTGATGGTGATGATGGTAGTGATGGTGATGATGGTAGTGATGGTAGTGATGATGGTAGTGATGATGGTAGTGATGGTGGTGATGATGGTAGTGATGGTGATGATGGTAGTGATGATGATGGTAGTGATGGTGATGATGGTAGTGATGGTGGTGATGATGGTAGTGATGGTGGTAGTGATGATGGTAGTGATGGTGGTGATGATGGTAGTGATGGTGGTAGTGATGATGGTGATGATGGTAGTGATGATGATGGTAGTGATGGTGATGATGGTAGTGATGATGATGGTAGTGATGATGATGGTAGTGATGGTGATGATGGTAGTGATGATGGTAGTGATGGTGATGATGGTAGTGATGATGGTATTGATGATGGTGATGATGGTGATGATGGTAGTGATGATGGTGGTGATGGTGCCTAGTGGGTACCTGGGGATATCCGAGTCAATTGGCTGTCTGTGAGCGCGGGGGGGGGGGGGTGGAAGCACAGGCAGCAAGCGTTAGGGGGGCTGGGGGGGCTGGGGCTGGGGGGGCACTGCGGGGGCGGGGTGCAGGGGGACGGGCTGGGAGGGCGTGGGGAGGGGCCGGGGGGGGGCGTGGGGAGGGGCTGGGGGAGGGACTGGGAGGGCGTGGGGAGGGGTTGGGGGGGGCGTGGGGAGGGGCTGGGGGGAGGGGCGTGGGGAGGGGTTGGGGGGCGTGGGGAGGGGCTGGGAGGGGCGTGGGGAGGGGCTTGAGGGCGTGGGGAGGGGCTGGGAGTTCGGCTGCGGGGTGCAACAGCAAATCAGTCAGCAATACGAAGCGACAGGGAGCATAGGGGGTGTGTGTGTGTACGTGAGTGTGTGTGTACGTGTGTGTGTGTACGTGAGTGTGTGTGTACGTGTGCGTCTACGTGTGTGCGCGTCTACGTGTGTGCACGTCTACGTGTCTAAGTGTACGTGTGTACGCGTGTGGGTGTCCGTGTGTCCGTCTGTGTGTGTGTGCGTGTGTGCGTGTACGTGTGTGCGTGTGTGCGTGTACGTGTGTGCGTGTCTGTGTGAGTGTGTGTGTGTAGGGGTAGTGTAGCGGTTAGCGCGCTGCGCTATGAACCTGGTGACCCGGGTTCGATCCCCGCTCACGGCCAACACCGGTGACGATTATCTGAACCGGTCCCGGGCCTCCCCGAGGTCGACTCAACCTCAAATGAGTACCTGGTGCGGTGTGCAAACATCGCCACTAGGGAGACAAAGGCGGTCGGGCGTGGTGCTGGCCACCCACCCCCTCGTGTACCGTTCCGGCCTTCATAGGTGCTCGCTAACAGCACTTGCCCCTATGGGGGATCTTTGTTATCTTTGTGTGTACGTGTGTGTGTGTACGTGTGTGTGTGTACGTGTGTGTGTACGTGTGTGTGTGTACGTGTGTGTGTACGTGTGTGTGTGTACGTGTGCGTGTGTGTACGTGTGTGTGTGCGTGCGTGTGTGTACGTGTGTGTGTACGTGTGTATGTGCGTGTATGTGTGTACGTGTGTGTACGTGTGTGTGTGTACCTGTGAGTGTGGTGAAGTGTGCGTGCGTGTATGCGTGCGTGCGTGTATGTGCGTACGTGTGTGTGTACGTGTGTGTGTGTGCGTGCGTGCGTGTGTCTGTGTGTACGTGCGTGCGTGTATGTGCGTGTGTGTGTGTACGTGCGTGTGTGTGCGTGCATGGGGAGCGGTGGTGCCGCGGTTAGCGCTACGCTGCACTACGAACCTGTCGACCCGGGTTCCCGCTCACGGCCAACACCACCGGTGACGATCAAATCTGAACCGGTCCTGGGCATCCCCTAGGTCTACTCGGCCTCAAATGAGTACCTGGTGCGGCGTGCAGTAAACATCGCCACTAGGGGAGACAAAGGCGGCCGGGCGTGGTGGTGCTGGCCACCCACCCCCTCTGTGTGTGCCACAGTGCCGGTAGCCTTCATAGGCAGCACTTGGCTCAACAATTTGTTAAGGGTGAGCGGGTGGGTGAGTGAGTGCATAGGTGGGTGAGTGCATGGGTGGGTGAGTGGGTGGGTGAGTGAGTGGGTGGGTGAGTGAGTGAGTGGGTGAGTGAGTGGGTGAGTGAGTGCATGGGTGAGTGAGTGAGTGAGTGGATGAGTGAGTGAGTGGGTGGGTGAGTGAGTGAATGAGTGGGTGGGTGAGTGAGTGAATGAGTGGGTGGGTGAGTGAGTGGGTGAGTGAGTGGGTGAGTGAGTGCATGGGTGGGTGAGTGAGTGGGTGAGTGAGTGAGTGGGTGAGTGAGTGGGTGAGTGAGTGCATGGGTGAGTGAGTGAGTGAGTGGATGAGTGAGTGAGTGGGTGGGTGAGTGAGTGGGTGGGTGAGTGAGTGGGTGGGTGAGTGAGTGAGTGGGTGAGTGAGTGGGTGAGTGAGTGCATGGGTGAGTGAGTGAGTGAGTGGATGAGTGAGTGAGTGGGTGGGTGAGTGAGTGAATGAGTGGGTGGGTGAGTGAGTGAATGAGTGGGTGGGTGAGTGAGTGGGTGAGTGAGTGGGTGAGTGAGTGCATGGGTGGGTGAGTGAGTGGGTGAGTGAGTGAGTGGGTGAGTGAGTGAGTGGGTGGGTGAGTGAGTGGGTGGGTGAGTGCATGAGTGAGTGAGTGAGTGCATGAGTGAGTGAGTGCATGGGTGGGTGGGTGAGTGAGTGGAGTGGGTAGGTGAGTCAGTGAGTAGGTGGGTGAGTGAGTAGGTGGGTGAGTGAGTGGGTGGGTGAGTGCATGGGTGAGGGAGTGGGTGGGTGAGTGAATGGGTGGGTGAGTGCATGGGTGAGTGAGTGCGTGGGTGAGTGAGTGCGTGGGTGAGTGAGTGGGTGAGTGAGTGAGTGAGTGCATGGGTGGGTGAGTGAGTGCATGGGTGGGTGGGTGAGTGAGTGGGTGAGTGGGTGGGTGTGTGAGTGGGTGGGTGAGTGAGTGGGTAGGTGAGTGAGTGAGTAGGTGGGTGAGTGAGTCGGTGGGTGAGTGCATGGGTGAGGGAGTGGGTGGGTGAGTGAATGGGTGGGTGAGTGCATGGGTGAGTGAATGGGTGGGTGAGTGCATGGGTGAGTGAGTGAGTGCATGGATGGGTGAGTGAGTGCATGGGTGGGTGAGTGAGTGGGTGAGTGAGTGGGTAGGTGAGTGAGTGGGTGGGTGTGTGAGTGGGTGGATGAGTGAGTGTGTGGGTGAGTGCATGGGTGAGTGAGTGGGTGAGTGCATAGATAAGCGAGTGAGTGGGTGAGTGAATGGGTGAGTGAGTGAGTGAGTGCATGGGTGGGTGAGTGAGTGCATGGGTGGGTGGGTGAGTGAGTGGGTGAGTGGGTGGGTGAGTGAGTGAGTGGGTAGGTGAGTGAGTGAGTAGGTGGGTGAGTGAGTGGGTGGGTGAGTGCATGGGTGAGGGAGTGGGTGGGTGAGTGAATGGGTGGGTGAGTGCATGGGTGAGTGAGTGAGTGAATGGGTGGGTGAGTGCATGGGTGGGTGAGTGCATGGGTGAGTGAGTGAGTGAATGGGTGGGTGAGTGCATGGGTGAGTGAGTGAGTGCATGGGTGGGTGAGTGAGTGGGTGAGTGAGTGGGTAGGTGAGTGAGTGGGTAGGTGTGTGAGTGGGTGGGTGAGTGAGTGAGTGGGTAGGTGAGTGAGTGAGTAGGTGGGTGAGTGAGTGGGTGGGTGAGTGCATGGGTGAGTGAGTGCATGGGTGGGTGAGTGAGTGGGTGAGTGAGTGGGTAGGTGAGTGAGTGGGTGGGTGTGTGAGTGGGTGGATGAGTGAGTGTGTGGGTGAGTGCATGGGTGAGTGAGTGAGTGGGTGAGTGAATGGGTGAGTGCATAGATAAGTGAGTGAGTGGGTGAGTGCATGGGTGAGTGAATGTGTGAGTGAGTGAGTGGGTGAGTGAGTGAGTGAGTGAGCGAGTGAGTGGGTGAGTGAGTGAGTGAGTGAATGGGTGAGTGAGTGAATGGGTGAGTGGGTGAGTGGGTGAGTGAGTGGGTGAGCGAGTGAATGGGTGAGTGAGTGAGTGAGTGGGTGAGTGAGTGAGTGAGTGCGTGGGTGAGTGAGTGCGTGGGTGAGTGAGTGGGTGAGTGAGTGCATGGGTGGGTGAGTGAGTGCATGGGTGGGTGAGTGAGTGCATGGGTGGGTGGGTGAGTGAGTGGGTGAGTGAGTGGGTGGGTGTGTGAGTGGGTGGGTGAGTGAGTGGGTATGTGAGTGAGTGAGTAGGTGGGTGAGTGAGTGGGTGGGTGAGTGCATGGGTGAGGGAGTGGGTGGGTGAGTGAATGGGTGGGTGATTGCATGGGTGAGTGAGTGAGTGAATGGGTGGGTGAGTGCATGGGTGAGTGAGTGAGTGCATGGGTGGGTGAGTGAGTGGGTGAGTGAGTGGGTAGGTGAGTGAGTGGGTGGGTGGGTGTGTGAGTGGGTGGGTGAGTGAGTGAGTGGGTAGGTGAGTGAGTGAGTAGGTGGGTGAGTGAGTGGGTGGGTGAGTGCATGGGTGAGTGAGTGAGTGCATGGGTGGGTGAGTGAGTGGGTGAGTGAGTGGGTAGGTGAGTGAGTGGGTGGGTGTGTGAGTGGGTGGATGAGTGAGTGTGTGGGTGAGTGCATGGGTGAGTGAGTGAGTGAGTGGGTGAGTGCATGGATGAGTGAATGGGTGAGTGCATAGATAAGTGAGTGAGTGGGTGAGTGCATGGGTGAGTGAATGGGTGAGTGAGTGAGTGAGCGAGTGTGTGGGCGAGTGAGTGAGTGAGTGAATGGGTGAGTGAGTGAATGGGTGAGTGGGTGAGTGGGTGAGTGAGTGGGTGAGCGAGTGAATGGGTGAGTGGGTGAGTGAGTGGGTGAGTGGGTGAGTGAGTGGGTGAGTGAGTGGGTGAGCGAGTGAATGGGTGAGTGAGTGGGTGAGTGGGTGAGTGAGTGGGTGAGTGCATGGGTGGGTGAGTGAGTGGGTGGGTGAGTGGGTGAGTGGGTGGTGAGGAGCCTACCGGTCGTCGTTGGCCGGGTTGATGTAGTGAGCCGACATGATGGTGAGCGAGTGGAGGTGGGAGTCGGCGGGGAAGTCGCTCTCGCTCGGCGTGTTCCTCACCCGCCCTGCACTCACCCGGTGAGCGAGACACGGGCGGTGAGCGAGACACGGGCGGCGAGACACGCGGCTGGCTGAGCGAGTGAGTGGCTGGGTGGGTGAGTGGGTAGGTGAGTGAGTGAGTGGCTGGATGGCTGGTTGAGTGGGTGAGTGAGTGAGTCGCTGGGTGGCGTGGTGAGTGAGCGGGTGAGCGAGTGAGCGAGTGAGCGGGTGAGCGGGTGAGTGGGTGAGCGAGTGAGCGAGCGGGTGAGCGAGTGAGTGAGCGAGTGAATGGGTGAGCGGGTGAGCGAGTGAGCTGGTGAGCGAGGGGGTGAGCGGGTGAGCGAGTGAACGGGTGAGCGAGTGAGTGAGCGAGTGAGCTGGAGAGCGAGGGGGTGAGCGAGGGGGTGAGCGAGGGGGTGAGCGAGTGAACGGGTGAGCGAGTGAGTGAGCGGGTGAGCGAGGGGGTGAGCGAGGGGGTGAGCGAGGGGGTGAGCGAGGGGGTGAGCGAGCCACTCACCAACCAGGAGCTCCGTCGCTTCTCCCCAGCAGAGCTCCGCGGCCGTCTCGTGGACCAGCGTCACGGCGATCCGGCGCTGGATACCCTGCAGCGGGAATTCCACGGTTCAACACCGCACCCAGGGGTCATTCACATCGTCCATGTTGCATGGGGGGGGTGGGGTGATGTCACGTCGGCCATGTTGTATGGGGGATGACGTCACGTCGGCCATGTTGTATGGGGGGGTGACGTCACGTCAGCCATGTTGCATGGGGGGGGGTTGATGTCACGTCGGCCATGTTGTATGGAGGGGTGACGTCACGTCCACGTTGCATTGGGGGGAGGGGGTGACGTCACGTTGGCCATGTTGGATGGGGGGTGACGGCATGTCGGCCATGTTACATGGGGTGGGGGTGGGGTTACGTCCGCGTCGGCCATGTCACGTGGGGCGTGACCGTCCGCGTCGGCCATGTCACGTGGGGCGTGACCGTCCGCGTCGGCCATGTCACGTGGGGCGTGACGCGTCTGCGTCGGCCATGTCACGTGGGGCGTGACCGTCCCATCGGCCATGTCACGTGGGGCGTGACCGTCCTATCGGCCATGTCACGTGGGGCGTGACCGTCCCATCGGCCATGTCACGTGGGGCGTGACCGTCCCATCGGCCATGTCACGTGGGGCGTGACTGTCCCATCGGCCATGTCACGTGGGGCGTGACCGTCCCATCGGCCATGTCACGTGGGGCGTGACCGTCCGTGTCGGCCATGTCACGTGGGGCGTGACCGTCCCATCGGCCATGTCACGTGGGGCGTGACTGTCCCATCGGCCATGTCACGTGGGGGCGTGGACGCGTCCGAGGTGGGCGGCCTCACGCCGCAGGCGAGCCGTCCGCACCTGGTGCAGGAGGAAGGTCCCCTGGCAGGGCACGCCGCTCCCGTGGTCCACGATGGCCGGCACGTACCTACGCGGAAAGACAAAGGTCCCCCGTGTAGCCCGTCACAGACCGCAGGGGCAAGTGCCGCTAGCTGGCGGGGGCGGCACTTGCCCCTGCGAAGGCCGGCACGGGGGGGCACACGACGGGGGGTGGGTGGGCCAGCGCCACACGCGCCGGCCGTCTTTGTCTCCCCAGTTAGCCTTGTTTACCAAACCACCATGGCACCAGGTACTCGTTTGAGGCCGAGTCGACCTAGGGGAGGCCCAGGACCGGTTCAGATAATCGTCGCTGGGTGTGTTTGGCCGTGAGCGGTGATTTTGCTGACGATGACGGTGGTGGTGGTGGTGGTGACGGTGATGGTGGTGATGATGCTGATGACGGTGGTGGTGGTGGTGGTGGTGATGATGACGGTGGTGGTGGTGGTGGTGATGATGACGGTGGTGGTGGTGGTGATGACGGTGATGGTGGTGATGATAGTGATGGTGGTGGTGGTGATGATGGTGGTGGTGGTGGTGATGATGACGGTGGTGGTTGTGATGATGCTGATGATGGTGGTGGTTGTGATGATGACGGTGGTGGTGGTGATGATGACCGTGGTGGTTGTGATGATGACGTTGGTAGTTGTGATGATGCTGATGATGGTGGTGGTTGTGATGATGACGGTGGTGGTGGTTGTGATGATGACGGTGGTGATGATGATGCTGATGACGGTGGTGGTGGCGGCTGGGGTGCTGGTAGTGGCGATGGCAATGGCGGCGGCGGCGGTGGTGGCGGCTGTGGCGATGATGGTGGTGGGCTGCGGTGATGGTGGCGATGATAGTGGTTGTGGCGGTGGTGACGATGGAAGTGGGTGGCGATGGTGCTGGTTGTGGTGGTGGTGGTAGTGGTGGTGCCACTCACTCGCCCGAGGGCTCTAGTTCCGAGACCTCCACCCAGGCGAGGATGTGGAACGCCGCGAGGGTGGCAGAGTCCGGAGCAGCTCCGTCGCTCCGTGCCGCCACTGCAAAGACAAAGATCCCCCGGGTAGCCTCGACGGACTGCTGGGGCAAGTGCCGTCAGCGAGTAGCAGCGCCTCAGACACACATACATACATACACACAGACAGACACACATACATACATACATACAGACACACACACACACAGACAGACACACACAGACAGACACAGACAGACACACACAGACACACACAGACACGCAGACAGACACACAGACATACAAACACACAGACAGACACACACACAGACAAACAGACACACAGACAGACACACACAGACAAACACACAGACAGACAAACAGACACACAGACAGACACACAGACAGACAAACACACAGACAGACAAACAGACACACAGACACACACAGACACACAGACAGACAAACAGACACACAGACAGACACACACACAGACAGACAAACAGACACAGAGACAGACAGACAAACAGACAGACAGACACACAGACAGACACACACAGACAGACACACATACACGCAGACACACACACAGACACACACACACATAGTCACACACAGACAGACACACATACAGAGAGACACATACACACAACAAAGATCCCCCGTATAGCCTTAACAGACTGTAGGGGCAAGTGCTGTTAGTGAGCACCTATGAAGGCCGGAACGGCAAACGAGGGGGTGGGTGGCCAGCACCACGCCCGGCCGCCTTTGTCTCCCCAGTAGCAATGTTTACTACACACCGCACCAGGTACTCATTTGAGGCTGAGTCGACCTAGGGGAGGCCCAGGACCGGTTCAGATAATCGTCATTGGTGTTGGCCGTGAACGGGAATCGAACCCGGGTCGCCAAGTTCATAGCGCAGTGTAGTGCTAACCGCTACACTATCGCTCCCCACACACACAGTGTGACACACACAGTGACACACACAGTGACACACACAGACACACACACATATAGACACATACAGACAGACACACATAGTCACACACAGACAGAAACACACACAGACACACACACACAGACACACAGACACACAGACACACATTGTCACAGACAGACACACACAGACAGACACACACATAGTCACACACAGACAGACACACACACACACAGACACACATACAGACACACACACATAGTCACACACAGACAGACACACACACATAGTCACACACAGACAGACACACACACATAGTCACACACAGACAGACACACACACATAGTCACACACAGACAGACACACACACATAGTCACACACAGACAGACACACACACAGACAGACAGACACACACACACAGACACACACACACATAGTTACACACAGATTGCCACACACATACAGACATGTATGCAGACACACATACAGACACACACAGTCACACTCACCACGCTCACCACACTCACCACCACACTCACCACCACAGTCACCCTCACCACGCTCACCACGCTCATCACCCTCACCACCCTCACCACCACCACGCTCACCACCCTCACCACACTCACCACACTCACCACACTCACCACGCTCACCACTCACCGGGTTTGGAGAGCGGCACCGGTGACACAAAAATTCGCGGGTTTGGCAGAGGGCTGCGAAACAAACAACATCATCAGCAGCAGCATCATCATCAGCAGCAGCATCATCATCAGCAGCATCATCATCAGCAGCAGCATCATCAGCATCATCATCATTGTCATCATCAGCAGCATAATCATCAGCATCATAATCAGCGTCATCATCAGGATCATCGTCAGCAAGATCAGCATCATCATCAGCAGCATCCTCAGCAACATCATCAACATCAGCATCATCAGCAGCAGTATCATCAGCAGCAGCATCATCACCAGCAACATTATCAGTAAAATCATCAGCAACAACATCATCAGCATCATCAGCAGCAGCAGCAACACCAGCAACAACATCATCATCATCAGCAACATCATCGTCAGCAGCATCAGCAACATCAGCGACATCATCATCAGCAACATCACCATCATCATCAGAATACCGCTGCGTTGGGCATTGTTTACCTGTGGAGGAAATCTGCGTGCTGCTGATGATGCTGCTGATGCTGCTGCTGATGATGATGCTGATGGTGGTGGTGGTGGTGGCCGTAGATCTCGAAGAGCAGCGGCTTTGTGCGCAGATAGTCAACAAACTCTGCAGTCACCTCCACAGATATCTGGGGAGGTGGAGGTGGGGGGGAGGGGGTGGGGGGGAGGTGGGGGGAGGAGGTGGGGGGGAGGGGGCAGGAGTTGTGGGAGGTGGGTGGGGGGATTAGTACTGCTTGTACTGTGTACGTGTACTGTGTGTATAGTGTGTGTGTACTGTGTGTGTACTGTGTGCGTGTACTGTGTGTGTGTGTACTGTGTGTGTGTGTACTGTGTGTGTGTACTGTGTGTATACTGTGTGTGTGTACTGTGTGTGTACTGTGTGTGTGTGTACTGTGTGTATAGTGTGTGTGTGTACAGTGTGTGTGTACTGTGTGTGTACTGTGTGTGTGTGTACTGTGTGTGTGTACAGTGTGTGTGTGTACTGTGTGTGTACTGTGTGTGTGTGTGTGTACTGTGTGTGTACTGTGTATACACTGCGTACTGTATGTGTGTGTACTGTGTGTGTGTGTGTACTGTGTGTATAGTGTGTGTGTGTGTACTGTGTGTGTACTGTGTGTGTACTGTGTGTGTGTACTGTGTGTATACTGTGTGTGTACTGTGTGTGTGTGTACTGTGTGTATAGTGTGTGTGTGTACTGTGTGTGTACTGTGTGTGTGTGTACTGTGTGTGTACTGTGTATACACTGTGTACTGTATGTGTGTGTACTGTGTGTGTGTGTACTGTGTGTATAGTGTGTGTGTGTACTGTGTGTGTACTGTGTGTGTGTATACTGTGTGTGTGTACTGTGTGTGTACAGTGTGTGTGTGTACTGTGTGTGTACTGTGTGTGTGTGTACTGTGTGTGTACTGTGTATACACTGCGTACTGTATGTGTGTGTACTGTGTGTGTGTGTGTACTGTGTGTATAGTGTGTGTGTGTGTACTGTGTGTGTACTGTGTGTGTACTGTGTGTGTGTACTGTGTGTATACTGTGTGTGTACTGTGTGTGTGTACTGTGTGTATAGTGTGTGTGTGTACTGTGTGTGTACTGTGTGTGTACTGTGTATACACTGTGTACTGTATGTGTGTGTACTGTGTGTGTGTGTACTGTGTGTATAGTGTGTGTGTGTACTGTGTGTGTATACTGTGTGTGTGTATACTGTGTGTGTGTACTGTGTGTGTACACTGTGTGTGTACTGTGTGTGTGTACTGTGTGTGTACACTGTGTATACTGTGTGTGTGTGTACTGTGTGTGTGTACTGTGTGTGTACTGTTTGTACTGTGTGTGTGTGTGTACTGTGTGTGTGTACTGTGCGTCCTGTGTGTGTACACTGTGTGTGTACACTGTGTGTATACTGTGTGTGTATACTGTGTATTGTGTGTGTACTGTGTGTACGTACTGTGTGTACTGTGTGTGTACTGTGTGTGTACACTGTGTGTACTGTGTGTACACTCTGTATACTGTGTGTGTGTACACTGTGTATACTGTGTGTGTGTGTACACTGTGTGTACACTGTGTGTGTACTGTGTGTGTGTACAGTGTGTGTGTACTGTGTGTGTGTACTGTGTGTGTACTGTGTGTGTACTGTGCGTACTGTGTGTGTGTACTGTGTGTGTGTACTGTGTGTGTACACTGTGTGTGTACTGTGTGTGTGTACACTGTGTACTGTGTGTGTACTGTGTATTGTGTGTGTGTACTGTGTGTACTGTGTGTGTGTGTACACTGTGTGTGTACACTGTGTGTACACTGTGTGTATACTGTGTATACTGTGTGTACACTGTGTGTGTGTACTGTGTGTGTACTGTGTGTACTGTGTGTGTGTGTACTGTGTGTACTGTGTGTGTACTGTGCGTACTGTGTGTGTACACTGTGTGTGTACACTGTGTGTATACTGTGTATTGTGTGTGTACTGTGTGTGTACTGTGTGTGTACACTGTGTGTATACTGTGTGTGTGTGTGTATACTGTGTGTGTGTGTACTGTGTGTGTGTGTGTACACTGTGTGTGTGTACACTGTGTGTGTACTGTGTGTGTACAGTGTGTGTACAGTGTGTGTGTGTACAGTGTGTACTGTGTGTGTGTACTGTGTGTGTGTGTACTGTGTACTGTGTGTACTGTGTGTGTACTGTGTGTGTGTACTGTGCGTACTGTGTGCGTACTGTGTGTGTACACTGTGTGTATAGTGTGTGTGTGTATTGTGTGTGTGTGTACTGTGTGTGTACACTGTGTGTGTGTACACTGTGTGTATACTGTGTGTGTGTGTACAGTGTGTGTGTACAGTGTGTGTGTACACTGTGTGTGTGTACTGTGTGTGTACTGTGTGTGTGTACTGTGTGTGCACACTGTGTACTGTGTGTGTACTCTGTGTGTACTGTGTACTGTGTGTGTACTGTGTGTGTGTGTACTGTGTACACTGTGTGTGTGTGTACTGTGTACACTGGGTGTACTGTATGTGTACACTGTGTGTGTACTACGTGTGTGTGTACTGTGTGTGTACACTGTGTGTGTGTACTGTGTGTGTGTGTACTGTGTGTGTGTACTGTGTGTGTACTGTGTGTAGGTACTGTGTACACTGTGTTCTGTGTGTACACTGTGAACTGTGTGTACTGTGTGTGTACTGTGTGTGTGTACACTGTGTGTGTACTGTGTGAACTGTGTGTGTACTGTGTGTACACTGTGTGTGTACTGTGTGTGTACTGTGTGTGTGTACTGTGTACACTGTGTGTGTGTACTGTGTACACTGTGTGTACTGTGTACACTGTGTGTGTACTGTGTGTGTACACTGTGTGTGTACTGCGTGTGTACTGCGTGTGTACTGTGTGTACACTGTGTGTGTACTGTGTGTGTGTGTACACTGTGTGTGTACACTGTGTGTGTACTCCATGTGTACTGTGTGTGTACTGCGTTGTACTGTGTGTACTGTGTGTGTACTGTGTGTGTACTGTGTGTATACTGTGTATGTACTGTATGTGTACACTGTGTACACTGTGTGTGTACTGTGTGTGTACACTGTGTGTGTACTGTGTGTGTACTGTATGTGTACACTGTGTGTGTACTGTGTGTACTGCGTGTGTACTGTGTGTAGGTACTGTGTACACTGTGTACTGTATGTACTGTGTGTGTACTGCATGTGTACACTGTGTGTGTACTGCGTGTGTACTGTGTGTACTGTGTACACTGTGTGTGTACTGTGTGTGTACACTGTGTGTGTACTGCGTGTGTACTGCGTGTGTACTGTGTGTACACTGTGTGTGTACTGTGTGTGTGTGTACACTGTGTGTGTACACTGTGTGTGTACTCCATGTGTACTGTGTGTGTACTGCGTTGTACTGTGTGTACTGTGTGTGTACTGTGTGTGTACTGTGTGTATACTGTGTATGTACTGTATGTGTACACTGTGTACACTGTGTGTGTACTGTGTGTGTACACTGTGTGTGTACTGTATGTGTACACTGTGTGTGTACTGTGTGTACTGCGTGTGTACTGTGTGTAGGTACTGTGTACACTGTGTACTGTATGTACTGTGTGTGTACTGCATGTGTACACTGTGTGTGTACTGCGTGTGTACTGTGTGTACTGTGTACACTGTGTGTGTACTGTGTGTGTACACTGTGTGTGTACTGCGTGTGTACTGCGTGTGTACTGTGTGTACACTGTGTGTGTACTGTGTGTGTGTGTACACTGTGTGTGTACACTGTGTGTGTACTCCATGTGTACTGTGTGTGTACTGCGTTGAACTGTGTGTACTGTGTGTGTACTGTGTGTGTACTGTGTGTATACTGTGTATGTACTGTATGTGTACACTGTGTACACTGTGTGTGTACTGTGTGTGTACACTGTGTGTGTACTGTGTGTGTACTGTATGTGTACACTGTGTGTGTACTGTGTGTACTGCGTGTGTACTGTGTGTAGGTACTGTGTACACTGTGTACTGTATGTACTGTGTGTGTACTGCATGTGTACACTGTGTGTGTACTGCGTGTGTACTGTGTGTACTGTGTGTGTACTGTGTGTGTGTACACTGTATGTACTGTGTGTGTACTGCGTGTGTACTGCAGGCTCTCCTCACATTCTGCACGTGGTAGAATCCCAGGGGGGGACCCCTCCCGGTGTTCTTGAGCGGCTCCGTGGAGAACGCCTCCTCCCCACGGTGCAGGAAGCTGGCGGTGGGTGGGCGGGACATGGTGGGTGGGTGGGACATGGTGGGTGGGTGGGACATGGTGGGTGGGACATGGTGGGTGGGTGGGACATGGTGGGTGGGACATGGTGGGTGGGTGGCACACAGTGGGTGGGACATGGTGGGTGGGTGGGGCACGGTGGGTGGGTGGGGCACGGTGGGTGGGTGGGGCATGGTGGGTGGGACACAGTGGGTGGGTGGGACACGGTGGGTGGGTGGGGCACAGTGGGTGGGTGGGGCATGGTGGGTGGGGTATGGTGGGTGGGGCATGGTGGGTGGGTGGGGCATGGTGGGTGGGACATGGTGGGTGGGTGGGACATTGTGGGTGGGTGGGACATGGTGGGTGGGTGGGACACGGTGGGTGGGTGGGGCATGGTAGGTGGGACACAGTGGGTGGGTGGGACACGGTGGGTGGGTGGGGCATGGTGGGTGGGACACAGTGGGTGGGTGGGACATGGTGGGTGGGGCACAGTGGGTGGGTGGGGCATGGTAGGTGGGACATGGTGGGTGGGTGGGGCATGGTGGGTGGGGCACGGTGGGTGGGTGGGACACAGTGGGTGGGTGGGGCATGGTGGGTGGGGCATGGTGGGTGGGACATGGTGGGTGGGTGGGACATGGTGGGTGGGTGGGACATGGTGGGTGGGGCACAGTGGGTGGGTGGGGCATGGTGGGTGGGACATGGTGGGTGGGTGGGGCATGGTGGGTGGGGCACGGTGGGTGGGTGGGACACAGTGGGTGGGTGGGGCATGGTGGGTGGGACACGGTGGGTGGGACATGGTGGGTGGGGCACGGTGGGTGGGACATGGTGGGTGGGGCACGGTGGGTGGGTGGGACATGGTGGGTGGGTGGGACATGGTGGGTGGGTGGGACATGGTGGGTGGGGCACGGTGGGTGGGTGGGACACGGTGGGTGGGTGGGGCACGGTGGGTGGGTGGGTGGGACATGGTGGGTGGGTGGGACATGGTGGGTGGGACACGGTGGGTGGGTGGGACATGGTGGGTGGGGCATGGTGGGTGGGACACAGTGGGTGGGTGGGACACGGTGGGTGGGTGGGGCACGGTGGGTGGGTGGGGCATGGTGGGTGGGAAACGGTGGGTGGGTGGGACATGGTGGGTGGGGCACGGTGGGTGGGTGGGACATGGTGGGTGGGGCACGGTGGGTGGGTGGGACACAGTGGGTGGGTGGGGCATGGTGGGTGGGGCATGGTGGGTGGGACATGGTGGGTGGGTGGGACATGGTGGGTGGGTGGGACATGGTGGGTGGGTGGGACATGGTGGGTGGGACACGGTGGGTGGGTGGGACACAGTGGGTGGGTGGGACATGGTGGGTGGGACACGGTGGGTGGCACACGGTGGGTGGGACATGGTGGGTGGGTGGGATACGGTGGGTGGGTGGGATACGGTGGGTGGGTGGATCACGGTGGGTGGGTGGGACATGGTGGGTGGGTGGGACATGGTGGGTGGGACACGGTGGGTGGGGCACAGTGGGTGGGTGGGACATGGTGGGTGGGGCACAGTGGGTGGGTGGGGCACGGTGGGTGGGTGGGACACGGTGGGTGGGACATGGTGGGTGGGTCACGGTGGGTGGGTGGGACACGGTGGGTGGGACACGGTGGGTGGGTGGGACATGGTGGGTGGGACACGGTGGGTGGGACATGGTGGGTGGGACATGGTAGGTGGGACATGGTGGGTGGGTCACGGTGGGTGGGTGGGGCATGGTGGGTGGGTGGGACATGGTGGGTGGGTGGGGCATGGTGGGTGGGACATGGTGGGTGGGTGGGACACGGTGGGTGAGACACGGTGGGTGGGACATGGTGGGTGGGTGGGACATGGTGGGTGGGTGGGGCATGGTGGGTGGGACATGGTGGGTGGGTGGGACACGGTGGGTGGGACACGGTGGGTGGGACATGGTGGGTGGGACATGGTGGGTGGGTGGGACATGGTGGGTGGGACACGGTGGGTGGGTGGGACATGGTGGGTGGGTGGGACACGGTGGGTGGGACATGGTGGGTGGGTGGGACATGGTGGGTGGGACATGGTGGGTGGGTGGGACATGGTGGGTGGGACATGGTGGGTGGGTGGGGCATGGTGGGTGGGACACGGTGGGTGGGACACGGTGGGTGGGACATGGTGGGTGGGTGGGGCATGGTGGGTGGGACATGGTGGGTGGGACATGGTGGGTGGGTGATGGTGGGTGGGTGATGGTGGGTGGGACATGGTGGGTGGGTGGGGCATGGTGGGTGGGTGATGGTGGGTGGGTGATGGTGGGTGGGTGTCCTCACTTGAACTGACAGAAGATGTCTGTGTAGTGGGGGGAGATGGTGGGTGGGTGTCCTCACTTGAACTGACAGAAGATGTCTGTGTAGTGGGGGGAGATCCCCAGGGCCTGAAGCACCGTCACGCGGAACGTGAAGCGCTCGCCCATCCGCAGCTGACCCACCAACCCCGCGGTGGCGCACTCACCACCCCCCTCACCACCCCCCTCACCACCCCCCTCACCACCCCCCTCACCACCCTCCTCATCCTCACCCACCCACGCCTCCTCCTCCTCCTCACCACCGGCCACACACAGAGACGGCCCTGCACACGAGATCAGTGGGTGGGTGGGTGTGTGAGTGGGTGGGTGGGTGGGTGAGTGAGTGAGTGAGTGGGTGGGTGAGTGAGTGGGTGGGTGAGTGAGTGGGTGGGTGAGTGAGTGGGTGGGTGAGTGGGTGGGCGGGTAAGTGAGTGGGTGAGTGGGTGGGTGAGTGGGTGGGTGGGTGAGTGGGTGAGTGGGTGGGTGAGTGAGTGAGTGAGTGGGTGAGTGAGTGGGTGAGTGGGTGGGTGAGTGGGTGGGTGGGTGATTGAGTGGGTGAGTGGGTGGGTGAGTGGGTGGGTGAGTGGGTGGGTGAGTGGGTGGGTGGGTGAGTGGGTGGTTGAGTGGGTGGATGGGTGAGTGGGTGGGTGGGTGGGTGAGTGGGTGGTTGAGTGGGTGGGTGGGTGGTGAGTGGGTGAGCGAATGGGTGGGTGGTGAGTGTGTGAGTGTGTGAATGAGTGAATGAGTGGGTGAGTGAATGAATGAGTGGGTGAGTGAGTGGGTGAGCGAGCAGGTGAGTGTGTGAGTGAGTGAATGAGTGAGTGAGTGGGTGAGTGAGTGGGTGAGCAAGCAGGTGAGTGTGTGAGTGAGTGAATGGGTGGGTGAGTGAGTGAGCGAGTGAGTGAATGTGTGGGTGGGTGGGTGAGCGAGCAGGTGGGTGGGTGGATAAACGGATCAGTGGGTGGGTGAGCGGGTGGGAGATCATGATGGTAGTGATCATGATGATGATCGTGATGATAGTAGTGATGATGGTGATGATGGTAGTGATGATCGTGATGGTGATGATGGTAGTGATGGTAGTGATGATCGTGATGATCGTGATGGTGATGCTAGTGATGATGGTGATGCTAGTGATGATGGTAGTGATGATGGTGATGATGATGGTGATGATGATGGTGATGATGGTGATGATGGTGGTGATGGTAGTGATGATGATGGTAGTGATGGTGATGGTGGTGATGATGGTAGTGATGATGGTGATGGTAGTGATGATGGTGATGATGGCAGTGATGATGATGGTGGTGATGGTAGTGATGGTGATGGTGGTGATGGTGATGCTGGTAGTGATGGTGGTGGTGATGGTAGTGATGATGGTAGTGATGTTGATGATGGTGATGGTAGTGATGGTGATGATGGTGATGGTGGTGATGTTGATGGTAGTGATGATGGTAGTGATGATGATGATGGTAGTGATGATGGTAGTGATGATGATGATGGTAGTGATGATGGTGATGATGGTGGTAGTGATGGTGATGATGATGTTGATGATGGTAGTGATGGTGGTAGTGATGGTGGTAGTGATGGTGATGTTGATGATGATGGTGGTAGTGATGATGATGATGATGATGTTGATGATGGTAGTGATGATGATAGTGATGGTAGTGATGATGATGGCAGTGATGGTAGTGATGATGATGGTAGTGATGGTATTGATGGTGGAGTTAGTGATATTGATGATGATGGTGGTAGTGATGATGATGGTGATGGTAGTGATGATGATGTTGATGATGCTGATGATGGAGTGAGTCACCCAGGTTCGCTGTCTCCTGCTGAGAATTCTCCCGTTGCCCCTCCACCACTCGGAGCTCCTCCTGGGAGCCTCCTCCAGAGGGACCACCACCACCACTCTACCACAACCACAACAACCATCATCTCCACCACCCTACAACAACCACAACAACCACCACCACCACCCTACAACAACCACAACAACTACAACAACCACCACCACCCTACAACAACCACAACAACCACAACAACCATCACCACCACCACCCTACAACAACCACAACAACCACAACAACCACCACCCTACAACAACCACAACAACCACCACCACCCTACAACAACCACAACAACCATCACAACCATCACCACCACCACCCTACAACAACCACAACAACCACAACAACCATCACCCCCACCACCCTACAACAACCACAACAACCACAACAACCATCACCACCACCCTACAACAACCACAACAACCACAACAACCATCACCACCACCACCACCCTACAACAACCACAACAACCATCACCACCACCCTACCACAACCACAACAACCACAACAACCATCACCACCACCACCCTACAACAACCACAACAACCATCACCACCACCACCACCCTACAACAACCACAACAACCATCACCACCACCCTACAACAACCACAACAACCACCACCCTACAACAACCACAACAACCATCACCACCACCCTACAACAACCACAACAACCATCACCACCACCACCCTACAACAACCACAACAACCACAACAACCATCACCACCACCAACACCACCCTACAACAACCACAACAACCACAACAACCATCACCACCACCAACACCACCCTACAACAACCACAACAACCACAACAACCATCACCACCACCACCATACCACAACCACAACAACCACAACAACCATCACCACCACCACCCTACAACAACCACAACAACCACAACAACCATCACCACCACCCTACAACAACCACAACAACCATCACCACCACCCTACAACAACCACAACAACCACAACAACCATCACCACCACCACCACCCTACAACAACCACAACAACCACAACAACCATCACCACCACCCTACAACGACCACAACAACCATCACCACCACCCTACAACAACCACAACAACAACCATCACCACCACCACCCTACAACAACCACAACAACCATCACCACCACAACAAGCATCACCACCACAACAACCACAACAACCATCACCACCACCCTACAACAACCACAACAACCATCACCACCACCACTCTACAACAACCACAACAACCACAACAACCATCACCACCACCACCCTACAACAACCACAACAACCATCACCACCACCACCCTACAACAACCACAACAACCACACCAACCATCACCACCACCCTACAACAACCACAACAACCATCACCACCACAACAACCATCACCACCACCCTACAACAACCACAACAACCATCACCACCACCCTACAACAACCACAACAACCATCACCACCACCACCACCACCACCCTACAACAACCACAACAACCATCACCACCACCACCCTACAACAACCACAACCATCACCACCACCACCCTACAACAACCACAACAACCACAACAACCATCACCACCCTACAACAACCACAACAACCATCACCACCCTACAACAACCACAACAACCACAACCACTCTACAACAACCACCAGCGCCACTCTACAACAACCACAACAACCATCACCACCACCATCATTACCACCTCCTGGTGGTGGTTGTAGTGGTTGTGGTGGTGGTGATTGTGGTAGTTCTGGTGGTTGTGGTGGTGGTGATTGTGGTGGTTGTGGGTATTGTAGTGGTAGTTGTGGTGGTGATGATTGTGGTGGTTGTGGTGGTTGTGGGTATTGTAGTGGTAGTTGTGGTGGTGGTGGTGATTGTGTTGGTTGTGGTGGTTGTGGGTATTGTAGTGGTGGTGTTTATTATTGGATTGGTGGTGGTTGTGGGGTGGTTCTGGTTGTGGTGGTGATTGTGGAGTTAATTGTGGTGGTTGTGGTGGTTGTAGTGGTAGTTGTTGTGGTGGTTGTTGTAGTTGTGGTGGTGGTTATTGTAGTTGTGGTGGTTGTTGTAGTTGTGGTGGTGTTTGTTGTAGTTGTGGTGGTTGTGGTGGTGGTTGTTGTAGTTGTGGTGGTTGTGGTGGTGTTTGTTGTGGTGGTTGTGGTGGTGGTTGTTGTGGTTGTGATGGTGGTTGTTGTAGTTGTGGTGGTTGTAGTTGTTGTAGTTGTGGTGGTTGTGGTGGTTGTGGTGGTTGTTGTAGTTGTTGTTGTAGTTGTGGTGGTTGTTGTGGTGGCAGTTGTTGTGTTGGTTGTTGTAGTTGTTGTAGTGGTGGTGGTTGTTGTTGTGGTGGTGGTGGTTGTTGTAGTCGTGGTGGTTGTTGTAGTTGTTGTTGTAGTGGTTGTTGTGGTTGTTGTTGTTGTGGTTGTTGTGGTTGTTGTGGTGGTGGTGGTGTTCACCGAGTGTGTGCTGCTGAATGAGATGAGCGCCGTTCCCGACTGACGAACTCCTGAGCCGTAGTCTGGGGCCTCCTCGTCCCCTGCAGATTGACGCAAACACAGACAGACACATACATACACAGACACACATAGACACACAGACACACACACACAGACAGACACATACAGACACACAGACACACATACAGACACACACACACACACACAGACACACACACACAGACACATAGACACACAGACACACAGACACGCACACACACAGACACATACAGACACACAGACACACACACACAGACACACATAGACACACACACAGACACACACACAGACACATAGACACACAGACACACAGACACGCACACACACACAGACACATACAGACACATACAGACACACAGACACACAGATACACACACACAGACACACACACACACACAGACACATACACACACACAGACACACAGACACACACACACAGACACACACACAGTGACACACACACAGACAACAACAACCGCCATTCACCACTAAGTGGCGGTGATGTCACCACGACGCTTGTGCCAGGCTATGTGCACCCTGAGGCCACGTGAAGTGTTGTTGTTGGAGGGCGACTACCTCCAACTGCCTAGTAGCGTCCTTGACGAGCCTCCTCCATAGAGGCCGATCTTGACACCGCTGGTACCAGTCATCGGCAAGTCCACTCAGCTCCACGTCCTCCTGTACCACATCACTCCATCTCTTCTCTAGCCCGTGCCGCGCCCGCTTAGCCCCCTCAATCCGGCCGAACAGAAGCTGTTTCGGCAGGCGGTGGCTGGGCATGCGGGCTACATGACCCAGCCATCGCAGCCTTCCCCGCCGGAGGAGCTCACCGATGGGACCTTGCCCAGATCTTTCAAGGATTTGTGAGCTCCTCACACAATCCAGTCTGGTTAAACCCAGGATGGATCGTAGGCAGGCCAGCCTAAATGTTTCTAACCGGCGAAGATGTTCCATTAGGGGGGTCCACGTTTCGCAAGCGTAGAGAAGGGAGGGAATGACCGTGGCCGAGAAGACCTAAAGCTTAGTGCGGAGCGACAGACCAGGTAGCTTCCACACAGCGTTACGCAACCGATGAAAAGATATTGCCGCTCGACTGATTCGGAATGAGACCTCTGCTGTCCAACTGGAGCTGGTCATGAGCACACTGCCCAGGTATGGGAAACTCTCCACTCTCTCCACAACTGCCCCATCACCGATTGGGAGTTGTGGGGGTGGAGTGTCCGATGGTACAAAATACCCAGGCAGGTGCTTAGTTTTGGTGGGGCTGATGGTGAGGCCCCACCTCTTAGTGGCACGCTCCAGTCTCAGCAGCAGCGTCTCCAACTCCTCCTCCTCTGAATGAGCAGCTATTACCAAATCATCAGCATACATAACGTGGTTGAGCAATAGGGAGCCATGCCTTGACCGCACCCGGGCATCGATCAGCCTCCCATTATATCTGTACCATATGGAGGTTCCCCCGGTACAGCTATTGAAGGCTTCACGAACTACGTGGTCAAAATAGATGTTAAATAATGTGGGAGCCAGAGGACATCCCTGCCGCACCCCAAGGTGAACAGGGAATGGCTCTGACTCCCGGCCACGTAGTTTTACCCGGGCCCGCTCACGATCATGAAGCCCCTTAATGATCGTGAGCAGAGGGTCAGGGACTACAAAAGCATGAATAACAACCCAGAGCCCAGGCCTACTGATGGTATCATAGGCCTTGACCAGGTCAATAAAGCAGAGATGTAGGTCTTGTTGGAATTCCCTACACCTCTGCTGTAGCAGACGGACAGAAAATATGGCATCTGTGCAGGACCGCCCTTTCCTGAAACCGCATTGGGGCTCCGCAAGCCTCTCCTCAGCGTGCCTGGCAAGGCGATGTTGAATAATCCTTACCAGGACCTTTCCCGGCACACTGAGGAGTGAGATGCCCCTGTAGTTGTTACAGTCTGTGCGGTCCTTCCAATCCTGCGGAACCCGTCCAGTGGTCCAGACCGTTGTTATGATGTCATATAGGGCAGTCTGTGCACAAACGCCACCCTCCCTGAGCATTTCGCTTGGGAGATCATCTCTGCCGGCTGCCTTTCCTGGTCTCAGACTCCAGATCGCCTTCAGTACTTCCTCAACAGATGGCACCTCAGCCAGCCACTCACAGGGGGTGACTTCTTCCAATATTTGAGGCACCGCAGCCTCAGCAGGGTCATCCTCACTTTGTGCCACGATATTTTCCTGGCTGAGGGATTTCCCTCCCCCCAGGACCTCACAGAAATGCTCAGCAAATCTGCAAACCTGTTCCTGGGGGTCGGAGATTGGATCACCGTTTTTCCCCTAATGATGGTAATAAGTGTGGCGCTGCAGGTTACTTTTTTGATGGACTTAAATAGAGATTTGTGATCACGGGCCACTGAGGTAGACTCCATCTCCTCAGCAACCCGTGACCACCACCCATCCTTGCAGCACCTCACGGCTCTCCGAACCTCCGAGCGAAGGCTGCGGTAAGCCTCCTCATTCTCTGACATGGGATTCTGTAGCCGATGACAGTGGGCCTGTCGCTTTTTCTCAACCATCCTGAACAACTCCTCTGTCAGCCAGGGTCTCTGGGGAGGTCTGGACCGCGTACCCAAAGCAGCCATTGCAGCCGCATGAGTCACAGTCCTAAACCTCGCCCATTTACCCTCGACATCAGGAGGAGTGGGGGACGATGCCAACCCCAGCCGCAAGCGATGATGAAATTCTCACTTGCAACTTTCATCAGATAACTGAGACCAGGCAACTTTAGGTTGGAATGGGGTCCTGGGTGTACACCCACCACCGGAGTGGAAGAATGGCAGGCGCATCTTACAGATGACTAGTCGATGGTCAGAGGGCAGATCAGCTCCACGGTAGGTCCTGGTGTCAAGCACATGGGCTCACATCTGCTGGTCCATCACTATGTAGTCCAGCAGATGTTCTTGCTTGGACCCGGCATGCATCCATGACGTTGTATGGATGCGCCAATGCCGGAACAGCATGTTGGTAATTACAAGCCCATGGGCTGCACAAAAATCTAGCAGCCTCCTACCGTTGTTACTGAGCTGATCTGGCCCATGCCCTTCAATCACTCCAGACCAGGTGCCAGCATCATGACCAACTCGGGCATTGAAGTCACCCAACAAGATGACTCTATCCCGATGGGCCACTTCAGCCAGCACCAGTGACAGGAGGTCAAAGAAGGCATCTGACTCATCGGCTTTGCCTGCATCCCTCCACGGATGATCGTCTTCGGTGGGGGCATAAGTAACCACGACCACCACTCCTCGCCTCCGGTTGATGGGAAGGCGAGCCCAAAGTAGCCTGGGGCTTACAGCTTCCCACACCTCACCGCCACGCTCCCACGCCCCCTTCATTCTTTTGTTCAAAAGAAGAGCCACTCCCTGTTGTTCGGCAGTCTGCTGCCCCGAGTAGAGGACTGTCCACCCCTCATGGTGGCAGGAGCCAGAACCGGTCCACCGGACCTCCTGAATGCCACAGAGATCCAGGCGGTACCGGGCCAGCTCCCGACAGAGGAGTGGCAGCCTCTCCTCCGCAGTGAGCGTTCGAACATTCCACGTGGCCACACAAAGTGGCTTTTCGTTGTTTCTGGAAGAGCCCCGAGGGTAGGTATTCAATCTCCTGGCTCCGCCAATTGGGGTTTGGTCAGGAGACGTCATAGACGCCTGTCCCCCCGGGGCCTCCGGCACAAGCTTATTAGTTAGATATTCCAGTTTAACTCGTGGTTTAGTGGTAATTTATTTGAAGGTGGAGGGGTTACCAGCCCCTTGCACCCGTCCAGAGCCCCCGTTTAGCCCCTGTGGTGGTCACAGACGCCATGAGGGGAGGAGCCAATCGGAATTGGACCTCCCCCCACAGCACTGTCCACGACAGAGTTGCCAGCCCGGCACCACGAGGAGGTTGGGGGTTGTTTTACCAGCTCCCCACGTGGTCGTGGTGGTAGTGGTGGTGGTAGTTGTGGATGGTTGTGGTGGTTGTGGTGGTGGTGGTAGTTGTGGTGGTGGGGGTAGTTGTGGTGGTTGTGGTGGTTGTTGTGGTGGTGGTTGTGGTGGTTGTTGTTGTGGTGGTGGTGGTTGTGGTGGTGGTGGTTGTTGTGGTGGTGGTTGTGGTGGTGGTTGTTGTGGTTGTGGTGGTGGTTGTGGTGGTAGTTGTGGATGGTTGTGGTGGTTGTTGTTGTGGTGGTTGTTGTTGTGGTGGTTGTGGTGGTGGTTGTGGTGGTGGTTGTTGTGGTGGTTGTTGTTGTGGTGGTTGTGGTGGTGGTTGTGGTGGTGGTTGTGGTGGTGGTGGTTGTGGTGGTGGTGGTTGTCTCACGTTGCTGAGAGGCTGCAGTGCCACACGCAGCAGTCCCACCAACTCTCCACGTGGTCCCACAATGGCTGCACGGTGCAGCAGGGAGACGCGGTGCAGCAGGCAGCCCAGATACACGCTGGCCCTGCATCCACACCACACATCACACCACGCGCATCACAACACACATCACACCACACATCACACCACACGCATCACACCACACATCACACCACACATCACACCACACATCACACCACACGCATCACAACACGTACACCGCATCACACACATCACACCACACATCACACCACACATCACACCACACGCATCACAACACGTACACCGCATCACACACACCACATATCACACCACACATCACACCACACATCACACCACACATCACACCACACGCATCACAACACGTACACCGCATCACACACACCACACATCACACCACATATCACACCGCATCACACACACCACACATCACACCACACATCACACCACACATCACACCACACGCATCACAACACGTACACCGCATCACACACACCACACATCACACCACACATCACACCACACATCACACCGCATCACACACACCACACATCACACCACACATCACACCACACATCACACCGTGCGCATCACAACACGTACACCGCATCACACCGCATCACATCACACCACACACACCACGTACACCGCATCACACACACCACACACCACGTACACCACACACCACGTACACCACACACACCACGTACATCACATCACACACCCCACACATCACACACACACACACCACGTACACTACACCACATACACCGCACCACACACACACCGCATCACACACACCACATCACACCGCATCACATCACACCACACACACCACACCACACACACACCGCACCACACCACACACACCACACCACACACACCATACCACATCACACACACCACATCACACACACCACACCACACCACACCACACACACCACATCACACACACCACATCACACACACCACACCACACCACACACACCACACCACATCACACACACCACATCACACACACCACACCACATCACACACACCACACCACATCACACACACCACACCACACATCACATCACACCACACATCACACCACACGCATCACACCACACATCACACCACACCACACATCACACCACATGCATCACAACACATACACCGCATCACACACACCACACATCACACCACACATCACACCACACATCACACCACACATCACACCACACATCACACCACACATCACACCACATGCATCACAACACGTACACCGCATCACACACATCACACCACACATCACACCACACATCACCCCACACATCACACCACACGCATCACAACACGTACACCGCATCACACACACCACGCATCACACCACACATCACACCGCATCACACACACCACACATCACACCACACATCACACCACACATCACACCACACATCACACCACACATCACACCACACGCATCACAACACGTACACCGCATCACACACACCACACATCACACCACACATCACACCACACCACACACCGCATCACACACACCACACATCACACCACACATCACACCGCGCGCATCACAACACGTACACCACACACACCACACCACACATCACACCACACATCACACCGCGCGCATCACAACACGTACACCGCATCACACCGCATCACATCACACCACACACACCACGTACACCGCATCCCACACACCACGTACACCACACACACCACGTACACCACACACACCACGTACATCACATCACACACACCACACATCACACACACACACACCGCACCACACACACACCGCATCACACACACCACATCACACCGCATCACACACACCACACCACACACCCCACACCACACCACACCACACACCACACACACCACACCACATCACACACACCACACCACATCACACACACCACATCACACACACCACACCACACACACCACACCACATCACACACACCACACCACACACACCACACCACACACACCACACCACATCACACACACCACACCACATCACACACACCACATCACACACACCACACCACATCACACACACCACACCACATCACACACACCACACCACACACACCACACCAGGTGAGTGTAGTGGTGAGCATAGTGATAAGTAGCAGTGAGTGCGGTGGTGAGCGTGGTGTAGTGGTGAGCGTGGTGGTGAGTGTGGTGTATTTGCAAGTGTGGTGGTGAGTGTAGTGGTGAGCGTAGTGGTGAGCATGGTGTAGTGGTGAGTGTGGTGGTGAGTGTGGCGGTGAGTGTGGTGTAGTGGTGAGCGTAGTGGTGAGCGTGGTGGTGAGTGTGGTGGTGAGTGTAGTGGTGAGCGTGGTGGTGAGTGGACGCTCACCTTCCCACCAGGCGAGCGTGGTGGTGAGTGTAGTGGTGAGCGTAGTGGTGAGCGTGGTGGTGAGTGTAGTGGTCAGCGTAGTGGTGAGCGTAGTGGTGAGTGTAGTGGTGAGTAGACGCTCACCTTCCCACCAGGTGAGTGTAGTGGTGAGTGTAGTGGTGAGTGTAGTAGTGAGTGTGGTGGTGAGTGTGGTGGTGAGTGTAGTGGTGAGTGTGGTGTAGTGGTGAGTGTGGTGGTGAGTGTGGTGTAGTGGTGAGTGTAATGGTGAGTGTAGTAGTGGTGAGTGTAGTGGTGAGCGTAGTGGTGAGTGTAGTGGTGAGCGTGGTGGTGAGTGTGGTGTAGTGGTGAGTGTAGTGGTGAGTATAGTGGTGAGTGTAGTGGTGAGTGTGGTGTAGTGGTGAGTGTGGTGGTGAGTGTTGTGGTGAGTGTGGTGGTGAGTGTAGTGGTGAGTGTAGTGGTTAGTGTAGTGGTGAGTGTGGTGTAGTGGTGAGTGTAGTGGTGAGTGTAGTGGTGAGTGTAATGGTGAGTGTAGTGGTGAGTGTAGTGGTGAGTATAGTGGTGAGTGTGGTGGTGAGTGTGGTGGTGAGTGTAGTGGTGAGTATAGTGGTGAGTGTAGTGGTGAGTGTAGTGGTGAGTAGACGCTCACCTTCCCACCAGGTGAGTGTGGTGGTGAGTGTAGTGGTGAGTGTAGTGGTGAGTGTGGTGGTGAGTGTAGTGGTGAGTGTAGTGGTGAGTGTAGTGGTGAGTGTTGTGGTGAGTGTGGTGGTGAGTGTGGTGGTGAGTGTAGTGGTGAGTGTGGTGGTGAGTGTGGTGGTGAGTGTAGTGGTGAGTGTAGTGGTGAGTGTGGTGGTGAGTGTAGTGGTGAGTGTAGTGGTGAGTGTAGTGGTGAGTGTTGTGGTGAGTGTGGTGGTGAGTGTGGTGGTGAGTGTAGTGGTGAGTGTGGTGGTGAGTGTGGTGGTGAGTGTGGTGGTGAGTGTAGTGGTGAGTGTAGTGGTGAGTAGACGCTCACCTTCCCACCAAGTTGAACCAGGGCTGGCGATCATAGAAGGGATCTCCCCCCCCGCTGAGGGGGGGCCCCTCCCCTCCATCCCCCGCCAGCCCCTCCCCTCCACAGGAGAAGAGCTCCCTCATTCGCTCTACACGCTGCCTGCGGGGGGAGGGGGGAGGGGGGTGAGTGGGTGGGTGGGTGAGTGGGTGAGTGAGTGGGTGGGTGAGAGGGGGGGTGAGAGGGTGAGTGGGTGGGAGAGTGGGTGAGTGAGTGGGTGAGTGAGTGGGTGAGTGGGTGGGTGAGTGAGTGAGTGGGTGGGTGAGTGAGTGGGTGAGTGAGTGAGTGGGTGAGTGGGTGGGTGAGTGAGTGGGTGAGTGGGGTGAGAGAATGGGTGAGTGGGTGGGTGAGTGAGTGAGTGGGTGAGTGAGTGAGTGAGTGGGTGGGTGGGTGGGTGAGTGAGTGGGTGAGTGGGTGGGTGGGTGAGTGAGTGGGTGAGTGAGTGGGTGAGTGAGTGGGTGGGTGAGAGGGTGAGTGGGTGGGTGGGTGGGTGGGTGAGTGGGTGGGTGGGTGGGTGAGTGAGTGGGTGGGTGGGTGAGTGAGTGGGTGAGAGGGTGAGTGGGTGGGTGAGTGGGTGAGTGAGTGGGTGAGTGAGTGGGTGAGTGGGTGGGTGAGTGAGTGGGTGAGTGAGTGAGTGGGTGAGTGAGTGAGTGGGTGGGTGGGTGAGTGAGTGGGTGAGTGGGTGGGTGGGTGAGTGAGTGGGTGAGTGAGTGGGTGAGTGAGTGGGTGGGTGAGAGGGTGAGTGGGTGGGTGGGTGGGTGAGTGGGTGGGTGGGTGAGTGGGTGGGTGGGTGGGTGAGTGAGTGGGTGGGTGGGTGAGTGAGTGGGTGAGTGAGTGAGTGAGTGGGTGGGTGGGTGGGTGAGTGAGTGAGTGAGTGGGTGAGTGAGTGAGTGGGTGGGTGTGTGGGGTGAGTGAGTGAGTGAGTGGGGTGAGTGGGGTGAGTGAGTGAGTGAGTGGGGTGAGTGAGTGGGTGGGTGAGTGGGTGGGTGAGTGGGTGAGTGAGTGAGTGGGTAAGTGGGTGGGTGAGTGAGTGGGTGAGTGGGGTGAGTGAGTGAGTGAGTGGGGTGAGTGGGGTGAGTGAGTGGGTGGGTGGGTGAGTGAGTGGGTGGGTGAGTGGGTGGGTGAGTGGGTGGGTGAGTGGGTGTGGTGAGTGTGTGGGTGAGTGGGTGGGTGAGTGAGTAAGTGGGTGAGTGGGTGGGTGAGTGAGTGGGTGAGTGGGGTGAGTGAGTGAGTGAGTGGGTGGGTGGGTGAGTGAGTGGGTGGTGGGTGAGTGAGTGGGTGGGTGAGTGGGTGGGTGAGTGTGTGAGTGGGTGAGTGAGTGAGTGAGTGGGTGAGTGAGTAAGTGGGTGAGTGGGTGGGTGAGTGAGTGAGTGGGGTGAGTGGTGAGTGGGTGAGTGAGTGGGTGGGTGAGTGGGTGGGTGAGTGAGTGAGTGGGTGGGTGAGTGGGTGGGTGAGTGAGTGGGTGAGTGGGGTGAGGAGTGAGTGGGGTGAGTGGGGTGAGTGAGTGGGTGAGTGAGTCGGTGAGTGAGTGAGTGGGTGAGTGGGTGAGTGAGTGAGTGAGTGGGTGAGTGAGTGAGTGAGTGGGTGAGTGAGTTAGTGAGTGGGTGAGTGAGTGAGTGGGTGAGTGAGTGAGTGGGGTGAGTGGGGTGAGTGGGTGAGTGGGGTGAGTGAGTGAGGGTGGTGAGTGAGTGAGGGTGAGTGGGTGGGTGAGGTGAGTGGGTGAGTGAGTGAGTGAGTGGGGTGAGCGAGTGGGTGAGTGACTGAGTAGGTGAGTGAGGGTGGTGAGGGTGAGTGAGGGGGGTGAGTGACTGAGTAGGTGAGTGAGGGTGGTGAGGGGGGTGAGTGAGTGAGTGACTGAGCTGGGGTGAGTGGGGTGGTGAGGGTGGTGAGGGTGGTGAGTGATGGGTGGTGAGTGAGGGTGGTGAGTGAGGGTGGTGGTGGTGGTGAGTGGAGTGAGTGGGGGTGGTGAGTGAGTGGGGTGAGGGTGAGTGAGTGGAGTGAGTGGGGTGAGTGAGGTGAGTGAGTGAGTGAGTGGGGTGAGGGTGAGGGTGAGTGAGGGTGGTAAGGGTCGTGAGGGTGGTGAGGGGGGTGAGTGAGGGTGGTGAGGGTGGTGAGGGTGGTGAGTGAGGGTGGTGAGTGAAGGTGGTGAGTGAGGGTGATGAGGGTGGTGAGGGTGGTGAGGGTGGTGAGTGAGGGTGGTGAGTGAGGGTGGTGAGTGGGGTGAGTGGGTGAGTGAGGCGTGGTGAGTGAGGGTGGTGAGGGTGGTGAGGGTGGTGGGGGTGAGTGAGGGGGGTGAGTGACTGAGTAGGTGAGTGAGGGTGGTGAGGGGGGTGAGTGGGTGAGTGAGGGGTGAGGTGAGTGAGTGAGTGAGGGTGGTGAGGGTGGTGAGGGTGGTGAGTGAGGGTGGTGAGTGAGGGTGGTGAGTGAGGGTGGTGAGTGAGGGTGGTGAGTGAGGGTGGTGAGGGTGGTGAGGGTGGTGAGTGAGGGTGGTGAGTGAGGGTGGTGAGTGGGGTGAGTGAGGGGTGGTGAGTGAGGGTGGTGAGGGTGGTGAGTGAGGGTGGTGAGGGTGGTGAGTGAGGGTGGTGAGTGAGGGTGGTAGGGTGGTGAGGGTGGTGAGTGAGGGTGGTGAGTGAAGGTGGTGAGTGAGGGTGATGAGGGTGGTGAGGGTGGTGAGGGTGGTGAGTGAGGGTGGTGAGTGAGGGTGGTGAGTGGGAGTGAGTGGGTGAGTGAGGCGTGGTGAGTGAGGGTGGTGAGGGTGGTGAGGGTGGGAGGGTGAGTGAGGGGGGTGAGTGATGAGTAGGTGAGGTGAGGGTGGTGAGGGGGGTGAGTGAGTGAGTGACTGAGTGGGGTGAGTGGGGTGGTGAGGGTGGTGAGGGTGGTGAGTGAGGGTTGGTGAGTGAGGGTGGTGAGTGAGGGTGGTGGTGGTGGTGAGTGGGGTGAGTGAGGTGGTGTGAGTGAGTGGGGTGAGGGTGAGTGAGTGGAGTGAGTGGGAGTGAGTGGGGATGAGTGAGTGAGTGAGTGGGGTGAGGGTGAGGGTGAGTGAGGGTGGTGAGGGTGGTGAGGGTGGTGAGGGGGGTGAGTGAGGGTGGTGAGGGTGGTGAGGGTGGTGAGTGAGGGTGGTGAGTGAGGGTGATGAGGGTGGTGAGGGTGGTGAGGTGGTGAGTGGTGGTGAGTGAGGGTGGTGAGTTGGGTGAGTGGGTGAGTGAGGCGTGGTGAGTGAGGGTGGTGAGGGTGGTGAGGGTGGTGAGGGTGAGTGAGGGGGGTGAGTGACTGAAGTAGGTGAGTGAGGGTGGTGAGGGGGGTGAGTGCTGAGTGAGGGGTGGGTGAGTGAGTGAGTGAGGGTGGTGAGGGTGGTGGGGTGGTGAGTGAGGGTGGTGATGTGAGGGTGGTGAGTGAGGGTGGTGAGGGTGGTGAGGGTGGTGAGTGAGGGTGGTGAGTGAGGGTGGTGAGTGGGGTGAGTGAGGGTGGTGGTGAGGGTGGTGAGGGTGTGAGTGAGGGTGGTGAGGGTGGTGAGTGAGGGTGGTGAGTGAGGGTGGGTGAGGGGTGAGGGTGGTGAGGGTGGTGAGTGAAGGTGGTGAGGTGAGGGTGATGAGGGGTGGTGAGGGTGGTGAGGGTGGTGAGTGAGGGTGGTGAGTGAGGGTGGTGAGTAGAGGGTGGTGAGTGGGGTGAGTGGGTGAGTGAGGCGTGGTGAGTGAGGGTGGTGAGGGTGGTGAGGGTGGTGAGGGTGGTGAGGGTGGTGAGGGTGAGTGAGGGGGGTGAGTGACTGAGTAGGTGAGTGAGGGTGGTGAGGGGGGTGAGTGGGTGAGTGAGGGGTGGGTGGGAGAGTGAGTGAGGGGTGAGGGTGGTGAGGGTGGTGAGTGAGGGTGGTGAGTGAGGGTGGTGAGTGAGGGTGGTGAGTGAGGGTGGTGAGGGTGGTGAGGGTGGTGAGTGAGGGTGGTGAGGGTGGTGAGGGTGGTGAGTGAGGGTGAGTGAGGGGTGGGTGAGTGACTGTGAGTGAGGGTGGTGAGGGTGGTGAGGATGGTGAGTGAGGGTGAGTGAGGGGTGGGTGAGTGAGTGAGTTAGGGTGGTGAGGGTGGTGAGGGTGGTGAGGGTGGTGAGTGAGGGTGAGTGAGGGGTGGGGTGAGTGAGTGAAGTGAGGGTGGTGAGGGTGGTGAGGATGGTGAGGGTGGTGAGGGTGAGTGAGGGTGGTGAGTGAGGGTGGTGAGTGAGGGTGGTGAGTGAGGGTGGTGAGTGAGGGTGGTGGTGAGTGAGTGAGGGTGGTGAGGGTGGTGAGGGTTGGTGAGTGAGGGGTGGTGAGGGTGTGTGAGTGAGGGTGGTGAGGGTGGTGAGTGAGTGTGGTGAGTGAGTGTGGTGAGGAGGGTGGTGAGTGAGGGAGTGAGTGAAGGTGGTGAGTGATGGTGGTGAGTGTGGTGAGTGAGGGTGTGGTGAGTGAGGGTGGTGAGTGAGTGGGGTGAGTGAGGGTGGTGAGTGTGGTGAGTGAGGGTGGTGAGTGAGGGTGGTGAGTGAGTGGGGTGAGTGAGGGTGGTGAGTGAGGGTGGTGAGTGAGGGTGGTGAGGGTGGTGAGTGAGTGTGGTGAGTGAGTGTGGTGAGTGAGTGTGGTGAGGAGGGTGGTGAGTGAGTGAGTGAGTGATGGTGGTGAGTGAGGGTGGTGAGTGTGTTGTGTGAGGGTGGTGAGTGAGGGTGGGTGAGTGAGTGGGGTGAGGAGGGTGGAGTGTGAGTGGTGAGTGAGGGTGGTGAGTGTGGTGGTGAGTGTGGTGAGTGAGTGTGGTGAGTGAGTGTGGTGAGGAGGGTGGTGAGTGAGTGAGTGAGTGAAGGTGGTGAGGGAGGGTGGTGAGGGTGGTGAGTGAGGGTGGTGAGTGAGGGTGGTGAGTGAGGGTGGTGAGTGAGGGTGGTGAGTGAGGGTGGTGAGTGAGGGTGGTGAGGGTGGTGAGTAAGTGTGGTGAGTGAGGGTGATGTGAGGAGGGTGGTGAGTGAGTGAGTGAAGGTGGTGAGTGAGGGTTGGTGAGTGTGGTGAGTGAGGAGGTGGTGAGTGAGTGGTGAGGGTGGTGAGGGTGGTGAGGGTGAGTGAGTGAGGGTGGTGAGGGGAGGGTGGTGAGGGTGGTGAGTGAGGGTGGTGAGTGAGGGTGGTGAGTGAGGGTGGTGAGTGAGGGTGGTGAGTGAGGGTGGTGAGTGAGGGTGGTGAGGTGGTGAGTAAGTGTGGTGAGTGAGGGTGGTGAGGGAGGGTGGTGAGTGAAGTGAGTGAAGGTGGGAGTGAGGGTGGTGAGAGTGTGGTGAGTGAGGGTGGATGAGTGAGTGGGGTGTGGGTGGTGAGGGTGGTGAGGGTGAGTGAGTGAGGGTGGTGAGGGTGGTGAGTGAGGGGGTGAGTGAGGGTGGTGAGGGTGGTGAGGGTGGTGAGTGAGTGTGGTGAGTGAGTGAGTGAGTGAAGGTGGTGAGTGAGGGTGGTGAGTGTGGTGAGTGAGGGTGGTGAGTGAGGGTGGTGAGGGTGGTGAGTGTGGTGAGTGAGTGTGGTGAGTGAGTGTGGTGAGTGAGGGTGGTGAGTGAGGGTGGTGAGTGAGGGTGGTGAGGGTGGTGAGTGAGGGTGGTGAGGGTGGTGAGTGAGGGTGGTGAGGGTGGTGAAGGTGGTGAGTGAGGGTGGTGAGTGAGGGTGGTGAGTGTGGTGAGTGAGGGTGGTGAGTGAGTGTGGTGAGTGAGGGTGGTGAGTGAGGGTGGTGAGTGAGGGTGGTGAGTGAGGGTGGTGAGGGTGGTGAGTGAGGGTGGTGAGGGTGGTGAGGGTGGTGTGTGAGGGTGGTGAGTGAGGGGTGGTGAGGGTGGTGAGTGATGGTGGGTGAGTGAGGGGTGGTGAGGGTGGTGAGTGGGGGTGGTGAGTGAGGGTGGTGAGGGTGGTGAAGGTGGTGAGTGAGGGTGGTGAGTGAGGGTGGTGAGTGAGTGAGTGAAGGTGGTGAGTGAGGGTGGTGAGTGTGGTGAGTGTGGTGAGTGAGGGTGGTGAGGGTGGTGAGTGAGGGTGGTGAGTGAGGGTGGTGAGGGTGGTGAGTGAGGGTGGTGAGTGAGGGTGGTGAGGGTGGTGAGTGAGGGTGGTGAGTGAGGGTGGTGAGGGTGGTGGAGTGAGGGTGGTGAGTGAGGGTGGTGAGTGAGGGTGGTGAGTGAGTGAGTGAAGGTGGTGAGTGAGGGTGGTGAGTGTGGTGAGTGTGGTGAGTGAGGGTGGTGAGGGTGGTGAGTGAGGGTGGTGAGTGAGGGTGGTGAGTGAGGGTGGTGAGGGTGGTGAAGGTGGTGAGTGAGGGTGGTGAGTGAGGGTGGTGAGTGAGGGTGGTGAGTGAGTGAGTGAAGGTGGTGAGTGAGGGTGGTGAGTGTGGTGAGTGTGGTGAGTGAGGGTGGTGAAGCGTGGTGAGTGAGGGTGGTGAGTGAGGGTGGTGAGTGAGGGTGGTGAGTGTGGTGAGTGAGTGTGGTGAGGGTGGTGAGTGAGGGTGGTGAGTGAGGGTGGTGAGTGTGGTGAGTGAGGGTGGTGAGTGTGGTGAGTGAGGGTGGTGAGGGTGGTGAGTGAGGGTGGTGAGTGAGGGTGGTGAGTGGGGGTGAGTGAGGGTGGTGAGTGTGGTGAGTGAGGGTGGTGAGTGAGGGTGGTGAGTGAGGGTGGTGAGTGAGGGTGGTGAGAGTGTGGTGAGTGAGGGTGGTGAGGGTGGTGAGTGAGGGTGGTGAGTGAGGGTGGTGAGTGTGGTGAGTGAGGAGTGGTGAGTGTGGTGAGTGAGGGTGGTGAGGGGGTGAGTGAGGGTGGTGAGTGAGGGTGGTGAGTGAGGGTGGTGAGGGGTGGTGAGTGAGTGAGGGTGGTGAGTGTGGGTGAGTGAGGGTGGTGAGTGTGGTGAGTGAGGGTGGTGAGGGTGGTGAGTGAGGGTGGTGGGTGAGGGTGGTGAGTGAGGGTGGTGAGGGTGGTGAGTGAGTGAGGGTGGTGAGTGAGGGTGGTGAGTGAGGGTGGTGAGTGAGGGTGGTGAGTGAGTGAGGGTGGTGAGTGAGGGTGGTGAGTGAGTGAGGGGTGGTGAGTGAGTGAGGGTGGTGAGTGAGGGTGGTGAGTGAGGGTGGTGAGGAGCGACTCACCCGCAGCTTGCAGATGGACCAGTGGTGAGTGGCTCCGTTGCCCATGGTCACGAACCTCCACGGCAACCACGGTGCGGGGGGAGGGGCCGTGGGGGGGCAGCAGATCGGGGGGGGAGGGGGCGAGTGGGGGCCGGCGGAGAGCAAACCAAACTGGAACTCCACCCTGGGGGGGAGGGGGGGGGGAGGGGGGGGGGAAGGGGGGGAGAGGGGGGGGGGGGATAGAGGGGGAGGGGCAAAGTGACAGCTTCACAGACGTCCCCCACCTCACCCACCCTCAACTCCTCCCCCAGCCCCCCCCCACCAGCCCCCCCCCACCAGCCCCCCCCCACCAGGCCCCCCCACCAGCCCCCCCCACCTGCTTGTGCAGCTCCACGCTGATGGCGTTGGCCTCGGTGAGCAGAGCTGCGGTCCCCCACAGCTCATCACGGAGCGACGTGAAGTGGTGAGCTCGCCACTTGCTCACCACGCTCACCACCAGCTGACGCTCACGCTCACTCCAGCTCACCCCTACTCACAGTGACACACACACAGTGACACACACAGTGACACACACAGTGACACACACAGTGACACACACACACGTGACACACACAGTGACACACACACAGTGACACACACAGTGACACACACACAGTGACACACACAGTGACACACACCCAGTGACACACACACACACACAGTGACACACACACAGTGACACACACACACAGTGACACACACACACACAGCTCATCACGGAGCGACGTGAAGTGGTGAGCACGCCACTTGCTCACCACGCTCACCACCAGCTGACGCTCGCGCTCACTCCAGCTCACCCCTAGTCACACACACACGTGACACAACACACAGTGACACACAGTGACACAGTGACACACACACAGT